>NC_091286.1:216869413-217476448 GCF_032444005.1 Ranitomeya imitator | reverse complement strand
ACTGACAGCCTGACACCAAATTATGTCAGAAGACAGGCAGCGCTAATTGGGCATGGCCAAGGGCTAACAGAACAGCGCAGGCTCCGTGGCAGCTTAAAACAACGCTGAGGAGGCAGCGCACGGCATCAAGGGGATAGGAATGACAGCTGTGCTGTGTCCATTACGAAGGAAATTCGCACCTCCGGAACGGTTTTAACGGTATAAAGGGACACATTTTTAGTGTTTACTTCGGTGTTTGCAAGGAGCATAATTAAAAGAGCAACCTTTTCCTTTTGCATCCTTAGTGCTGCACAACATGGCTCTTTCAGCTACAAACGTCTTGGGGGGGGGGGGTTAAAGGTTTCCTTTCAACTTGCTCCAATCAGGCTTCGGCCTACACTCTGTTCCTCTGCTCCTCCTGCTGTCCCTGGCTCTAACACCGCAGTTGGTGCCTGGAAGTGCTGTGTGCACAGTCAAACAGGTCGCTCCTCTGTTATTGGGGTTCAGTAACGTCAGCTGATCCCCAGCTGTGTGTGCGGCAATACCTCCAATCTGCTCCTCCTGCTGTCCCTGGGCTCTAACACCGCCAGTTGGTGCCTGGAAGTGCTGTGTGCACAGTCAACAGTCGCTCCTCTGTTATTGGGGTTCAGTAACGTCAGCTGATCCCCAGCTGTGTATCCGGCAACGTGTCATGCGACCGCCACGCTGGCACAACTAAAATGTAAGGGGACCTGTCCCCCCCCCCCCCTAGGCGTTTGTTACTGAAAGAGCCACCATGTGCAGCACTAATACTGCACAAGGGAAAGGTCGCTCTTGAAATTATGCTCCTTGCAAACGCTGAACTACACACTCATGTAATGTGTCCCCTCACAACCGTCCAACCGTCCCGGAGGTGGGACTTTCCTTTGTAATGTGACACAGCACAGCCGTCATTGCTACCCCCTTGGCACCGTGCGCTGCCTCCTTAGCGTTGTTTGATTCCGTCATGGACCCTGCGCTGTTATGTTATCCCTTGGCCATGCACAGTTTGCGCTGCCCGTCCTCTGACATCATTTGTTGTCGTCCTGGCTGCGCCTGTGCGTCCACGCTGCCCGAAATACACACCTCGCAGTGTCGTCTAATGTGATCCCACAGTGGGCCTGGTATCCATGGCCATGCGCAGTGCATATACTAGCCTCTCACTCCCCTTCTTCACGCTTCTTCAGACTAGGCGGCGTCAGCTGATCCCTAATAGCATGCCACGGCCGTGACGCCGCACAGTCTGAAGAAGCAGGAAGGAGGTGAGTGAGAGGCGATGATATGCACTGCGCATGCCCATGGATCCCTGGCCCGCAGTGGGACTACATTAGATGACACTGCAAGGTTGGATCTCGGGCAGCTTGGACGCACAGGCACTGCCAGCCTGACACCTACATGATGTCAGAAGACGGGCACCGCTAACTGTGCATGGCCAAGGGATAACATTACAGTGCGGGCTCCGTGACAGAACCAAACAACGTTGAGGAGGTGGTGCCCGGCACCAAGGGGGTTGGAATGACGGCTGTGCTGTGTCACATTACAAAGGAAAGTCCCACTTCCGGGATGGTTTGACGGTGTGAGGGGACACATTATATGAGTGTGTACTTCAGCGTTTGCAAGGAGCATAATTTTCGGAGCCACCATTTTCCATGTGCAGTATTACTGCTGTACAAGATGGCTCTTTCAGCAACAAATGCCTGGGGGGGGGGTTAAAGGTTCCCTTTCAACTTGCTCCACTGCAGGCTTCGGCCTACACTCTGCTCCTCTTTGATTCCCTGGGTTTCAACACTGTCAGTTGCCACCTGGAAGTGTTGTCTACACAGAAAAAAACACTAGGTGATGTGTCAGTGGGGTTCAGCACCGCCAGCTGTTCCCCTGCTGTGTAGTCGGCAACGTGTCCAGCACAAGCCACGCTGGCACAACAGAACAAAAGCTGCCACCAGTGCAGGCTTCGGCCTACACTCTGCTCCTCTCCTCCTCCTGCTGACCCTGGGCTCAAACACCGCTAGTTTTTGCCCGGAAGTGCTAGCTGCACAGAGAAAAACACCAGCCAATGTGTTAGTGGGGTTCAGCAACGCCAGCTGTTCCCCTGCTGTGTAGCCGGCAACGTGACCTGCAAACGCCATGCAGGCACAGGAACTGAAATTAAAAGGGAACCTGGCCCCACCCCCCCAGGTGTTTCTATGTATAACAGCCACCTAGTACAGCAGTACTGCTGCATTTGTACAAGGTGGCTGACTTTTTCTCCTTGCCCACGTGGAACTCAACACGTACAAAATGTGTCTCATTGAGACCATTCCACTGTCCCTGAGGTGTGACTTTCCTTTGTAATGATACGCAGCACCCCCCTTGGTAGCGTTTCCCGTCTTTTGTCATCATGGTTAGCTGGCTGCGCCTGTGCATCCGCCCTGCTAGAAACAACGCCCCTCGTTGTCATATTTATTTTGTCAGCGAGGGTGTGGTTTATGGGCACGAGCAGTGCATATGTTCGCCTGTCTTAACTCATCTCCTTCCGCCTTCTTCAGACTGTGCGGCCTCCTGGCCGTGGTAGGCGATAAGGGATCAGCTGAGGCCGCCCAGTCTGGAGCCGGTGTAAGGACATGTGTAAGCGGCAAACCTATTTACTGCACAAGGCCACGAATCCCAGCCACGTAGTGTGATTGTTTGAAAACACACTGTGGGTCTGGGATTCATGTCCATCGCTAACCGCAACGGCCGACATGAAATGAGGTCAGAAGACAGGAAGCGCTCACAGCGCATGGCCAAGGGATCACAATAGCGCAGACTCCTGTACAGCAAATAACAACGCTCAGGAATCTGCGCCCAGTACCTAGGTGCAAATTTTGACACCTGTGCTGCGTCTCGTTAAAAAGACAAGTCACGCCTCCACAACTGTTTGACAGTATAATGGGCTAAATAGTGTACGTGTTTTAGTCAGCGTGTGCAAGGAGCAAAACAAATAGAGCAACCTTTTACTTGTGCAGCATTAATGCTGCACAAGGTGTGGCTCTTGTACCTTGCAACACCTGAGGGGGGGGTTAAAGGTAACCTTTGAAATTGGTTCAACTAGGCTTCGGCCTACACTCTGCTCCTCTCCTCCTCCTGCTGACCCTGGGCTCAAACAACGCCAGTTTCTGCCCGGACATGCTAGCTGCACAGAGAAAAACACCAGCCAATGTGTTAGTGGGGTTCAGCACCGCCTGCTGTTCCCCCGCTGTGTAGCCGGCATCGTGTCCAGCACAAGCCACGCTGGCACAACCGACCAAAAGCTGCCACCAGTGCAGGCTTCGGCCTACACTTTGCTCCTCTCCTCCTCCTCCTGCTGACCCTGGGCTCTAACACCGCTAGTTTTTGCCCGGACATGCAATCTGCACAGAGAAAAACACCAGTCAATGTGTCAGTGGGGTTCAGCAACGCCAGCTGTTCCCCTGCTGTGTAGCTTGCAACGTGACCTGCAAACGCCACGCAGGCACATGAACTGAAATTGAAGGGAGCCTGCCCCCCACCCACAGGTGTTTCTATGTATATCAGCCACCTTGTACAGCAGTACTGCTGCATTTGTACGAGGTGGCTGACTTTTTCTCCTTGCCCACGTGGAACTCAACACGTACAAAATGTGTCTCATTAGAGACCATTACAATGTCCCTGAGGTGTGACTTTCCTTTGTAATGACACGCAGCACCACCCTTGTTAGCGCTGCCCGTCTTTTGACATCATTGGTTAGCTGGCTGCGCCTGTGCATCTCCCCTGCTCGAAACAACGGCCCTCGGTGTCTTATTTTTTTGGACAGCGAGGGTGTGATTGATGGGCATGTGCAGTGCATATGTTTGCCTGTGTTCACTCATCTCCTTCCGCCTTCTTCAGACTGGGTGTCCTCATGGCCGCGGCAGGCGATAAGGGATCAGATGAGGCCGCCCAGTCTGAAGCAGGTGTAAGGACATGTGTGAGCGGCAAACATATTTAGTGCACCAGGGCACGAATCCCAGCACCGCAGTGTGATTTTTTAAAAACACACTGTGGGTCTGGGATTCATGTCCATCGCTAACCGCAACGGCCGACATGAAATGAGGTCAGAAGACAGGAAGCGCTCACAGCGCATGGCCAAGGGATCACAATAGCGCAGACTCCTGTACAGCAAATAACAACGCTCAGGAATCTGCGCCCAGTACCTAGGTGCAAATTTTGACACCTGTGCTGCGTCTCGTTAAAAAGACAAGTCACGCCTCCACAACTGTTTGACAGTATAATGGGCTAAATAGTGTACGTGTTTTAGTCAGCGTGTGCAAGGAGCAAAACAAATAGAGCAACCTTTTACTTGTGCAGCATTAATGCTGCACAAGGTGTGGCTCTTGTACCTTGCAACACCTGAGGGGGGGGTTAAAGGTAACCTTTGAAATTGGTTCAACTAGGCTTCGGCCTACACTCTGCTCCTCTACTCCTCCTGCTGACCCTGGGCTCAAACACCGCTAGTTTTTGCCCGGAAATGCTAGCTGCACAGAGAAAAACACCAGCCAATGTGTTAGTGGGGTTCAGCACCGCCAGCTGTTCCCCTGCTGTGTAGTCGGCAACGTGTCCAGCACAAGCCACGCTGGCACAACCGACCAAAAGCTGCCACCAGTGCAGGCTTCGGCCTACACTTTGCTCCTCTCCTCCTCCTGCTGACCCTGGGCTCAAACAACGCCAGTTTCTGCCCGGACATGCTAGCTGCACAGAGAAAAACACCAGCCAATGTGTTAGTGGGGTTCAGCACCGCCTGCTGTTCCCCCGCTGTGTAGCCGGCATCGTGTCCAGCACAAGCCACGCTGGCACAACCGACCAAAAGCTGCCACCAGTGCAGGCTTCGGCCTACACTTTGCTCCTCTCCTCCTCCTGCTGACCCTGGGCTCAAACAACGCCAGTTTCTGCCCGGACATGCTAGCTGCACAGAGAAAAACACCAGCCAATGTGTTAGTGGGGTTCAGCACCGCCTGCTGTTCCCCCGCTGTGTAGCCGGCATCGTGTCCAGCACAAGCCACGCTGGCACAACCGACCAAAAGCTGCCACCAGTGCAGGCTTCGGCCTACACTTTGCTCCTCTCCTCCTCCTGCTGACCCTGGGCTCAAACAACGCCAGTTTCTGCCCGGACATGCTAGCTGCACAGAGAAAAACACCAGCCAATGTGTTAGTGGGGTTCAGCAACGCCAGCTGTTCCCCTGCTGTGTAGCTTGCAACGTGACCTGCAAACGCCACGCAGGCACATGAACTGAAATTGAAGGGAGCCTGCCCCCCACCCACAGGTGTTTCTATGTATATCAGCCACCTTGTACAGCAGTACTGCTGCATTTGTACGAGGTGGCTGACTTTTTCTCCTTGCCCACGTGGAACTCAACACGTACAAAATGTGTCTCATTAGAGACCATTACAATGTCCCTGAGGTGTGACTTTCCTTTGTAATGACACGCAGCACCCCCATTGTTAGCGCTGCCCGTCTCCTGACATCATTGGTTGGCTGGCTGTGCCTGTGCGTCCCCCCTGCCCGACACAACGCCCCCCGTTGTCTCATATATTTTGACTGCGAGGGTGTGATTGATGGGCACGAGCAGTGCATATGTTCCCCTGTTTTCACTCCCCTCCTTCCGCCTTCTTCTGACTGTGCGGCCTCATGGCCGCGGCATGCGATAAGGGATCAGCTGAGGCCGCCCAGTCTGAAGCAGGTGTAAGGACATGTGTGAGCGGCGAACATATTTACTGCACAAGGCCACGAATCCCAGCACCGCAGTGTGACTTTAGGAAAAGCCACTGTGGGTCTGGGATTTATGGCCATCGTTAACCGCACCGGCCAACATGAAATGAGGTCATGAGACGGCCTGCACTAACAGGGTATTGCCAAGGGATAACACAAGAGCGCAGACTCCTGTACAGCAAATAACAACGCTCAGGAATCTGCGCCCAGTACCTAGGTGCAAATTTTGACACCTGTGCTGCGTCTCGTTAAAAAGACAAGTCACGCCTCCACAACTGTTTGACAGTATAATGGGCTAAATAGTGTACGTGTTTAATTCAGCGTGTGCAAGGAGCAAAATTAAATAGAGCAACCTTTGACTTGTGCATCATTAATGCTGTTCAAGGTGTGGCTCTTGTACCTTGCAACACCTGAGGGGGGGGTTAAAGGTAACCTTTGAAATTGGTTCAACTAGGCTTCGGCCTACACTCTGCTCCTCTACTCCTCCTGCTGACCCTGGGCTCAAACACCGCTAGTTTTTGCCCGGAAATGCTAGCTGCACAGAGAAAAACACCAGCCAATGTGTTAGTGGGGTTCAGCACCGCCAGCTGTTCCCCTGCTGTGTAGTCGGCAACGTGTCCAGCACAAGCCACGCTGGCACAACAGAACAAAAGCTGCCACCAGTGCAGGCTTCGGCCTACACTTTGCTCCTCTCCTCCTCCTCCTGCTGACCCTGGGCTCTAACACCGCTAGTTTTTGCCCGGACATGCAATCTGCACAGAGAAAAACACCAGTCAATGTGTCAGTGGGGTTCAGCAACGCCAGCTGTTCCCCTGCTGTGTAGCTTGCAACGTGACCTGCAAACGCCACGCAGGCACATGAACTGAAATTGAAGGGAGCCTGCCCCCCACCCCCCCAGGTGTTTCTATGTATAACAGCCACCTTGTACAGCAGTACTGCTGCATTTGTACAAGGTGGCTGACTTTTTCTCCTTGCACACGTGGAACTCAACAAGTACAAAATGTGTCTCATTACAGACCATTACAATGTCCCTGAGGTGTGACTTTCCTTTTTAATGACACGCAGCACCCCCATTGTTAGCGCTGCCCGTCTCCTGACATCATTGGTTGGCTGGCTGTGCCTGTGCGTCCCCCCTGCCCGACACAACGCCCCCCGTTGTCTCATATATTTTGACTGCGAGGGTGTGATTGATGGGCACGAGCAGTGCATATGTTCCCCTGTTTTCACTCCCCTCCTTCCGCCTTCTTCTGACTGTGCGGCCTCATGGCCGCGGCATGCGATAAGGGATCAGCTGAGGCCGCCCAGTCTGAAGCAGGTGTAAGGACATGTGTGAGCGGCGAACATATTTACTGCACAAGGCCACGAATCCCAGCACCGCAGTGTGACTTTAGGAAAAGCCACTGTGGGTCTGGGATTTATGGCCATCGTTAACCGCACCGGCCAACATGAAATGAGGTCATGAGACGGCCTGCACTAACAGGGTATTGCCAAGGGATAACACAAGAGCGCAGACTCCTGTACAGCAAATAACAACGCTCAGGAATCTGCGCCCAGTACCTAGGTGCAAATTTTGACACCTGTGCTGCGTCTCGTTAAAAAGACAAGTCACGCCTCCACAACTGTTTGACAGTATAATGGGCTAAATAGTGTACGTGTTTAATTCAGCGTGTGCAAGGAGCAAAATTAAATAGAGCAACCTTTGACTTGTGCATCATTAATGCTGTTCAAGGTGTGGCTCTTGTACCTTGCAACACCTGAGGGGGGGGTTAAAGGTAACCTTTGAAATTGGTTCAACTAGGCTTCGGCCTACACTCTGCTCCTCTACTCCTCCTGCTGACCCTGGGCTCAAACACCGCTAGTTTTTGCCCGGAAATGCTAGCTGCACAGAGAAAAACACCAGCCAATGTGTTAGTGGGGTTCAGCACCGCCAGCTGTTCCCCTGCTGTGTAGTCGGCAACGTGTCCAGCACAAGCCACGCTGGCACAACAGAACAAAAGCTGCCACCAGTGCAGGCTTCGGCCTACACTTTGCTCCTCTCCTCCTCCTCCTGCTGACCCTGGGCTCTAACACCGCTAGTTTTTGCCCGGACATGCAATCTGCACAGAGAAAAACACCAGTCAATGTGTCAGTGGGGTTCAGCAACGCCAGCTGTTCCCCTGCTGTGTAGCTTGCAACGTGACCTGCAAACGCCACGCAGGCACATGAACTGAAATTGAAGGGAGCCTGCCCCCCACCCCCCCAGGTGTTTCTATGTATAACAGCCACCTTGTACAGCAGTACTGCTGCATTTGTACAAGGTGGCTGACTTTTTCTCCTTGCACACGTGGAACTCAACAAGTACAAAATGTGTCTCATTACAGACCATTACAATGTCCCTGAGGTGTGACTTTCCTTTTTAATGACACGCAGCACCCCCATTGTTAGCGCTGCCCGTCTCCTGACATCATTGGTTGGCTGGCTGTGCCTGTGCGTCCCCCCTGCCCGACACAACGCCCCCCGTTGTCTCATATATTTTGACTGCGAGGGTGTGATTGATGGGCACGAGCAGTGCATATGTTCCCCTGTTTTCACTCCCCTCCTTCCGCCTTCTTCTGACTGTGCGGCCTCATGGCCGCGGCATGCGATAAGGGATCAGATGAGGCCGTCCAGTCTGAAGCAGGTGTAAGGACATGTGTGAGCGGCAAACATATTTACTGCACCAGGGCACGAATCCCAGCACCGCAGTGTGATTTTTTAAAAACACACTGTGGGTCTGGGATTCATGTCCATCGCTAACCGCAACGGCCAACATGAAATGAGGTCATAAGACAGGAAGCGCTCACAGCGCATGGCCAAAGGATCACAAGAGCGCAGACTCCTGTACAGCAACTAACAACGCTCAGGAAGCTGCGCCCATGCAAAAAGGTGTTTTCGACACCTGTGCTGCTTTTCTTTAAAAAGACAAGTCACGCCTCCACTACTGTTAAACAGTATAATGGGCTAAATAGTCTACGTGTTGCATTCAGCTTGTGCAAGTAGACAAATTAATAGAGCAACCTTTTACTTGTGCAGCATTAATGCTGCAGAAGGAGTGGCTCTTGTTCTTTGTAACACCTGAGGGGGGGTTAAAGGTAACCTTTGAAATTGGTTCAACTAGGCTTCGGCCTACACTCTGCTCCTCTCCTCCTCCTGCTGACCCTGGGCTGTAACAACGCTAGTTTTTGCCCGGAAATGCTAGCTGCACAGAGAAAAACACCAGCCAATGTGTTAGTGGGGTTCAGCAACGCCAGCTGTTCCCCCGCTGTGTAGCCGGCATCGTGTCCAGCACAAGCCACGCTGGCACAACCGACCAAAAGCTGCCACCAGTGCAGGCTTCGGCCTACACTTTGCTCCTCTCCTCCTCCTCCTGCTGACCCTGGGCTCAAACACCGCTAGTTTTTGCCCGGAAATGCTAGCTGCACAGAGAAAAACACCAGCCAATGTGTTAGTGGGGTTCAGCAACGCCAGCTGTTCCCCCGCTGTGTAGCCGGCATCGTGTCCAGCACAAGCCACGCTGGCACAACCGACCAAAAGCTGCCACCAGTGCAGGCTTCGGCCTACACTTTGCTCCTCTCCTCCTCCTCCTGCTGACCCTGGGCTCAAACACCGCTAGTTTTTGCCCGGAAATGCTAGCTGCACAGAGAAAAACACCAGCCAATGTGTTAGTGGGGTTCAGCACCGCCAGCTGTTCCCCTGCTGTGCAGCTTGCAACGTGACCTGCAAACGCCACGCAGGCACATGAACTGAAATTGAAGGGAGCCTGGCCCCCACCCCCAGGTGTTTCTATGTATAACAGCCACCTTGTACAGCAGTACTGCTGCATTTGTACAAGGTGGCTGATGTTTTCTCCTTGCCCACGTGGAACTCAACACGTACAAAATGTGTCTCTTTGAGACCATTCCACTGTCCCTGAGGTGTGACTTTCCTTTCTAATGATACGCAGCACCCCCCTTGGTAGCGCTTCCCGTCTTCTGACATCATTGGTTGGCTACTTGCGCCTGTTCGTCCGCCCTGCCTGAATAAAATGCTCCTCGTTGTCTTAATTATTTTGACTGCGAGGGTGTGATTGATGGGCACGAGCAGTGCATATCTTCGCCTGTCTTAACTCATCTCCTTCAGCCTTCTTCAGACTGTGCAGCCTCATGGCCGCGGCATGCAAGAAGGGATCAGCAGAGGCCGCCCAGTCTGAAGCAGGTGTAAGGACGTGTGTGAGCGGCCAAAATATTTACTGCTCAAGGCCACGAATCCCAGCACCGCAGTGTGGCTTTATGAAAAGACACTGTGGGTCTGGGATTTATGGCCATCGTTAACCGCACCGGCCAACATGAAATGATGTCATAAGATGGGCAGCGCTAACAGGGCATTGCCAAGGGATAACACAAGAGCGCAGACTCCTGTACAGCAAATAACAACGCTCAGGAAGCTGCTCCAAGCACCAAGGCGTTATTTTGGACACCTGTGCTGCGTCTCATCAAAAAACCAAGTCACGCATCCACTACAGTTTGACTGTAGAATGGGGTAAATTGTGTATGTCTTTCATTCAGCGTGTGCAAGTAGACAAATTAATAGAGCAACCTTTCACTTGTGCAGCATTAATACTGCACAAGGTGTGTCTCTTGTACTTTGTAACACCTGAGGGGGGGGTTAAAGGTTTCCTTTGAAATTGGTTCAACTAAGCTTCGGCCTACACTCTGCTCCTCTCCTCCTCCTCCTGCTTCAACACGGGCTCTAACATCGCTAGTTTTTGCCCGCAAGTGCTAGCTGCACAGAGAAAAACACACGCCATTGTGTTAGTGGGGTTCAGCAACGCCAGCTGTTCCCCCAGTGTGTAGCCGGCAAAGTGTCCTGCAAACGCAACGCAGACACAAAGCTGCCTCCAGTGCAGGCTTCGGCCTACACTCATCTCCCCCTGCTTACCCTTTGCTCCAACACCGCTAGTTGGGGCTCTAGGAAGACAATCTTTAATAGGCAAGGCAACGCATCCGGGTTCCAGCACCGCCAGCTGGTTCTCGGCAGTGTTTTTGTCACAGGTACTCCCTCGTGCCAAGCCTGGTTTCAGCACCGTCAGCTGTTTCCGGGTTGTGTCAAGCTCACTGAGACACCTATGCTTGCCTCGTCGTGGTGCGGTCGGGTTAGCCAACTCCAGGGTGCCTCCAGTTTAGGAGCTTCCTATGTGGGCTGCGTGAACTGGTAGTCAAGGCTGGTTCTGTAGTGCCAGTAGGCCCAGCTCCCCCTGTAGGACTGTTGGGGTTCGGTAACTGCGGCTGCCTCGCGGCCTAGCTGTTCTCTCCTCTCCTGTGGACCTTCGGGTCCACCACCTGGTTCCAGCACCGTCAGCTGGTTCCGGGCCGAGCCTTTGGCTTAGGTGCCTCCTCCTGGGTATCCGAGTTCCGCCAACGCCAGGCGGTCCTTGGTAGTGCTTTTAAGCGCGGGCACCTACAGCTTAGTAACCGGGTTCCAGCACCGTCAGCTGGTCCTCGGTCGTGCCATTGGCTCTTGCACACTGGGGCAACGCATCCGGGTTCCAGCACCGCCAGCTGGTTCTCGGCAGTGTTTTTGTCACAGGTACTCCCTCGTGCCAAGCCTGGTTTCAGCACCGTCAGCTGTTTCCGGGTTGTGTCAAGCTCACTGAGACACCTATGCTTGCCTCGTCGTGGTGCGGTCGGGTTAGCCAACTCCAGGGTGCCTCCAGTTTAGGAGCTTCCTATGTGGGCTGCGTGAACTGGTAGTCAAGGCTGGTTCTGTAGTGCCAGTAGGCCCAGCTCCCCCTGTAGGACTGTTGGGGTTCGGTAACTGCGGCTGCCTCGCGGCCTAGCTGTTCTCTCCTCTCCTGTGGGCCTTGGGGTCCACCACCTGGTTCCAGCACCGTCAGCTGGTTCCGGGCCGAGCCTTTGGCTTAGGTGCCTCCTCCTGGGTATCCGAGTTCCGCCAACGCCAGGCGGTCCTTGGTAGTGCTTTTAAGCGCGGGCACCTACAGCTTAGTAACCGGGTTCCAGCACCGTCAGCTGGTCCTCGGTCGTGCCATTGGCTCTTGCACACTGGGGCAACGCATCCGGGTTCCAGCACCGCCAGCTGGTTCTCGGCAGTGTTTTTGTCACAGGTACTCCCTCGTGCCAAGCCTGGTTTCAGCACCGTCAGCTGTTTCCGGGTTGTGTCAAGCTCACTGAGACACCTATGCTTGCCTCGTCGTGGTGCGGTCGGGTTAGCCAACTCCAGGGTGCCTCCAGTTTAGGAGCTTCCTATGTGGGCTGCGTGAACTGGTAGTCAAGGCTGGTTCTGTAGTGCCAGTAGGCCCAGCTCCCCCTGTAGGACTGTTGGGGTTCGGTAACTGCGGCTGCCTCGCGGCCTAGCTGTTCTCTCCTCTCCTGTGGACCTTCGGGTCCACCACCTGGTTCCAGCACCGTCAGCTGGTTCCGGGCCGAGCCTTTGGCTTAGGTGCCTCCTCCTGGGTATCCGAGTTCCGCCAACGCCAGGCGGTCCTTGGTAGTGCTTTTAAGCGCGGGCACCTACAGCTTAGTAACCGGGTTCCAGCACCGTCAGCTGGTCCTCGGTCGTGCCATTGGCTCTTGCACACTGGGGCAACGCATCCGGGTTCCAGCACCGCCAGCTGGTTCTCGGCAGTGTTTTTGTCACAGGTACTCCCTCGTGCCAAGCCTGGTTTCAGCACCGTCAGCTGTTTCCGGGTTGTGTCAAGCTCACTGAGACACCTATGCTTGCCTCGTCGTGGTGCGGTCGGGTTAGCCAACTCCAGGGTGCCTCCAGTTTAGGAGCTTCCTATGTGGGCTGCGTGAACTGGTAGTCAAGGCTGGTTCTGTAGTGCCAGTAGGCCCAGCTCCCCCTGTAGGACTGTTGGGGTTCGGTAACTGCGGCTGCCTCGCGGCCTAGCTGTTCTCTCCTCTCCTGTGGGCCTTGGGGTCCACCACCTGGTTCCAGCACCGTCAGCTGGTTCCGGGCCGAGCCTTTGGCTTAGGTGCCTCCTCCTGGGTATCCGAGTTCCGCCAACGCCAGGCGGTCCTTGGTAGTGCTTTTAAGCGCGGGCACCTACAGCTTAGTAACCGGGTTCCAGCACCGTCAGCTGGTCCTCGGTCGTGCCATTGGCTCTTGCACACTGGGGCAACGCATCCGGGTTCCAGCACCGCCAGCTGGTTCTCGGCAGTGTTTTTGTCACAGGTACTCCCTCGTGCCAAGCCTGGTTTCAGCACCGTCAGCTGTTTCCGGGTTGTGTCAAGCTCACTGAGACACCTATGCTTGCCTCGTCGTGGTGCGGTCGAGTTAGCCAACTCCAGGGTGCCTCCAGTTTAGGAGCTTCCTATGTGGGCTGCGTGAACTGGTAGTCAAGGCTGGTTCTGTAGTGCCAGTAGGCCCAGCTCCCCCTGTAGGACTGTTGGGGTTCGGTAACTGCGGCTGCCTCGCGGCCTAGCTGTTCTCTCCTCTCCTGTGGGCCTTGGGGTCCACCACCTGGTTCCAGCACCGTCAGCTGGTTCCGGGCCGAGCCTTTGGCTTAGGTGCCTCCTCCTGGGTATCCGAGTTCCGCCAACGCCAGGCGGTCCTTGGTAGTGCTTTTAAGCGCGGGCACCTACAGCTTAGTAACCGGGTTCCAGCACCGTCAGCTGGTCCTCGGTCGTGCCATTGGCTCTTGCACACTGGGGCAACGCATCCGGGTTCCAGCACCGCCAGCTGGTTCTCGGCAGTGTTTTTGTCACAGGTACTCCCTCGTGCCAAGCCTGGTTTCAGCACCGTCAGCTGTTTCCGGGTTGTGTCAAGCTCACTGAGACACCTATGCTTGCCTCGTCGTGGTGCGGTCGGGTTAGCCAACTCCAGGGTGCCTCCAGTTTAGGAGCTTCCTATGTGGGCTGCGTGAACTGGTAGTCAAGGCTGGTTCTGTAGTGCCAGTAGGCCCAGCTCCCCCTGTAGGACTGTTGGGGTTCGGTAACTGCGGCTGCCTCGCGGCCTAGCTGTTCTCTCCTCTCCTGTGGGCCTTGGGGTCCACCACCTGGTTCCAGCACCGTCAGCTGGTTCCGGGCCGAGCCTTTGGCTTAGGTGCCTCCTCCTGGGTATCCGAGTTCCGCCAACGCCAGGCGGTCCTTGGTAGTGCTTTTAAGCGCGGGCACCTACAGCTTAGTAACCGGGTTCCAGCACCGTCAGCTGGTCCTCGGTCGTGCCATTGGCTCTTGCACACTGGGGCAACGCATCCGGGTTCCAGCACCGCCAGCTGGTTCTCGGCAGTGTTTTTGTCACAGGTACTCCCTCGTGCCAAGCCTGGTTTCAGCACCGTCAGCTGTTTCCGGGTTGTGTCAAGCTCACTGAGACACCTATGCTTGCCTCGTCGTGGTGCGGTCGGGTTAGCCAACTCCAGGGTGCCTCCAGTTTAGGAGCTTCCTATGTGGGCTGCGTGAACTGGTAGTCAAGGCTGGTTCTGTAGTGCCAGTAGGCCCAGCTCCCCCTGTAGGACTGTTGGGGTTCGGTAACTGCGGCTGCCTCGCGGCCTAGCTGTTCTCTCCTCTCCTGTGGACCTTCGGGTCCACCACCTGGTTCCAGCACCGTCAGCTGGTTCCGGGCCGAGCCTTTGGCTTAGGTGCCTCCTCCTGGGTATCCGAGTTCCGCCAACGCCAGGCGGTCCTTGGTAGTGCTTTTAAGCGCGGGCACCTACAGCTTAGTAACCGGGTTCCAGCACCGTCAGCTGGTCCTCGGTCGTGCCATTGGCTCTTGCACACTGGGGCAACGCATCCGGGTTCCAGCACCGCCAGCTGGTTCTCGGCAGTGTTTTTGTCACAGGTACTCCCTCGTGCCAAGCCTGGTTTCAGCACCGTCAGCTGTTTCCGGGTTGTGTCAAGCTCACTGAGACACCTATGCTTGCCTCGTCGTGGTGCGGTCGGGTTAGCCAACTCCAGGGTGCCTCCAGTTTAGGAGCTTCCTATGTGGGCTGCGTGAACTGGTAGTCAAGGCTGGTTCTGTAGTGCCAGTAGGCCCAGCTCCCCCTGTAGGACTGTTGGGGTTCGGTAACTGCGGCTGCCTCGCGGCCTAGCTGTTCTCTCCTCTCCTGTGGGCCTTGGGGTCCACCACCTGGTTCCAGCACCGTCAGCTGGTTCCGGGCCGAGCCTTTGGCTTAGGTGCCTCCTCCTGGGTATCCGAGTTCCGCCAACGCCAGGCGGTCCTTGGTAGTGCTTTTAAGCGCGGGCACCTACAGCTTAGTAACCGGGTTCCAGCACCGTCAGCTGGTCCTCGGTCGTGCCATTGGCTCTTGCACACTGGGGCAACGCATCCGGGTTCCAGCACCGCCAGCTGGTTCTCAGCAGTGTTCTTGTCACAGGTACTCCCTCGTGCCAAGCCTGGTTTCAGCACCGTCAGCTGTTTCCGGGTTGTGTCAACTTCACTGAGACGCCTATGCTTGCCCCGTCGTGGTGCGGTCGAGTTAGCCAACTCCAGGGTGCCTCCAGTTTAGGAGCTTCCTATGTGGGCTGCGTGAACTGGTAGTCAAGGCTGGTTATGTAGTGCCAGTAGGCCCAGCTCCCCCTGTAGGACTGTTGGGGTTCGGTAACTGCGGCTGCCTCGCGGCCTAGCTGTTCTCTCCTCTCCTGTGGGCCTTCGGGTCCACCACCTGGTTCCAGCACCGTCAGCTGGTTCTCGGCAGTGTCTTTTGCTCTTGTACCTTCTGCTCCCCATCCTGGTTCCAGTACCGTCAGCTGGTTCCGGGCAGAGCCTTTGGCTTAGGTGCCTCCTTCTGGGTATCCAAGTTCCACCAACGTCAGGTGGTCCTTGGTAGTGCTTTCAGGCACGGGTACCTCCTGCTTAGTAACCGGGTTCCAGTAACGTCAGCTGGTCCTCGGTAGTTCCATTGGCTCTTGGACCTTCGGCTACCCATCCGGGTTCCAGTACCGTCAGCTGGTTCTCGGCAGTGTCTTTTGCTCTTGTACCTTCTGCTCCCCATCCTGGTTCCAGTAACGTCAGCTGGTTCCGGGCAGAGCCTTTGGCTTAGGTGCCTCCTTCTGGGTATCCGAGTTCCGTCAACGTCAGGCGGTCCTTGGTAGTGCTTTTTAGCACGGGTACCTCCTGCTTAGTAACCGGGTTCCAGTAACGTCAGCTGGTCCTCGGTAGTTCCATAGGCTCTTGAACCTTCGGGTAGCCATCCGAGTTCCAGTTCCATCAGCTGGTTCTTGGCATTTTCTCAGCCTTCTTGTACCTTCTGCTACATTTCCAAGTTGAAGACCCTAACGTCGACGACCCGGAAGACCACCACGATGACGACGACACGGAAGACCACCCCGATGACGACGACGACGACGGCGGAGATGACGACACTGGAGACGACGACCCTGGAGACGACAACATGGAAGACCGAGAAGCAGAAGAACAAGAGGCTGCAGAACAAAGAGCAGAAGAACATTAAGCATAAGACTTAATATCAGAGCAAAAGATATTATCTAAATTATATGCAGAAGAAGACTAAGCAGTGTATGGGGGTGAGTCCGTTCCTCCTCGTGGTGCCCCTGGATAAAGCCTGATGCTGCAGGCCAAACTGAACGCGGACAAATGTAACTTTTGTGACTGGCAGAACGGAAGGTGTAATCTTCAAACTTTTATAGATAACAACTACGGGAATGCCTGTCACAAATGAGAATATGATGAAGAAGTAGAATAGGAAGAATAATAACAGTGGAATAAAAAGAATATGTAGAATAAGAAGAATAATAATAGTTGAATAAAATGAATATGAAGAATGTAATAAAAAAAAAAAAATAGGTAGAAGATGAAGAAGAAGATGAATAAGGTGAAGAAGTTGATGTCAAAGATGCTGATGATGATGAAGATGAAAGTGTGGGAAAAGAAAAAAAAAAAGAAAAAAAAGAAGGGGAAGGGCGTGGAATAGTGAAACATCAATATCTGACAAAATAAAAAAAAAATTTACATAGTCAATATCTTTGTCACTCCGAACGTCTTAAAAAAAAACAAAAAACATGCTATTCTATTTGATTGGGATAAACCTCTATGACTTTAATGTCTCCGCCACCTCCCCAAATACATCCGGCATTATTCTTAGTTGTTTTCCTTCATGTAGAATGAACCTACAAGGAAAGAAAGGGTTTATTTTAATTCCGATATTTTGGTCCCATTGACTTGCATTGGGATCGGGTATCGGTATCGGCGATATCCGATATTTTTTGAATATCGGCCGATCCAAACCGATACCGATACTTTCCGATATCGGAAGGTATCGCTCAACACTAATTATGAGTATATCTTAGATACTCTCAGGATACTAAAAAGCAATGGTGCAACTTTTGGGTTGAGCTGTACCTAGCCTTATGACATGTCGGTAGATACGTGATACCCAGACTTGATTTATTTCTTACACCATTCCAGTTTTTAGTTTGATTGCTTTTTTCAAGTCAATATTAGGACAGATGAATTGTTAAACCCTTAGATCTGTGGATGTAAACAGATGTGACAGATATATTTGCTGTTTGAATTTAATTAACCTACAAAGCTGAATCTACAAGACACAGATGTGAAGAATTCTTGTCACTTGTTATCTTCCTACAATCGTCAAACATGAACCTTATAACCCGTTTCTTGTTATAAAAATATAGATGGCGTAAAAGGATTTTCAGTATTTCAGCTGTTGACATGAGGATATTGTTATTATTTATTATTATAGCGCCATTTATTCCATGGCGCTTTACATGTGAGGAGGGGTATACATAAAAACAGGTACAATAATCTTGAACAATACAAGTCACAACTGGTACAGGAGGAGAGAGGACCCTGCCCGCGAGGGCTCACAATCTACAAATATGGACACAAAGTAAATATGAAAAACACGTATTTATGAACAAGAAATAAACTTTATTAAATAGAATAAAAACAGACAGTATAAAATAGCCAACAGTGCTATGAGTGAGCCAAAAAAACAGACAGGCATCACCAATGGATGGGCAACTGGATCGCTAACGGTGACAAATAGTAAACGATGTCCTCAATACAAAAAGTCATGGGCACTAAAATGTAAAGGAACATAAATACAAATATGCTCCAATAGGACCAAAATCATCAGATCTCTCAATCCCCAATAGAAACGGCTAGAGATATAAAGGCTTCTAGGGTTAGAAGTAACTTAGTAAATGATAGGCATATAATAGTGCCAAAAAAGGAATCCCAAAGGGTCCATAGTGTCAACAAAACCCCTAAGCCATTGGGGCTGTGGCATCACCAATTGGAAGTTGGTAAGTGGCGTTCTATGTTACTTTATTACTCCTTAATCTTATACTAATGGCTTAGGGGTCTGTTTTTATTCTATGTAATAAAGTTTATTTCTTGTTCATAAATACATGTTTTTCCTATTTACTTTCATCCGATGTTTTGCGTAGAACTACGTTTTTTTTTTTTTTCCATTTATTTGGACACATTTGGATTTTTTTAGTTAACTTGATTTGTTTAGTTAACTTTATTATTACACTATATAAAATCTGTGTCCTCTAGCAAGAATTATCATTTGTTATTAAATATGGACACAATATGACATTAGACAATTGATCTAAAGTGTGCCTTTTCAGTTAGCATTTAAATAGTGATACATTCATTGTTTTTCATTAGAAGGCCATTATGGAATTGAAAAAATCAAAAAAGCTAAAATTTTACAAAAAAATATACATTTGTCTGAGTAGAAATTATTAGGATTTCTGTTAATGGTTTTTCTTATCACGGATTATATGGACAAATAATGTGAGTAAGGAAATATCCGGCTCATTGTTTGGTATTTCTTTAGTTTGATTGGAGCCCAGAAATGCTGTGTCAAAGCGTGGAGGCACTCAATGGTAGAATCAGGGATCCAGCTCAACAGACAGTGAACATTCTTTATTCATAAAAGTGCACAATAGAGGATAAAAGCTGAATTATCATGGTGATGTTTACATATAAGGCTGCATCAACCGTTTGATGCCACCTTCTATGTAGCCATCACCATGAGATTCCAATTTAATCCTCTATCATGCACTTTTGTGAATAAAGAATGCTCACTGTTCATTGAGCTGGATACCTCTCTCCTTCCATTGAACAATTTGAACCTTCCAAAAAGTTCTCTACAAGGTACCTGAAGGATGGTCAATCATACCAGTGTTGATGCAATCCTACCAATTCTTAATTCCCCTTTTTTTTTTTTTTTAAAGTCGGGTCATGTAGAACCAGCTGGAGCAAAGAAGACAAAATCATTTAAGTAATGTTAACACGGTGCTGAAAATATCTCAATCTAAGACAAACCTAAAGTCAGGTATGGCTACAGAATTCACACTAATACAATACAAAGAATTTACTAGGGTGAAATCTGTAATAAAAATTAGCACAAAAATAAGCATGCTACAGATTTCTCCTCCATGCTGTTGTTTTTGTGCAAAAAAAAAATCAGCAACATGTAAATACAATTTTGAAAACCCCATTTTTTTGTATTGTACTGTAAATGGATAGAGATTTGCTGTATGTTATGCACACTGCAAGTCTACAACAAATCATGAATGTGAGAACTTAGCCTTAGTTGGTAGAATTTGCAGTGTTTATTACTTTGTGATCTGGTAAAAAAAAATTAGAAAAGTTTTAAACTTTAGCAAAATTATTTTAAGTTCCACAAATTACCATCTTAAATGGTTTGACAAAGCAAATGTCCTCAATTCCTCACTCAGCACCATCCACCATATATTTATGGTGCTTATGATAGGTAGGTAATGCCACATCTATTATTGCACAGGAATGGAGTGTACTCAGGAGGTAAGCTTGGCTGTTTAACTATTTAGACAGAGAGAGGAATCCCTTACAAAGGAATTACATGGTGCCCATGAGTTTCTATGCTAGTTAGGAGTCTAATGCTTATATAGCGCCATCATATTCCACAGCGCTTTACATATATTATCATAGCTGCCCCCTTTGGGGCTCACAATCTAAATTCCCTATCGGTATGTCTTTGGAACTTTATTAATAATTAACTGTATTGATCCTTAAACAAAGTTGACAGTTCATTTTTACTACAATGTAAATGCCATTAAGGCAAAACTCTAAAAACAAAGTCAGAATTGCTGTTTTTTTTTTTAAATTGCACATCTTTTGTTTTTTTTTCCTGTTGTTCATAGATTATATGGTAAAAAGAATGATGTCATTCAAAACCATCATGCACCCTAGAGAAACTAACCCTCAGCTGAAAAATAAAAAAAGTTATGACTCATGGAAGGTGAGGAGAAAAAAATGTAAGATAAAAACAAAAATTTACCCAACCTCCAAGGGGTTAAAGTAAAATGCTCGTCGTAGGACAGTAAGCAATGTATAATTGCAATTTTTCCCCAGTTCAGACCATCCTTATATGAAACACTTTTGAATATGTTTTTTCAGGAGGATTATCTCCTGTGCCCCTTACTTTCTAGTAGTTTAAGCTTCTTCACCAGACGGCAGATAAAACTCTATTTGTGGCTTCTCTGTCTATATCTCTTTGTTTGTAAAAGTCCTACATCCTGACCATAGTTTTCCCAGTCATTGATTGGCTGATGGCCCTTTCACCTGACCTGGTTTTATCTTCCAACTTTTATTTTGCCCATGCAGATCAATACCATTATTTTGTAACTGCTCAGTCTAATTCCTGATATTGGCTTTTGGACTGCAGTTCTATGATTATTCTTCATTATCACTGACAATCCTCCACTAGATGTATTACGACTGACAACACCTAATGTAATACCACCTGTAGTTTGGACTTCATCTCCCAGGTGGTATTTCACAGACGGGCAGGCTTGTTCTCCACAAACTTTTCTGCTTGCTCCTGGGCTTGTAGCCAAGAATCAATGCAGTTTTCATTTAATTGACATCCAGTTCATTGCTGAGAAGTTGTTGTTTTGTGATACTCAAAATAATAACACAAACATATCTGGTTTCTACTTCAAATTAAAAAAAGGGTTTTTTAAATTCCTGCCCATGTTTTGCCGCATAATATAGCATAGTGTAGTTTTCAAGTGACTGAATAAGCTGTAGTGTGTCCATGAGGAATAACACTATTTCTGACCATTATATCACTATTATTACATTATTTTCACCTCTTTCTCCTCTTCTTCTCGTTTTCAGTTATATGTGAGCTATTCGGTGGAGTCTTGTTGTTATGAGGTCTCCTATAGACTCTACATAAGGGATTTCTGATGTTAAACCACTCACAAGTACATTTTAAAAAGCAGCAGCAGCATGACAATTTAGCACCGGAGCGATAAAAGACACTTACTAAAAAGCAACAACATTCTCTGTGTGTGTCTATCTGACTCTTTCTTTCTCTTCCAACCTTCATCCCATATGCTTCAATAGGCAGGTATAATATTATCCATCAATAAGTTGGCAGTCTGTCTTGTCTTCAGCAAGACACACTTTTGTTGAACTGCTGAATGAATGATACATTAACAAGGCAGGGAGGAGAAGAAGTGGCTCAAAAGTGGCGGAAAAAAAGCATATTTTCCTGATAAGAGGAGTGAGGTGGTGGGTTTGCAGAAGTAGCAGTCTTTCCTGAGCCCTATTTCATACAATGTTGAAATCGTTGAAAACTGATATCTTCTGGTCATGGCTTCAGTAATGGCTGTGTGAGCAGAGCCTGAGAATGTACGGTACTGGTATGGCTGCAGCATTATTTAATTTCTCAGTAACTGATTAATAGGATCATTACTTATGTGGGATAATTCTTCAACGATGATCTGGTTTCTCATGCAGAGAATCATTTATAAAAGAGGACAATTCAAAAGCTGAAATAAACCGTAGCTCAATCCAGAACCAGATGAGACAAATAACAAATAAATGATCCTTTTAGTAATACGCAATTATTAACAATGTGGCCACACGACTTCTTCAATGACTCAAGCCAAAGTTCTATGGAGACAACTGTCATCAAGTGAAAGGAAAGCTCTAGACATGGCAGGAATTTGTATGAAGTTTGAAGAAGACAGCCGCATTTCTGAGCCTGTTAATGTGACTGCACTTTGTATTAGATAAACAGTGAAGACAAGGACGGATTATCCCGGCTCTATTATGTAAGGGATGTGCTCTTCCAGAGGCAACCTGGCATTTCATTTGCATGTGTTTATACTTAATCAACAACAGGGTGCAATGTGTTGCCAGGAAACATTATTTAAGCATTCCGACAGCGGAAAGCCCCTGGGAGCAGTAGGACACATAAATTGAATAGCAAAATGATGTTCGAAAATATTTGAACACACATATCGCTAGTAAATTTCTCTGAAATGTTTAAAATGATATTCATTGTAAGGCTAACCATAGCACTGAGAAGCTTTTAAATCCTACAGTAACACATATTATGTGTAACAGGCTTTTACCAATGAATTATCTATCACTAACAGACCCTGACTATCCACATTTCTTTTTGTGTGCCACCTAAATAACACAATAAAGAGTCTTGCTGAAGAGGAGAGTCTCAACACATGGACTGTCATTGGATTGAGCTAATAAATGCTACAGTACCTTACAAATCAAATAACAGACGTGGACATTGACAACGAAAGGCCCCTGTACAGGGCTTGTGTCTGGGACCTCCTCTGCTATGCCTCGCACACATCTACACACATACTATGCACAAACACATGCATATTGACAATAGGCATATATATATACTAGCTATTGAACTCCTTCTACGCCCGGGTGGCGAGCATTTATATTGGTATATGGTCTCCATCCTGGTATGTGCTGCTCCATCTTGCGCCCCCATCCTGTCATGTGCTGCTCCATCCTGCGTCCCCATCCTGTCATGTGCTGCTCCATCCTGCGTCCCCATCCTGGTATGCGCTGCTCCATCCTGCGTCCCCATCCTGTCATGTCCTGCTCCATCCTGCGTCCCCATCCTGTCATGTGCCGCTCCATCCTGCGTCCCCATCCTGTCTTGTGCTGCACCCATCCTGCGCCCCCATTCTGTCATGTGCTGCTCCCATCCTGCACCCTCATTCTGACATGTGCTGCTCCCATCCTGCGCCCCCATTCTGACATGTGCTGCACCCATCCTGCGCCTCCATTCTGACATGTGCTGCACCCATCCTGCGCCCTTATTCTGACATGTGCTGCACCCATCCTGCGCCTCCATTCTGTCATTTGCTGCTCCCATCCTGCGCCCCCATCCTGCCATGTGCTGCTCCCATCCTGCGCCCCCGTTCTGTCATGTGCTGCTTCCATCCTGCACCCCCGTTCTGTCATGTGCTGCTCCCATCCTGTGCCCCCGTTCTGTCATGTGCTGCTTCCATCCTGCACCCCCGTTCTGTCATGTGCTGCTGCCATCCTGCACCCCTGTTCTGTGCTTCCCTATTCTGTCATGTGCTACTCCCATTCTACGCCCCGTTCTGTCATGTGCTGCTCCCATCCATATGCCCCATACGCTGCTCCATAAAGGTTTATGGCCCCCATAAGATGCTCCATAGTATATGCCCCCGTACACTGCTCCATAAAGGTTTATGGCCCCCATAAGATGCTCCATAGTATATGCCCCCGTACACTGCTCCATTATGGTTGATGGCCCCCATAAGATGCTCCATAGTATATGCCCCCGTACACTGCTCCATTATGGTTGATGGCCCCCATAAGATGCTCCATAGTATATGCCCTGTATGCTGCTGTGATATATAAAAAAAATACCATACTCACCTATCGTCGCTGGGCGCCGAGTGCTGGGGGGCCTGAGCAGGCGGGAACACCGGCGTGCTGTGGGGGTCAGGTGCTGGAATCGCCGCTAGCTCAGGCCCCCGACACTTGCTATATTCACCTGGCTCTGATCCAGGGCTGCCCGCCGCTCCGTGTTCCGGGTCCTCTGGCTGTGACTGTTCAGTCAGAGGGCGGCGCGCATTAAGCGCGTCATCGCGCCCTCTGAACTGTGAACATCACAGGCAGAGGACCCGGAGGACAGAGCGGCGGGCAGCGCTGGAACGGGCCAGGTGAATATAGCTCATACTTACCCTCCTGGCACGTCCCTGCTATCAGTTGGAGATCGCGGTGTGCGTTCAGTGCTTACGCATACCGCGATCTCCTGGGAGCGTCACTCTGTGGGGTCCAGACTGCGCCGGCGCTTGCGCAGTCTATAAAGGCTTCGGACAGAGTGACGCTCCCAGCCTTATATTATAGATGAAATATGCATATACATATACATATCCATTACATACACATCACTCGTGTATGTACACATTTTACATATACATGAAACAGACAAGTATTTAAAAGTCTTAAGTATATTTTTCCTGTAATTTCTACAAAAAAATAGCACAGTTTGTGTGAACATATCCTAAAAACTGAGTCATCAGTATCCTGCAAATTTTTTAATTTAATTCTTTTGTTTGTGGAAATTTTAGTGCTGCAGGGGAGATGACCAGAAGGATATTTTTTTACATTGTCAGATTTATAGCTCTAAACAATAATGATCAACACTCCGCTGTTGAGGGAGGATCTAAATTAATCCTTCACGGTTGACTCAGTGATTTCCAAATTAATGAACAGGGCATTGCGGGCAACTGAAAATGACCAGACGGAGATGTGTGTCTCTGTATGGGGGATCGAGCAGATCTCTGGGCCCCCGTTTATTGTGTATTACTTTTAATAATCATAGAAATTATACTTCAACCAATCAGCATAAGAACATGTTCACGGTTCTTAACCTGTAAGAATGCAGGAACAGTCTGTACCTCAAAGTCTCGTAGAACAATACAACCTCAGTCTCAAGTCCTGTCCAGGTTGCAACAATCAAGGTCTCATAACAGCTGTGAACTTTAGCCTAGTAACAAAATTTATCTTAAAACAGCAAAATGGAGTAAAAAAGCACAAAATGGAGAATCCTTCTTAATTGATTCCTTCACTCCGCTAGGTGGTATACCTGGAGAAGATCAGGTAATGAACAACAAAATATATTAAATAGGAGATCCATTTATAACTCATCAATACAGCTTTTTTATTATTATTATTATTATTATTATTATTATTATATCACATAAAGCTATTGATAAATAACATAAACAGATATGGAGATACAAATTATCCAAGTATCCAGGGTGTAGATGGGTGGTATGTGCCTAAGATGCTGGGTACTGAAGGGGATCTGCAAACCATGCTTCCTTTCCCAGTGTATTTTAAAAAATGGGTTAACGCTTCAGTACACATTAGATTAAAGTCCTTCGAAATGGATGGCCATCTAATGTGTATGTGTATGGGGCCCTTCTCTGACTTAAGGTACCATCACATTAAGTGACGCTGCAGCGATATAGGCAACGATGCCGATCGCTGCAGCGTCGCTGTTTTGTCGCTGTGTGGTCGCTGGAGAGCTGTCACACAGACAGCTCTCCAGCGACCAACGATGCCGAAGTCCCCTTGTAACCAGGGTAAACATCGGGTTACTAAGCGCAGGGCCGCGCTTAGTAACCCGATGTTTACCCTGGTTACCATTGTAAATGTAAAAAAAAAACACTACATACTTACATTCCAGTGTCTGTCTCCCGGCCTCAGCTTCCCTGCACTGTGTAAGTGCCGGCCGGCACCACTGTGCTTTACGGCCGGCCAGCGCTCACAGTCAGTGCGGGAAGCTGACGGCGAGGGGACAGACACCGGAATGTAAGTATGTACTTTGTTTTTTTTACATTTACAATGGTAACCAGGGTAAATATCGGGTTACTAAGCGCGGCCCTGCACTTAGTAACCCTATGTTTACCCTGGTTACAAGTGAACACATCGCTGGATTGGCGCCACACACGCCGATTCAGCGATGTCAGCAGGTGATCCAGCGACGAAATAAAGTTCTGGCCTTCTAGCTCCGACCAGCGATGTCACAGCAGGATCCTGATCGCTGCTGCGTGTCAAACACAACGATATCGCTATCCAGGACGCTGCAACGTCACGGATCGATATCGTTATCGTTCTAAAGTTGCTCAGTGTGAAGGTACCTTAACCCCTTAATGACCGCCAATACGTCTTTTAACTGACCTGAGATATAAGAGAATAGCCTCCCCATACAGATGACAATCCAGCATCTGTTGGTTGTACACTATAGCTGACAACTTGCTGTATCAGCCACGATCAGTATTTGCGCCTTCTAAATCTGTTTAACCCCTTAGATGCTGCTGTCAATAGTGACTACATCATTATAAATGGTTAACAGAGTGTGGGGGCTTCTTCTTTATCCCAATTGGTGCCCTCAGATCATGATTTTGTTGTCCTGATGTTTGCCATGGCCATTCATGACCAAATAGTGGCCTTAGAGTCTGACGGCTGTAGTAATCTGTTTAGAAGTTAGCAACATTTAGGTGGTAAAAATACACATTTTCATTTCTGTCATGCCATTTTGCATTAATTCCTGTAAAGCACCTGAAGGGTTAATAAACTACCTGACAGCAGTTTTCAATATGTTTAGGGGTGCTGTTTTTAAAATGGTATCACGTTTGGGGGTTTCCCAATATATGGGACCCCTAAAGTCACTTTAAACATGGATAAGTCCCTAAAAAAATAAATGTGGTAAATTTCTTTGAAAAAATGAAATATTGCTGCTACATTTTTAAACCTCCTAAAATGCTAACAAAATAAAATAACATTTTACAAATGGTGCTGATGTAAAGCCAACATGTGGGAAATGTTATTTATTAATGGTTTGCTGTTGTATGACTATCTGGATTAAAGGGATAATCATTCAAATTTAGAAAATTGCTAATTTTTTAACATTTTTCTCAAATTTTTTATATTTTTTATAAATAAACACAAAAAATGTTGAACTAAATTTACCATTATCATAAAGTATAATGTGTCACGAAAAAACAATCTCAAAATCACTGGGATTTGTTGAAGCGTTGCAGAGTTATTACCACATAAAGTGACACTGGTCAGATTTCAAAAATTTGGCTCGGTCACTAAGGGGTTAAGCCAAGCCGAGCCGTCATGTGTGTGGGGGAGACAGTCAATACTCATGTTCAGCCAGCAGGTTTACATGTGTACAGCAAACTTAATCTGTATGAAGGGGAGCTTTGCTACAACTCAGCAGATACAGCTACTTGTTTAATTCTTCGATGTGGAGATGAGAAGTGATAGAGGAGCAGATGTGACTTAAAAGTGAAGGACAATTTCATACCAAATTCACCAGCGATAAAAAGATGTTCTAGAAAAGTGAAGGTTTAGCGTGTTTACTTATTAACTTAGAGTAATGGAAGGGTTAATTGCTCTTTTCCCTAAAGTAGAGGAGTTATTAAAATGTAAGAAAATGTTCCTTTACTATAGAAATGCATTTCTAAACATATAACACTTAGTCCATGCTTAAGAGGATTGCTTCAGCAAGACTGTAAAGAAAGCTATTCTGGTTGATTTTCCTAAGTCTGTCTCGCAGACCACCACAGCGAAAATGAAGTATTAAACACCACCCATGTAAATAAAAGTACTATTAGGTAATACATTGCTAGGTCAAGTCAGTGACTTCTTACTTTGGCTAAAAGGAGAATCCTGAGATGGAGTCACTTAATAGAACATTTACACTTTCTGCAATAGCAAACCACCTACCTAATAATATGTTGCTCCTTAAAACAACTCTTAGGTGTCCTCTTGCATCCATTATCAAGATGTTGGCAGCAAATAATGTATATCCAGGAATTTTCCATGTGATGTCTCTATGCATATCTCAGACATTACACAACCAGATTGAAATCTGAGGAATGTTTTTTAAATAATTTCTGATCAATGTTTTCAGAGTGGTAGGGTGTACTTGTCTCCTGGAAGAAGCCACTGCCGTTATCATGTTGCAGCAATATTTAGGTATGTGGTATGTGTTCAAACATATACAAATAAATGCCATGACTCAGGATTTAATACCCAAACATTGCCCTGAACATGCTTTCCCCAGTCTGCCTTCCTCCCATAGAGCATCCTTGTGCCACCTCTTTAACATCTGCCATTTTGAAGATGCTCTGACTCAGTTGATGCACTTGGCCCATGTCAAAGTCCTTCAAATGCTTTTGTTTGCCCATTTTTCCCGTTTCTAACATCTAACAAATCTTAAGATTTGACTGTTCTCTTGCTGCATTTCATATCCTTACCTTTTACAAGTACTATTATTTAGAGCTACCACCCGTCAGTGGTTTTAATGTTGTGGATGATCAGTGTATCTTGCATAATTGGACATATGGATAAGTTTTATTGCCATGAGTCAACCCCTTTAAGATGCTCCCATTGATGTGATGGGGCCATCAACATACATTTTTGTGTGTGTTTTCTTCTATATGACCACTTGACCTATTTTGCCATCTGCATATATTTATTTATTAATTTTACTCACTTATATAGCGCCATTAATTTCACAGTGCTTCACAAACATTATTGCAAAGAACAATGAACAAAAAATTCTACGTTACAAAAATACACATAATGTCTGAAATGTATACATACCTATTGCTGACATATTTGCAGTGCACTTAGAGCATTATTACACATGTAATTGACATTTCTGCACTGCACTGACACAATCTGATTACAATCTGCTATACAGCTGGGCATTCCCTGTATAATCCCCAACTGCATTTGTTCCTATCAAGTAGGCAATCATTATCTGCACACTCTTGTGACCTCTTATCATCTCCAGGGTTCTGAATGAAGCGGAGAAATAGGATGATTGATGAAATACTTCATACTGGTCACTGAATGATATGAAAATGACAGGCAAGCAGATAATACAAGATGACACATCCTTAAATAAGAAGTCTATCACTTCATTATAACATATGGTAATAAAAAGACATGCAAACAACATGTAATAGGCTGGCAGTTAAAGCGTTCTATTTTACAAAGTATACAAGCTGGCTGTAGCCCCATAATGATCAAGCCTTTTTGGTGATTTTTATTGTAATTCTTTTTAGCTTTATTCATTATATTATTATATCATAAATAAATGAATAAATAACTCAATGTGGACAAATCTGAACTCATCATCTTTCCTCCATCTCATAGATCTTCCTTACCTGACCTATCTATCGCAATTAACGACATCATGCTTTCCCCCATACTAGAAGTCCGCTGCCTCGGAGTAACCATTGACTCTGCCCTGTCCTTCAAACCGCACATCCAAGCTCTTTCCACCTCCTGTCGCCTCCAGCTCAAAAATATCTCCAGAATCCGTCCTTTCCTGAACCGTCAATCTACTAAAATGCTTGTGCATGCCCTTATCATTTCCCGCCTCGACTAATGCAACATCCTCCTCTGTGGCCTCCCTGCTAACACTCTTGCACCTCTCCAGTCCATCCTTAAAGGGAAGGTGCCATCAAAAAAAAAAAATTTCAGAAATTTTAAAAATGTAAAGAATTAATGATTACATTTTCTTAAAAAATATTATCATTTGTTTATAATTTAGTAAAATATGAAAAATTATTTGAAAAGTTTTGGAATTTCCACTTTTCAACACTAGGGGGAGCAGCTGCTGAAATTTCAGAAAAACCTAGTGTACAAATAGCTCACATTACTGCACTGCAGTAATTATGGGCGGAGTCTGCTGACGTGTGTGATGTCTCCTCTCCTCTCCTTATGGGTGTTTGCTAAGGGATTAGAGAGGATGATATTCAGGAACCCAGTGAGCAGCCATTTTGTTGGTGACTGCAGAGTATGGCTGCCGTCACACTATCAGTATTTGGTCAGTATTTTACCTCAGTATTTTTAAGCCAAAACCAGGAGTGGAACAATTAGAGGAAAAGTATAATAGAAACGTATGCACCACGTCTGCATTTATTACCCACTCCTGGTTTTGGCTTATAAATACTGATGTAAAATACTGACCAAATACTGATAGTGTGAAGGCAGCCTTATACTGACAAGTAGACAGTCACCGAGGATGGCAGGCAGCAAGGATTCTGGGAGATATGTGGTGGAGGGAGCAGGGTGACAGCAGCACAGAGTATTTCAGGAGAGCAGTGTGCAGGTCTATGGGGGGGCCCCCTGTTCGGTGTGCGGAGCAGCCAAGGATTGTACATAGAGCGCTGTCTTTTATACACATGGATGGACCGTCTGCTCCACAGAAATCCAGGAAACATTTCTGTGGATTGATGGCCTGGTCTGATCCAGACTTTGCATACAGACCCCATTCCCCTCCTCAGATCCTGTCTTCTCCATCCTGTCCTGGCGATGTGTGAAAGCGAGGTGACAGGCGAAGTACGGGGTGACGCTGGGAAGGAAATGTAGCCATATAGTAACGATAAAAATAAGACCCCTCTCTTCAGCCGCCTCACCAGCCTTCCCCTGACTGCACCTAACTGGAGGTCATGCTGCCCCCTCTATTACCCGCGTGCAGGTGCTCAGCCAGAACCACCATAGAATGGGTCCCCTTTCTGAAGATAATACTGCCATAGTGTTCTCACATAATACCGCCATATAGATCACACACAATACTATCAAATAGATCACACAATACTGTCATACAGTTCTCACATAATACCACCATATAGATCACACATAATACCGCCAGTATTCTCACATACCGCCATATAGATCACACATAATACCGCCAGTGTTCTCACATACCGCCATATAGATCACACATAATACCGCCAGTGTTCTCACATACCGCCATATAGATCACACATAATACCGCCAGTGTTCTCACATACCGCCATATAGATCACACATAATACCGCCAGTGTTCTCACATACCGCCATATAGATCACACATAATACCGCCAGTGTTCTCACATACCGCCATATAGATCACACATAATACCGCCAGTGTTCTCACATACCGCCATATAGATCACACATAATACCGCCAGTGTTCTCACATACCGCCATATAGATCACACATAATACCGCCAGTGTTCTCACATACCGCCATATAGATCACACATACCGCCAGTGTTCTCACATACCGCCATATAGATCACACATAATACCGCCAGTGTTCTCACATACCGCCATATAGATCACACATAATACCGCCAGTGTTCTCACATACCACCATATAGATCACACATAATACCGCCAGTGTTCTCACATACCACCATATGCTTCTCACATAATACCGCCATATAGATCACCCATAATGCCGCCACATAGATCTCACATGTATTGTAAATAAAGAATCGGCCAGAATAAAGTCCTTTATTAATCTTTTTTGTACCATACCGAACGCATAATCCTCGACTCCCTCATCTCCCACAACAAAAATAATAAACCACAATGGGGAAAGACACGCAGTGGTATATAGGGGCAGGTAGCAGTGGTATATAGGGGCAGGTAGCAGTGGTATATAGGAGCAGGTAGCAGTGGTATATAGGGGCAGGTAGCAGTGGTATATAGGGGCAGGTAGCAGTGGTATATAGGGGCAGGTAGCAGTGGTATATAGGGGCTGGTAGCAGTGGTATATAGGAGCAGGTAGCAGTGGTATATAGGAGCAGGTAGCAGTGGTATATAGGAGCAGGTAGCAGTGGTATATAGGGGCAGGTAGCAGTGGTATATAGGGGCAGGTAGCAGTGGTATATAGGAGCAGGTAGCAGTGGTATATAGGAACAGGTAGCAGTGGTATATAGGGGCAGGTAGCAGTGGTATATAGGGGCAGGTAGCAGTGGTATATAAGGGCAGGTAGCAGTGGTATATAGGGGCTGGTAGCAGTGGTATATAGGAGCAGGTAGCAGTGGTATATAGGAGCAGGTAGCAGTGGTATATAGGAGCAGGTAGCAGTGGTATATAGGGGCAGGTAGCAGTGGTATATAGGGGCAGGTAGCAGTGGTATATAGGGGCAGGTAGCAGTGGTATATAGGAACAGGTAGCAGTGGTATATAGGGGCAGGTAGCAGTGGTATATAGGGGCAGGTAGCAGTGGTATATAGGGGCAGGTAGCAGTGGTATATAGGGGCTGGTAGCAGTGGTATATAGGAGCAGGTAGCAGTGGTATATAGGAGCAGGTAGCAGTGGTATATAGGAGCAGGTAGCAGTGGTATATAGGAACAGGTAGCAGTGGTATATAGGGGCAGGTAGCAGTGGTATATAGGGGCAGGTAGCAGTGGTATATAGGGGCAGGTAGCAGTGGTATATAGGGGCTGGTAGCAGTGGTATATAGGAGCAGGTAGCAGTGGTATATAGGAGCAGGTAGCAGTGGCATATAGGAGCAGGTAGCAGTGGTATATAGGAACAGGTAGCAGTGGTATATAGGGGCAGGTAGCAGTGGTATATAGGGGCAGGTAGCAGTGGTATATAGGGGCAGGTAGCAGTGGTATATAGGGGCTGGTAGCAGTGGTATATAGGAGCAGGTAGCAGTGGTATATAGGAGCAGGTAGCAGTGGTATATAGGAGCAGGTAGCAGTGGTATATAGGGGCAGGTAGCAGTGGTATATAGGAGCAGGTAGCAGTGGTATATAGGGGCAGGTAGCAGTGGTATATAGGGGCAGGTAGCAGTGGTATATAGGAGCAGGTAGCAGTGGTATATAGGAACAGGTAGCAGTGGTATATAGGGGCAGGTAGCAGTGGTATATAGGGGCAGGTAGCAGTGGTATATAGGGGCAGGTAGCAGTGGTATATAGGGGCAGGTAGCAGTGGTATATAGGGGCTGGTAGCAGTGGTATATAGGAGCAGGTAGCAGTGGTATATAGGAGCAGGTAGCAGTGGTATATAGGAGCAGGTAGCAGTGGTATATAGGAGCAGGTAGCAGTGGTATATAGGAACAGGTAGCAGTGGTACATAGGGGCAGGTAGCAGTGGTATATAGGGGCAGGTAGCAGTGGTATATAGGGGCAGGTAGCAGTGGTATATAGGGGCTGGTAGCAGTGGTATATAGGAGCAGGTAGCAGTGGTATATAGGAGCAGGTAGCAGTGGTATATAGGAGCAGGTAGCAGTGGTATATAGGAACAGGTAGCAGTGGTATATAGGGGCAGGTAGCAGTGGTATATAGGGGCAGGTAGCAGTGGTATATAGGGGCAGGTAGCAGTGGTATATAGGGGCTGGTAGCAGTGGTATATAGGAGCAGGTAGCAGTGGTATATAGGAGCAGGTAGCAGTGGTATATAGGAGCAGGTAGCAGTGGTATATAGGGACAGGTAGCAGTGGTAGATGCATAAGAAAATAAAAACTCTGTACTTACCTTCAGTCCTCTCCCAGGAAGTGCTGAATCATGTTCAGGGCAGAGCAGTGTGACGATCTCCCTGCTCTGCTCTGAACAGGTCGGCAGTGAGCAGTGATTGCAGCCTGTACTGTAATACTAAGTACAGACTGCAATCACAGCTCCTGGCTGCAGATACTCACCTCGAACCTCTCTTCTCAGCAGCAGCTTCTCCCTGGCAGCTCCTGCTATGATCGCACACACTGAGCTGTGTGTGCGATGACAGAGGAAAATAAAAAACAAAATGGCCACGATCTCCTCTCACAGCTGTGACGTAGCAGCCCAGTGGGCGTGCCCAAGTCACAGCTGAGAGGCAGAAGGAGCGGTCGGAGCCCGACTGTTGGCTCCTATGCCCATGGCTGCCGTAAGTGAGGTGTGCAAGTGTCGTGCCCAGACACTTACACCCACACTAATGAAAATGGCGGCCTCCAGTGGCAAAAGTAAAAATCAATAAATAAAAAAGTATTAAAGTACTACATTTACTTTTGTATTAAAAATAATTGATTATATAATCAATAATTATTAATACAAAAACTAAAATCACGGCACCCTCCCTTTAACTCTGCTGCCCGAATAATTAATCTCTCTCCACGCTACTCCTCTGCTTCCCCCCTCTGCAACTCTCTTCACTGGCTCCCATTCCCTCAGCGTATCCAGTTCAAATTACTAATACTGACCGACAAAGCCATCCACAACCTGTCTCCTCCATATATCTCTGTACTAATTTCCTGATATCTTCTCTCACGTAATCTCCGGTCCTCCCAAGACCTCCTTCTCTCCTCCACACTTATTCGCTCCTCACCTAACCGCCTCCAAGACTTCTCACGAATATCCCCCATCCACTGGAATTCTTTGCCCCAACACGTCCGACTATCAACCACATTCGGATCCTTCAGACGGAACCTGAAAACCCACCTCTTCAGGAAAGCCTACAGCCTTCACTGACCCCGCTGCCTCCTTACCACTACTGGAGCTACCGCCTCACCATCACCGGAGCTACTGCAACCCCCCAACCTACTGTCTCCTTCCCCACCATCCTGTAGAATGTAAGCCCGCAAGGGCAGGGTCCTCGCCCCTCTGTATCAGCCTGTAATTGTTAGTTTGCTTACTGTAAGTGATAATTGTAATTTGTATGTAACCCCTTCTCATGTACATCACCATGGAATCAATGGTGCTATATAAATAAATAATAATAATAATAATAATAAATATATTCAGATTTATTAATTTACTTTTTATTTATTTTTTATACTGTTGTTTGATGCTGTAATGTTGCACACTAGCTAACCTATTAAATAATTACACAGATTAATATACACTGCTCAAAAAATAAAGGTAACACTTAAACAACAGAATATAACTACAAGTCAATCAAACTTCTGTGAAATCAAACTGTGCACTTACGATGCAACACTGTTTGACAGTAAGTTTCACATGCTGTTGTGCAAATGGAATGGACAACAGATGGAAATTATTGGCAATTATCAAGACACACTCAATAAAGGAGTGTTTCTGCAGGTGGGGACCACAGACCACATCTCAGTACCAATGCTTTCTGGCTGATGTTTTAGTCAATTTTGAATGTTGGTTGTGCTTTCACACTCGTGGTAGAATGAGACGGACTCTACAACCCACACAAGTGGCTCAGGCAGTGCAGCTCATCCAGAATGGCACATCAATGCGAGCTGTGGCAAGAAGGTTTGCTGTGTCTGTCAGAATAGTATCCAGAGGCTGGAGGTTCTACCAGGAGAAAGGCCAGTTACTTCTTTGCAGCCCACAATGGGATTTCAGTATGTATCAACTTTACAATACTCTACCCTTCCTTGAATCTCTATTATAAGGTCAGTACCTGCTATTCTTCAGGTATCAGCTCTTTTACGTCCGCAATAGTGCTCCACCACCCTATATCAGTACCTTTTTGGACACTGGACCCATGTATAATTCAGAATAGTCTCCATCTCATTATTTATACTGTGTCATGAATTCTTTGTATAGTACCAAATTATTTCTTTGAGTCTAGGGATTTATTTGTATGAGATCCTCTCTACGTCTGTATTTTTTTCTTCTCCAATAAGGTTTATAAAGACCAGGGACATGGTCGAAACGTTACCTTATGGAATAGTTTGCATTTCTCTACTGCAGTGAAGCAATTTTCTTTATTTGGTGATTCAAATAACTTATTTTTCTGCAAATTATATGAGACTGAGTGTGACTGTTTATCCTCCGGATTACGGTCAGTGGAATATTTTCACGTTCAGTCACCACCTCCTAAGCTAGAGTGCTTGTCTTTCCTTCTTTTTTTGTGCAAGGAGGAACAGGAGGAGCACTGCCAGAGCCCTGTAAAATGACCTCCAAAAGGCCAAAAAGTGCATCTGTCTGCACAAATGGTTAGAAACTGACTCCATGAGGATGGTCTGAGTGCCCGACTTCCACAGTTGGGGGTTGTGCTCACAGCCCAACACCGTGAAGGACGCTTGGCATTTGCCACAGAACACCAGGATTAGCAAATTTGCCATTGGCACACTGTGCTCTTCACAGATGAAAGCAGGTTCACACTGAGCACATGTGACAGACGTGACAGAGTCTGGAGACGCCGTGGAGAGTGATCTGCTTCCTGCAACATCCTACAGCATGACCGGTTTGGCAGTGGGTCAGTAATGGTGTGGGGTGGTATATCTTTGGAGGGCCGCACAGCCCTCCATGTGCTCGCCAGAGGTAGCCTGACAGCCATTAGGTACCTAGATGAGATCCTCAGACCTCTTGTGAGACCATATGCTGGTGCGGTTGACCATGGGTTCCTCCTAATGCAGGACAATGCCAGACCTCATGTGGCTGGAGTGTGTCAGAAGTTCCTGCAAGATGAAGGCATAAGTTCCTGCAAGATGAAAGCATTGAAGCTATGGACTGGCCCACCCGTTCCCCAGAACTGAATCTGATTGGACACATCTGGGACATCATGTCTCGCACCATCCACCAACGTCATGTTGCAACACAGGCTGTCCAGGAGTTGGCAAATGCTTTAGTCCAGGTCTGGGAGGAGATCCCTCAGGAGGCCATCCGCTGCCTCATCAGGAGCATGACCAGGCATTGAAGAGAGGTCATATAGGCACATGGAGGCTATGCACACTACTGACCATAATTTCCTTGTCTTGATACATTTCCACTGAAGTTGGATCAGCCTCTAACTTCATTTTCCACTTTGATTTTGAGCATCATTCCAACTCCAGACCTCTGTGGGATATTAGTTGTGATTTATGTTGATAATTTTTAGGTTTTATTGTTCTCAATACATTCCACTATGTGAATAAATATTTATAACTGAAATATTTCATTCAGTGATATCTAGGATGTGGTATTTTAGTGTTTCCTTTATTTTTTTTGAGCAGTGTATTTATCATTATACCTTATACATGTAGGCTTTTTTTCTAAGAAAATAATATTTTTTGCTTTATCGTGTTTATTGTGGTTGTTTCTTTGCCAGTATATTACCTTCTTTTCTATCATATTTTTATTCAATAGTAATCAAAGGATTACTATTGTACATGATTATTTCTAACCTTAAGGCCCTGATTCATCAAAGTGTTTAAGACAGAAATCTATCATAAAACACTTTTAAAAAGTCACAACATTTTTGTCCAACTCTAGGTTGTGCAAAATAATTGTGACTTTTGAGATTTTTATACCAGTTTTGTCCAAAATGAGCAGACCTGGGGAAGAATTAGACACGTTGACAACCCCTCGTCTAATTATTGGTCAGCTGTGTCATACCTTAAGCCACAAATCTTGCTCTAGCCTCTGATTGGAGTAAGATTTGTGGCAAGGTGCAGGGAGGGACATGCTACTTTTTAGATGCTTCTGATAAATTAGAAGGCATGCATCTCTAAATGAATCAGGACTTGTCACTAGTGTTGAGCGATACCGTCCGATACTTGAAAGTATCGGTATCGGATAGTATCGGCCGATACCCGAAAAATATCGGATATTGCCGATACCGATATCCGATACCAATACAAGTCAATGGGACATCAAGTATCGGAAGGTATTCTCATGGTTCCCAGGGTCTGAAGGAGAGGAAACTCTCCTTCAGGCCCTGGGATCCATAGGGATGTGTAAAATAAAGAATTAAAATAAAAAATATTGATATGCTCACCTCTCCGGCGGCCCCTGGACTTCACGCTGCTAACCGGGAGGCTTCTTTGTTTAAAAAGCGCGCCTTTCGGACCTGTGAATGACATCCCGGCTTCTGATTGGTCGCGTGCCGCCCATGTGACCGGCACGCGACCAATCAGAAGCCGCGACGTCATTCTCATTCACAAAACTGCTAATTCTAGGAATTGAGGACCTGCGAATGACGTCGCGGCCTCTGATTGGTCGCGTGCCGGTCACATGGGCGGCACGCGACCAATCAGAAGCCGGGACGTCATTCACAGGTCCGAAAGGCGCGCTTTTTAAACAAAGAAGCCTCCCGGTTAGCAGTGTCAAGTCCAGGGGCCGCCGGAGAGGTGAGCATATCAATATTTTTTATTTTAATTCTTTATTTTACACATCCCTATTGATTCGATACCGATACCCGATATCACAAAAATATCGGATCTCGGTATCGGAATTCCGATACCGCAAGTATCAGCCGATACCCGATACTTGCGGTATCGGAATGCTCAACACTACTTGTCACCCTAACACATCTCCTAATCAAGACTTGCGGGAACAACCCGGTTCTTGATGAATTGGGGCCATAAGGTTTTAACATATGTTGCATTGTTATGCATTACTAGATTGTGGCCCAATTCTAATGCATCGGGTATTCTAGAATATGCATGTCCCCGTAGTATATGGGCAATGATGATTCCAGAATTCGCGGCAGACTGTGCCCGTCGCTGATTGGTCGAGGCAACCTTTATGACATCATCGTCGCTATGGCAACCATTATGACATCTACGTCGAGACTGTGCCCGTCGCTGAATCAGAAACGCGGGATTTCTATGTCCTTTATGACATCATCGTCGCTGTGCCCGTCGCTGATTGGTCGAGGCCTAGCGGCCTCGACCAATCAGAGACGCGGGATTTCTACGTCGATACTGTGCCCGTCGCTGATTGGTCTAACGCATTGGCCTAATGCATCGGGTATTCTAGAATATGCATGTCCCCGTAGTATATGGACAATGATGATTCCAGAATTTGCGGAAGACTGTGCCCGTCGCTGATTGGTCGAGGCAACCTTCATGACATCATTGTCGCCATGGCAACCATTATGACATCATCGTCACTGTGCCCATTGCTGATTGGTCGAGGCAACCTTTATGACATCATCGTCGCCATGGCAACCATTATGACATCATCGTCGCTGTGCCCGTCGCTGATTGGTCGAGGCAACCTTTATGACATCATTGTCCCCATGGCAACCATTATGACATCACCGTCGCTGTGCCCGTCGCTGATTGGTCAAGGCCTGGCGGCCTCGACCAATCAGAGACGCGGGAAGTCTACGTCCTTTATGACATCATCGTCGCTATGCCCGTCGCTGATTGGTCGAGGCCGGGTGGCCTCGACCAATCAGAGGCTCGGGATTTCTACGTCGATACTGTGCCCGTCTCTGATTGGTCGAGGCCTGGTGGCCTCGACCAATCAGAGACACGGGATTTCCAGGACAGACAGACAGACAGAAAGACAGACAGACAGACAGACAGACGGAAAAACCCTTAGAAAATTATATATATAGATGTTCTGTGTCATTAAAACATAAACTGGAGCTAAGGCTCACATGCAACTACAGTGCGCTCTACCAGCAAAGTTACTGCATGAACAGCTCTGAGGTTATTTCTTTGTCCCTTATATTAAATCTGTCATGAGAGGCATTTTTTTGCTATGTGCTTTTGTTTTTTCTCTCTTTCTTATAAGAATCATAACTTTAAATTTTTCCATCAATACAGCCATATGAGGGTTTATTTTTTTAGAGGACAAGTTGTAGTCTTGAATGACACAATTCATTTTGCGATTCAATGTAAAGGAAAACAGGAGAAAAAAGTACAGCATACACTCGTGCATAAGCTGAGATTTTCAGCACATTATTTTGTACTGAAAATGCCCCCCTCGGCTTATACACAAATCAATTGTCCAGAATGCTGGCGGAGGTGGGGGAGCAGACATCTCTGTTGTCACGGCGCCGGCAGCTCTTCTCTTCTGTGCTGAGCGGTCACGTGGTACCGCTCATTAAGGTAATGAATATGGACGTGACTCCACTCCCATAGGTGTGGAGCGCACATTCATTACATTAATGAGCGATACCACATGACCGCTTATCACAGGAAGAGCTGCCAGCGCCGTGACAACAGAGATGCAGGAACGGAGATGCAGGCACGAGGAGGGTGAGTATCAGGGGGGAGGATGTGAGCCATGCATACAACCAGGGTAAGGAAAGGAGCCGAGCCATGGGGGATGGGGGAGCCAAGCTATGCAGACCGGGGAGCTGAGCAATGCGGGACCGGGGGAGCTGAGGAATGCGGGATTGGGGGAGCTGAGCAATGTGGGACCGGGGGAGCCATGCATGCAACAGGGGGAGCCACACATACCGGGACAGGGGGAGCAACATACCAGACAGGACAAGGGCAGCCACATACCAGGACAGGACAGGGGGAGCCTCATACCAGGACAGGACGAGGGCAGCCACATACCAGGACAGGACAGGGGGAGCCAGACATAGCAGGACAGTGCAGGGGGAGCCACATACCAGGATGGGAATGAGGGGACAATGCATTCTCGGCTTATACTCGAGTGAATAAGCTTACCCTTTTTTCCGTGGCAAAAGTAGTTTCCTCGGCTTATACTCAGGTCGGCTTATACTTGACTATATACAGTAAGTGCAATGAAATTGCACTAAAAACACAAATCCTCTGCTGTTTTGAGGGGTTTTGTTGTTACACAGTTCATTGTACTGTAAAAATTACATGGAATCATGATTCTAAAGGGCAGTCCAATTATGGCAATACCAAACTAGCCTAGTTTTTTCTTGTTATTCAAGTGGTATAAAAGAATATATTTTCATTTTTCCATCACTAGATTTGTGTGAGGACTTGTTTTATGCTTTGCGTTTACCAGTCGGGTTAATTAAACTTATATCTTGATATCCCAGACTTTGAAAAAAATAGCAATAACAAAAAATGTTTTTCATTTTTTTTCTTTATACTTCATGGAGAAAAGGGTTAATTGGAATTTTTATATTTTCTTTTTATTTTTTCATGTTTTTTAATCTCCACTATATATTTAGTCCCTTTAAGGGACTTGAATCTGCGATTATTCAATTATTAAATATTCCAAAACCATTTATGGCATATATATGGATAAGCTATACTGATTGGAGCACACTCTGGCTGTTACTGTTACAGGTAAATGCTGGCTTATATATTCCAGGCTCAGCTCCTGATCCCGCTCCATACATGGTGACCCAACATAAGATATAGTATTACGTCTAATGTCGGCATTGGATTATGTGTGGAGCGCTTCTTTATAGTCCCTTATTTTGTCATTGGGGAGTCCACTTTGATAGTGAAGCAGCCAATTTTGATTGAAGGATCTGTCGCGCATCAAATATAAGCTAGAGCACAGTAAAAACACAACAATGTTGAATAAGGCCCAAATGACCATTGGTGGTCATTAAAGGGTTAAAAAAAACAATGTGCGGCTGTCTTTTCATATCTGAATCTTCCATTAAAAAAATGCATTTTTACAAAATAAGCAAGAAAATAGAATAGGTACTTTTTTATTTTGGAAATTAGCTGGAAGCTTTTCTGTTCGTTTGTATCTAATGTTCAGGAGGAAAGATTGTCTTTAGCGCAATGCATGACTGCCTGCCCTGATTACACATTCTTGCTTACAATAGAAACCAAAATGTGGCTGTGTACACACATCTCTCAAACTCACTTAAACAAACACCTCTTGTAAAACCACCAAAAGGGAAGGAAAGATTTAAGAGTGTTTTGAAACGCAAAATGCCCAAAGCGAACATATCAACTTAAGGACATGCTGTCAATGGTGATGCTGAGTAATTAGTCAGACCCCTTGTTCTCAAGGATTCTGAAAAAGCGCTTGCTTTCTTGCAAACATTTCAATTATTTAAAGTATCACGTATTATATAAGCAGCAGAGCTGAGAGCTTGGTGCGTAATTGTAATAACAGCTGTAGAGTTTAGGTTATAACGTGGTAAAGCACATTATATAACATTATATAGTGTGATAATGGCTTGTCAGTAAGTTTATCTGGGACTACACTTTAATCTACCGCATTATATTTGAACAATATATGGTTCAGGATTTTCATTTGCCAGTGCTACATTTCGTTATACCTCCTTTTTATTAGGATTTGTTCACACTAGTGAACACCAAATGTCCTGTTACAGGAAGAGATAGACATAAAAGGCATCCAACTGACCCTATCAATTTAGTGGAAAAAACTGCATATTTCCTTCTGGTGAAGATTACTGAACCTGCAATGGACCTCCAAACAAGTTCAAACACAAGGGTAAATGAAGACTAAAATCATATTCACAAGAGATGTTTCAGTTTTTTCAATACATAAAAAATGGACTATTTTTATATTAGGCGGTATCCATATTGCTTCATTTTCACATCCACTATTCTCTCATCTGTTAGAAAAAACTGAAGGAGGAACCTTTTTCTTGACCCACTAAGCACCCACAGGAATGTCACATAATTGCTCGGAAGCAATTTTCTATTGTTTCTACAGCTTCGAGCTTTGTCTGATTCTTCTCTTGTCTCTATCAGTTTTTATTTTGCTTGTGAACATGGGTTCCAAACCTAAGGACCATGTCCTGTTGGCCGAGATTTGGACAACAACGTGAGATGCCCAATAAACTGGAGGAGTCTTTTGCTTTTTTAGTTTTAGGCTTTTAGTTCAAGCTAACAAGTCCCATATAAAGGGCATTTCTGCAAGTTCTATCAGAACTAAATGGAGCACCCTGGCAAATTTTAATCTTTCTGCCATTCTGCTTTCTGCTCTCCTTTAAATGTCCCTTTTCCATTACATGGCCAGCTTAGTGCACTAGTAGTATCAAGGCCACACATACACAATACACAAATAGTGACTGCAATGAGTTTCTGAAATCTCAAGTACTTATATTTTACTGACTAAAGTTGGGGAAGCTTGAAGGTTTTTGCACTTCATTTACTCTATACAGAGCCCAGTAGACTTAAATGGCTAATTCTGAATAATGGATTTTAAAAGCAGCGGATAGTTTGATTTAAAAAATAATAATAATTTGTAAATAGCTCCATTGAATTGTATGGGTAAGTGGGAAAGTCCATTTTTAAAATGGACAGCAAATAGACAAGAAATACTTCCATGTGAATAAGCCAAAGGTAAATGTCCGGCTGAATTTGGACACTTTCTAATCAATCATGTTTCTGAGGAAAAGTTCTATCACCATGGCAGACTGCCAGGGAAAACTCAGAAAGGAAGCCATGGAACCCTTTGGCATAGAATAAGAGATAACTGTGTGTTTGTCATTTAAAATAAAACCATTAAAAGTCTGGAACATAAGAAAGATCCTTCACATGGAGATGGTGCATAAGTAAGGTCAGTGAGGACTCAACCTCTTGGACCTTGACCAGTCCTGAGAATGAAAAAGTTATAGTTCCGGTTTAGCATTGATCCCCCACATAGTGTTTCCTGCACAGCAGCACTCACAGAAACACTCTTAAAAAAAGAAGTCAAGCAAAAAGATTTTCTTTTTCGATCCCAGCAACCCATGCACAATTGTTTGTCATACTCTACACTTCTCTTATGTATTGTGCACTAACATCTATGCCGTTCAGCCTCTTCTTTCAGCTCTTCAGCCTCCATCTTGATTCCCAGATTTCACACTGCATTTTATTCTTCGATACACTGCAATAAATCAATGATGCATCAACAAATCATCATTTGGCCAGCTAGAACTAGTCCCATCTCTGCCTGCTATCAGAACAGTGTATAACCCATCTCTCTGCATTCTCCTAAATAAACTAAGGGATTAAAAGTATACAATCAGAAATACTGAACTGTGATTTTCTTCAGTTTAACTGCTTGACATGCCTGTGTAATCATCATCACTAACTGTGATAACAGTTTCTGCCCCTTTCCTGTGGAAAACTTCAGTGAATGGTACAATCAATGCAATTTCCTCATACAGGCAGTTCTGATTATTGAGATGGTGACCTCTTCAGAGAATATAAAGACAATTAGAGATGTCATGTGATCAAATGACTTAACTGATCACATGCAAGGATAACATGCATTTTCAGATAGATAGGAATAAATAGATAATGTAATGCTGACAGATTGACATATATAAATATATACCGTATATACTCGAGTATAAGCCGAGATTTTCAGCCCAAATTTTTGGGCTGAAAGTGCCCCCCTCGGCTTATACTCGAGTCACGGTAGCGGTGGGGTCGGCAGGTGAGGGGCTGAGGGCGCTGGGGTATACTTACCTAGTCCCAGCGATCCTCGCGCTGTCCCTGCAGTCCCACGGGCTTCGGCGCTGCAGTTTCTTCCTCTCTTCAGCGGTCACGTGGGACCGCTCATTACAGAAATGAATAAGCGGCTCCACCTCCCATAGGGGCGGAGCCGCTTATTCATTTCTCTAATCAGCGGTGCCGGTGACCGCTGATAGAGAAAGAAGCTGCGGCACCGAAGACAGGAGGGGACAGCGCGAGGATCGCCAGGACTAGGTGAGTATAGCATATTCACCTGTCCTCGTTCCAGCCGCCGGGCGCCGATCCATCTTCCCGGCCGGCGCCTCCATCTTCCCGGCGTCTCTGCTCTCTGACTGTTCAGGCAGAGGGCGCGATGACGCATACAGTGTGCGCGGCGCCCTCTGCCTGATCAGTCAGAGCAGAGACGCCGGGAAGATGGAGGCGCCGGAACGAGACGCCGGGAGCTGCAATCAAGGGAGGTGAGTATGTGGTTTTTTTTCTTTATTGCGGCAGCGGCGGCACAAATTTATGTGGAACATCTATGGGGCACAGTGAACGGTGCAGAGCACCGTATATGGCACAGCACAGCTATGGGGCACAGTGAACGGTGCAGAGCACCGTATATGGCACAGCACAGCTATGGGGCACAGTGAACGGTGCAGAGCACCGTATATGGCACAGCACAGCTATGGGGCACAGTGAACGGTGCAGAGCACCGTATATGGCACAGCACAGCTATGGGGCACAGTGAACGGTGCAGAGCACCGTATATGGCACAGCACAGCTATGGGGCACAGTGAACGGTGCAGAGCACCGTATATGGCACAGCACAGCTATGTATGGGGCACAGTGAACGGTGCAGAGCACCGTATATGGCACAGCACAGCTATGGGGCACAGTGAACGGTGCAGAGCACCGTATATGGCACAGCTATGGGGCACAGTGAACGGTGCAGAGCACCGTATATGGCACATCTATGGGGCACAATGAACGGTGCAGAGCACCGTATATGGCACAGCTAGGGGGCACAATGAACGGTGCAGAGCACTATATGGTTCACACCTATGGGGAAATATGAACGGTGCAGAGCACTATATGGCACAGCTATGGGGAAATAATGATCTATTTTTATTTTTGAAATTCACCGGTAAATGCTGCATTTCCACCCTAGGCTTATACTCGAGTCAATAAGTTTTCCCAGTTTTTTGTGGCAAAATTAGGGGGGTCGGCTTATACTCGGGTCGGCTTATACTCGAGTATATACGGTATATATATATATTTTTTTTTTTTTTTTGGGGGGGGGGACTAGTGACAGGAATAAGTTAAAAAATATCACTAGAGTGCCACTGTAAGTAAGGTGCTGTCATTGTGTGTGGCCTCTATACAGAAAAGAACAGTGAAGGGGACACAGCACTGCTGCCAGATCATGACATACTAGGAGAAGACATGTACCTTAGTGAAGGCTTAAAACCCTAGTCCATTTTTGACTACTTAGGTTTATGACATTCAAAAATAAAATTGTTTACATTTTTGTTTTATTAACATAGGTAAAATAAGGTAAAAAGTTAAGGGAACATAGCAAAATGCATTGTTTTATGATCCAATAAAGAACTCCTTAGCTTTGTATCATATAAAAAGTGGACAGAATAGAAAAGAAATGGAAAGTGATCTTAGAGAAATGTGCATTCATGTGTTATAGTTCCTCAGACAGCACTTATTAGGTTTATTTAGAGGAAACTACTAGACTCAGGGGAGCAGCAATTAAGCTGCTTAAACCTAGTTCACCGCACTTGTCAGTCTAGGATGCTGAGTTGGCTGGACTGTCACTTTACTGTAAGTGATCGAGCACATAGCTGCTAAAACCTAAGACATCTAGCCTTAAAAAATATCTTACAAGCTTGAATAAATGTAACAATCCAGGGCTCACAGTGAAAAGAAATTGTGTTTTTATTTAACCTTTCTGCTATAAATGAACTGACCATACTAGAGGAGAAAGTGAACTAAATCCTGGGCACTATTAACCATGGGTGGTACTATTATGGTAGCTGCTGCTTGGGTGTCTGGTGGCTAAAAGGCCCCATCGCTACTCAAAGGTGAGCCATTGGTAATAAAATAAGGTAAAAATTGAATGCTTCTGCTGCTAAATTATTTAATAGAGTGAAGACATGTAGTAAAGCGCTTTCTAAGCTGTGAACTTGCTGATGACCTGTTCACAGCATTGCCATGGGCACCATGTTTCATTGTTTTAAAAGGTTTATGGAACCCTTTATCATTTTCCACCATTCAAAGCTTTTATTAAAAAATAGAGTTGTACTCACACATCCATGTGACACGTCCATCTGCTGTCTCTTTTTTTCTCACACAACACTGACCCATAGAGTTTAATTCATGTACACACTCATCTATTTTATATATATACCAAAAAAATGGAGTTCCATACACCAAGTAAAAAATAATATAAAGTTTATTATAAACATACAAGATACTTCAAAATAAATAAACAAACACAAGAACAAAAAAGAGACCCTAGTACAAATCGAGTGAAACCTGGGCACAAACATCACTCAACATCATCATGGTGTAAATGGTATATCGTTAGTGGTTATATGGACTACTAATGCATCCTACATAAGTCATGGCATAGTCCATATATCTATCCAAACAGCTCCTGAAACTAACTGTCACTAGTACTTAGAAGTCCCCTCAGATTGTATGAACCAGTGCCGTCACTGAGAAAGACTAAGTGAACATGGATAGACATTTCTAATAAAACAGGAGCTTACCCATAGTGCGTGTGATGTGGTGCCCAGGGACCGGATCCACCCCTTGACGCGCGTTTCGCGGAAGCTTTTTCAGAAAGGGATCGTACCACAAGGATATTACGCACTATATGAAACCCATATTTTATCTGTGAGTTTGAGTCTATCATCTATTTTATAGTTGGATCCATGTCCCCCATCCATACGATTCAGAGTATGTCTTGTTTCCATCAGTTTTGTAGATTAGACTCAGTCATTAAAGCCCATGGGGACCAGTATAAAATGGATGAAACCAGGAAGACATACTTCAGAGTCCCACCTGAGCTTCATCTGTTTTTAACTGATACATTGTTAAGGTATATAACCTATAGATATGAAACATGCCTTGTATAAGTATTCGGCTCCCTGGATCTTTTCAACCTTTTGACACATATCATACTTCAAACATGAAGATACCAAATGTAAATTTTTGGTGAAGAATTAAAAATAGTTTTTAATTTCCCTGTCCTTGGTGAAGAAAAGCAGGCCCAAATCATAATGCTGCCACCACCATGTTTGACAGTGGGGATAGTGTGTTCAGAGTGAAGAGCTGTGTTGCCTTTACGCCAAGCATATCATTTGGCATTGTTGCCAAAAAGTTTGATTTTGGTTTCATCTGACCAGAGCACCTTCTTCCACATGTTTGGTGTGTCTCCCAGGTGGCTTGTTGCAAACTTTAAGCAACACTTTTTATGGATATCTTTGAGAAATGACTTTCTTGTTGCCACTATTCCATAAAGGCGAGTTTTGTGCAGTGTACAACTGATTGTTGTCCTATGGAGTGAGTTTGCTGCACTGAAAGTAAAGGGGCCGAATAATATTGCACACCCCACTTTCAGTTTTTGAATTTCCCCCAAAATTTTAAATAACCAATAACAGATCCTCAGGGATCTGTTTGAAGCACAGAGAGCATCATGGGTTCAAATCCCACCAAGGACAACATCCGTAAGGAGTTTGTATGTTCTCCCTCTGTTTGTGTTGGTTTCCTCCCGGTACCCCGGTTTCCTCCCACATTCCAAAGACATACTGATAAGGAATTTAGAATGTGAGCCCCATCGGGGACAGTGCCAATAATGTCTGTAAAGCGCTGTGGAATTAATGGTGCTATATAAATGAGTAGAATAAATAAAAATAAAACCAGTAAAAATGGAGCAAAGAAGTTTCTTAAAGGGAATCTATCAGTAGGATCAACCCTCCTAGGCCATCTATATATGCATGCAGGTCATTGAAAGTTGAATAAAATAATACCTTAATATCTGCAATATCTTATGTTAGAGAAATCCACATTTTTCTTGATATATAAATTAGCTGTTAAGATCTATGGATGGAATGTAGATCTTCCTGAGAAGCTGCTTCAAGAGCTTATTTTAAATGAAAGGGAGCTTTCCCAGTGTGAGACATATAATGACTGACAATCTGCTCTCCTGATCTACATATCTCACACTGATAATGCCCCCTTCAATTTAGAATAAAGGTACCGTCACACTCAGCGACGCTGCAGTGATATAGACAATGAGCCGATTGCTGGAGCGTCGCTGTTTAGGTCGCTGTAGAGACGTCAAACACAGTTACTCCAGAACGATGCAGGAGCGATCCAGTGACGCACTTATCGTTCTCGCTGGTTGTTAGCTCCATGTAAAACATTGCTGGCATTGTTGCTTTTGTTGTCAAACACGACGATAAACGCCGACCTGACGACGAAATAAAGTTCTGGACTTCTAGCTCCGACCAGCGATGGCACAGCGGGATCCAGATCGCTGCTGCGTGTCAAACACAACGAGATCGCTATCCAGGATGCTGCAACGTCACGGATCGTTGTCGTTCTCGTTGCAAAGTTGCTGAGTGTGACGGTACCTTAAGTCCTAGAGGCAGATTTTCAGGGAGATCTATGTCTTGCCCCAAGATCTTAATAGCTCATTTACATATTATTAAAACCATGGATTTGTCGGGAATAAGACATTGGATTACAGATATCAACATATAATTTTGTTCAAGTTTCTATGATATTCACGCCCATGTAGACAGCTTAAGAGGGTTGACTCTACTGACAGATTCCCTTTAAAACAAAATGAAATAGACCTGAAACAAAACATGCATATCGTGTGTATGCAATCCTGGTTCTCTGGCCAGACAATGTGGTTTAATGTGGTTGATCCTGAAGGAATGACTAATATCCTAATATAATAAAGTTTTACATACATTTTAAGACTAGGTCTTTTTGTTCAGTCCTGGGTCTAGGATAATGACATTTTCTGTTGGTGTTGCTGTCCTAACCACCTCTGGGTTGTGAAGCAGTAACTTCACAGAAATTCAGTTACCAGATCCAATGTGAAATATCAAACAGAATCCACACAGGATTTTTTCAAAATAAACCCTATTACTTACAATGATATTTCCTTTTTTTCCCAGAGAGTATCCAATAATGGTGCCAATAAAAATAAAACTCACCCTATAACAAATAAGCAATTATATGCTAGGTTTAAATAAAAATAGATCTCCTTATCGGGTTACAGCAAATTAAGTCAGTGATATCTGTAAGAAAAAGGGTTTGAGAACAACCATTCTCTTAACTTCTTGGCACATAAGGATGTAATCGTTCAACCCTGTCTGAGTCTGCATGTGTGAAGCAGATTAAAAATGCCAGCTGTGACTCGAGTAGATTGCCAATGGGTGACCATGGGGCATGGGCTTCAAAGCGATGACCATTTCAACTATACAGGGCAATACTATAGTATTGCAGTATATAAAATGAGTAACCAAAGGATCGCAGGTAGTGATGAGTGAATGTGCTCGTTACTTGAGTTATCCGAGCATGCTCGAGTCTCAACCGAGTATTGCCGGTGCTCGGATCCCTGCCCCTCATGTTAAAATGCTGTAATACAGTCAATATGCATGGCTACAGCTTAACCATGTATGGCAGGCAATCCCTGACTCTTTCTTTAAGCCACGCAACATGCAGGGCAGGGATCTGAGCATCGCATCTGAGCAACGACAATACTTGGTTGAGACTCGATCATCCTCAGATAACTCTATCTTCATCTCATCAGACCAGAGAATCTTATTTCTCATAGTCGGGGAGTCCTTCATGTGTTTCTTTACCAAACTATATGTGGCCTTTCATATGTCTTGCACTGGGGAAAGGCTTCTGTCTGGTCACTCTGCCATAATGGCCTGACTGGTGGAGGGTTCCAGTGATAGTTGACTTTGTGGAACTTTCTTCCATCTCTCTACTGCATCTCTGGAGCTCAGCCACAGTGATCTTGGTGTTCTTCTTTGCCTCTCTCACCAAGGCTTTTCTCCCACAATTGCTCAGTTTGGTTGGACGGCCAGGTCTAAGAAAACTTCTGGTGGTCCCAAACATCTTCCGTTTAAGGATTATGGAGGCCACTGTGCTCTTGAACCTTGAGTACTGCAGAAATTCTTTTGTAACCTTGGCCAGATGTGTGCCTTGCCACAATTCTGTCTCTGAGCTCCTTGGCTAGTTCCTTTGACCTCATGATTCTCATTTGATCTGACATGCACCGTGAGCTGTGAGGTCTTATATAGACAGGTTTGTGCCTTTCTAAATCAAGTCCTATCTGTTTAATTAAACACAGCTGGACTCCAATGAAGGAAAAGAACCATCTCAAGGAGGATCACAAGGAAATGGTCAGCATGTGAAATAAATATGAGTGTCTGAGCAAAGGGTTTGAATACTTATGACCATGTGATATTTCGGTTTTTATTTTTTAATAAATTTGCAAAAATTTCTACATTTCTGTTTTTTTTTTAGTCAAGAGGGGGTGTAGAGTGTACATTAATGTGAAAAAATGAACTTTTTTTTTAATTTACAAAATGGCTGCAATGAAACAAAGAGTGAATAATTTAAAGGGGTCTGAATACTTTCCGCACCCACTGTATATACAGTAATGTAGCCGGTATCTCTCTAATGTGGAAGGAGCTAAGCTCCTGAGCCACCTCCACACCCCATAATCTCTTCCCGTAATGTGAATACAACATGCTTTTGCAGGAAGAGGTTAACAGATACCGGAAATGCCATAAAGAAAAAAATATGAAACACTAGAATTACCATTTCTGGCTGCCACACGTCTCCCAAAAAATGCAGTAAAAATTGATCAAAATATTGTACCCCAAACTATTATTGTACAGTCTAATATTAGTCTGTGGGGACCTTTCAACTCTTTCTCAACAAATGATGTAATGGAAGAGACGGATCTAGCATTTGTGTGATTTTGGACTGCTGATCTTTTTGTTCTCTCCAAGATGGAGAGGAGTCTGGCAGATGCTCTCTCATAGACATCAGCTCTCCTCTGTGTGGGGGAGTTGGGAGAGTTAACTGTCGGCCCAACCCTCCTTCAGCCAACAGCTTTCTATAGTGTATGGGGGGCTTTAGAGTGGGGAGGCAGCACATTTCAATCACTGCCAAATATTTGTTGACAGCGTCACAGATTGAAAAATACTGGAATGTATTAACTTGGATTATACATGGAGTAATAGCAGGCTGACGGTTTTCTGAATACTAGCACAGTTGCAAAGCAGATATGAGACAAAAAAAAAGTAACAAAGTATGACAAAGTACAAAGAAATAATACAGCAGACTTTAGCATGTACATCACAGAACTGAAAATGAACTTTTTATCGATATTGTCACAGTTTGCCGTAGGCTAAACATTAGAAAAGTCAGATTTCAGCAAAAAACCTAAAATCGGATCAATTTTTTTTTTCACTCATCTCTCCTCTATATCTACAACTATTTTTTAATCAACGCAATAAATTAAGATTGTGAACAAAATAAGAGCTATTTTATCATTTTAACAAATACAGATTTTGCTGAAAAAGGCATACTTTATTATGTATGTTTCATGCGTGGGTGCAATTATTTGCTTTACCTAAGATTTTCAAAAGTGACTTGTGTGTAACATCTTTCCATTTCTGTTATTGCCATGGGTATTTGCAAACATTAAAATCAGCCTAAGTTGCTGAGTACTGCTGAAATCTATTTGAAATTTAATAAATCAAGAAATATTGGGGACCTATCCTTCATGCTGTGAACGGATTATAGAAGAGTGTGGAGATACGGAAAGCATTAGGTAGTCCATAAAAGTGCTGCTTATCTCTCCAGGTGGGCAAGATGAATTGTTTGGTGCTTAGCATGTTATCATGGAAAATACTATTTGTCCCCAGAAATCAATAAAACTAATTGTAAATTAATAGATTTGTAAGTGTATGGAAGCAACAGAGAATATAGATGAGATCTCCAAGGAACGTGTTTGCTTTAGTTAAGGGTAAGGACCACCTGCAGTTTTATGTGACATTTTCAAGTGTAAACACATTTCTGTTTCTTCTCCCTACAGAATTAGACTGTGACTGTAGCACATAACAGTCGCATTAGCCACCCACTGTTAAATGGGCAAAAAAGTACAACCGTGAAAACACATACAAATAGCCAAATAGTGCAACACATGGGTCAAAATATATGTAAAAATGACTACTACTTTGTTCTTATTCTGTTTCCAATGTTTTGCAAAAAGCACAGTGGAATTAATTGAAAAGCAATTTAAAATACACTTTTTTTTAAGTGACATTTTAGTATACATTACACTCAAAATGCAAATATTGAGAGCAAGTATTAGAGATATGCAAATTGCCTTTTTCAGAGAGGAAGAAAACTGGAACTCTATAGCGCCATCTGTTGGAAGTAGCAATCCTACAAGTCACTATCAACCCTTTAACAAGCATTGAAATGTGGCTTAGGATGAAACCCAAATCAGAATCTCAATGTGCAGACACGGTGTTTCGGATTATTGAGGCAATTTGCATATTACATTTCCCAGAAAAGCATTGCACAGCAAATAAGCCTCCTTATCTAGGCATGCCAGAGATAGCATGTCACTCTCTGCAAAGAGAAACGTTACCCCTTAGATCTCAGTCCAGAGCCTCTCACCTAGCCAAATCAGTTCAGAATTTGCACTAATGAGGGACAATAACCTGAAACACTGTGTCTGAAAATTGAGGTTCTGATTTGGCTTATCCTAAGTCACATTTCAAGGCTTCTTAAATGGTCGATAGTGACTTGTAGGATCGCTGCTTCCAACAGGTGATGCTATAGAGTTGAAATCCTCTTCCTCTCTGAAGAGGCAATTTGCATATTATATTTCCCAGAAAAGCATTGCACAGCAAATAAGCCTCCTTATCTAGGCATGCCAGAGACAGCATGTCACTCTCCACAAGGAGAAATGTTACCCCTTAGACCTCAGTCCAGAGCCTCTCACCTAGCCAAATCAGTTCACAGTGTGCACTGATGAGGGGCAATAACCTGAAACACTGTGTCTGAAAACTGAGGTTCTGATTTGGCTTTTCCTAAGTCACATTTCAAGGCTTCTTAAAGGGTCAATAGTGACTTGTAGGATTGCTGCTTCCAACAGGTGATGCTATAGAGTTGAAATCCTCTTCCTCTCTGAAGAGGCAAATTGCATAATACATTTCCCAGAGGAGCATTGCAGGGCAAATAAGCCTCCTTATATTGGCATGTCAGAGCTGGTATGTCAATTTTTGTAAGGAGAAACATTACCCCTTATACCTAAGTATTAAAGATATCCCTTTTTATCTCTGAAGAAGCACTAACAAGTGTCAAGGAACCATCCTATCTGAAGACACCCATTCACATTAGACCAACATCAGCTGAATTTGCTGATATTGCTAGATTTGGCCAACGGTCTAATGTCTATGGGGCCTGGACAGATGATTGTCTGGGAAGTTAAGATTCTGGCATGACTGATCCTTTTGTTCTCCTGAGATAAGTTATTGCCAGAGATGTGTATGGGAGAGATGGCCAAATTAGGAATGATTAGCCAAACCATTTAGCTGTTTAAAGTGTGGGGGACATAAATATGATTCTGTATCTGTCATAGCTATCTGACTGTGAAATAGACCACTTTGTGCATGCGCAAAACATGAAATTAGATTGTGAACCCCACTAGCATGCCTTTTGTTTGTTTCTTTTATACAGCATATAGGTAGTAATATCTATAATATAATTCTGGGAGCGTCACTCTGTCCGAAGCCTTTATAGACTGCGCAAGCGCTGGCACAGTCTGGACCCCACAGAGTGACGCTCCCAGGAGATCGCGGTATGCATAAGCACTGAACGCACACCGCAATCTCCAACGGAGAAGCAGGGACGTACCAGGAGGGTGAGTATGCTATATTCACCTGTCACGCTCCAGCGCTGCCCGCCGCTCTGTCCTCCGGGTCCTCTGCCTGTGACATTCACAGTTCAGAGGGCGCGATGACGCGCTTAATGCGCGCCGCCCTCTGACTGAACAGTCACAGCCAGGGGACTCGGAAGAAGCGGCGGGCAGCACTGGATCAGGGCCAGGTGAATATAGCAAGTGTCGGGGGCCTGAGCTAGCGGCGACTCCGGCACCTGACCCCCACAGCGCGCCGGTGTCCCTGCCTGCTCAGGCCCCCCAGCATTCGGCGCCCAGCGACGATAGGTGAGTATGTTTTTTTTGTATATATCGCAGCAGCATACGGGGCATATAATACTATGGAGCATCTTATGGGGGCCATCAACATTTATAGAGCAGTATACGGAGCATACAATACAATGGAGCATCTTATGGGGGCCATCAACATTTATGGAGCAGTATACGGGGCATACAATACAATGGAGCATCTTATGGGGACCATCAACATTTATGGAGCAGTATACGGGGCATACAATACAATGGAGCATCTTATGGGGGCCATCAACCATAATGGAGCAGCATACGGGGCATATACTATGGGGCATATACTATGGAGCATCTTATGGGGGCCATCAACCATAAGGGTGCAGCATACAGGGCATATACTATGGAGCATCTTATGGGGCCATCAACCATAATTGAGCAGCATACGGGGCATATACTATGGAGCATCCTATGGGGGCCATCAACCATAATGGAGCAGCATACAGGGCATATACTATGGAGCATCTTATGGGGGCCATCAACCATAATGGAGCAGCATACGGGGCATATACTATGGAGCATCTTATGGGACCATCAACCATAATGGAGCAGCATACGGGACATATACTATGGAGCATCTTATGGGGCCATCAACCATAATGGAGCAGCATACGGGGCATATAATACTATGGAGCATCTTATGGGGGCCATCAACATTTATAGAGCAGTATACGGAGCATACAATACAATGGAGCATCTTATGGGGGCCATCAACATTTATGGAGCAGTATACGGGGCATACAATACAATGGAGCATCTTATGGGGACCATCAACATTTATGGAGCAGTATACGGGGCATACAATACAATGGAGCATCTTATGGGGGCCATCAACATTTATGGAGCAGTATACAGGGCATACAATACAATGGAGCATCTTATGGGAGCCATCAACATTTATGGAGCAGTATACGGGGCATACAATACAATGGAGCATCTTATGGGGGCCATCAACATTTATGGAGCAGTATACGGGGCATGCAATACAATGGAGCATCTTATGGGAACCATCAACATTTATGGAGCAGTATACGGGGCATACAATACAATGGAGCATCTTATGGGGGCCATCAAAATTTATGGAGCAGTATACGGGGCATATACTATGGAGCATCTTATGGGGGCCATGAACCATAATGGAGCAGCATACGGGACATATACTATGGAGCATCTTATAGGGGCCATCAACCATAATGGAGCAGCATACGGGGCATATACTATGGGGCATATACTATGGAACATCTTATGGGGGCCATCAACCATAAGGGTGCAGCATACGGGGCATATACTATGGAGCATCTTATGGGGCCATCAACCATAATGGAGCAGCATACGGGGCATATACTATGGAGCATCCTATGGGGGCCATCAACCATAATGGAGCAGCATACAGGGCATATACTATGGAGCATCTTATGGGGGCCATCAACCATAATGGAGCAGCATACGGGGCATATACTATGGAGCATCTTATGGGGCCATCAACCATAATGGAGCAGCATACGGGACATATACTATGGAGCATCTTATGGGGCCATCAACCATAATGGAGCAGCATACGGGGCATATACTATGGAGCATCTTATGGGGCCATCAACCATAATGGAGCAGCATACGGGGCATATACTATGGAGCATCTTATGGGGGCCATCAACCATAATGGAGCAGCATACGGGGCATATACTATGGAGCATCTTATGGGGGCCATGAACCATAATGGAGCAGCATACGGGGCATATACTATGGAGCATCTAATAGGGGCCATCAACCATAATGGAGCTGAATACGGGGCATATACTATGGGGCATATACTATGGAGCATCTTATGGGGGCCATCAACCATAAGGGTGCAGCATACTTGGCATATACTATGGAGCATCTTATGGGGCCATCAACCATAATGGAGCAGCATACGGGGCATATACTATGGAGCATCCTATGGAGGCCATCAACCATAAGGGTGCAGCATACGGGGCATATACTATGGAGCATCTTATGGGGCCATCAACCATAATGGAGCAGCATACGGGGCATATACTATGGAGCATCCTATGGGGGCCATCAACCATAATGGAGCAGCATACAGGGCATATACTATGGAGCATCTTATGGGGGCCATCAACCATAATGGAGCAGCATATGGGGCATATACTATGGAGCATCTTATGGGGCCATCAACCATAATGGAGCAGCATACGGGACATATACTATGGAGCATCTTATGGGGCCATCAACAATAATGGAGCAGCATACGGGGCATATAATACTATGGAGCATCTTATGGGGGCCATCAACATCTATAGAGCAGTATACGGAGCATACAATACAATGGAGCATCTTATGGGGACCATCAACATTAATGGAGCAGTATACGGGGCATACAATACAATGGAGCATCTTATGGGGGCCATCAACATTTATGGAGCAGTATACAGGGCATACAATACAATGGAGCATCTTATGGGAGCCATCAACATTTATGGAGCAGTATACGGGGCATACAATACAATGGAGCATCTTATGGGGGCCATCAACATTTATGGAGCAGTATACGGGGCATGCAATACACTGGAGCATCTTATGGGAACCATCAACATTTATGGAGCAGTATACGGGGCATACAATACAATGGAGCATCTTATGGCGGCCATCAACATTTATGGAGCAGTATACGGGGCATATACTATGGAGCATCTTATGGGGGCCATGAACCATAATGGAGCAGCATACGGGACATATACTATGGAGCATCTTATAGGGGCCATCAACCATAATGGAGCAGCATACGGGGCATATACTATGGGGCATATACTATGGAGCATCTTATGGGGGCCATCAACCATAAGGGTGCAGCATACGGGGCATATACTATGGAGCATCTTATGGGGCCATCAACCATAATGGAGCAGCATACGGGGCATATACTATGGAGCATCCTATGGGGGCCATCAACCATAATGGAGCAGCATACAGGGCATATACTATGGAGCATCTTATGGGGGCCATCAACCATAATGGAGCAGCATACGGGGCATATACTATGGAGCATCTTATGGGGCCATCAACCATAATGGAGCAGCATACGGGACATATACTATGGAGCATCTTATGGGGCCATCAACCATAATGGAGCAGCATACGGGGCATATACTATGGAGCATCTTATGGGGCCATCAACCATAATGGAGCAGCATACGGGGCATATACTATGGAGCATCTTATGGGGGCCATCAACCATAATGGAGCAGCATACGGGGGATATACTATGGAGCATCTTATGGGGGCCATGAACCATAATGGAGCAGCATACGGGGCATATACTATGGAGCATCTTATAGGGGCCATCAACCATAATGGAGCTGAATACGGGGCATATACTATGGGGCATATACTATGGAGCATCTTATGGGGGCCATCAACCATAAGGGTGCAGCATACGGGGCATATACTATGGAGCATCTTATGGGGCCATCAACCATAATGGAGCAGCATATGGGGCATATACTATGGAGCATCCTATGGAGGCCATCAACCATAATGGAGCAGCATACAGGGCATATACTATGGAGCATCTTATGGGGGCCATCAACCATAATGGAGCAGCATACGGGGCATATACTATGGAGCATCTTATGGGGCCATCAACCATAATGGAGCAGCATACAGGGCATATACTATGGAGCATCTTATGGGGGCCATCAACCATAATGGAGCAGCATACGGGGCATATACTATGGAGCATCTTATGGGGCCATCAACCATAATGGAGCAGCATACGGGACATATACTATGGAGCATCTTATGGGGCCATCAACCATAATGGAGCAGCATACGGGGCATATAATACTATGGAGCATCTTATGGGGGCCATCAACATTTATAGAGCAGTATACGGAGCATACAATACAATGGAGTATCTTATGGGGGTCATCAACATTTATGGAGCAGTGTACGGGGCATACAATACAATGGAGCATCTTATGGGGACCATCAACATTTATGGAGCAGTATACGGGGCATACAATACAATGGATCATCTTATGGGGGCCATCAACATTTATGGAGCAGTATACGGGGCATACAATACAATGGAGCATCTTATGGGAGCCATCAACATTTATGGAGCAGTATACGGGGCATACAATACAATGGAGCATCTTATGGGGGCCATCAACATTTATGGAGCAGTATACGGGGCATGCAATACAATGGAGCATCTTATGGGAACCATCAACATTTATGGAGCAGTATACGGGGCATACAATACAATGGAGCATCTTATGGGGGCCATTAACATTTATGGAGCAGTATACGGGGCATATACTATGGAGCATCTTATGGGGGCCATGAACCATAATGGAGCAGCATACGGGACATATACTATGGAGCATCTTATAGGGGCCATCAACCATAATGGAGCAGCATACGGGGCATATACTATGGGGCATATACTATGGAGCATCTTATGGGGGCCATCAACCATAAGGGTGCAGCATACGGGGCATATACTATGGAGCATCTTATGGGGCCATCAACAATAATGGAGCAGCATACGGGGCATATACTATGGAGCATCCTATGGGGGCCATCAACCATAATGGAGCAGCATACAGGGCATATACTATGGAGCATCTTATGGGGGCCATCAACCATAATGGAGCAGCATACGGGGCATATACTATGGAGCATCTTATGGGGCCATCAACCATAATGGAGCAGCATACGGGACATATACTATGGAGCATCTTATGGGGCCATCAACCATAATGGAGCAGCATATGGGGCATATACTATGGAGCATCTTATGGGGCCATCAACCATAATGGAGCAGCATACGGGGCATATACTATGGAGCATCTTATGGGGGCCATCAACCATAATGGAGCAGCATACGGGGCATATACTATGGAGCATCTTATGGGGGCCATCAACCATAATGGAGCAGCATACGGGGCATATACTATGGAGCATCTTATGGGGCCATCAACCATAATGGAGCAGCATACGGGACATATACTATGGAGCATCTTATGGGGCCATCCACCATAATGGAGCAGCATACGGGGCATATAATACTATGGAGCATCTTATGGGGGCCATCAACATTTATAGAGCAGTATACGGAGCATACAATACAATGGAGCATCTTATGGGGGTCATCAACATTTATGGAGCAGTGTACGGGGCATACAATACAATGGAGCATCTTATGGGGACCATCAACATTTATGGAGCAGTATACGGGGCATACAATACAATGGAGCATCTTATGGGGGCCATCAACATTTATGGAGCAGTATACGGGGCATACAATACAATGGAGCATCTTATGGGAGCCATCAACATTTATGGAGCAGTATACGGGGCATACAATACAATGGAGCATCTTATGGGGGCCATCAACATTTATGGAGCAGTATACGGGGCATGCAATACAATGGAGCATCTTATGGGAACCATCAACATTTATGGAGCAGTATACGGGGCATACAATACAATGGAGCATCTTATGGGGGCCATCAACATTTATGGAGCGGTATACGGGGCATATACTATGGAGCATCTTATGGGGGCCATGAACCATAATGGAGCAGCATACGGGACATATACTATGGAGCATCTTATAGGGGCCATCAACCATAATGGAGCAGCATACGGGGCATATACTATGGGGCATATACTATGGAGCATCTTATGGGGGCCATCAACCATAAGGGTGCAGCATACGGGGCATATACTATGGAGCATCTTATGGGGCCATCAACCATAATGGAGCAGCATACGGGGCATATACTATGGAGCATCCTATGGGGGCCATCAACCATAATGGAGCAGCATACAGGGCATATACTATGGAGCATCTTATGGGGGCCATCAACCATAATGGAGCAGCATACGGGGCATATACTATGGAGCATCTTATGGGGCCATCAACCATAATGGAGCAGCATACGGGACATATACTATGGAGCATCTTATGGGGCCATCAACCATAACGGAGCAGCATACGGGGCATATACTATGGAGCATCTTATGGGGCCATCAACCATAATGGAGCAGCATACGGGGCATATACTATGGAGCATCTTATGGGGGCCATCAACCATAATGGAGCAGCATACGGGGCATATACTATGGAGCATCTTATGGGGGCCATGAACCATAATGGAGCAGCATACGGGGCATATACTATGGAGCATCTTATAGGGGCCATCAACCATAATGGAGCTGAATACGGGGCATATACTATGGGGCATATACTATGGAGCATCTTATGGGGGCCATCAACCATAAGGGTGCAGCATACGGGGCATATACTATGGAGCATCTTATGGGGCCATCAACCATAATGGAGCAGCATACGGGGCATATACTATGGAGCATCCTATGGAGGCCATCAACCATAATGGAGCAGCATACAGGGCATATACTATGGAGCATCTTATGGGGGCCATCAACCATAATGGAGCAGCATACGGGGCATATACTATGGAGCATCTTATGGGGCCATCAACCATAATGGAGCAGCATACGGGACATATACTATGGAGCATCTTATGGGGCCATCAACCATAATGGAGCAGCATACGGGGCATATACTATGGAGCATCTTATGGGGGCCATCAACCATAATGGAGCAGCATACGGGGCATATACTATGGAGCATCTTATGGGGGCCATGAACCATAATGGAGCAGCATACGGGGCATATACTATGGAGCATCTTATGGGGGCCATCAACCATAATGGAGCAGCATACGGGGCATATACTATGGGGCATATACTATAGAGCATCTTATGGGGGCCATCAACCATAATGGAGTAGCATACGGGGCATATACTATGGAGCACATTATGGGGGCCATCAACCATAATAGAGCAGCATACGGGGCATATACTATGGAGCATCTTATGGGGGCCATGAACCATAATGGAGCAGCATACGGGGTATAAACTATGGAGCATCTTATGGGGGCCATCAACCATAATGGAGCAGCATACGGGGCATATACTATGGGGCATATACTATAGAGCATCTTATGGGGGCCATCAACCATAATGGTACAGCATACGGGGCATATACTATGGAGCATCTTATGGGGGCCATCAACCATAATGGAGTAGCATACGGGGCATATACTAGGGAGCATCTTAAGGGGGCCATCAACCATAATGGAGCAGCATATGAGGCATGTACTATGGAGCATCTTATGGGGCCATCAACCTTTATGGAGCAGCATATGAGGCATATACTATGGAGCATCTTATAGGGGCCATCAACCATAATGGAGCAGCATACGGAGCATATACTATTGAGCATCTTATGGGGGCCATCAACCTTTATGGAGCAGCCTATGGGGCATATGGATGGGAGCAGCAAATTACAGAACGGTGGCGCAGGATGGGAGCAGCACATGACAGGATGGGGGCGCAGGATGGGAGCAGCACATGACAGGATGGGGGCGCAGGATGGGAGCAGCAAATGACAGGATGGGGGCGCAAGATGGTAGCAGCACATGACAAGATTAGGGCGCAGGATGGAAGCAACACATACCAGGATGGAGACCATATACCAATATGAATGCTCGCCACCTGGGCATAGAATGGGTTCAGTAGCTAGTTATTATGTATAATGGTAAAATAAATGTAACAGGATATACTATTATGGTCATCTTAAAACTCTCCTTGCAGAATACAATAACAGTAAGATCAGTCTTGTATAAAACATTACCTTTAGTGACAGGTCATGTACATATCTATTTGGCCTCAGGGATGCAAAACAATAGTTTATGTTGGCCCAGTAAAGCAAGGATAGACCAAGTGCTGACAGAGGGCGAGCATTTCTCTTTGTGCATGTGCCGCTTCCAGTATCTGGTGGCAATAACTCCTTATTACATAGCATGACTTCACTTTTTCTAGTCTGACATATGCAGTGGTGCTGATCTTAACATTCATTCCTCAACACTAAATTTGAAATACCAAGAAGGAAAAGTCATTGAATTAGGGAAATCAAAAGTTGGATACACATGGTGCTGATATTCAAATGATAAAAAAATGTAAACACAATTGAGTGTGAATACCACAAGAAGAAATACAAGCCTTGGCTGATATCAATGAGGTTATTAATGGTTGTTTGAGGAAAGATCTGCCATGCTGAAAGCACTTGGACACCCAAATTATCAAAATCCTCTGTTGACAGCTCTGTTTGCAACTGCTGACCAATAATGTCCTAGATGTGTTCGATGAAAGACAAGTCCTGAGGCCCTACAGGACATGATAACACATTTAGACCACACAGGCTGCACACAAAAATTCAAGCAACTTATGGACTGGCGCTGTTGAAAGATGGCTCCTGGGACAGTTTCACGTTTCCTTGTGAAGGGTTCATCACTGCATTGCCTATGTGTTCTCTTTTATTATTATTATGTATTTGTATAGCACCATTGATTCCATGCTGCTGTACATGAGAAGGGGTTACATACAAATTACAGGTATCACAGTAAGAAAACAAACAATTACATACTGATACAGAGGGGTGACGACCCTGCCCTTGCGGGCTTACATTCTACAGGATGATGGGGATGGAGACAATAGGTTGAGGGTTGTAGGAGCTCCGGTGTTGGTGAGGCGGTAGCTTCAGTAGTGGTGAGGAGGTAGCTGGGTCAGTGCAGGCTGTAGGCTTTTCTGAAGAGGTGGGTTTTCAGGTTCCGTCTGAAGGATCCAAATGTGGTTGATAGTCGGATGTGTTGGGGCAAAGAATTCAAGAGGATGGGGGATATTCTGGAGAAGTCTTGGAGGTGGTTGGGTGAGGAGCGGATAAGTGTAGAGGAGAGAAGGAGGTCTTGGGAGGACCAAAGATTACGTGAGGGAAGATATCGGGAGATTAGTTCAGAAATATATGGAGGAGACAGGTTATGGATGGCTTTGTAGGTCAGTATTAGTAATTTGAACTGGATACGCTGAGGGAATGGGAGCCAGTGATGAGATTTGCAGAGAGGGGAAGTGGAGGAGTAGCGAGGAGAGAGATGAATTAGTCATGCAGCAGAGTTAAGGTGGACTGGAGAGGTGCAAGGGTGTTAGCAGGGAAGCCACAGAAAAGGATGTTGCAGTAGTCAAGGCGGGAGATGATGAGGGCATGCACAAGCATTGGTCTCTAGACCAATCTACAGCTACAGTATAAGCAGGACCAATCGTTAAAAAGGATAGACCTCTATTCCAGCCTCCATTGCTTTGCTGTCTTGCCCATGATACCCTTTGATGGAAGTGGCCTGTGGTCAATGAAATACCTGTAGGTGGACGTCTGGCTCATAGACCAATGTTGTGCACTTTGCTTGAAAATGCTGCTCGGAGAAGCTAATTTGCTGCTTCTGTGAATGTTGGTGAATTAACTTCATTGTTTGTTTGAATGACAGGAGAGCTGCTTCTACTACTTTGCATCTTTGAAATAAAGGGATTGTCCTTTACTGGTTAACCCCAGTTTAATCGATTCAGGACCCCAACTATAATAGCAATGTCAGCAATAAGGTTCTAGGAGAATGAAGTAAATTATTGTTTCACATGCTGGTTCACCCAATTAGCCCCTGCAGGAGGTGAGTATCCACTCCTTTTATTTACATTGGGGCCCTGAATTGATAATGCTGGGCTTGGCAACCATCATACAATATTTCTACTGTGGTGCTCCATAGATAGAAAGATTGAGTTGAATTATCGATGGAAACTATTGACAACAATCAATACCTTGGATTACGTTCAGATACTGCTTATGAAGGTATTTTCAGATATTTTCCACAACTCTATTAGAAAAAATACACTTCAGTCCCTTGATTGAATGAAGCTGCAGTTTTAATTATACAAAAGACAAAAGAAATGGTGAACTGCTGGGAGTCAGATAACATATATACTGTATATGTATACATATACAGTACATATATATACATATATATATATATATATATAAATATATACTGTATATATATATATATATATATATATATATATATATATATATATATATATATATTATATAAAGCTGAATGTGTGTATGTGTGTATGTATGTCCGGGATTGGCATCTGCACCGTCGCAGCTACAGCCACAAAATTTTGCACAGTCACACGTCTGGACCCCAAGAGAGTCATAGGCTATGTTGTGAGGCGAAATTTTAACCCCGCGCGTTCCAATTCACCAAACAATTTTGCCCCTATCTACATAATGGGGAAAAAAGTGAAAGGAAAAGTGTTGGAGGCGTCGCAGCTACAGACACAAAATTTTGCACAGTCACACGTCTGGACCCTGAGAGCATCATAGGCTATGTTGTGAGGTGAAATTTTAACCCTGCGCTTTCCAATTCACCAAACAATTTTGCCCCTATCTACATAATGGGGAAAAAGTGAAAGGAAAAATGTTGGAGGCGTCGCAGCTACAGCCACAAAATTTTGCACAGTCACACGTCTGGACCCCGATAGCGTCATAGGCTACGTTGTGAGGTGAAATTTTAACCCCGTGCTTACCAATTCACCAAACAATTTTGGCCCTATCTACATAATGGGGAAAAGTGAAAGGAAAAGTGTTGGAGGCAAATTGACAGCTGCCAGATGTGAACAAGGGGGACTTAAAGAATGAGAGCGATGGCGCCAAAGAGTATATACCGTACAGTTGCTAAGGTGGGGCCCCGACATGGGATACCCACCACACACGGGGATATGAACACACACAAAATGCGCCACACACTACCACATGCTTGAACACATATTACCCTCAGCACACATTTCACCACAAATACACCAACCTTGCCATATAAAAGTCGAAACACAAAAGTCGGCGCTCAAAACTCGCGACGCGCAGAACTCGCCACATGCAAAAACTAGGCTCACGCAAAACTCGCCACAAGTGCAAAACTCACCTCATGGAAAACTCGCCACACGCAAAACTTGCACACGCGGAAAAATTGCCACATGCACAAAATTTGCAACACATGCAAAAGTTGCCTCACACAAAACTTGCACATACTCAAAAGGCACCACACATAAAACTCGCCACGCGCAAAACTCGCCATGCGCAAAACTTGCTGCACACAACTTGCTACACTAACCTGTCACATGCAACTCAACACACAAAAAGTTGCTACACGCATGTTGCCACATGCAACTCAACACACACAACTTGACAAATGAAACTCACCCTAAAACACACACAAGTCTGGTATCCTTCAAAAATAAAAATCTGATTAATAAGCAGACAAACTATAAGAGCAACAAATGTACCATATAGGAAATACGGCAGCTGTCAGTCATATGACCTGTCTATTATGTGTATGTGTGAGCTAATATATACTGCCAGGGGGAGGGCTTCCTGTTGGCTGGGAATTTATCAGGCTGCCAATTTAGCTTACAAATACTGAGGTAAAAATACTGAGCAAATAACGTGTGAACGAGGTCTAATACAGGAGGAGATAACACACAGGTATATACTATATACAGGGGAGATGACACACAGATATATACTATATACAGGAGAGATGACACACAGGTATATACTATATAGAGGAGGAGATGACATACAGGTACATATATATACAGGAGGAGATGACATACAGGTATATACTATGTACAAGAGGAGATGACACACAGGTATATACTATATACAGGAGCAGATTACCTACACGTATATACTATATACAGGAGGAGATGACATACAGGTATATGCTATATATAGAAGCTGACATACAGGTATATACTATATACAGGAGGAGATGACACACAGATATATACTATATACAGGGGAGATGACACACAGGTATATACTATATAGAGGAGGAGATGACATACAGGTACATATATATACAGGAGGAGATGACATACAGGTATATACTATGTACAAGAGGAGATGACACACAGGTATATACTATATACAGGAGCAGATTACCTACACGTATATACTATATACAGGAGGAGATGACATACAGGTATATGCTATATATAGAAGCTGACATACAGGTATATACTATATACAGGAGGAGATGACACACAGATATATACTATATACAGGGGAGATGACACACAGGTATATACTATATACAGGAGGAGATGACATACAGGTATATACTATACTATATATAGAAGGAGACGACATTCAGGTATATACTATATATAAGAGGATATGACATACAGGTATATACTATATACAGGGGAGATGACACACAGCAGGTATATACTATATACAGGGGAGATGACATACAGGTATATACTATATACAGGAGATGACAAACAGGTGTATACTATATATAAGGGAGATGACAAACATGTATATACTGAGGTGAAAATGAGAGGTGTGAGGTGAAAATGAAAAGGTGTGAGTACAAAATGAGAGGAGTGAGGGAAAATAGTGGAGTGATCAGAAAATGACAGATGTGAGGTCGAAATGACAAGTGTTAGGGGGGAATGAGAGGAGTGAGGGAGAAAATGAGAGGTGTGAGGGAGAAAATGAGAGATGTGAGGGGGAAAATGAAAGATGCGATTGGGAAAATGAGAGGCGTGATGGGAAAATAAGAGACGTGAGGTGCTATAACTAACCACAGATATTTACTATGCCCAGGCAACGCCGGGCTCTTCAGCTAGTCTAATATATAAAGCTGAATGTGTGTGTGTGTATGTATGTATCTATGTATGTCCGGGATTGGCATCTGCACCGTCGCAGCTACAGCCACAAAATTTTGCACAGTCACACGTCTGGACCCCGAGAGCGTCATAGGCTATATTGTGAGGTGAAATTTTAACCCCGCGCGTTCCAATTCACCAAACAATTTTGCCCCTATCTACATAATGGGGAAAAAAGTGAAAGGAAAAGTCTTGGAGGCGTCGCAGCTACAGCAACAAAATTTTGCACAGTCACACGTCTGGACCCTGAGAGCGTCATAGGCTACGTTGTGAGGTGAAATTTTAACCCCGCGCTTTCCAATTCACCAAACAATTTTGCCCCTATCTACATAGTGGGGAAAAAAGTGAAAGGAAAAGTGTTGGAGGCGTCGCAGCTACAGCAACAAAATTTTGCACAGTCACACGTCTGGACCCTGAGAGCGTCATAGGCTATGTTGTGAGGTGAAATTTTAACTCAGCGCTTTCCAATTCACCAAACTATTTTTCCCCTATCTACATAATGGGGAAAAGTGAAAGGAAAAGTGTTGGAGGCAAATTGACAGCTGCCAGATGTGAACAAGGGGGACTTAAAGAATGAGAGCGATGGCGCCAAAGAGTATATACCGTACAGTTGCTATGGTGGGGCCCCTACATGAGATACTCACCACACACGGGGATATGAACACACACACAAAATGCGCCACACACTACCACATGCTTGAACACATATACCACCATCAGCACACATTTCACCACACATACACCAACCTCGCCACATAAAAGTCGAAACACAAAAGTCGCCACTCAAAACTCGCCACGCGCAAAACTCGCCACATGCAAAAACTAGGCTCACGCAAAACTCGCCACAAGTGCAAAACTCACCTCATGGAAAACTCGCCACACGCGGAAAAATTTCCACATGCACAAAAGTTGCAACACATGCAAAAGTTGCCTCACAAAAAACCTGCTCATACTCAAAAGGCACCACACATAAAACTCGCCACGTGCAAAACTCGCCATGCGCAAAACTTGCTGCACACAACTTGATACACTAACCTGTCACATGCAACTCGACACACAAAAAGTTGCTACACGCATGTTGCCACACAAAACTCATCTCACAAAAGTCGCTACATGCATGTCGCCACACACAACTCAACACACACAACTTGACAAACGAAACTCGCCCTAAAACACACAAGTCTGGTATTATCCTTCAAAAATAAAAATCTGATTAATAAGCAGACAAACTACAAGAGCAACAAATGTACCATATAGGAAATACGGCAGCTGTCAGTCACATGACCTGTCTATTATGTGTATGTGTGCGCTAATATATACTGCCAGGGGGAGGGCTTCCTGTTGGCTGGGGATTTATCAGGCTGCCAATTTATCTTACAAATACTAAGGTAAAAATAATGAGCAAATAACATGTGAACGAGGTCTAATACAGGAGATCACACAGGTATATGCTATATACAGGGGAGATGACACACAGATATATACTATATACAGGAGAGATGACACACAGGTATATACTATATAGAGGAGGAGATGACATACAGGTACATACTATATACAGGAGGAGATGACATACAGGTATATACTATATACAGGAGGACTTGACACACAGGTATATACTATATACAGGAGCAGATTACCTACAGGTATATACTATATACAGGAGGAGATGACACACAGATATATACTATATACAGGGGAGATGACATACAGGTATATACTATATATAGGAGGAGATGACATACAGGTATATACTATATATAGGAGGAGATGACATACAGGTATATACTATATACAGGGGAGATGACACACAGCAGGTATATACTATATACAGGGGACATGACATACAGGTATATACTATATACAGGAGATGACAAACAGGTGTATACTATATATAAGGGAGATGACAAACATGGATATACTGAGGTGAAAATGAGAGGTGTGAGGTGAAAATGAAAAGGTGTGAGTGCAAAATGAGAGGAGTGAGGGAAAATAGTGGAGTGATTGGAAAATGACAGATGTGAGGTCGAAATGACAAGTGTTAGGGGGGAATGAGAGGAGTGAGGGAGAAAATGAGAGGTGTGAGGGAGAAAATGAGAGATGTGAGGGGGAAAATTAAAGATGTGATTGGGAAAATGAGAGGCGTGATGGGAAAATAAGAGAAGTGACGTGCTATAACTAACCACAGATATTTACTATGCCCAGGCAACGCCGGGCTCTTCAGCTAGTATATATATATATATATATATAAATATAGAAAACATATGGAAATTTTTATGTTATGGTTATCAAACTATAAAGATGAATGAAAAAAGGAAATTTACAATGCAAATGTAATTTGCTATGGAGTAATCTGTGTGGTACATTATGGACTTTGTCACTTCAGAGTGATAACTATGGAAAGTGTTTTATAAAGAGCATCTGGAGTTCAAACAATTCTCCTGACATTCATTCCAGAGCTAAAGCTTTGTCATTCTCATAACAATGAATGCTTTCCAGCAGCCATATCTTAAAATGCTTTTAACCTTGCATTGATTTAATGTGCTTCTGATACACCTTATTGCTTTATCTTCCCAAAGTTGTCACAGCCAATAGAAATCTCATATTAGGTAATCATTTAGGCAATACAAATGATCAATTATTTACACCATAACATATAGCATATGGTACTGCTGCAATTCATCAATAGTGATGTATATGGAGTGGGGGAAATAAGTATTTGATCCCTTGCTGATTTTGTAAGTTTGCCCACTGACAAAGACATGAACAGTCTATAATTTTAAGGGTAAGTTAATGGGTAAGTTAATTTTAACATTGAGAGAAAAAAATAATATCCAGACAATCACATTGTATAAATTATATAAATGTATTTGCATTTTGCAGTGAAAAATAAGTATTTGATACCCTACCAACCATTAAGAGTTCTGTCTCCTACAGACCAGTCAGACACACCTTATCAACTCGTTACAAGCATTAAAGACAGCTGTCTTACATCATCACCTTTATAAAAGACGCCTGTCCACAGACTCAATTAATCAGTCAAACTCTAACCTCTACAACATGGGCAAGACCAAAGAGCTTTATAAGGATGTCAGGATCATAGACCTGCACAAAAGCTGGAATGGGCTATTAAACCATAAATAAGACGTTGGGTGAGAATCAGACAACTGTTGGTGCAATAGTAAGAAAATGGAAGAAATACAAAATGACTGTCAATTGACATCGATCTGGAACACCATACAAAATCTCACCTCATGTGGCATCCATGATCGTGAGAGATGAGCCTAAAACTACACAGGGGGAACTTGTTAATGATCTCAAGGCAGCTGGGACCACAGTCACCAAGAAAACCATTGCTAACACATTATGCTGTAAAGGTTTAAAATCCTGCAGTGCCTGCAAAGTCCCCCTGCTCAATAAGGCACATGTGCAGGCCCGCCTGAAGTTTGACAATGAACACCTGGATGATTCTGTGAGTGATTGAGAGAAGGTGCTGTGGTCAGATGAGACAAAAATTGAGCTCTTTGGCATTAAAGCGAACCTGTCACCAGGTTTGGCCAATATAAGATACGGCCATCGCCTTTCAGGGGCCTGCAACATCCATCGGACCAGACTGCCCCCCGGGTGAGTATAATGAAACTTATTTTTCTTACCTTGCAGGTCAGATTGGGGGCTTATCTACAGCATTATAGAATGCTGTAGATAAGTCCTGAAAGGCTGTGGCCGTATCTTATATCGGCCAAACCTGGTGACAGGTTCCCTTTAACTCAACTCGCCATGTTTGGAGGAACATAAATGCTTCTTATGACCCAAAGAACACCATCCTCACTGTCAAGCATGGAGGTGGAAATATTATATTTTGGGGTGTTTCTCTGCTAACGGCACAGGACTACTTCAGCGAATCAATGGGAGTATGGATGGAGCCATGTACCGTAAAATCCTGAATGACAACCTCCTTCCCTCTGCTAGGACATTAAAAATGGGTCATTGCTGGGTATTCCAGCAAGATAATGACCCAAAAAATATAGCCAAGGCAACAAAGGAGTGGCTCAAAAAGAAGCACATTAAGGTCATGGAGTGGCCTAGCCAGTCTCCAGACCTTACTCCCATAGAAAATGTATGGAGGGAGTTGAAGCTCCGAGTTGCCAAGCGACAGCCTAAAAATATTAATGATTTAGAGATGATCTGCAAAGCGGAGTGGACCAAAATTCCTCCTGACATGTGCACAAACCTCATAATCAACTACAAAAAACGACTGACTGCTGTGCTTGCCAACAAGGGTTTTGTCACCAAGTATTAAGTCTTGCTTGCCAGAGGGATAAATACTTATTTCTCACTGCAAAATGCAAATAAATTTATATAATTTATACAATGTGATTTCTGGATTTTATTTTTGTTATCCTGTCTCTCAATGTTAAAATTAACCTACGGTACCTTTAAAATTATAGACTGTTCATATCTTTGTCAGTGGGCAAGCGTACAAAGTCAGCAAGGGACCAAATACTTATTTCCCCCACTGTATATGTATTTAATAAAGATGACCGAAGGATTAAATTTGAATCGAATTTCCTGAAATTTGCAGTTCCACTAAAATTCAAATCCTTTACGATTTGATTATTGTTTACCAAAAAAAAAGAAGCTTGGCGGGCACCATTTCCCACACTAGCGAAGTATCGGAGAGTGGGCAAATGTCATTTTGCCCAGCTGTGGACATCACATCCTAATTTTTCTAGCAGATTATTATACCTTTAACAATGGTGATCAGTACACCACTTGGTCATCAAAGATCAGCGGTTCTCAGTGTACTACGGTCACACACAGCAATGACAGATCAGAATGAAGCGATGCATATTATATTTGTAGTCTCTCTCTCCTCCCCTTCTAGTTTTGAGATCCGTGTATACTTATTCACAGCAAATTGAATTTTTGATTAAAATTCAGTTAAGCCGGCGTATTCGGATCGTCAGCAATTCGCTCATCTCTAGTATTTACATATGTGTACATCACCATTGATGCACTGCAGAAGTAATATACAGGGCTTTTCCGGCAAAGAGCGCTTGTAGCAAACAAGAATAAATTGCCTTCCAGTCTGGGATTAGCTCTGCACTAATACAGGACTTTTACCTCCCAGTAATGAGACCAGCAGCAGCATCTGATTAGTCACAGGACTATATGAAAAACACATACTGGGGCAAAGGGAATTAGAGGCCAGATCCAACCAGCCCACCAAAATAATCCTTGGCCAAAAATAATTACCAATACTATCAGTAAAACAGGTCTATTGAACAAAATCACAATTTTTTCCAATTTTTCGACCCAATTTTTATACTGCCTTAAGTATTTTCTCTGCTGGGTATGCATGCACATACCGTACATCTAATATATAAAGCTGAATGTGTGTGTGTGTGTGTGTGTGTGTGTATGTCCGGGATTGGCATCTGCATCGTCGCAGCTACAGCCACAAAATTTTGCACAGTCACATGTCTGGACCCCGAGAGCGTCATAGGCTATGTTGTGAGGCGAAATTTTAACCCCGCGCTTTCCAATTCACCAAACAATTTTGCCCCTATCTACATAATGAGGAAAAAGTGAAAGGAAAAGTGTTGGAGGCGTCGCCGCTACAGCCACAAAATTTTGCACAGTCACACGTCTGGACCCCGAGAGCGTCATAGGCTATGTTGTGAGGTGAAATTTTAACCCCGCGCTTTCCAATTCACCAAACAATTTTGCCCCTATCTACATAATGGGGAAAAGTGAAAGGAAAAGTCTTGGAGGCAAATTGACAGCTGCCAGATGTGAACAAGGGGGACTTAAAGAATGAGAGCGATGGCGCCAAAGAGTATATACCGTACAGTTGCTAAGGTGGGGCCCCGACATGGGATACTCACCACACACGGGGATATGAACACACACACAAAATGTGCTTGAACACATATCACCCTCAGCACACATTTCACCAGACATACACCAACCTCGCCACATAAAAGTCCAAACACAAAAGTCGCCGCTCAAAACTCACCACGCGCGAAACTCGCCACATGCAAAAACTAGGCTCACGCAAAACTCACCACAAGTGCAAAACTCACCTCATGGAAAACTCACCACACGCAAAACTTGCACACGCGGAAAAATTGCCACATGCACAAAAGTTGCAACACATGCAAAAGTTGCCTCACACAAAACTTGCACATACTCAAAAGGTACTACACATAAAACTCACCACGCGCAAAACTCGCCATGCGCAAAACTTGCTGCACACAACTTGCTACACTAACCTGTCACATGCAACTCGACACACAAAAAGTTGCTACACGCATGTTGCCACACAAAACTCATCTCACAAAAGTCGCTACATGCATGTCGCCACACGCAACTAAACACACAACTTGACAAACGAAACTCGCCCTAAAACACACACAAGTCTGGTATTATCGTTCAAAAATAAAAATCTGATTAATAAGCAGACAAACTACAAGAGCAACAAATGTACCATATAGGAAATACGGCAGCTGTCAGTCACATGACCTGTCTATTATGTGTATGTGTGAGCTAATATATACTGCCAGGGGGAGGGCTTCCTGTTGGCTGGGGATTTATCAGGCTGCCAATTTAGCTTACAAATACTGAGGTAAAAATACTGACCAAATAACGTGTGAATGCGGTCTAATACAGGAGGAGATGACACACAGGTATATACTATATACAGGAGAGATGGCACACAGGTATATAATATATACAGGAGGAGATGACACACAGATATATACTATATACAGGAGGAGATGACACACAGATATATACTATATATAGGAGGAGATGACATACAGGTATATACTATATTCAGGGGAGATGACATACAGGTATATACTATATACAGGAGCAGATGACCTACAGGTATATACTATATACAGGAGGAGATGACACACAGGTATATACTATATACGGGAGCAGATGACCTACAGGTATATACTATATACAGGAGGAGATGACACACAGGTATATATTATAAACAGGAGCAGATGACCTACAGGTATATACTATATACATGAGGAGATGACACACAGGTATATACTATATACAGGAGATGACATACAGGTATATGCTATATAGAAGATGACATACAGGTATATACTATATACAGGAGGAGATGACACACAGATATATACTATATACAGGAGGAGATGACATACAGGTATATACTATATATAGAAGGAGAAGACATACAGGTATATACTATATATAGGAGGAGATGACATACAGGTATATACTATATACAGGGGAGATGACACAGCAGGTATATACTATATACAGGGGAGATGACAAACAGGTATATACTATATACAGGAGATAACATACAGGTGTATACTATATATAAGGAAGATGACAGACATGTATATACTGAGGTGAAAATGAGATGTGTGAGGTGAAAATGAAAAGGTGTGAGTGCAAAATGAGAGGAGTGAGGGAAAATAGTGGAGTGATCGGAAAATGACAGATGTCAGGTCGAAATGACAAGTGTTAGGGGGGAATGAGAGGAGTGAGGAAGAAAATGAGAGATGTGACGGGGAAAATGAAAGATGTGATTGGGAAAATGAGAGGCATGATGGGAAAATAAGAGAAGTGAGGTGCTATAACTAACCACAGATATTTACTATGCCCAGGCAACGCCGGGCTCTTCAGCTAGTTTGTTATATTATTATTATTATTATTATTATTTATTTATATAGCACCATTGATTCCATGGTGCTGTACATGAGAAGGGGTTACATACAAGTTACAAATATCACATACAGTAAACAAACTAACAATTACGGACTGATACAGAGGGGCGAGGACCCTGCCCTTGCGGGCTTACATTCTACAGGATTATGGGGAAGGAGACAGTAGGTTGAGGGTTGCAGGAGCTCCGGTGTTGGTGAGGCGGTAGCTCCGGTGTTGGTGAGGCGGTGACTCCGGTGTTGGTGAGGCGGTAGCTTCGGTAGTGATGAGGCGGCAGCGGGGTCAGTGCAGGCTGTAGGCTTTCCTGAAGAGATGAGTTTTCAGGTTCCGTCTGAAGGATCCGACTGTGGTTGATAGTCGGACGTGTTGGGGCAGAGAGTTCCAGAGGATGGGGGATATTCAGGAGAAGTCTTGGAGGCGATTGGATGAGGAGCGAATAAGTGAAGGAGGTCTTGGGATGACCGGAGATCACGTGAGGGAAGATATAATAGTGATTATCTCTTCTGTATTGGAGAAGCTGCCCAGTTCTACCAAACAGTTGTAGTAAAAAGTAATAAGCAGTCATATAATGCCAGGCCCCAATGAGACATATCAAAATAAGTTACCTTGATAGGATAATTCCATAAAACAAATGACTAATGCCCCGTGTACACAGCATGGAGGCTGTATGGCAGCACATGTAGCCTATACGGCAATGTACAGTGGGACACTGCTTGCTGCGTACTGTCTGCCTTAGCTTTTCTCCATTAGGATCGACACGTATGAATAATAAAAGCCACATGCACCTACAACGCATATCGAGGCCATATGTGGCCATCATATTACATTATTATCTATATAATTGCATAAATCTGTCTAAATACATACAGTATTATTACGAGAGATGTGTGTAGATAAAGCTGTGTCTTGTGTTTTTACTACTGGAATTGCTTTATCGAGAAATTGATTTTGAAGGAAGAAAACAAAAATCGGACTTGCAATTATTTATAATGATCCTCATTTTGGAGCTCCATTGGCATTTACTGTGTCTTCACTACATTCGGCACAGCTCTGTGTACTTGTCCTTCCATAAAATATATCTGACCTTTCTGTGGAAATATCTACAATGTCTGCCATTACACGCTGAATAGACTGTAAATTTCACATTTTTCCATTCTTTGAGTAGAATTAATTCCACTTCTGCTTTTGAGATTTGCTATTTTTTTCTTTTTTCATTTTAATGGATAACCCGATGCCATTTTTTGTCCTGACACATCTTTCATCTTTAAAAGTAAGGAAAGAAATTTATATGGAACCTGATGGCATTTACAAACCAAACAAGTGATAATTTTTCTGTCTCTCCTAAGAGAAGCCTTATTTTAAACATTTAATTCAATAGTTTTGTTAATTTAATGATCAGGATTCATGACAGCATGAATAATGCAATGTTGTGCTGCTAAAATCCCCAAAATGCTATTGAATATAGTGTTGTAGCATCTAAGTTAGTGAATCTATAAAGATATACTATAAATAAATTTGAACCATTTAACTTTTTTTAATTAACATATAAAAACATTTAAACCTGTGAGTGGTCATGATCTGCTCCCCCCCCCCGGTGAAGCAATGGCGAAACGCTTGCTGGGTGAAAACATCTAAGATGATGTGGTTTGTTTGATACAGTCTTACCATGTTTACTGATACTTAACTTTTGTCCCCGTGTAGTTTCTTATGTGGACGCATCAGAAGGTGCTCACCTATTATATGCTTATGAGGGAGTCATAGTTATTTATGTCATAGTGTGCAGCATACAGTATTTTATGCAGCACTCCTTTTGCACTTTCCACTCACCTTTTGCATATTTATTATTGCACTTTATTGGGTATCTGAATATAATGTCTATTTTTCATTATTTATTCAATTAATTTTCTAGGAACAACTATTTTATGCACTAATCACTTTTATCCCTACATATCTACTTCTGTACTATTGATGAACCTAATCTAAAAAAGCAGGAACATTCACCATTTTTAGGAAATTCATCCTTCCCCTATTCCACTATCCACTGTACAGTATATTCTTTTCTTCCAATAAGTCTATATCACTTACTGAGTTTTGGGGCCATTTTTAGATCTATTTTGATGCATAGAAGTAACATAAACATAATCACTTATTTCTTAGTTGATATTCATAAGACCGTGTCCACCCACATTATAAATGTCTCTGTATTAGTGTTGAGCATTCCGATACTGCAACTATCGGGTATCGGCCGATATTTGCTGTATCGGAATTCCGATACCGAGTTCCGATATTTTTGTGATATCGGAAATCGGTATCGGAGTGTGCGGTGCGTGTGGTTCCAAGGGTCTGGAGGAGAGGAAACTCTCCTTCAGGCCCTGGGATCCATATTAATGTAAAAAATAAAGAATAAAAATAAAAAATATGTATATACTCACCCCTCCGAAGAACCCTGGCTGTCACCGCTGCAAGCGTCCGCCTCTGCCTCCGTTCCTGAGAATGTAGTGAGTGAAGGACCTTCGGTGACGTCACGGTCAGGTGAGCGGTCACGACCGCGACGTCATCAAAGGTCCTTCACTCTCTGCAATTCTCAGGAACGGAGGCGGACGCTTGCAGCGGTGACAGCCAGGGTTCTTCGGAGGGGTGAGTATAGCCATATTTTTTATTTTTATTATTTATTTTTTACATTAATATGGATCCCAGGGCCTGAAGGAGAGTTTCCTCTCCTTCAGACCCTGGGAACCATCAAGGATACATTCCGATATTTGTGTCCCATTGGCTTGTATTGGTATCGGAACTCGGTATCAGCGAGATCCGATATTTTGCCGGTATCGGCCGATACCATCCGATACCGATACTTTCAAATATCGGAAAGTATCGCTCAACACTACTCTGTATATGTTAATAATAAATCTATATGTTTCTAAATTATTTATTGTGTGAGTAACCTTTCTTTAAAGGTTCAATAATCGTGTTTTTGACTACAGCCAATACGTATATACTCGTGTATAAGTCAAGATTTTCAGCACTTTTTTTTAGCTGAAAATGCCCCCCTCGGCTTATACACGAGTCATTGTCCCACAAAGTCAGCATTGGAGGGGGATGGGAGAGGCAGAGCAGCTGCAGGAGCCGGCGGCTGTGACATCATACTCACCCTCCTTGCTCCGTCTCTGAACGTCCCTGCATCTCTGTTGTCCCAGCGCAACAGCTGTTCCTGTGCTGAGCGGTTACATGGTACCGCTCATTAACCCCTTCATGACCCAGCCTATTTTGACCTTAAAGACCTTGCCGTTTTTTGCAATTCTGACCAGTGTCCCTTCATGAGGTAATAACTCAGGAACGCTTCAATGGATCCTAGCGGTTCTGAGATTGTTTTTTCGTGACATATTGGGCTTCATGTTAGTGGTAAATTTAGGTCAATAAATTCTGTGTTTATTTGTGATAAAAACGGAAATTTGGCGAAAATTTTGAAAATTTCGCAATTTTCACATTTTGAATTTTTATTCTGTTAAACCAGAGAGTTATGTGACACAAAATAGTTAATAAATAACATTTCCCACACGTCTACTTTACATCAGCACAATTTTGGAAACAAAATTTTTTTTTGCTAGGAAGTTATAAGGGTTAAAATTTGACCAGCGATTTCTCATTTTTACAACGAAATTTACAAAACCATTTTTTTTAGGGACCACCTCACATTTGAAGTCAGTTTGAGGGGTCTATATGGCTGAAAATACCCAAAAGTGACACCATTCTAAAAACTGCACCCCTCAAGGTGCACAAAACCACATTCAAGAAGTTTATTAACCCTTCAGGTGCTTCACAGCAGCAGAAGCAACATGGAAGGAAAAAATGAACATTTAACTTTTTAGTCACAAAAATGATTTTTCAGCAACAATTTTTTTATTTTCCCAATGGTAAAAGGAGAAACTGAACCACGTACGTTGTTGTCCAATTTGTCCTGAGTACGCTGATACCTCATATGTGGGGGTAAACCACTGTTTGGGCGCACGGCAGGGCTTGGAAGGGAAGGAGCGCCATTTGACTTTTTGAATGAAAAATTGGCTGCACTCTTTAGCGGACACCATGTCACATTTGGAGAGCCCCCGTGTGCCTAAAAATTGGAGCTCCCCCACAAGTGACCCCATTTTGGAAACTAGACGCCCCAAGGAACTTATCTAGATGCATAGTGAGCCCTTTAAACCCCCAGGTGCTTCACAAATTGATCCGTAAAAATGAAAAAGTACTTTTTTTTCACAAAAAAATTCTTTTAGCCTCAATTTTTTCATTTTCACATGGACAACAGGATAAAATGGATCCTAAAATTTGTTTGGCAATTTCTCCTGAGTACACCGATACTTCACATGTGGGGGTAAACCACTGTTTGGGCACATGGTAAGGCTCGGAAGGGAAGGAGCGCCATTTGACTTTTTGAATGAAAAATTATCTCCATCGATAGCGGACACCATGTCGCGTTTGGAGAGACCCTGTGTGCTTAAACATTGGAGCTCCCGCACAAGTGACCCCATTTTGGAAACAGGACCCCCCAAGGAACTTATCTAGATGCCTAGTGAGCACTTTAAACCCTCAGGTGCTTCACAAATTGATCCGTAAAAATGAAAAAGTACTTTTTTTTCACAAAAAATTTATTTTCGCCTCAATTTTTTCATTTTCACCTAGGCAATAGGATAAAATGGATCCTAAAATTTGTTGAGCAATTTCTCCCGAGTACGCCGATACCTCATATGTGGGGGTAAACCACTGTTTGGGCACACGGCAGGGCTCGGAAGGGAAGGCGCGCCTTTTAACTTTTTGAATGGAAAATTAGCTCCAATTGTTAGCGGACACCATGTCGCATTTGGAGAGCCCCTGTGTGCCTATGCAATGGAGCTCCCCCACAAGTGACCCCATTTTGGAAACTAGACCCCCCAAGGAACTTATCTAGATGCATACTGAGCACTTTAAACCCCCAGGTGCTTCACAGAAGTTTATAATGCAGAGCCATGAAAATAAAAAATAATTTTTCTTTTCTCAAAAATGATTTTTTAGCCTGGAATTTCCTATTTTGCCAATGTTAATAGGAGAAATTGGACCACAAATGTTGTTGTCCAGTTTGTCCTGAGTATGCAGATACCCCATATGTGGGGGTAAACCACTGTTTGGGCGCACGGCAGGGCTCAGAAGGGAAGGCACGCCATTTGGCTTTTTAAATGGAAAATTATCTCCAATCATTAGCGGACACCATGTCGCGTTTGGAGAGCCCCTGTGTGCCTAAACATTGGAGATCCCCCACAAATTACCCCATTTTGGAAACTAGACCCCCAAAGGAACTAATCTAGATGTGTAGTGAGCACTTTGAACCCTCAAGTGCTTCACAGAAGTTTATAACGCAGAGCCATGAAAATAAAAAAAAAAAATTATTTTCTCAAAAATGAATTTTAGCCCGCAAGTTTTTATTTTCCCAAGGGTAACAGGAGAAATTTGACCCCAAAAGTTGTTGTCCAGTTTCTCCTGAGTACGCTGATACCCCATATGTGGGGGTAAACCACTGTTTAGGCACATGCTGGGGCTCGGAAGTGAAGTAGTGACGTTTTGAAATGCAGACTTTGATGGAATGCTCTGCGGGCGTCACGTTGCGTTTGCAGAGCCCCTGATGTGGCTAAACAGTAGAAACCCCCCACAAGTGACCCCATTTTGGAAACTAGACCCCGAAAGGAACTTATCTAGATGTGAGGTGAGCACTTTGAACCCCCAAGTGCTTCACAGAAGTTCATAACACAGAGCAGTGAAAATAATAAATACGTTTTCTTTCCTCAAAAATAATTTTTTAGCCCAGAATTTTTTATTTTCCCAAGGGTTACAGGAGAAATTGGACCACAAAAGTTGTTGTCCAGTTTCTCCTGAGTACGCTGATGCCCCATGTGTGGGGGTAAACCACTGTTTGGGCACACGTGGGGGCTCAGAAGGGAAGTAGTGACTTTTGAAATGCAGACTTTGATGGAATGGTCTGCGGGCGTCACATTGCGTTTGCAGAGCCCCTGGTGTGCCTAAACAGTAGAAACCCCCCACAAGTGACCCCATTTTGGAAACTAGACCCCCAAAGGAACTTATCTAGATGTGTGGTGAGCACTTTCAACCCCCAAGTGCTTTACAGAAGTTTATAACGCAGAGCCGTGAAAATAATAAATACGTTTTCTTTCCTCAAAAATAATTTTTTAGCCCAGAATTTTTTATTTTCCCAAGGGTTACAGGAGAAATTGGACCACAAAAGTTGTTGTCCAGTTTCTCCTGAGTACGCTGATACCCCATGTGTGGGGGTAAACCACTGTTTGGGCACACGTGGGGGCTCAGAAGGGAAGTAGTGACTTTTGAAATGCAGACTTTGATGGAATGGTCTGCGGGCGTCACATTGCGTTTGCAGAGCCCCTGGTGTACCTAAACAGTAGAAACCCCCCACAAGTGACCCCATTTTGGAAACTAGACCCCCAAAGGAACTTATCTAGATGTGTGGTGAGCACTTTCAACCCCCAAGTGCTTTACAGAAGTTTATAACGCAGAGCCGTGAAAATAATAAATACGTTTTCTTTCCTCAAAAATAATTTTTTAGCCCAGAATTTTTTATTTTCCCAAGGGTTACAGGAGAAATTGGACCACAAAAGTTGTTGTCCAGTTTCTCCTGAGTACACTGATGCCCCATGTGTGGGGGTAAACCACTGTTTGGGCACACGTGGGGGCTCAGAAGGGAAGTAGTGACTTTTGAAATGCAGACTTTGATGGAATGGTCTGCGGGCGTCACGTTGCGTTTGCAGAGCCCCTGGTGTGCCTAAACAGTAGAAACCCCCCACAAGTGACCCCATTTTGGAAACTAGACCCCCCAAGGAACTTATCTAGATATGTGGTGAGCACTTTGAACCCCCAAGTGCTTCACAGACGTTTACAACGCAGAGCCGTGAAAATAAAAAATCATTTTTCTTTCCTCAAAAATGATGTTTTAGCAAGCAATTTTTTATTTTCTCAAGGGTAACAGGAGAAATTGGACCCCAGTAATTGTTGCGCAGTTTGTCCTGAGTATGCTGGTACCCCATATGTGGGGGTAAACCACTGTTTGGGTACACGTCGGGGTTCGGAAGTGAGGGAGCACCATTTGAATTTTTGAATACAAGATTGGCTGGAATCAATGGTGGCGCCATGTTGCGTTTGGAGACCCCCTGAAGTGCCTAAACAGTGGAAACCCCTCAATTCTACCTCCAACACACCCCTAACCCTTATCCCAACTGTAGCCGTAACCCTAATCACAACCCTAACCCCAACACACCCCTAACCACAACCCTAACCCCAACACACCCCTAACCCTAACCACAACCCTAATTCCAACCCAACTCTAAGGCTATGTGCCAACGTTGCGGATTCGTATGAGATTTTTCAGCATCATTTTTGAAAAATCCGCGGGTAAAAGGCACTGCGTTTTACCTGTGGATTTACCGTGGATTTCCAGTGTTTTTTGTGCGGATTTCACCTGTGGATTCCTATTGAGGAACAGGTGTAAAACGCTGCGGAATCCGCACAAAGAATTGGCATGCTGCGGAAAATACAACGCAGCGTTCCCGCGCGGTATTTTCTGCACCATGGGCACAGCGGATTTGGTTTTCCATATGTTTACATGGTACTGTAAACCCGATGGAACACTGCTGCGGATCCGCAGCGGCCAATCCACACCGTGTGCACATAGCCTAATTCTAAAGGTATGTGCACACGCTGCGGAAAACGCTGCGGATCCGCAGCAGTTTCCCATGAGTTTACAGTTCAATGTGAACCTATGGGAACCAAAAATCGCTGTACACATGCTGCAGAAAAACTGCACGGAAACGCAGCGGTTTACATTCCGCAGCATGTCACTTCTTTCTGCGGATTCCTCAGCGGTTTTAGAACTGCTCCAATAGAAAATCGCAGTTGTAAAACCGCAGTGAAATGCGCAGAAAAACCGCGGTAAATCCACGATAAATCGGCAGCGGTTTAGCACTGTGGATTTTTCAAATCCGCTGCGGAAAAATCCGCATAGGACCAGAATACGTGTGCACATACCGAAACCCTAACCCTAGCCCTAACCCTACCCCTACCCCTAACCCTAGCCCTAACCCTACCCCTACCCCTAACCCTACCCCTAACCCTAACCCTACCCCTAACCCTAACCCTACCCCTAACCCTACCCCTAACCCTAACCCTAGTTCTTACCCCAACCTTAGTGAAAAAAAAAAAAATTCTTTATTTTTTTTATTGTCCCTATCTATGGGGGTGACAAAGGGGGGGTCATTTACTATTTTTTTTATTTTGATCACTGAGATAGGTTATATCTCAGTGATCAAAATTCACTCTGGAACGAATCTGCCGGCCGGCAGATTCGGCGGGCGCACTGCACATGCGCCCGCCATTTTGGAAGATGGCGGCGCCCAGGAAAGAAGACGGACGGACCTCGGGCGGCCAGGTAAGTATAAGGGGGGGGAGATCAGGGCACGGGGGGGGCGTCGGAGCACGGGGGGGTGGATCGGATCATGGGGGGGGTGGATCGGAACACGGGAGGGAGGATTGGAGCACGGGGAAGGATTGGAGCACGGGGTGAGGGATCGCTGTGCGGGGGGGGTGGATCGGAGCACGGGGGGTGGTCGCTGTGTGCGGGGGGGGATCGGAGTGCGGGGGGGTTTGATTGCAGCACAGGGGGTGTGATTGCTGCACGGGGAAGCGGACAGGAGGACGGGGGAGCGGAGCACAGGACGGAGGGGAGCGGACCACAGATCGGGGGGCTGGGGGGGCGATCGGAGGGGTGGGGTGGGTGCACATAAGTGTTTCCAGCCATGGCTGATGATATTGCAGCATCGGCCATGGCTGGATTGTAATATTTCACCAGTTTTTTAGGTGAAATATTACAAATCGCTCTGATTGGCAGTTTCACTTTCAACAGCCAATCAGAGCGATTGTAGCCACGAGGGGGTGAAGCCACCCCCCCTGGGCTAAACTACCACTCCCCCTGTCCCTGCAGATCGGGTGAAATGGGAGTTAACCCTTTCACCCGGCCTGCAGGGACGCGATCTTTCCATGACGCATATGCTGCGTCATGGGTCGGAATGGCACCGACTTTCATGACGCAGCGTATGCGTCAAAGGTCGGGAAGGGGTTAAGGTAATGAATATGTACGTGTCTCCACTCCCAAAGGCTGCTGCGCCGGGACAACGGAGATGCAGGGACATTCAGCGGCGGAGCGAGGAGGGTGAGTATGATGGGGAGGATGTGGGGAGCCACGCATATGACCAGGGAGTCACGCATACAATGAAGGGACCGGGAGAGCTATGCATACGACGGGGAGCCATGCATAAGACGGGGGAGGACGGGGAGCCACGCATATGACGGGGAGGATGGGGGAGCCACGCATATGACAGGGGAGCCAGGAATATGATGGGGGAGCCACGCATATGACGGGGGAGGATGGGGAGCCACACATATGACGGGGAGCATGGGGGAGCCACGCATATGATGGGGGAGCGAGGAATATGATGGGAGAGCCACGCATATGACGGGGGAGGATGGGGAGCCACGCATATGATGGTGAGGACGGGGAGCCACGCATACAATGAGTGGAATGGGGGAGCCAGGCATGCAATGAGGGAACCAGGGGAGCCACACATTAAATAAGGGCACGAGGGAAGCCACACAGATCAGGACAGGGATGGGGGACAATGCGTGCCCAGCTTATACTTGAGTCAATAAGCTCACCCAGTTTTCCGTGGCAAAATTAGGTGCCTCGGCTTATACTCGGGTCGGGTTATACTCAAATATATATGGTACTTGCCTTACCTTTGGCTCAGTGGCTTTGGCCAAATTCTAAAGGTTTTCAGACATGCATGATAGCCGACAGAAAGCCAAACCTGCAGGATTGCAACATGACCAGATTAACTATAATTAGATAATATCATAGTCGCATACTGTTTGTGGCCAAAGTTACTATGAAGTCTCAATATTTAACCAATCAGTTACATATAAAATATGGTTATCATCAAGTATGGTACTACTTAAAGGGAATGTGTTAGTAGGATCAAGCAAACTAAGCCATCTGTATGAACATGTAGGTCATAGAAAGTTGAATAAAATAATACTTTGATATATGCAATCCAGACTTTTCATCCAGAGTCATCCATATTTTCATAATATATAAGTTAGCTGCTAAGATTTATGGGTCATACATAGATGTCCCTGAGAATCTGTCTCCAGAGCTTTTTTACATGAAAAAGGGCGTTACCAGTGTGAGACATGTAATGACGGACAGTCTGCTCTCCTAATCAGCATATATCATACTGTTAATGCCTCCCTTAATTCTGAAGGCAGGTTTTCAAGGAAATCTATGACTGGCCCTCAGATCTTAACAGCTCATTTACATAAAAAGAAATAAAAAAATTTTACTGAATCAAACAATAATCAAGTCAAACAATAGCCATTACTGTTTGTCTATTTCTATCTAGTAAAATAGGTTGACATAGGGAGGTTAGAAGCACTCCAAGACCGCACAGAAAAATGTTTGGGCTTTAAAGTCCCCCTTCTCTTCCCTTACCTAAACCACCACACTTCCCCCACAGAACCCCAAACCGGTCAAGCAATCAGAGTGTATTTTTACCCCAAATTTGGACAAATGTTCAAGCTCTATAGATTTGAGCATTTATTTCAAAGTAGATGGTGAGTTCAGGGGATATGTAGTGGGAAAAAGTGGATCATAAATGGAGAAATATGCAAAAGACTGCTGGGTTTGGCATATTTAACAGTAGCATGAAATGTTGAAGAAATTTATGTTAATAAAGATAAGTTTTATTCTTATGGATAGGATAATACCGTATTTTTGGGATTTTAAGATGCAATTTTTTCCCCAAATTTTTTTGGGGGAAATGGGGGTGCATCTTATAATGCGGATATACCTTATCGCCATGCTGCTTCGGGTGTCCTGGTGGCGGTGCTGCGCAGTGTCCTGGTGGCGGTGCTGCGCTGTGTCCTGGTGGAGGTGCTGCGCAGTGTCCCCGATGCTGCGCTGTGTCCCCAATGCTGACATCTCATCTCCCGAGATCTCGGCGCCGAGATCTCGATCTGCGCAAGCGCGCCTCATGGCGGCCACTTTCCCGGAGTTCACCGCCGCTCAGGAAACCATGGAGGAACTTGCGGGGGGGGCTCTGGCCTTTCACAAAATGTCGGAAGAGCCCCCCGCAGCACTGTGGACACAGCGCAACACTGGGGATACAGTGCAGCACAGCACCGCCACTGTGGACAGTGGACACAGCACCGCCACTGGGGAAACAGCGCAGCACCATCACCAGGACACAGCGCAGCTCCGCCACAGGGACACCATGCCGCACTTTGGAACACCCACTCATCCCAGCCTGTGGCAACACTCCACTCTTGCATCCTCCACCAGCGACCCTGGGACCCCGCTTTATCGCAAACACCACCCCGGTAAGCAATAAGATGCATGGATTATAAGAAGCACCACCATTTTATTGAAAAAAATTTTTTCCTATTTTTCTCATGAAAATTTGGGGCGCGTCTAATAATCAGGAGAGTCTCATAATCCGAAAAATACAGTACTCCACACCTTATGTATTCATTTCTGGAAACCCCATACCAATTAACAGAACAGTCTCAGAAATTTCTGCAAACAAATCTATCCTGAAATATTCATACTTGTAAAATATCCACTGAAACTTTAAAAGGAAAAAACACATTCGTTAAAAACTGACCTTAAGGCTGGTTTCCACGTCTGTTTTTATTCAGTGTTTGAAAAAAATGGTATCGGAGATGACAGAGTCCGTGTGTGTAATAGCTGTGGCACACATGTGGCAACTGTGTGCCACCCTTGTGCCGCATCAGTCCCACATGGACAGGCACCAGGGAAGAAGCGCTACAGTAAGTGCTGTTCCCCGGAACCAGGTGCTGAAGACAGCTCTCATCATTCTCCCCTGCTTTGCTGACGATCAGCGCGAGTAGGGGAGAATGATGAGAGTTGTATTCAAGTGATAACAGTGACAGCAGGCGGCGGCTGATGGGACTATTACTCCCATCAGCCAACCCCTGCTGCCGCTAATAACAGTGACAGCAGGAGTGGCTGATGGGGGTATTCCTCAGCTGACTCCTGTGCTATAAATAAATAAATTAATGAAAAAAAGGTGTGGGTTCCCCTGTATTTTCTATAACCAGCCAGACAAAATTTACAGCTGGGTGCTGCAACCCTCAGCTGTCATTTCAGCAACGTTGGTTATCAAGAATAGAAGGGTCCCCAACACTGTTTATTTATTTAAATAAGTTTAAAAAACTGTGTGGGGTCCTCCCCATTTTTGACAACCAGCCTTTGCTAAAGCTGACAGCTGGGGGTTGGTATTCTCAGGCTGGTAAAGAGCCATTGATATAGGCCCCTTCAGCCTACAAATGGCAGCCCACAGCAACCCTGAAAAGGCACATTAAATGTGTCAATTCTGGTGCTTTGATCATCTCTTCCCACTTGCCCTGTAATGGTGGCAAGTGGGGTTTATATTTGTGGGATTCATGTCACCTTTGTATTGTCAGGTTACATCAAGCCCACAGCTTAGTAATGGAAAGCCGTTTATGAGACACCTATCCATTACTAATCCTATAGTTATGTGGTAAACAAAGACACAGCCAGAATAAAGTATTTTATTAGTAATAAAACTAAACACAGTTTTCCATTTTTATTTAAAAATAACAATCTCAGTTATACTCACCTAACGCCTAATTTCACCGAAGCCTTCATCTCCTTAGCAAAACCAAAATAAAAAGACAACAATATCCCTCTCCTCTCCGTCATTTTGTCCCAAGCTGAATTCCATGTCCAGGCTGAGAACCACTGGTGAATGAGCTGCTGTGAGCGCACCATCAGTGACCAGCGGTGACATCATCAAGGTTCCCGCCGGTCAGTGAGGCTGTGTTCTCAGCAGGGCTGAACTGCGGTGACCTCAGCACCATGGGAAAAAGTTAGTGATGAGGTCCGCAGTTCAAGCTCAGTGACTTCACCACAGATCACGGTGCGTGAAGACCCTTCTATTCTTGATAACCAGCCTTGCTGAAGCTGACAGCTGAGGGTTGCAGACCCCAGCTGTGAGTTTTGACTAGCTGGTTATAGAAAATAGAGGGAAAGCCATGCTGAGTTTTTCATTTATTTTTTGTATTCATTTATAGAGCAGAAGCTGGCTGATGAAAACCCCCACCAGCCGCTCCTGCTGTCACTGTTATTAGCGGCAGCAGGTGTAGGCTGATGGGAGTAATAGTCTCATGAGCCGCCACCTGCTGTCATCATTCTCCCCTGCTCGTGCTTATCGCTGGAAGACCAGGTTAGAATGATGAGAGCTGTCTTCAGCACCCGGCGCCGGGGATCAGCACTTACTGTATTGTTGCTTCTCAGGTGCCTAGACGTGTCACACGGATGACATCCTAGTGTGTCATCTGTGTGCGGGATGTTTTGCTGTCCCTGCTGCCGGAAAAATCGGACATGTCTACATGTGGGTTACATGGACACACGGTCCATGGAAAGACACTGACATGTGCACAGCAAAGTAGATTTCAATGGGTCTATGTGTGTCAGTGTCGCCGGTATGTGTGAAAACTGTCACCACACGTACTGGAGACATGGACATGTGAAAGAGCCCTAATATAATGCAACCTAAATATCCTTATATTACCCTATTAGATTACATAATTGCAGATGCTTTTCAGAGCATAATTTGACATTATCTAATTTTAAACTGAATTTAAAATCTGTGATCTAAAAGTGACAGAAACTGTTCTGAATATCATAGCCTTAATTTTGGGACCTTAACAGATTAGTGCATTCAAGAGCTACTTTTCATTTCCGCAATGCCTGTTTTAGTCTTTTATACATAGATACTGATAAATGTATGTTGAAATACTTTACATTTTTAGAATTCTCTTTACAAGTAATTCATGCATTTTTCATTAACTCCATACTGTGCTGGAGAACTTTAGCTAAAAAAAATGGATTTTTTTTCCCACTAAGTTTCAAGCTTAAAATATGCAAAAATAATACATGCAACACAAACACCCAATCTAGGACTGATTGTTCTACTTTAAACTGCATAGAAAAGTGATGTGCCACATAAATGTAATTATCCAGCTTTACTTATTTGCTCTAGAATTATTGATGTATGCTTATTATTTTTCACTCACAACTCTGTCCTTGGCACAGTCAGGGGCCGTATGGGACATAAGCTCTAACAATCTGCTAACAAAAAAAATACTTTGTCTGGCAAGTCAAAGCTTTGTTTCATGTCCTGGAAGAAACAGCATAGCACATTTGCATCCTGCTGAATGCTGAGGCCAATTACCAAACACTGCTTACAAAGGGGCAATGCTAATTTGTAGCATTTAAAGGCATATTCTACTTTAAACAAACATGAATTTGTCTCATTCTTCAATAAATTTACTATCTGGGATGTTAACCCTTTGGGCTACTGATAAGTTGCTCTCATATTGTACTTATAGGCAACACTTTCTTTAGTGCAATAGACAGGAAACATGCAACTAGATAACTAAAGAAAAGAGTGGCTACCTGACTGATCTATACAGTGAACAGTAAACAGTATTAATGCAAAGCTCACAGTCCAAGTCAAGCATTCATCTAATTCCATTGAGCAGAACTTAAAATGCTCCAAATTTATCAGAGTGGCTCCTGCTGACTACTGATTGCTGATTGATTTGGAGTGCTCTTGGAGGCCACGTTCCCAGGATGAGTGTTTGGTGAGTTTTTGATGTTACAGATTTTCTGAAGCATTTCTGCACCTACTAGCTTTATTATGTTACTTGCGATTTTATCTTTGCATTTTTATCTTTGCATTTTTATACATTTGTTCTTTTCTCTTTTTGACACTGCGGTTTTTGACTCTTGTTGGTATGTCATGTTCTAAATAAAAGGGGTTGTCCAGTCAAAATCGATAAGTTTGAAGTCACTTTGTATCACTGCAGACTTATAAATCCCCCCATTACATGCTCTGTGCACTGCGGGGATTCTCTGGTTTCAGACCCAAGAGCAGAGAGTTATACATACCCTCGGCCAGTGGGCGTGGCCTCACTCCATACACTTGCATTGAGCCGAGGCCACTCCCCATCTAGAGATGCGGCCAGCCAGTGGACATGTATGACTTGAAGGCGTAGCCTAATTCCATACAAGTGTAGAGAGAGAGAAATCTAATTTCCTTCTATGATGAAATCACTGACTGGGTGGATCAGAAAAATGCGTTAGATATAGTATATCTCGACTTCAGCAAAGCATTTGATAAAGTTTCTCAAACTATCCTTATTGAAAAAATGACCAAGTATGGGATTCACAAGGCTATGGTTAGGTGGATTCATAACTGGCTCAGCGATCATACTCAAAGACTGGTAATAAATGGTTGCACATCCAATTGGAAAAGTGTTTCAAGTGGGGTACCACATGGCACAGTCCTGGCTCCAGTGTTGTTCAATATTTTAATAAATGATCTACATAAGGGAACTGAAGGTAAACTAATCAAATTTGCCAATTTATGCAAAGCTAGGAGAGATAGCTAATACAATAGAAGACGGAGAAAGGATTCAGAAGGATCTAGATAATCTTGAACATTGGGCAGCAACTAATAGAATGGTTATACAAAACAATCACACTGGCACTCAACACTGCCTACTGTATGTGTGGGAGACACTAGTAAAAATCCCCTAGCTGCTGGTATCCTCAGAATATGTGCCAATTCTGTGAGAACAAAATAAATATACTACAAGCTGGAACCGCGCTTAGGTGATGCAGGTAACTTACCCCTACTCGCAGGGGTGCAGTAAACCTGAGTACAGCAATGAATACAAACACTAAAATGATCCACTGCGAATAGTGTGCTTGGTGCGCCACAGAACAACAAAACTGCCCATCTGACGGTAGCGCTATAAATGCGCACTGAATATGCAACAATCCTCGCTCCTCCAATACAAATGATATCAGCAGGCACGGCGGCCGTGCAGGCAGTAATAATAATAAAATGTGGCCCTTACCGTATGCTGAGTAAACTGGAACGCCCGGCTGGTCCTAGTAGATGTAGGGAGGATGTGCGGTACTCCTACATATGACCGAGGCGGATTCGGAAGCGGAGCGAGTGTGAAGGTGGTGCCCGGAGGGTAGGCACACCGGTGTGTGCTCGGGCGGGACCAGGACAAAGTGTCGCTAGTAAGTGCAGAGCCAGGGAACGTCCCGGCCGGAGGCGTCCCTGGTTGCACTTGGAAACCAAGATGGCCGCCGCTGACTAGCAGCATGTGACGTCACAGGCCAAGGGAGCCTTGCTGGGACCAAAAAGGCTAACCGACGCGTTTAGAAGGGAAAACGCCCTTCTTCCTTAGGGTTAAAGCCCAGCAGCAACTCCTATTCTATATATGCCCTCACTACCCCTATGGGCCCGCCCACCAGAACTCTCGACCCGCCCCAGTCAATGCAATAGCCGTGCAACTATAATAAAAGCACATCAGCACATCGTAGTATTCATCCCTCAAATTGGAGAACAACTGATCCCTAACTAACTAACCCCTTAAACGAGATAATAATTAGAATATTATGATGTTGCATTCAATGGATATTGAATATTGAAATTATTTTTCAGACAGGGCTCAGCAAAGTGTCTATAGTAAAGAATATGTTTACTACATAATAACCAGCTGAAAGAAAGCTGTGACCTGAGTGCACAACAACCACATCAATTCTAGAAAGTGACTTTCATCACAGCAGTTCACTTGTAAAGCAGCTGGCATGTGTACCACCAGATAACTTCAAGGTCATTGCTAAGCCTTCTAATCCTCATTCTCTACACTCTTTCTGCAGCAGACTGCGCTTTGACATCTGGAAGGTAAAAGTGTCACGGTGTTGCTTCAGGTATTTTCCAGAACATTAACTATAATGTTACATTACGCCACCTGCATTTCTGTTTGCGTAAAGTCCAATCAATTTGCTAATACGGACATTCATCAGGACGTTTGTGCTCGTTACATCACATATGGTTGGTTTTATTTTGTGCTATGTGAAAACTGCAACCAGTGGGAGTTAAATGAAACTTCGAGAACACACAGTCAACAAGCACCTGGACTTAGAGGGATATATGTAAAAATGGAGAAAAAAAAGGACAAATTACTCACACTTAAAATAAGTATTGACCAATTTAAGCCTTGGATATCCTTGGGTCCTGTATTTTACATCTGTTAATGATAATTCCAGGAAAATCAAAAAGTTAAAACACCTTTAAGGGCATTAAGAATATCTAAATGTTAAAAAAAAAATATTCGCTGTTCCTCAGTTTGTAGTCTCCGATGCTTTGATATTATTTAGCATTATTTAGCAAATAAATTATTCCTTATTCAAATTTGCTAATGAATGAAGAGCTTGTTGCAGTTCAGCGCACCTTCCCACCTTCCTGTTTTGCATCTATCCATCTTTTATGATTGATACCTCAGGCTGTACAGATGCCAGATGCCATTCTTTGCACTCAGACTTGCTTTAAAAGTGCATGTGTCTCAAGAGATCATCCATTTCCCTCTTTTTCCTCACAAGTCTGTAGAAAGAGCTTCCACTACTGCTCAGGAGATCGAATATACTAAACCCTACGTCTAAGCCAAGCCCTGATTCTTATTTTTCAAAGGAAATCTGTGCTCTCTTCAAGATTTTTAAAGCCTGTTAACTTTGAGTGTGTAGGCAGCTACGTAGACTGTAAAAAACAATGTGGCCAAGTTTTTCTTATGTTCATCGTTGCCATTATTTTCATGGTATAGGGCACCTTTAAAGTGGTCCTCTCACAAAATCTTCACACTAGACCTCAAGCAGCTTGGATTGTGTGTCTCCCCACTCTTCTTCCAGAGTCTGGGACCTTGATTTCCAAGGTCTAATGTGAAGTTTCCACAATCAGTGATGGTTTGGGGAGCCATGTCATCTGCTGGTGTAGGTCCACTGCATTTTATCAAGACCAAAGTCAGTGCAGCCGTCTACTAGGATATTTTAGAGCACTTCATGATTCACTCTGCCGACAAGCTTTTTGGAGATGGAAATTTCATTCTCCAGCAGGACTTGGCACCTGTCCACGCTGCCAAAAGTACCAATACCTGGTTTAAAAACAACAGTATCACTGTGCTCGATTGGCCAGCAAACTCGCCTGATCTTAACAGTAATTGATGCAAAAGGAGACCCGACCAAGTATTGAGTGCATTTACTGAATATACACTTCAGTAGGCCAACATTTCGAATGTTAAAATCATTTTTAAAGCTGGTGTTATAAAGTATTAAAATTTACTGTGATAATGACCTTTTTGGTTTTCATTGGCTGTAATTCATAATCATCAACATTAACAGGAATAAACACTTGAAATAGATCACTCTGTTTGTAATGACTCTATCTAATATACTAGTTTCACTTTTTGTATTGAAGAACTGTAATAATTTAACTTTTTGATGATATTCTAATTTTGTGAGATGCACCTGTATGTAATATGAGCTACTACTAATGGACACATGGCTAGCTCTGGTCAATGGGCAATTGCTGCAATGTGACTGACAGTATACTAGAGATACTGTGCATTATACTGTCTCTGGTCTGGTACATAGTAACATAGTAACATAGTTAGTAAGGCCGAAAAAAGACATTTGTCCATCCAGTTTAGCCTATATTCAATCATAATAAATCCCCAGATCTACGTCCTTCTACAGAACCATAGTAACAAAACAAACATGATAATGAGCACTGGGATAGTAACATTATAGACGATATGTGCCTGGAACTATGCATCTATACTTAGAACTACTATTTGGACTTGTTTTATGCAATTGTTTGGAGACTGCAAAATACTCCTCTTTACAGTACTGTTCACAGCACTGGCACATTTGTAAGTGTTATGTGGTTACTGTATGTAACCAGCATTTAAAGGGTTTTTCAGGTTTGGTATGAAGTCTGCAGTCTCTCTATTTGGTTGCAGACTTGTGAATCCTAACAACGAGCCTAGAGCACATAGTCAGAATTCTCCGTGCTGGCTACAAGACCGAGCGGCCATGTCTTTGCATACTTCATGTGACTGTTATGCATACTTTGTAGGACAGATGTGCATGCTTCCAGCCACATTCCCACTAGCCATGCTCGGCCGACTTCAATTCACTGGTATTGAATTAACCCGTACAAGTCAAACCATAATGTGCCTGGGAGTATGAATATTGAACACTTGTGGTCACATGGCCGCTCAATCTCGCTGCCACCACCTGAGAATCCTTAGGGTATGTTTCCACGTTAAGGAAACGCTGCGTGTTTGACGCTGCGTTGAGTCACAGCGTCAAACACGCAGCAACCAGATGTTACAGCATAGTGGAGAGGATTTAATGAAATCCCGTCTCCACTATGCATGGTAACACGCACCCGGCGGCCCTGCGATTCCAGACATGCGGCGCGTCTTTTTAGATCGCAGAATGTCCGTATAACACAGGACCCTATGTGTGGGGTGCGATGATACCGGATGTCTTCAATGAACACATCCGGCATCATCGCGTCCCCAGAAGGGGGCGGAGCTTTGGGCGGAGCTAGTTCGCAGCTCTGTCAAAACCGCCGGCCATCCTGAAGGTGGACACATACCCTTACAACGCACACTGTATGTGCTGTGAGGATTCTCAAGGCTGCAGTCAAATAGAGTCATAGTATTTAGATATAATAGAATTAATAAATAATACTGCAGTAGAGTATTTAAGAAAACCCTGAAATGTCTACTTTTTTTGTTATCAAATTTATGGCCTTTTTGAGGTCCAATTTGGGAACCACATTATTATATTTATAAAGCTGCCTGGGATAGGTTGTGTAACCATTTAGGCATAGTGATTTTTAGATGTGGCCATATAAAGACGTGCCTACAAATTTGCGTTGGTCAATTTCCCTCTAGATAACCCAGAAATTACCAGTATATTATAAGTAAAGATAGCAAGAGACAACCAGATTCATTACATATCACCTATTGCTGTATTCACACTTGTTGGCTGTATTGCTAAAAAAATTTTGCTTGAAAATCTGTTCTATTTTTTGAATGGATGTGTTTCTGCAACAAGCACATAGGTATCGGCTAGAATCCCAATTTAAATAAATAGGCCAGTTGTAGAAATGTCTGCAACAAATCTACTGTGTGTGAATATACCACTGGGATGACAATTGGGCATGAGATATTTATCCATCCCTAAAATAAAAGAACATTGTAAATGTAAAGACTACTGTAAATTTCCTTCGAAAACTAATAATGTTTTTTTCTTTTTTATTTCTACAGGTAAGTGTCGAATCTTTGTAGCTCTGAATAGTTGTGGTAAGTGTGAATATTGGCATGCATGATCGTTTGGAAATACATATTGTTAAAATAACTATTTGCAAAAAAACTAATCCGATGTGATTCTTAAAAGGTAATCTGTCAGTGAGATCAAACTTCCTAAGCAATCCACATGGGCATGTAGGTTATTGAGAGTTGAATAAAATGATACCTTGAGATCCGATGTTTTACTCTAGAGAAATTCCATAAGAAATTTTTTTTTTATGAGTAATTGAGCTCCTAAGATCTATGGGCAGGACACTGATCTGCATAAGGTTGATTCTACTGACTGATACCCTTTAATTTATTATTTAAAATGACTATTTTACGTATTTGCTGTCTAGTAACCATTTGTCTCTGGCTGATTACGGTCGTTTTATTTGGATTGAATCTATTCCTATGCATTATTTGGAGCTGTGTTTATTTGTGTATTTGTGTATGTATTATCTCCATGATATGATTCTGTTGGCTTCAGCTCAAACATCTTACCAATCTCTTATTTTTGCATTAAGATTTGCATGTTCTGAATAAGCTCTGTTCGTGGTCCACTGGTCTACTATAAAAGCTACAAATATTTTACATTAACTTTAAATAAGGGTTTTTATCCTCAATAAATTGGATGATGTGAAAGGCAGGTAATTTGTTTTTGATAGAATTGTGCCTTCTAAACTAAAAGCTTCACATTTTTAATAGCAGGTTTGAGTTTGATGTTCTGCCTGTCTATTTGACCTTCTGTGAAAATAGTTGTATTAATCATTCTGGAGTCGAAATGGTCTGGCAAGCAAACAACAGTGCCGTGATCTAGTGTCGGAATAGGAGCCTACTTTATGAAATATGCACAGTAAAATATGGAGATTTGGATTTTATGTTATCATTTGATACTATTATTTCACAGTTATGCTTTTTCTTGACTGATTCATTATTGTCTCCTGATGTATGACATGTTTAATGATGGCAAATCTGAGCTAAGCCCTTACCTGCAAAACTATGTATTTCCGGAATATATGCATGGCAGTGTTGAGTTAGTTGTTTACCCCCAAGAGGATGAAACTGTTTCCGGTGCTCCAATAGGACAGTGTCTGACCACTTCAAGAGCTTTGAAAGATTACTTATAAGTTTAACACATTTTGATTTTCAAAGATGACTTTCAGGCCACGTTCACACGTTAAGTTTTTGGTCAGTATTTTACATCAGTATTTGTAAGCCAAAACCAGGAGTTCAACAATCCTAGAAACACGTCACCACTTCTGTATTTATCACCCACTCCTTGGTTTTGGCTTACAAATGCTGAGGTTTAAAACCCAAATATTCAATGTGTGCACGTGGTCTAAAAGTTTTTACTATCTTCTATTTTCAGAAGCACCTTTCTCCCATGCCTTCATACTTCCTGGATGCAGGTAATCAGTTTCTCCTGAATGAGTGACAGTTCAAGCCAGCAGCACTGCTTTCCCAACTGCACCAGGAGCAATTCATTACATCAAGCAGGAATTATAGTGCTGACCCTCATTATTCTGGAAGAGTTGCAAATTCAGAGAGCAATGAATTGGGTTAAATATGTGTTATGAGGAAATGGAGGGACATTACTAGCTATAGATGTATCTAGCACCGAAATAACAAATGGCAAATGAAGTAAATTACAGTAAATCAAACAGAATGATGCTCAGCTTTTATGCAGCTTTTGTGTATTAGATGCCCAACAATTATGTTTCTTTAAAAATCACTTAAACCAGTGGCTTGTGGGACCCTTTATGGGGATTCCCAGCTATTTGCACATGCAAACACTATTATACATTAGTGATGTCAGGGATTTTACTGCTAGAAATAGGTACCATACAACATAACTGTGACGCTAGTCACTTCACACGGCCAAGCCGTGAGTGAGAATGGTCAAGGAGTCCAAGGTCAGAAGTCAGGAGAGTACATCATAAACAGAAGGAAGAGACAAAGGCGTGGTCAGGTAACGTTCTGAGGTCAGAATACCAGGATGATAACAGATCACGGCAGAAAGGGATAAACAGTCAGATGGTCAGAATAAAGTCCAAGGTCAGGCAGCAAATGATCAAGCATACAGAACTCAAGGCACAGGGAGCACAAACCTACTAGATGAATGTACGTCTGGCAGAGGTCTGGGAGAAGCAGCTCAGTTAAGTAGCATGGCAATCACCCAGAATAGTGAACACTTGGAGACAGCCGGTGCCTCCCAGTCACATATTGGATAGTCGAGCTGTCAATCAACACACTGACAGCTCAGCACGCCCTTGTACCAGATTGGATGGCCAAGCTGTCAATCAAAGTACTGACAACTTCAGCATGCCCCTGTACTGGATTGGATGGCCGAGCTGTCAGTAACGCATCCCAGAAACACTGAGGGGTGGAACCGTGACAATAACCATATCATCACTGTTCACTCTGGCTTTATGACTTATTTTTTCTACAGGAACTAAGATGTATATGACTGAATACTTAGTATGTAATGACTTATATTGGATGAGTTATATTTTTTACTTAATACCACTTTGCAGCATTTTTACGCAATTCTTGGCTTTGATACGAAACAGAACATGATGTAAAAGAACACAGGTCCCGATTCATCAAAAACAGTGAGGTTCTCGCCAGTCTTGGTGAGGGGGCATCCTGATGTCAGACGTTCCTGAATAATTACGAGGCGCAGGCCTCTTAATGAGTCAGTGGCATGGGCCTCGTCACAGATCTTAGTCCAGTCAGAGACTAAAGTAAGATTTCTAGTGTTTGGAATGCCACAGCACAACATGAATTACATGAGCAGTAGTGTTGAGCATTCCGATACCGCAAGTATCGGGTATCGGCCGATACTTGCGGTATCGGAATTCCGATACCGAGATCCGATATTTTTGTGATATCGGGTATCGGTATCGGAAGTGTAAAATAAAGAATTAAAATAAAAAATATTGTTATATTCACCTCTCCGGCGGCCCCTGGACATCAGCGGGAGGATCCGGCGTCCGGCACGGCTTCTTTCTTCAAAATGCGCGCCTTCAGGACCTGTGGAATGACGTCCCGGCTTCTGATTGGTCGCGTGCCGCCCATGTGACCGCCACGCGACCAATCAGAAGCCGCGACGTCATTCCTCAGCTAAAGTCCTAGAATGAGCGCCTTCTAGGACCTGAGGAATGACGTCGCGGCTTCTGATTGGTCGCGTGGCGGTCACATGGGCGGCACGCGACCAATCAGAAGCCGGGACGTCATTCCACAGGTCCTGAAGGCGCGCATTTTGAAGAAAGAAGCCGTGCCGGACGCCGGATCCTCCCGCTGATGTCCAGGGGCCGCCGGAGAGGTGAATATAACAATATTTTTTATTTTAATTCTTTATTTTACACTTTAATATGGATCCCAGGGCCTGAAGGAGAGTTTCCTCTCCTTCAGACCCTGGGATCCATGAGGATACCTTCCGATACTTGATGTCCCATTGACTTGTATTGGTATCGGATATCGGTATCGGCGATATCCGATATTTTTCGGGTATCGGCCGATACTATCCGATACCGATACTTTCAAGTATCGGACGGTATCGCTCAACACTAATGAGCAGTGATGTCATGCCCCATCATGCTCCAGCTCCACCCGTCACGTGGGCAGCATAAATCAGAGCCTGGGTGCACCTCTGCAGCCAAGTATATTCTCTGAAATGCCAGACCATTATACAGTATATCCAGCCAATGATCATAGACAACCATCAGAGCTGTCTTGCACTGCCCTGGCCTGCTTTCCCAATGCCACTCTGAATGCCTGACAAGCCTCTCACATAGCAAGAGACCTGACTATCAGCTGGTGTGATGCTGGACTGGACCTGGACAAGTCTCTTTAAGTTATGCTTAAGGTATATTTTAAATATTCATGTCTGCAATTATACAACTGGCACTGATTCATGCTGTCTGGAGTTTGGGCAGCATGAATCAGATGAGAGATCCCTTTTAATAGGCTATTTTCGTTAACTATTCTTTTTTGACTAAATGCCACCTATTTTATCTAAATGCAGTTTATGAGCTGTAGCAGGTTAAGGACTTCTGTTTATGCAATCCAAAAGCAGCACTGATGCGTAGTTTTACCAAGAATTTTCAATAGTGGGCAAAATCACTTGACCAATTGCAATTAGCTTGAAAACTGTGATTTACGGTAAAGACACATGCCAGCACACATGTGCTTCCTACATGTGCACTTTCCCTTAGGTGGATAAGAATAAAAAGTGGAACCATTGCATGGAAATCTATGCTAAATTGTAATATTCAGCGCAGCTTGCTGGTAATACGAGGAGCAAATACACTGATAAACTATTACAGAACAAACGTTTAAGCTTGGAACTGGTTATAGTGCAATCTGTGCTTTGAGCCTCAGAAGCAGCCAAGCTTACCCACCAGAGAGCTAACAAAGATAAACTGCTGGCATCTGAGCCATTTCAGACACGTGGTAGGGCCATTTCTCTATATATTGACTACTAAATGATGCCAGACAATTTCTATTTCTCTGCTAGGATTATGTGGGCATTTTGCAGTGACTGCAGTTCAATAACAGCAGGACATTAACCCCTTCATGACCCAGCCTATTTTGACCTTAATGACCTGGCCGTTTTTTGCAATTCTGACCAGTGTCCCTTTATGAGGTAATAACTCAGGAACGCTTCAACGGATCCTAGCGGTTCTGAGATTGTTTTTTCGTGACATATTGGGCTTCATGTTAGTGGTAAATTTAGGTCAATAAATTCTGCGTTTATTTGTGATAAAAACGGAAATTTGGCGAAAATTTTGAAAATTTCGCAATTTTCACATTTTGAATTTTTATTCTGTTAAACCAGAGAGTTATGTGACACAAAATAGTTAATAAATAACATTTCCCACATGTATACTTTACACCAGCACAATTTTGGAAACAACATTTTTTTTTGCTAGGAAGTTATAAGAGTTAAAATTTGACCAGCGATTTCTCATTTTTACAACGAAATTTACAAAACCATTTTTTTTAGGGACCACCTCACATTTGAAGTCAGTTTGAGGGGTCTATATGGATGAAAATACCCAAAAGTGACACCATTCTAAAAAATGCACCCCTCAAGGTACTCAAACCCACATTCCAGAAGTTTTTTAACCCTTCAGGTGCTTCACAGCAGCAGAAGCAACATGGAAGGAAAAAATGAACATTTAACTTTTTAGTCACAAAAATTATCTTTTAGCAACATTTTTTTTATTTTCCCAATGGTACAAGGAGAAACTGAACCACGAAAGTTGTTGTCCAATTTGTCCTGAGTACGCTGATACCTCATATGTGGGGGTAAACCAATGTTTGGGCGCACGGCAGGGCTTGGAAGGGAAGGAGCGCCATTTGACTTTTTGAATGAAAAATTGGCTCCACTCTTTAGCGGACACCATGTCACGTTTGGAGAGCCCCCGTGTGCCTAAAAATTGGAGCTCCCCCACACGTGACCCCATTTTGGAAACTAGACGCCCCAAGGAACTTATCTAGATGCATAGTGAGAACTTTGAACCCCCGGGGGCTTCACAAATTGATCCGTAAAAATGAAAAAGTACTTTTTTTTCACAAAAAAATTCTTTTAGCCTCAATTTTTTTCATTTTCACATGGGCAACAGGATAAAATGGATCCTAAAATTTGTTGGGCAATTTCTCATGAGTACACCGATACCTCACATGTGGAGGTAAACCACTGTTTGGGCACATGGTAAGGTTCGGAAGGGAAGGAGCGCCATTTGACTCTTTGAATGAAAAATTATCTCCATCGTTAGCGGACACCATGTCGTGTTTGGAGAGCCCCCGTGTGCCTAAACATTGGAGCTCCCCCACAAATGACCCCATTTTGGAAACTAGACCCCCCAAGGAACTTATCTAGATGCATATTGAGCACTTTAAACCCTCAGGTGCTTCACAAATTGATCTGTAAAAATGAAAAAGTACTTTTTTTTTTCACAAAAAAATTCTTTTCGCCTCAGTTTTTCATTTTCACATGGGCAATAGGATAAAATGAATCCTAAAATTTGTTGGGCAATTTCTCCCGAGTACGCCGATACCTCATATGTGGGGGTAAACCACTGTTTGGGCACACGGCAGGGCTCGGAAGGGAAGGCGCGCCATTTGACTTTTTGAATGGAAAATTAGCTCCAATTGTTAGCGGACACCATGTCGCGTTTAGAGAGCCCCTGTGTGCCTATGCATTGGAGCTCCCCCACAAGTGACCCCATTTTGGAAACTAGACCCCCCAAGGAACTTATCTAGATGCATATTGAGCACTTTAAACCCCCAGGTGCTTCACAGAAGTTTATAATGCAGAGCCATGAAAATAAAAAATAATTTTTCTTTCCTCAAAAATGATTTTTAGCCTGGAATTTCCTATTTTGCCAAGGGTAATAGGAGAAATTGGACCGCAAATGTTGTTGTCCAGTTTGTCCTGAGTACGCTGATACCCCATATGTGGGGGTAAACCACTGTTTGGGCGCACGGCAGGGCTCGGAAGGGAAGGCACGCCAATTGGCTTTTTAAATGGAAAATTAGCTCCAATCATTAGCGGACACCATGTCACGTTTGGAGAGCCCCTGTGTGCCTAAACATTGGAGATCCCCCACATATGACCCCATTTTGGAAACTAGACCCCCAAAGGAACTAATCTAGATGTGTGGTGAGGACTTTGAACTTCCAAGTGCTTCACAGAAGTTTATAACGCAGAGCCATGAAAATAAAATAAAAATTTTATTTTCTCTAAAATGATCTTTTAGCCTGCAATTTATTATTTTCCCAAGGGTAACAGGAGAAATTTGACCCCAAAAGTTGTTGTACAGTTTCTCCTGAGTACGCTGATACCCCATATGTGGGGGTAAACCACAGTTTGGGCACATGTCGGGGCTCGAAAGTCAAGTAGTGACATTTTGAAATGCAGACTTTGATGGAATGCTCTGCGGGCGTTACGTTGCGTTTGCAGAGCCCCTGATGTGGCTAAACAGTAGAAACCCCCCACAAGTGACCCCATTTTAGAAACTAGACCCCGAAAGGAACTTATCTAGATGTGAGGTGAGCACTTTGAACCCCCAAGTGCTTCACAGAAGTTTATAACACAGAGCAGTGAAAATAATAAATACGTTTTCTTTCCTCAAAAATAATTTTTTAGCCCAGAATTTTTTATTTTCCCAAGGGTTACAGGAGAAATTGGACCCCAAAAGTTGTTGTCCAGTTTCTCCTGAGTACGCTGATACCCCATATGTGGGGGTAAACCACTGTTTGGGCACACGTCGGGGCTCAGAAGGGAAGTAGTGACTTTTGAAATGCAGACTTTGATGGAATGGTCTGCGGGCGTCACGTTGCGTTTGCAGAGCCCCTGGTGTGCCTAAACAGTAGAAACCCCCCACAAGTGACCCCATTTTGGAAACTAGACCCCCCAAGGAACTTATCTAGATATGTGGTGAGCACTTTGAACCCCCAAGTGCTTCACAGACGTTTACAACGCAGAGCCGTGAAAATAAAAAATCATTTTTCTTTCCTCAAAAATGATGTTTTAGCAAGCAATTTTTTATTTTCTCAAGGGTAACAGGAGAAATTGGACCCCAGTAATTGTTGCCCAGTTTGTCCTGAGTACGCTGATACCCCATATGTGGGGGTAAACCACTGTTTGGGCACATGTCGGGGCTCGGAAGTCAAGTAGTGACGTTTTGAAATGCAGACTTTGATGGAATGGTCTGCGGGCGTCACGTTGCGTTTGCAGAGCCCCTGGTGTGCCTAAACAGTAGAAACCCCCCACAAGTGACCCCATTTTGGAAACTAGACCCCCCAAGGAACTTATCTAGATATGTGGTGAGCACTTTGAACCCCCAAGTGCTTCACAGACGTTTACAACGCAGAGCCGTGAAAATAAAAAATCATTTTACTTTCCTCAAAAATGATGTTTTAGCAAGCAATTTTTTATTTTCTCAAGGGTAACAGGAGAAATTGGACCCCAGTAATTGTTGCCCAGTTTGTCCTGAGTACGCTGATACCCCATATGTGGGGGTAAACCACTGTTTGGGCACATGTCGGGGCTCGGAAGTCAAGTAGTGACGTTTTGAAATGCAGACTTTGATGGAATGGTCTGCGGGCGTCACGTTGCGTTTGCAGAGCCCCTGGTGTGCCTAAACAGTAGAAACCCCCCACAAGTGACCCCATTTTGGAAACTAGACCCCCCAAGGAACTTATCTAGATATGTGGTGAGCACTTTGAACCCCCAAGTGCTTCACAGACGTTTACAACGCAGAGCCGTGAAAATAAAAAATCATTTTACTTTCCTCAAAAATGATGTTTTAGCAAGCAATTTTTTATTTTCTCAAGGGTAACAGGAGAAATTGGACCCCAGTAATTGTTGCCCAGTTTGTCCTGAGTACACTGATACCCCATATGTGGGGGTAAACCACTGTTTGGGCACACGTCGGGGCTCGGAAGGGAAGGAGCACCATTTGACTTTTTGAATAAAAGATTGGCTGGAATCAATGGTGGCGCCATGTTGCGTTTGGAGACCCCCTGATGTGCCTAAACAGTGGAAACCCCTCAATTCTTACGCCAACACACCCCTAACCCTTATCCCAACTGTAGCCGTAACCCTAACCACAACCCTAACCGCAACACACCCCTAACCACAACCCTAACCCCAACACACCCCTAACCCTAACCACAACCCTAATTCCAACCCAACCCTAACCCTAAGGCTATGTACCCACGTTGCGGATTCGTGTGAGATTTTTCCGCACCATTTTTGAAAAATCCGCGGGTAAAAGGCACTGCGTTTTACCTGCGGATTTCACCTGCGGATTCCTATTGAGGAATAGGTGTAAAACGCTGCGGAATCCGCACAAAGAATTGACATGCTGCGGAAAATACAACGCAGCGTTTCCGTGCGGTATTTTCCGCACCATGGGCACAGCGGATTTGGTTTTCCATAGGTTTACATGGTACTGTAAACCTGATGGAACACTGCTGCGGATCCGCAGCGGCCAATCCGCTGCGGATCCGCAGCCAAATCCGCACCGTGTGCACATAGCCTAATTCTAAAGGTATGTGCACACGCTTTGGAAAACGCTGCGGATCCGCAGCAGTTTCCCATGAGTTTACATTTCAATGTAAACCTATGGGAAACAAAAATCGCTGTACACATGCTGCCGAAAAACTGCACGGAAACGCAGCGGTTTACATTCTGCAGCATGTCACTTCTTTCTGCGGATTCCACAGCGGTTTTACAACTGCTCCAATAGAAAATCGCAGTTGTAAAACCGCAGTGAAATGCGCAGAAAAACCGCGGTAAATCTGCCATAAATCCGCAGCGGTTTAGCACTGCGGATTTATCAAATCCGCTGCAGAAAAATCCGCAGAGGACCAGAATACGTGTGCACATACCGAAACCCTAACCCTAACCCTAACCCTACCCCTACCCCTACCCCTAACCCTACCCCTAACCCTACCCCTACCCCTACCCCTAACCCTACCCCTAACCCTAACCCTAACCCTAACCCTACCCCTAACCCTACCCCTAACCCTAACCCTAACCCTAGTTCTAACTCCAACCTTAGTGAAAAAAAAAAAAAAATTCTTTATTTTATTATTGTCCCTATCTATGGGGGACAAATGGGGGGGGTCATTTACTGTTTTTTTATTTTGACCACTGTGATAGATTATATCACAGTGATCAAAATTCACATTGGAACGAATCTGCCGGCCGGCAGATTCGGCGGGCGCACTGCGCATGCGCCCGCCATTTTGGAACATGGCGGCGCTCGGGGAAGAAGACTGACGGACCCCGCCAGGATCGGTAAGTATAAGGGGGGGAGATCAGGGCACAGGGGGGGGAGATCAGGGCACGGGGGGGCGTCGGAGCACGGGGGGGGAGGGATCGGAGCAAGGGGGAGAGTGATCGGTGTGCGGGCGGGTGGATCGGTGTGCAGGGGGGGGGATCGGTGTGCAGGGGGGGTGGTTCGGAGCACGGGGGGGGATCGGAGTGCGGGGGGGTTTGATTGGAGCACGGGGGGGTGTGATTGGAGCACGGGGGAGCGGACAGGAGGACGGGGGAGCGGAGCACAGGACGGAGGGGAGCGGGCCACAGATCGGGGGGCTGGGGGGGCGATCGGAGGGGTGGGGTGGGGGCACATTAGTATTTCCAGCCATGGCCGATGATATTGCAGCATCGGCCATGGCTGGATTGTAATATTTCACCATTTTTTTAGGTGAAATATTACAAATCGCTCTGATTGGCAGTTTCACTTTCAACAGCCAATCAGAGCGATCGTAGCCACGAGGGGGTGAAGCCACCCCCCCTGGGCTAAACTACCACTCCCCCTGTCCCTGCAGATCGGGTGAAATGGGAGTTAACCCTTTCACCCGATCTGCAGGGACGCGATCTTTCTGTGACACAGCATATGCGTCACAGGTCGGATTGGCACCGACTTTCATGACGCATACGCTGTGTCACAGGTCGGGAAGGGGTTAAGATAAGATTATGAGAATTTCTGCATGATTTCACTGAAAAGCATAAAATGTTAAAGCTTTGTTTGTAATTAAAGATGTAAAATATAGCATCTAAGTTAGCTCCTATTGGGAGCGAGTCATATTACTCAGGCGCATTCAGGGAAACAGCATCACATAGGCTTTAATTAATGCAGTCTGCCTATACACCCACCATGTTGATTGTACATCAGCTACAAATGCCTCAATTAAAACCGAAATTATGCAATCACATGCAGTATAGTAATTTGCCATTAAATGATTGTGACTTCTTGCTCTGTTAGACGTGTTTTAATGCCGGGTGTCGGTGATATATTCTGCAATCCAAACATTGTAAATTGTTTCTATGTTTCTGACTTCAGTGAGCTTAAAAACGGTAATTCAGGCATTAATAGAAAAGATTATTTAAGGAGATGGACATACTGTCCACAATCCCTCTCGAAGAACACTCGTATTGTATTGCACAATGTGAACTGTGATATACATTAATAGTGTTAGTATCGTGTTCTGTCCATCTGTAAGGAGAGTTAGTAAAGATTTAGGACTAGCCCAGAGTGGAGAACCTTTCCTGTCAAGATGTGAGATAAGGTCTAGTGTGTGTGAGAAGCTTACCTAAGGTCTGGACAGTAAGCACTGCCACATGACGTGGGTGTCAAGAAGTGAGAGGAGACCAAGAGAGTAGTCAGCATGATCCTGGGAAAATAGAGAGAGAGGAAAAGAGAGGAGTTACCAAAGGACAGAGTGATGTCCCGGAGACAGGTTCTGGGACAGGATGCCTAGCAGTACAGCCCCGAGTTTATAACTCAGAAGGTAATAGGTCAAGATAGTAAACTTGAGACGAGGACACTGCCCCAGATGGGAGTTCCAAGGTGTCAACAGCGGAGAAACTAAGGACTGGCCATACTGGTAGCATAGGTCCCTTAAAGGGAGAAAAGAAACAGAACCGCGAGTTGATAATAGGACTCTTGCTAACCGGACTGTTCTACTGAGCTGGGTTGTGATGAAGGAAAGTGGAACAGTGGAGATATTGTCCCCACACCCAGCCAGGACCAATGTAACTTGCTGGGGTGTAAGAGACAAGTACTTTTCCTACAGCTACAGCCACTCGCCAACTACACAAAGCAGATCAATAATTCTACTAGCCAAAACAGTGCAAAACAAATAGTGTGTTCTTTCTCTATTAGCAAGAATATATATACTGTATATTGGTCACATAGTTTAAGTACAGAGATATTCCTGAGCAGAGGAGCACCGCTCTATCTGCTCTCGCCTCACTCTTGATGGATGCGTGGGTGGGTGGATGGATGGATGGATGACATGCTACGGTAAATACAACCTGCATTATTCATGGCTACCAATGTGTGACACACAGGTATTTACTAACAAGTTATGCTCAGAATATCTATTTCCGCACAGATAGACCCAGGCCTATAAATGAGCACATCTAATTTGTGAATTTCTCCATGTAATTTCTTTCACATCTGCTTATAGCCACAATTATCAATCTCAACCCTTGAAGCAGATGTTGTTCCTTATTAGTTCTCGTACCTAAATCCTTCACATAATTGAGTATAAATCAGATTGTATCCTGCAGATATACATGCAAATTGACTATTGATTGAACGTATCTGCATATTCAATCTTGGCAGGGATGAGTTTCAGTCATCCTCACAATCCATCACTCTGGATCGGGGAGATCACTTTCACCTTGCTATCAATTACTATAAAAAAAGAAATCTCTTTTAGAACCGCAGTGTAATAGACATTGCTCCTAGAAATGTAACACTAAATTTAACCTGCGTGTCTTCTTGAAAGGCCACTCGTATCGCTCCCTATCTATAAGGCTAGATTGCGTTCAGTTATCTTAAAGGTGGATAGCATCGTGTAGGCGCTGTGTATGAAATATGGCTTATTAAATTACATTTTATTGGTGCCTGTTTGTGTGTTTGAGAGAAGGAAAGCGAGTGATATTTGTAGGAATATAGCAAGCACATGGCTCAGGGTTAGCGCCCATAACCTTGACATTCAGGTTTCATGGCTTTATGCTACAATGGTCAGGAATGATGTAGGCAGCAATAGTAGCAAAATACACAGTGATATGATTTCAGATGTTTATGTAGCGTGCCTGCTCAGTCTTCCTTATACAAAATCAATACAACTTGGAGATGACACACTGTCCTTTCACATTAGTGCTGTTGCTTTTTAATTGACATTGAGAGCAGACTCGTCCTCAGTGTTTGCTTCGCCTAATTTAAATGTATCAATCGTCGCCGAGCATGTAAACTATGCATTTGCACTTGACGTCTGACATTTCCGTTCTTGAGCAGGATAATGGCAGCTGTTAAGACATGTGTATATGATTAGCAGACACCCATGGAAATATGGCTGAACTTGTTAAAGTATGGCAAATAATTACAGCACTTAGGACAACTACTTTTATGTTCTCTACACGAGAGAGTTGAAAACAAAATAATTTTAAGTCTAGTTGACCTCTTTCATTTCCTGCTAGATTTTGTTCTTGAAAAGAAATTATCATCAGGAAATGGCCTATTGTTTAATCAGGCTTTTGTTTTATGTGCATTATTTTTTAATGTTCAACAATGATTTTTTTTGCTATATCTGTATTTAAATAAAATATATAGAAAGATTGCAATGTTCTCTCTGGCCACTTCAGGAAACAACATATGAACATAGCCACAATGAAGAGACTGTATTTTTTGTATTGAATCACATAATAAAGCTGGAGAGACAGAAGGCGCAAATAGGGTGTAATCTAATAAATGAAATACAACTCCCATAAAAGCATGTAAAAGCTGCTGCAGGACCACCAATAAAATGCCATGCAGGAAATGAGGAATACGGGGGTTCAGAGTCCGCGCTTCCCAAGGTTCAAAGGTATAATCACACAATGAATGCGTTTTTTTGTGTCAATGTGTTTCAAGGTTTCCAAAGCTCTAAATCAGGACTAAACCACAATGCGGTTGTTAGGGCTAGCGGAACGCACCAAATAATAAGACTGAATAGTGTACGGTGCGTTCGTAGCCCGGGGTCCACCGTGCAGAGATGGAACCTGCTGTTGAGTAATGACGGACTATATGGCGGTACTCATAAGTATACTCGCGTGGGTTAAACTTCACCCAACGTGAAGGAAGCGATCCTGTTGCATCACAGGATCGCGGTACCGCACATAGAAGGCGAGCAAGCAGTCAGCGAACTTAACCCCAACTAGGATTGAAGTCCGATTAGACCACTTGCTGACACAACACCGCAACAGGGTGTGTTAGGCAACTCTTATAATTAGAGCACCGAAGTGCGAACTGTGCCGTGCTGGCAGGCACCACTAAGCACCCAGACGTGGGTCAGGAAGCGCACTACTGGCGCGTGGCGCCGCACTGGCGGTCACAGCAATAGACGCTGATACGTGTGTGACACGTTGAGTGATTTGTCGGGCGCTAGATAGCAGCCATACTCCATACGCGAACAGTCATACAATAGGGTAGGGGTATTTAATGAACGACTTGCACTCACAACAAACACACGTATTCAATTGTACACTAGCACATGGCCGTGCGGTCATGCGCAGTTTATATAATTGCAGGACAGGAAGTGGCCACAGAAACTTTGCCCTTCCAGGGCCTGCCAAGAGGACCAATGGAATGCGCTGCAGAGCCAGAGCACATGACCCTCGATCTCCAACGGGAGATCTTGCTCTGGGCATGCTCAGTGTGCGCAAACAAGGACTTAGTCCCAGAGAAGTCCGCTCGCCGCTGACCAGCACTGACTTTAATGGCAGGAGCTGAAGAAGCAGCAGTAACTCTCTGTACAGAGTGAGAGCGAGCAAGACACTGGGAGCGACGTCCCTGCTGAGCAGACTCCACTGCGGCTGGAGGAGAATGGGAGACCGCAGCGGAGATGGATCGAGATTCCCCCTGTGCAGCAGAGGAAACTCGACTCCTAACATTACCCCCTTCTCCTAGGGCCCCCCCCTCCTTGGGCCTCGCTACGCTCGAAGGCAGCAATGAGCTGTGGGGCCCGAATGTTTTCAGCAGGCTCCCAAGACCTGTCCTCTGGACCATAACCCTTCGAATCCACCAAATAAAACTTTTTGCCGCGTACCACCTTGCACCCCAAAATAGCGTTCACCTCGTAATCGTCCGTAGACGAACCCGATGTCCCGGCAGATGACTCGGAAAACCGGGACATGTATACGGGTTTCAAGAGGGACACATGAAAGGTGTCGGTGATACCCAAGCGTGGAGGAAGAGCCAGGCGGTAGACCACAGGATTAACCTGTTCGAGAACCTTGAAGGGACCCAAGTAGCGAGGAGCAAACTTAGTGGACTCAACTCGCAGCCTGATGTTACCGGCGGAGAGCCACACCAAGTCGCCAGGGGCAAAAGTCGGAGCGGGGCGCTGATGAACATCGGCGGAGGACCTCATTCTCTCCTTGGAGGCCCGAATGGCATCCTGCGTGCGATCCCAAATGTCCCGAGCCTCCACAGCCCAGTCTGCCACCCTGGGATCAGCGGAAGACACAGGCATGGGCACAGGAACACGCGGATGCTGGCCGTAATTTAAGAGGAATGGAGTCTGACCGGTAGAGTCGGCTACGGCATTGTTAAGTGCAAACTCTGCCCATGGTAGCAAGGATGCCCAGTCATCCTGTCTGGCAGAAACAAAATGTCGCAGATATGTGACCAAGGTCTGGTTGGCCCTTTCTACCAACCCATTCGTCTCGGGATGATATGCCGAAGAGAGATTTAACTCAATACTGAGTAGACGACATAGCTCCCTCCAGAATCGAGACGCAAACTGGGGACCCCGGTCACTAACAATTTTGTCTGGCATACCGTGTAGGCGAAAGATATGCTTGATAAACAAGACAGCCAACGCCCGTGCAGATGGTAGCCGTGGAAGAGGCACCAAATGCATTATTTTGGAAAAATGATCGGTGATCACCCAGATAATGGTGCAATTACGAGACTTGGGTAAGCCAACCACAAAGTCCATCCCGACCATCTCCCAGGGCCTGTCAGCCACGGGCAGAGGATAAAGCAACCCAGCTGGCCGTTGCCGAGGAGTCTTGTTCCTGGCGCAAGAGACACACGCCCGAACGTACTCCACGACATCACGAGCCATATGCGGCCACCAGTATGTCCTCGCCAGTAACTCTGATGTCCTTTTAGTACCAAAATGTCCACCCACCCTGGACGAGTGCGCCCAAGAGAGAACCTCCGGTCGCAAACTAGATGGAACAAAGGTCTTGCCCGGGGGCACAGACTCCAGCGAAACCGGGGCCACGGTTCTCAAACTCTCGGTGGGGACAATAAGCCGAGGCTCCTCCTCCTCCTCCGCAGATGACACAATGGAGCGAGAGAGAGCGTCGGCCCAAATGTTCTTCTCCCCAGAAAGGAAATGGAGGGTGAAATGAAACCGGGAGAATAACAAGGACCATCTGGCCTGGCGAGAATTCAACCGCTGAGCTGTCTGCAGATACACCAAATTTTTGTGATCTGTGAAGACTTGGAAGGGAAAACGTGCTCCCTCCAAGAGATGTCTCCACTCCGAGAAAGCCAACTTCATGGCTAGCAACTCCCTGTCCCCGATGGAATAATTCCTCTCTGCTGGTGCGAAGGTCTTGGAGAAAAAGAAGCAAGGATGCTTCCGACCTTGAGCATCCTTTTGGAAGAGGACTGCTCCAGCACCAACAGAAGAGGCATCCACCTCCATGATAAATGGCTTATCAACATCGGGGCGATGAAGAATGGGAGCGCTAGCGAAGTGTGACTTTATAGAGATAAAAGCCTTGGAGACCTCCTCAGACCACAATTTGGGATTCGCCCCCTTCTTGGTGAGGGCAACCAAGGGAGCTACCAAAGTTGAGAAATGCGGGATGAACTGGCGATAATAATTGATGAACCCCATAAAGCGCTGTACCGCTTTAAGAGAATGGGGTTGCTGCCAGTCCATCACAGCCTGTAGTTTGGCAGGATCCATAGCCAATCCCTGGGCTGAGATGATGTAGCCTAGGAAAGGTAAGGACTCCTGCTCAAACATACACTTCTCCAACTTGGCATAGAGGGAGTTTGCCCGTAGGAGGTCGAAGACTTTGCAAACATCTCTCCGGTGGGAGTCAATATCTGGAGAGTAGATGAGAATATCATCCAGATAGACTACGACCGAGGTGGAAAGCATATCCCGGAAGATATCGTTCACAAAGTCTTGGAAAACGGCTGGGGCATTACAGAGCCCAAAGGGCATCACCAGATATTCATAGTGCCCATCCCTGGTGTTAAAAGCCGTCTTCCATTCGTCCCCCTCACGGATGCGAATCAGGTTGTAAGCACCCCGCAGATCTAATTTAGTAAATACCCTTGCTCCCCGAAGCCTATCGAACAGTTCAGATATCAAAGGCAAAGGGTATTTATTCTTAACGGTGATGGCGTTAAGACCCCTGTAGTCTATGCATGGACGCAATTCCCCACTCTTCTTCTGCACGAAGAAGAACCCTGCCCCAGCAGGTGACACTGACTTCCTGATGAACCCTCTTGCCAGATTTTCCTGGATGTACTGTGACATTGCCTCCGTCTCCGGGAGAGATAGCGGATAGACTCGACCCCGGGGAGGCTCAGCACCAGGCAAGAGGTCAATAGGACAGTCATAGGGGCGATGGGGCGGAAGGGTCTCCGCCGCCTTTTTGGAGAATACGTCTGCATACGACCAATACTGCTTGGGGAGAGAGGAAAGATCTGCGGGTACCTCAGTTGTAGCTACCTGAACGCACTCCCTCTGACACCTACCCCCACAAGATTCACCCCATCCCAGAATTCTGCCTGAGGACCACTCGATATGAGGAGAGTGGTACCGTAGCCAAGGTATTCCCAACAGGACTTCATCAATTCCCTCTGGAATGATGAGCAGAGAAATAATCTCCTGATGAGATGGCGACATGGACAGAGTAAAAGGGATGGTCTGGTGAGTTATCTGTGAGGGCAGAGTCGACCCATTCACCACTCGTACCGTTACAGGTTGAGCTAGCATAACCAGAGGTATTGCGTGGCGTTGGGCGAAGGCAGAAGACATAAAATTGCCCTCCGCCCCAGAATCCACGCAGAGCTCTACCGAGTGGGAGAATGAGCCTATAGTAATTGTCCCCTTAAAGGACAATTTAGAGGCAAACGTCGCCGTGTCTAGTGTACCTCCACCTACGACCACTAGAAGCTGACGTTTCCTCGACCGCTGAGGACATCTGGTGGCTAAATGTCCAGACTGCTGGCAAACATGACAGACCCTGAGTGCACAAGCGGTCCGGGACTTAGGTCCCGCTTGTGACACTTCCCTGGCCTCATGTGACTCAGGAACCAGGACCGGAGATTCCAGAGGTTTGGCGAAAGTAGGAGCCAGCCAAAACCTCTGCCTACACTGGGCTCGCTCTAACCTCCGCTCGTTAAAACGGAGGTCAATTCGAGTGGAGACTGTTATTAACTCCTCCAGTGTGGCAGGAATCTCCCTAGTGGCCAGAGCGTCCTTTACATGGTCAGCCAAGCCCCTCCAAAATATGGGGATAAGAGCTTTATCCGACCATTCCAGCTCAGATGCTAAAGTGCGGAATTGGATGGCAAAATGACTGACCAAGGACTCACCCTGAGTTAATGCCAGCAGTTGGAGCGCAGTGTCATGGGTGACTTGAGGTCCTAAAAAGACCTGTTTTAAAGTGCTCAAAAACAGAGGAGCACTCTGCACCACATGATCGCCACGCTTCCACAGCAATGGACAAAGTTGCTGCAGCCACGCTGGCAGCCTGTACAGCAACTGCGGTAACATCCACAGCTGAGGTTGCGCTCTCGAGAGCCGCCAACCTACCCTCCAGCTGCTGTATATACCGCAGGGATTGTTGTTTGTCCGTCATCACTAGCCAGACCCTGGCGCTAGTGTAATGTTAGGGCTAGCGAAACGCACCAAATAATAAGACTGATAGTGTACGGTGCGTTCGTAGCCCGGGGTCCACCGTGCAGAGATGGAACCTGCTCCTGAGTAATGACGGACTATATGGCGGTTCTCATAAGTATGCTCACGTGGGTTAAACTTCACCCAACGTGAAGGAAGCGATCCTGTTGCGTCACAGGATCGCGGTACCGCACATAGAAGGCGAGCAAGCAGTCAGCAAACTTAACCCCAACTAGGATTGAAGTCCGATTAGACCACTTGCTGACACAACACCGCAACAGGGTGTGTTAGGCAACTCTTATAATTAGAGCACCGAAGTGCGAACTGTGCCGTGCTGGCAGGCACCACTAAGCACCCAGACGTGGGTCAGGAAGCGCACTACTGGCGCGTGGCGCCGCACTGGCGGTCACAGCAATAGACGCTGATACGTGTGTGACACGTTGAGTGATTTGTCGGGCGCTAGATAGCAGCCATACTCCATACGCGAACAGTCATACAATAGGGTAGGGGTATTTAATGAACGACTTGCACTCACAACAAACACACGTATTCAATTGTACACTAGCACATGGCCGTGCGGTCATGCGCAGTTTATATAATTGCAGGACAGGAAGTGGCCACAGAAACTTTGCCCTTCCAGGGCCTGCCAAGAGGACCAATGGAATGCGCTGCAGAGCCAGAGCACATGACACTCGATCTCCAATGGGAGATCTTGCTCTGGGCATGCTCAGTGTGTGCAAACAAGGACTTAGTCCCAGGGAAGTCCGCTCGCCGCTGACCAGCACTGACTTTAATGGCAGGAGCTGAAGAAGCAGCAGTAACTCTCTGTACAGAGTGAGAGCGAGCAAGACACTGGGAGCGACGTCCCTGCTGAGCAGACTCCACTGCGGCTGGAGGAGAATGGGAGACCGCAGCGGAGACGGATCGAGATTCCCCCTGTGCAGCAGAGGAAACTCGACTCCTAACAGCGGTTTCCAAGCATTTTTTGCATATACACAAAGGGGATGTTTCCACCCTGAAACTTGCTGGGACAGAAAGGGTGTACAGATCATTTAGGGGTGGAAATCTAAAAATAAAATTCTCACCAAAGAATCCTTCTGGATTTTGAGACTGAACACAAGAACCCCAATAGGTCTGAAAATAAGACAGGATATCATTCTTCATGTGTAATGTATTAGATGTTGCTTCAGTATTTTACTTTAATATGTTTTATAACACTTAATTGTATTATGTGTTTGTAATCAGGTGCGTGCATAATGTGCACTTTACTCCCATTAACCAGACATGTGACTTTCAACATACACTATTTAATATTTCTCTGCAATACTTGAACCATGATTAAAGCTTTGTAGCTGTTCTTAAGCATGGAGGCACCACCATATTTTAATTTATGAATAAATGTGAGGTTTTAACTCATTCCTGTGTTTTCGCTGAAGAATTTTCTTTTCACTGGTAATTTAAACAACCGGTCATTTTCTAATGACAACTTCCCTTTACGCAGTTGCTTGTTAGTAGCCATGAATCTGTTTTCCTTTTTTTTTTTTTTTACATATGAAGGGTTGAGGTAGGTGAACATTGGAAAACATATACCCATGAAGTCACAGAATTTTATGATAGAGATAAAGAAATCAGTTTAGTCAATTTTAGATGATAAAACATTGCAGTATTTGTCTTTCAACTGGTTCTCCCATGATTGCTTGCAACATACTAAAGCATTAAGTTTGGTATATATGTATGATAGTAAATGGCATTTGTCTGAAAGGCATAAATATTTCTAGAAAAGAAACAAACTTAAGCAAACACATCTGAAACACATTGTAGAACCATTTTCTTGCACACTGCAGAATAAATGTGCCCATACACGTGAGGGTGCTGTTGGCTCACTTGGCCGGCAGCATTCTCTTCTGATTGCCCCATAAACATGACCTCTCACTCATAGTTATATAGTTGTGTAAGCTATAAACATACACAAGTTCATCAAGATCAACCTATCATCAATTTATCAGAGCTAAATTATTTATAACTAGTGATGAGCGAGTGTGCTCGTTACTCGAGATTTCCAAGCATGCTCGGGTGTTCTTGGAGTATTTTGGGCATGCTCGTAGATTGTTTTTGTCTCCGCAGCTGCATGATTTGTGGCTGTTAGACAACCTGAACTCATGCAGGGATTGCCTGTTTGTTAGGGAATCCCCACATTTATTCAGGCTGTCTAGTAGCCGCAAATCATGCAGATACGGTGACTTAAACATAATCTACAAGTACGCCCAAGATACTCGGAGAACACCCGAGCATGTTCAGAAATCTCAAGTAACGAGCACTCTCACTCATCACTAGTTATAACCCTACATGCCACTGCATTTGGATAAGCATCAAGTCATGGTTAAATGATCTCATTGTATATGATGTTCCTACTTCTTTAGGTTGGGAATTCCATACTGTAAAGAAACTCTTCCTACTCAGTGAAGCCCAAGTTACATGGGCAATTTTAGGAGATGAATCACACTACCAAAATTGTTAATTGTGTTGTTAAAAATTAAATGATTGACATTATCAAAGATCATATGAGCCTTGGTCACAAAAATGTTCATAGTGAAGTAATAGTAATATTCATCCCTACAGCATACTCAGCTTGAGATATCTATGGGAAACAAATGTACCCCAGGTATTAATAAGTTTATTGTTTTTAACATTTCATGCTAGAGTAAATGAAACTGTCATGATTCTGTGTAAAATGTATCACTTAGTATTAGAAATAGATGAAATAGCCTTAAGATAGGAATGGAGCATTTCAAATGTTATTTAACGATAATCTTGTTCTCTCCATTATGCTGTTTATTAACATTAGGTACTTTATTACTATTGTTTCACCGATCACTTCCGACACATTGTAGGTCTCCAGTGGAAAACTTTAAGATGCTGTTAAATAGTAATTTGTAAAATTGTTGCTGGGAGACTGATAGTAAACGTAAATGCTCTAATGTGACTTTAATACAAAGGTTTATATTCGAAATAGCTTTCAGCAGTTGCATCTGAAGTACCTGACTTGGCAAATACGATCAATAAATTATTTCAAATAAAAAAAAACAATTGCGGATATTCTTTAATGAGTAACTAAACTTTTAATGTTCTTTAATGCACTTTTCATGTTTACAGATTGTCTATATTCTTCCTTTTTACCCACACTCTGCGCGCTCCTGCCTTCACACGCTGCACGTTTTTTAGCCGTCTTTTGAGCGATCCGGTGGGGTCTCAGGACCTGCACTTCTACCAATTTGCAGGCATGGAATATGCCTACAAAATATAGGAAAACATTGAAAAGTTTACTCTTTAAAGCATAGTTATTGCCAACAGTACTTTTTTTTAACTGGCCCCACAAACGTCATTGACCATATTGTCTAAAGGCCCCTTCACATTAAGCGACGCTGCAGCGATACCGACAACGATTCGGATCGCTGCAGCGTCGCTGTTTGGTCGCTGGAGAGCTGTCACACAGACCGCTCTCCAGCGACCAACGATGCCGGTAACCAGGGTAAATATCGGGTAACTAAGCGCAGGGCCGCGCTTAGTAACCCGATGTTTACCCTGGATACCATGCTAAAAGTAAAAAAAACCAAACAGTACATACTTACCTACCGCTGTCTGTCCTCCAGCGCTGCGCTCTGCTTCTCTGCTGTCCTCCTGTACTGGCTGTGAGCCGGAAAGCAGAGCGGTGACGTCACCGCTCTGCTTTCCGGCTCACAGACAGTACAGGAGGAGTGCAGAGAAGCACAGCGCTGGAGGACAGACAGCGTTAGGTAAGTATCTAGTGTTTGTTTTTTTTTACTTTTAGCATGGTATCCAGGGTAAACATCGGGTTACTAAGCGCGGCCCTGCGCTTAGTTACCCGATGTTTACCCTGGTTACCAGTGAAGACATCGCTGGATCGGTGTCACACACGCCGATCCAGCGATGTTAGCAGGAGTCCAGCGACGAAATAAAGTTCTGGACTTTATTCAGCGACCAACGATCTCCCAGCAGGGGCCTGATCGTTGGTCGCTGTCACACAGAACGATTTCATTAACGATATCGTTGCTACATCACAAATAGCAACGATATCGTTAACAATATCGTTATGTGTGAAGGTACCTTTAGACTAAAAATGCCAGTATGTTACTGATCTCGCGCTTAAAAAACAAAGGTCTGTTTCTGATAGTCCAGAGACACGACACCATCATTATTTTCTAAAATACTATTTTGGGCTGGGATTCAAATGTTGCACTTTCCAGTCTTAGAAGTGACTTGTCATATCTTATGGTGCATTAACACTGAAAAATAATGAAAGCTCCCAGGAACCCTTATTTCTCGATAATCTTGCAGTGTAAATAAGCTGCTGATCTCTCAGTGAACAAGCAAAATGCATGTTCTTCAGGTGAAATGATTTTTAAGCAAGCATAGAAATCATTGTTCTCTGCAGCCTATCTTCCTATTTAAACTGGACCTGCAATGCCAAGAACAATGGCAGCCTATGCACACAGAACGATCAATTATCACAGGTCTACAGAAAATATTTTTTGTAATCATCGCAGATGACATTGTACTTTCCTGAATCATCTTTTTGCCCAGATTTAAAAAAAAAATTATATAGTTTTTCTGTAGCACATATAGTTTCCATGGAGCAGCATCATTATTATAAGGTATATACAGGCGACATTAAGAAAACAGTAATCTACATATCAGAAAAAAATGCTTCACCTTACAAAAACAGTTTTATTGAACCTAAATGATTTCACATGCAAAATAGAAACCAAAATATGAGCAGAAATTAAAAATGCTTGACATTAGGCTGTCATTCATACCATTTTTCAGGGTTTTCTCTATATAACACCCAACAGTAATCTGCCATCATTGAATCATTCCAAAAACCCTAGTAGCGGTGTTCCATTACTTTAATGTCTTGGTGAAACAGCTAGCCTTGTTCATCGCTTACATCCCTAAGATTTTGAGGGAAGAAGTCTAAATGTGATGGCAAAAAGTGCATTTTCAGAGACATGCGACATCCAAGACACTATGCATTTAGCAGTTCCTCAACACCTTCAACATATTCTGGAGATTTTTTTTTCCTAAGAAGTTTTCACAGATCCGCTGTATTATTATTATTATTATTATTATTATACATTTTTTATAGCACCATTTATTCCATGGTGCTTTACATGTGAAAAGGGGGCAAATATAGACAAATACAATAAAAATGAGCAACACACAAGACACTAACAGGAACCGAAGGAGGGAGGACCCTGCCCGCGAGGGCTCACAGTCTACAGGGGATTGGTGAGGATACACTAGGAGAGGGTAGATCTGGTTGTGTGGCGGTTCAGTAGGTTGAGGATCACTGCAGGCTGTATGCTTGTTGGAAGAGGTGAGTCTTCAGGTTCTTTTTGAAGGTTTCCATGGTAGGCGAGAGTCTGATGTGTTGGGGTAGAGAGTTCCAGAGTATGGGGGAAGCACGGGAGAAGTCTTGGATGTGGTTGTGGGAGGAAGAGATAAGAGGGGAGTAGAGAAGGAGATCTTGTGAAGATCAAAGGTTGCGTGTAGGTAAGTACCGGGAGATCATATCACAGTTGTATGAAGGAGACAGGTTGTGGATGGCTTTGTATGTCATAGTAAAGGTTTTGAAATGGACTATCTGGATGATAGGAAGCCAGTGAAGGGCTTGGCATAGGGGAGAGGCTGCGGAATAGCAGGGAGGCAGGTGGATTTGTCAGGCAGCAGAGTGTAGGATGGATTGGAGTGGTGCAGAGGGCTAGAGGGGAGGCCAGAGAGTAGGAGGTTGAAGTAGTGAAGGCGGGAGATGATAAGGGCATGCACTAGTGTTTTTGTGGTTTCGTGGTCAAGGAATGCACAGATCCGGGAAATATTTTTGAGTTTGAGACGGCAGGAGGAGGCTAGGGCTTGGATATGTGGCTTGAAAGAGAGTGCAGAGTCGAGGATCATTCCGAGGCACCGAGCTTTTCTAAGATCTCAATTCCTTATCAATTATAGTTCCTTAAACTACATAATCTCTCATAAGCTCTCTGATCTGAGGACCAACAAATACCCCTTCCTTTAGTTTTGCTGGTAAAATGCTGGAGAATTTCTGTGAAATGTACTGGAACCCTTGTGAATTTGTCTTTACCATGGTTGTTAAAAAGTTTTTAATCAATCCCAACGTTATATGTAGTGGAGGAAGAAAGATTTTTGTTGGAGCAACTAAAGAATTATGCTTAACATTGTCTCTACATGGAGAATAGATGTTTCTCTGTCCCCAATCATGATGAACATAATGCTCTACTGTATTTCTACTGTCCGATAAACACAAGAAGCAACAATATTTTGTGAAACATCCTTGCATTCCCATTAGCAGACCAATCACTTTCAAATCTCCACAGATATTCCATTGATGATGTTTATATTGTATAGCATTCAAAACAACTGACAGATTTTCATAACTTTCCTTTAGATGACATGAGTGAGCAATAGGGATTGATGGTTTCATATTTCCATTGTGAAGCAACACTGCTTTCAAACTTCTCTGGGATGAGTCAATAAACAATCGCCAATCTGCAACAAAATACTCATGATTCAGTTCTTCAAAAAGTCCATTCACATTGTTATAATACACCATCTAGATGCAAGAAGTTCAGCTTTATCTTTTGACAATGAAAGGTCTCTGATGAGATCATTTAATTCATGTTGATTAAAGCGTTGTGGTTGCTCGGCTGCATTGAAAATGCAGAAATAACGTAATAACAAAAATACTTATATCTCCTATCTCAGAAACTTTATGTGATAGAGCAAAACTAAGCATATTTTTGGAATCAAGCTCCATAAAACAGACATATTACCTTTGCTGATGATTTTTTTGTGTTGACCAGTGTTACAGATCATTCAGTGAGCATCATTTAACGAGTTCTGCCTCTATAAACACGCTTTTAAATGACCGCTTTTTGACAAATATTTACCGATCAGCAGTGATTTGATGCTGCCGTCAGGTCCATGGAAACATACCTTTACTCCTATAATAATAAGCTTTGGGTCCTTTAACAATATGAGACTTATCTATAATTTACTTGTCTTGTTGTGAATGAAAATAAGGTATGTAAATGTCAGGGAGACACAAATCCTGCTTATCATACACAATATTTAGCCAATTACATGGCAAGTATGGTTGCGAATTTGTCATGTAGCTGGCTAAAAACAGTTGCCTAGGTTTAGCCTGTCTCTTCTAAATAATTGTGAGAATCACAAAAATCAGTAGTGTATCAGTAATATTGAACAGCAATGCAACGGTTCAAGAGATAATCACCTGGCATCAAGTAAGTATAAACAGATATTAGCAGTAGCTGCTCTACTTCTTTCTACTTCTTTTCCTCTTCCCCACTCCTAGGTTCTCTCCAATATTCTCTTTACACAGCTGTTATTGGACAATGTACCGACAGAGTTGACTTTTAGGTCCATGACTATTCTGATGGCACACAATTGTATACTTTTCATAACGTCACACCTAAACTACTATAAAACACCAGTGATTGTCTATTGCCTCTAATATCATGTACTCTTTCTATTGGAAAATGAAATTCAAAGACTGAGCTTATTGTGTTTCCACCATCTATTAACATACCTAAACCTGACATTTCGATTTCAGTGTTTGGTACTAGCATAACTCTTTGGCAGCATAGCCAATGTCTTGGGGTTATGTTCCACTCAGATATTTATTTTACTTCCTACTGTAAATTGAATGCCATTTTAAAAACACACCCATTTTTCACTGTGGACATTGCACAGAATTCTTATTGTAACTCTGAATCCTTATTGGCTTAATCTAGTCACTATCAGGGATGGTTTTCGACAAGGTGGGGCCCTGGGCAAAAGATTCAAATGCTAACATATTGCACCATCACACAAACATTTTGGTAGCATTTACATGCACTGATTTCAGGTCGCTAAAAGAGCGTGATCAACAATATTGTAATCGTTCGATGCTTGTTTCCTGGCCTCTTTACATCTGCTGATGGAGAATGATGAGCACAGAATGATCACTAGTAGATCAATCTGTCCCATACAATATCATGTTATCAGCACATATCTGCAGTTTTCACCTGGCAATGTGCCGCTGAGAACAAGGATTTTTGTTCTGACATAAATAATCCAATCACTCGATGAATAGGCAGTATAATACACCCCATAGTCATCCACATAGTATAATGCACCCCATAGTCATCCATATGGTATAATGTTCATCATAGTCCTGCATATAGTATAATGTGCCCCATAGTCCTTCATATAGGACAATGTGCCCCATAGTCCTCCATATAGTACAATGTGCCCCATAGTCCTTCATATAGTATAATACACTCCCCATAGTCCTTCATATAGTATAATACACTCCTTAGTCCTACATATAGTATAATACACTCCTTATAGCCATCCATATTGTATAATGCACTCCCATAGTCATCCATGTATTACAATGCACTCCCCACTGTATAATGCACCTCATATACTATAATGCATTCCCCGATACAGTATAATGCAGGTCCCATATAGTACATATAGTATAATGCACTCCCCATAGTCTGATAGAGTACAATGCAGCCCCCCTGAGTATAATGCAACTACCCCATACATTATAATGCAGCCACTCCACAGAGTATAATGCAGCTCTCTTATAAAGTATAATGCAGCCTCCCCTTAGAGTAAAATGCAGCCTCCCCATAGAGTATAATGCAGCTCCTCATAGAGTATAATGAAGCCCCCTCATAGAGTATAATGCAGCCACACCATAGACCATAATGCAGCCCCCTCATAGAGTATAATGCAGCCACCCTATAGAGCAGGGGTGTGGAATCTTTTTCTGCCAAGGGCCATTTGGATATTTATACCATCCTTCAGGGGGCGTACAAACTCCACCCACAGAGTACATCCTGACTCTGGCACTGGTTTCAGGACATAATCTTTAATTGCATGCCCTTCAGTGTTCAGTAGTGAACACTGCATGTGTGTGCTAACAGAGCAAGAAGAAATTAATGAGCTGGTGGTAATCAAAATATAGCTCCCTGCCCAAGAATGTAGTTCCTCAGAATCTGCTCGGGGGTCTGATAAAAGGTCATCAAGGGCCATAAATGGCCCTGGGGCCTGAGGTTCCCCACACCTGCTATAGAGTATAATGCAGCCCATTCATAGAGTACAATGTCATAGAGTATAATACAGCCCCCTCATAGAGTATAATGCAGCCCCCCCATAGAATATAATAGAATATAATGATATAATGTAGCTCCCACATGGAATATAAAGCAGCCCCTACATAGAATATAATGCGGCCCCACAGTTCTGCAGTATTATGACCACCACGGTCTCACTGATATATATATATATATATATATATATCTGTATATAAATATATATAAATAAATACTCACCTATCCTCCTCGTTCCCCGCTGCTTTGGTCTCTGCAAAGCATCGCAGCAGCTCCACTGCCCTGCACACAACATGGTGCACGATGAAGTGAGATCATCGCCCACTTGCTGTGTAAGAGGCAGGGGGGAATGATGGAGGAAGTAGCATCAACTGATGTGCTCTCATCCATCATTGCTTTCAACTCTATCGGCATCTTCACATGGTGTGCCGCTATTAGCTTGGGCTCTAGGCAGATTCATAGTCTGCCTGCCCTTAATGCTGGCCCTAGTCACTGCTTATCTCTCCTTCTCTAAACTCATCCCTTGCCAATAAATGCTGAATGCAGTGCCCCATAGAATATAATGCAGCCACCACACAGAATATAATGCAGCCTCACAGTCCTGCAGTATTATGGCCACCACGTACTCACTGAGATATATATTTAAAAAACAATACTCACATCTCCTCATTCCCCCGCTGCTCTGGTCTCTGCAGAGCATCAGAGGCAGAGGGGAATGATGGGGGAAGGAGCATCATCTGACGTTATTTTCTCCATCATTGTTTTCAACTGTATCGGCATCTATGATGCTGATACAGTTGAATGCGGGGGCCTATATTGGCCACGTGGTGTGCCGCTATTAGTGGGGGCCCTAGGCGGATGCCTAGTCTGTCTGCCCCAACGCCAGCCCTAGTCACTACTAATCCCTCTTTCTCTAAACTCATCCCTGTCCAATAAATCCTGAATGCAGCAACCAGCATACTCATTCTCTACAGCTGCTACACCAGTGCCTCCGCCCTGTGCCATTCACTGCATTGGTCACATATCTTCTATAGCAATTCATTTAAATTACTTGCTCTTAGACCCCAGTCCAGAGCCTCTCACCTAGCCAAATCAGTTCTCATGCTTCGCACTGACGAGGGCCAACAGCCCGAAACACCGTGTCTGTGAATTGAGATATTGATTTGGCTTTTATCCTAAGTCATATTGCACGACTCGTTAAAGGGTTGATTGTGACTTGTAGGATGACTACTTCCAACAGGTGGCGCTATAGAGTTTAAGTCCTCTTTTTCTCAGAAGAGGCAATTTGCATATTGCTCTTACCCACAAAGCTGTCTCTCTTCCCTATATCTCTTCCCTCATCTACCACCCTATAATTGTTCTCAATGTAGACTAACTTTCTCCATAATCCTCCAAGTATTCTATCTCCAAGTATTTCTTCCACTGAGCAAATTCTCTTAACTATGTTACCTTAGACAATTCGATTAATTCCCAATTTCCACAATTATACTGTGCCATAGAAACACATATTTTTAGACAGGTCTTTAGCATTTTCTAATCTAACTCCTTTTCATTCCTACCTTGTAAATCATTCTTTTCAAATTGACGTATTTTAACGCTATTTCCCATAGTCTTTGCACTGTTTCTCCATAGATTCCAATCATTTGCAAAAAGCACCCACACTCCTATTCAGTCTTTGATTAGCTTGTTATTCTGTAATTTTTGGTTATGTTTGTTCTTATACTCCCTGCATGGTAAAGTTCAGCAGAATATGTTGGAGTTATATAAATGAATATGACGATAATGGATTCTGGGTAAACCTGCTATTCTTTGTATTATGCTGCTTGCAAGTACTTTCCGTTTCAGGAAAGCATCCACTATGTATTTCCTTTGAGTAGAGGGCTTTTCGGTCTCTTTCGTCCCGCTACATTTAGCCCAACTTGGGTCTCTCCCTAAGGTGGCTAGCATGTATGTATCGCTTGCTCACCGAGCCCCACTCCATACAGCCAACCAATTCCAGCCCTGTGCTGATGAGGGCCTAAAGCCCGAAACACGTGTCCACAGGTAGGAATTGGTTGGCTGTGTAAATTTAGAAACTAATCCGCAGCATTGCACGCTTGGCGGTTCCAAGCGCTGTGGATTAGACAGGGGTGGAAAGAGATGATTTGCATAGCTCCGCCTACTACAAAGGATTCTGGGTAAACCTGCTATTCTTTGTATTATGCTGCTTGCAAGTACTTTCCGTTTCAGGAAAGCATCCACTATGTATTTCCTTTGAGTAGAGGGCTTTTCGGTCTCTTTCGTCCCGCTACATTTAGCCCAACTTGGGTCTCTCCCTAAGGTGGCTAGCATGTATGTATCGCTTGCTCACCGAGCCCCACTCCATACAGCCAACCAATTCCAGCCCTGTGCTGATGAGGGCCTAAAGCCCGAAACACGTGTCCACAGGTAGGAATTGGTTGGCTGTGTAAATTTAGAAACTAATCCGCAGCATTGCACGCTTGGCGGTTCCAAGCGCTGTGGATTAGACAGGGGTGGAAAGAGATGATTTGCATAGCTCCGCCTACTACAAAGGATTCTGGGTAAACCTGCTATTCTTTGTATTATGCTGCTTGCAAGTACTTTCCGTTTCAGGAAAGCATCCACTATGTATTTCCTTTGAGTAGAGGGCTTTTCGGTCTCTTTCGTCCCGCTACATTTAGCCCAACTTGGGTCTCTCCCTAAGGTGGCTAGCATGTATGTATGACGATAATGAGAACTGAAGTTCTGGAGTTCTACCTGATGTTCATTTCAGTTGTAGACAGAAGCAAAAAAGAAGAAAAGACCAATGCATAAAAATGTGCACACCTGCAACTGTAAGTAATGAAAAAGAATACAAACTTAATTATATCAACAAGGACACAAACACCAATATAAAACCAATTAAAAACATAGCAAAAAACACCCTTCCCCATGTGAGGATATCAAAATAATTCTCCTCTAAATAATGCTATATACCTGAATCCGACAATCTACAACAAGAAGAAAAATTTTTTGATTGTCATGTAATAATAGGTCACAACCACAAAGATGCACAAATAATCACTATATGTACAGCGTATAAGTGTATGTATAGCTGAGTCATAATCCTAATAACAGTATAATAAGACAAAATAGGGGTGTCCCCAAATTTGTCATAGATGAATAACCAAAAAGCATGTGGTATACAGTAACACAGTAAACAATAAACAGTTGTAGACAAGCAAAGTTCTCTCCACCCTTGAAAACCACGTTTTCAGCTATACCCTACATTATGTTGTGTTTATTCATTTTTATGAAAATCATTAAGAAATATATTTATATATTTAAAATGAATTTTCTATGAAAATTTGAAAGACTACCTATATTTCTCATAAATCAATTCCCCATTTACAACATTTCCTTTGATTATTTATGGAGGTTCCTGCCAGTCAAGTGCACCAAGGAAAATTATATCATAAATAAGAAAAAAAATATCAGACAGAAATAATAGGTCCATAAAAAGAGCAGAAGGTAATCTGTACTGTGTTTATGCATTTTTGTTCTAATGTTAAGTTATTCTTGTTTCAATTTTTTCTGGATTTGAACATAGTGACAAACATCAATGGCTACAATTGATTTTCTTTTATAGACTTTCATTACAAAGGTTTTCAATAAAACCAAAACAACATAATGCTTGTGCTACAATGAAAAATGGTAGGTTTGTTTTAGTTACATACATATTGCTAGAATAGTACAAGGAAACATTTAATCGAGAAAATAATGGCATATAAGGGATTACTGACACCAATATTTTATAAAAGTCCTAGTCTAAAACTAGACTGAAAGCTATATTATTTTTTAGTTACATAATTTTCTATTATATGTTGAAAATTATATTATATTATTAATAATAGCAATTTATATTAATTTCCTCTGCTTCATATAATAAAAATGGCTAATACACCTTTTATTAAAAATTTCTTGTTATGTTGAAACACATAGAAGGATAGAAGGCAAAGCTTTCTTTATTATAAAAAGATGCCAAAAGCATAAATCTTGCAGACTTATAGATTAAAAAACTTTTCAATGGATATGGCATATTCATTTACAGGAGAGTTTTTGCATCTATACTTTAGACACACTCTCTCCAAAAGGTCTGAATGTCAACTTACACTTAAAATAATGTTTAAATTAGATATTATAATCCGTTTATACTATCCGGTATGATTGTTCAATACATCATTTCATTTAGCGTTTTATTCATTTACTTAAGAAAAAAAAATTATTCATCTTTTTCCTAAGTCATTAAAGTTTCCCATTTTTTAGTACTACCTTTACGAACTTTTTGAGTTTGCAGTAAGTAAAAAAATGCCTTAAAACATTCTCTCGCTCTCAGTATTCCGGCATTTCGCAAATATTAATAGTTATGGTAATCCTGATTGACCTAAAACGGGAAAGGTTTATTCAATTTCATGTCAGACATAGAGAAAAACATGCATGTGTCTTTTTATATAGTGCATGCAAACTTCTGGATTAAACTGTATATATATACAGTATATATATATATATATATATATATATATATTTATGTCTATGAGAGATTTCCAACTCATTCCATTGTACTTTGCCTTAGACTCCAACTAGTGGTGAGCGAGTATGCTCGTTACTCAGGTTTTCCGAGCATGCTCAGATGGACTCCGAGTATTTGGGCGTGCTCAGAGATTTAGTTTGTGTCGCCGCTGCTGCATGATTTCCGGCTGCTAGACAGCCTGAATACATGTGGGATTTCCTAACAAACAGACAACCCCCACATGTACTCAGGCTGTCTAGCAGCCGCAAATCATGCAGCTGCTGTGACACAAACAAAATCTCTGAGCACGCCAAAATACTCGGAGACCACCCAAGTGTGCTCGGAAAACCCGAATAATGAGCATACTTGCTCATCACTAATCCCAACTTTTTTGGAATTGGGATTGTATAAAGATACCAAAAAATGCTTGGTTGCCATTATTTATGGAGACATGAAATGAAATGTCTCCATACATTTTTGATCACAGTAATGTATTCCATAGTTCATGATAGTTCATGCAGGTCTACTGGAGTATCAAAGACATTTCCATACTGCTGCTCTGAAGCTTTTAAGAGCTAAAATATTACACATTGTAGAATAAAAGCATTATAGATGTGATACCCCAATGCGAAAACACTTTTTGTAGCTCTGAAAAAATATCATGACCTTCCTGACATATTACAACTTTCTAAACTACTCCTTTGAAAGTTTATTTTATATTTTAATGTACGGCACCCTATAAACTACACAGAACGATAGAAAAAGCTGTCTTCTTAGAAGATACCTCTTATCTGCACACCAAGATTTTTCAAAGTCTTCCATGTAGAATATTTGTAGTATTTTCCTTTGTACTATCAAAGCAAAAAAAAAATCCCATTTTAAAATAAAAGGAGACCTACAAGTGAAAATGTTCTTAAATCTGGTCTTTTATGTTTCAACATGAGCATATTTCTATAACCAGAGGAATATAACACCTCACATGTAGTACATCTCTTTTATGAGCAGTCCAAGCAGGAAATTAAATTCAGACCCAAGACCAGGGATCTCAAGATCACAGTATTAACATTCTTTTTATAGAGGTCTGATATTTTTCAGCTCATAGGACAGTTTAAAAGAGATATATAAGGTTAAATTGTAAATATCTGAAATCAGCAGGAAGAAGGAAATCATGTTGGTTTTGTGAAGTGTGAATGAAGCACTTGTATGACCCATATAAGCAATATTTCAAGGCAAATATTAGGGAACAGCCAATTATCTGGACATCACAGACAGAACAGCCCCAGCTGTACTTCAAACAAATCATTATAGCTAATCCAGTGTGAGCAGGTAATTATTCCCCATTATACCGGGAGAAATAACCATGAATAGCTTATCTAGTCTTATTTCCTCCAGGATTTAATAATTAAAAGGGTGCATATTTAACCAAGAAAATTTCTATTTAAATGCATCCTTCATCTTAACAGTTAACTATCTTGACTCATTTTCTGTGGCATGGTCAGTTTAATTAGTTCTATAAGGCATCTTTCTTTCTTTTCAGTGTTCTTTTTATTAAATTTAAACAAATGTAAACATACAATAGCAAACCATAAGAAATCGCAACAAAAAAGGAGACTGAGTCATAACATTCAGACAAGTATTCATGCATAAAACAGGTACAGAGGATCGTTAGCGTAGATTCAGGTTAATAAGATAACATTCCAACAATTAGCACTATGGTGGAAGCTACGCAAAAGTCCTTACTGTAAACGATTGAACTGTGGGATAATGCATTGATTACAATTTGTCCTTGGTTGCTAACAGATAGAAATCCAAAAAAAAAAGGATAATTAACAATGAAGAAGTACGTAGATAGAGAAAAGTAGAGATGGGGCTAGTGGGTGGAAAGAAGGGGGGGTGGTAAAGGTTGGTGGAGAAGAAGGGGGGAAGCACCACATAACAACCTCAGATGGCGTTCAAGTTAAATTTTCGGTTTCCACATGACAATGCGCACTATAGAAAACCCATGGATGCCATGCCTCCATATATGTTGGCTGCGAGTGATTTACTGCGGCAACTAGTTCAGCCATGCGATATAATTGGTCTATTTTCGCTAGTAACTGGGAATGTGAGGGCACATTTGTTGACTTCCAGTATGCCGGAATCAGTAGTTTAGCAGCTGCTATGATATTGCCGATAAGAGTAGCTGAACGAGTGTATTCGGGTCCTATAGGAAAGTTCAAGAGTGTGATTTCGGGTGTCAGTTTCAGTGCTTTCCTAGTGATTTCTTGGATGACCGTCTCTACTGACAACCAAAAATTTTTTAGAGTCGGACACGACCACCATAAGTGTATGTAATCTCCAATCCCTTTCTCACATCTCCAGCACGTGCTTGGGGCATCTGCTTTCCAGGCCCGAATTTGCGTCTGTGAAGTGTACCACCTTGATATTATTTTGTAGGAATTTTCCTGAGTTTTCACACATCTTGTAGGGCCGTGTGAATGTTTATAGATATGTAGCACTTGTGTCTTGGAAGATAAGTAGCCCAGATCCTTCTCCCATTTTGTTATGTAAGCTCTTTTTAAACAGAGATTTTTGGTTAAGAGTGATTGATATATTGTGGAGAGTATTTTTAAAGGGAACCTGTCACCTGAATTTGGCGGGACTGGTTTTGGGTCATATGGGCGGAGTTTTCGGGTGTTTGATTCACCCTTTCCTTACCCGCTGGCTGCATGCTGGCTGCAATATTGGATTGAAGTTCATTATCTGTCCTCCATAGTACACGCCTGCATAAGGCAAGATTGCACCTTGTGCAGGCGTGTACTATGGAGGACAGAGAATGAACTTCAATCCAATATTGCAGCCAGCATGCAGCCAGCGGGTAAGGAAAGGGTGAATCAAACACCCGAAAACTCCGCCCATATGACCCAAAACCAGTCCCGCCAAATTCAGGTGACAGAGTCCCTTTAAGGGTCTAGACGTTTTAGCACACAGAGTTTCAAAGGGTGTAAGATTCTGTGTGGGGTCTGGGTTATATTGTAGCTGTTTTAGTGAATTTTTGAGAGTGGAGTACTGTATAAAATTAAGGTTCGCAAGGCCTGGAAGTTTTCTCATTTCTGGTAGTGGGAGGAGTGCTCCATCCGACATTAGTTGATCTATAGGTATACCAAACCCTTGTTGTCTGTAAACATCTCTTTTTGTTGTTGTGAATGTGTGGGTCAAAATATCCGAAAGTGTAAGTAGTGGAGATGAGGGAGGGAGAAGAATATTGTAAGTTTTTGCCCAGATTCTAAAAAGCCATCGGGTAAGCAGATTGAGGTACTTAGCGGGTGGTTGCACCTTAGCATAAGTCAACAAAAGTGGTCTGATGGGTAGAGGCAAAAGTCTCCCCTCCACCACCAACCACTGTTTGCTCTGAGTGCCTCAAATCAGGTCAACTGCTCGCGACAATACTGCGGCATAATAATATTTCCTTATGTCAGGAGCACCCATATCGCTGTTAGGTTTAGACAATGTCAGCGTGCGATAACGAATTTGCGGTTTAATATTTTTCCACATATATTGGAGAAATAGAGAGTTTATTTTAGCGATATAGGAGTCTGGTATGTGTATGGGAATATAAGGCATCAAGCTGTACTATGGAATCATATAGTGCTTCATTATAGGACTGCAAGCAATGCTACTGAAAGGAATTATACCTCTATAATAAGGTATACCGTGAAAAATGCCCCCAGTTTTTCTGTCTCATTTATATAAGGTACAACAGAAAAAATCTTTACATGCTTTGGATACAAGTAGAAGCAGATACATACCAGTGAGGAGTTACTTCTCTGAACTGAGAGTTTGTATAGAGAAGTAATATGACCATGCTATGAACTACTTAGCCACATAGGGGGCTTAGCATCTAATAAAATCATATCTTTGAAATCATAATTATTCCCTCTGTTGTTTAATAAAAGCACTTTATCCAATTTCAAAATTAGGGTGCTCAATGCACCTTTGCCATGGCCAAAACGCTCAGTGCACTGTTCTTCCTCCCGTTTTGTATGCCTTGCTGCCCCCTTGTGAAGACTAACAGTGCTACCTTGTCCATAACGAGCGCTGTCTGAAGATCTGAAGAGAAAACCTCATGCATGCTGTTACTGTTTCAGTGTTGTAGTAAAGACATTCTTACAAGCACATCTCTCATCTTTTTGTGCTCTCTTGTTTCATTGTACATTTCAGATGGATACGCTAAGCTATAGGGTTACAAGAGCAGGCACAGATCAGAGTTTTTGGTGCTGTGTGATACAGTACAGTTGGATAAGCCTTGGGAAAGGCATGTGGACTAGCAAAGCTGAATATGCAAGTTGGCAACCAAATAGGCATTGACAATTGAGCTGTTTGTCACATGGAACGTTGGAGTTAGTGCTGGATGGTTCATCAAACAATGTGGCACATTGGAGCTGGATATACTGAGTGATATGTGGAACAGTGGACCTTGCCAAGCTGGTTGACGTTTTGAACAATGTTACTGAATATGCTGAACATCAAGAGGAACTATGTGTAACAGCATAGCACTGCAGGGCCAATTGTGCAAACAGGCGACTTTGAACAGCAAAGCTGAAAAAAAATTACACACCTAGTACAGCATGGGTCAGTGCGCGAAATAGCAGAGAAGTTTGTCAGTATGCACACTTTGGAGGATATATAGCAGAACCTAAAGAAAAAAGCAGTGCTGGGTTTTACATGTAGTAGAGTCCAAACACATGGCTGCAAGCCTGTGCCAAACTAGGTGGTGCTTCACCTCCTGGGCCAGCCTAAAACACCTAAGGAAGTGACATCAGAGGTGCATTGGGCTACCATGGTAGCCCAGTATGCACTGCAGTAAAGACAGGAGCCACAACAAGGGAGTACACTGATAGGGTTGTATGGACTGTTTCATTTTCATAGCAGAGCACTCACCCTCTCTCATCTCTGCTATGGTCGTTTGGGCTGTTCGTCCTTCATAGTCGGAGATGACCATGACTTCAGAGTTAGAGGAGGATCAGTGGCTGTGTGTCCGAAGGTGGCTGATGAGGCCAATCTGGCCCTGAAGCTTCGTTCATATACGTGATATAAGTAACTAGATGTGTTCAGAACAATAGACACCACTTGTGCCTTGTGCACAGCTCGCTTTCTTTTTGCCTCAAATATTCTACTGTCTTTAGCTGCACATGTTCCTGAGGTGATCCAGCCTTGCCAAGATGGACGGTTGATGTTGACTCCCACTTTCCCTCACACAGTTCTCCGTACAGCAGTTGTTTAGGCAGTCGGCTGTCTGGCATTCTGACCACATGTCCGGCCCACCTGGCTCGGACTTTCAGCAGGAGCGTGTAAATGCTGCAGAGCCCTGTTTGTTCCAGGATTGCCATGTCAGGGACATTGTCTTGCTACCTGCTGTGGAGAATTCTGCAGAGCTTACTCAGGTGAAAGTGATTGAGCTGTTTGACATGCCGACTGTAGACAGTGCAAGTCTTTCTGGCATACAGACCTCATTGTGGCCACTAGCTACACTGTAGCTAGTGGATGGAGCTATATATGAGAGTGCTCAACTCCAGCACTGAAACAGTAGGAGCATGCATGAGATTTTCTTTTCAGACAGCATTTACTCTAGGCTGGCAACTGCTGTTATAGTACATATAAGGTAGCAGCAATGCTAGAGAAATCATGAGGCAGAACTGTGTACTGAGCTGTTCAGACACAGCAAAGGTGAACCAAGCACCCTAATTAGCATATTGGATAAAATAATTAACAAGCTAAAGGTATAATTTTAATAGGAGCTAAGTCACCGATAGAGTCTCCCGACATCAAACCAGAAGGCCCCAAACTATTTATGTGAATAGAGAACAGAGAAGAAAGAATGTCTCCTGGAGAGCATTTTTATAATTACCTCTGAGGCTCTGACACAACAAAATGTAGAAGTTAGGCATGTAAATAGTTATATATAGACATAATTTCTCCTCTCTGAGGTATGTATAAATCTATGTACCTGCTGCAGAAACTCTTTTCAGAAATATAGACAGGATTTTCATATTTACATTTTTGCTAGCTTTGTTGGAACAAAGTTGTTTAAAGGGAACCTGTCATGTCCTTGGTAGCATGTAATCCGTCCCCAATGCGTTGTTAGTGATGCAATGTGAATCACTAACACGTTTTTTTCATTAAAAACAGTGCTGCAATGATGTCCAAAAAGCACTTTATATAGTTATATCGTACCTGCCCATTTAGTCATAGGGATGTGCTTCATTGGGTTCAGTCACAGTGGTCGCCGCCTCCGCAATTAAAATGATGGTTTGCACCTACGTCACTCAAATCCAATTTGAAAATCTGGCGCAAGCGCAGTGTATCATAGATCCGTGCTTGCGCAGTGTCGATCAGGGAGTTGTGCATTCGCTGTGACGTCACAACACAGGTGCGGGGAGCCGCTCGCCGTGGTACGTGCGCTACTCCCCAATCGACACTGCGCAAGCGCGGCTCTATGATACACTGCGCAAGTTTGGAATTTTCAAATCATATTTGACTGACATCATCTCAACCCTGGGAACATCATTCAAATTGTGTGGAGTGAACGCTCCCTGGCCTCATTGTCTGTGCATGCCCAGGGAAGACACAGGATTCAGCCAGCCACAGAGGAGCTCTACAGCCAGCAGCAAGAGAGCATAATGCTGGGCTCACATATACCGCATATACCTTATACTGACTTTTGCATCACTGCTGCCTGCCTGGGCATATACAGTGCACCGATAAAGGTAGGGGACATACACCCCTCTTCATTGCACATTCCCAATGATATTGTGAATACAGTTTTAAAAATAGGTTTTATGGGTAATCAATAGTCACTAAGCCACAAATAGGGCTTGTTAGAAAGTAGACATAAGATGCAATAAAGACATGATGGTGGTTTGGAGGGCTAGGCAGCTGACATGTCAATTTTAATCTTTGCCAAATGTATATTAGAGGACAGTTCAAAGACTTATACTTAGTAATGTTTAGTAATGATTTTTTCTGTAACATATATCAATATCAGAGACTGGAAACATTTTCTAACCCGGAAGAATATCAGTTACTAAAGAAGCAATCCTACGTCTCAAGCATCCTTGTTTACAAGAACTACGTCGCAACTTCTCTTGCCAAAGAAAAAAGAAATTGATTCTGTATCACTTACAGTTTGTGATAAACCTTCTTGATTCTGTTATCTCTGGTATTTGATTTGAAATGGAATCTGTTCTCTCACTTTAATGACCGTAAAATCACTTGGCACTTTCCGCTTGGTAGATAATGTAAAAAAGGAACCGTCTTTTACTAGAATTCTAAGTCTCAGCAGAATATTTTATTTATTTATTTTACCTTTAAGAAGGCTTATACTGGTCAAAGAAAACTATCAATGATCCCACAGTCACCACTGCTTTCATCAGTGATAGCAAAGAAATAGTGTAAATCTAAGAGTCTAAAGAACTGTCTGTCTGTCCATCTGTCCATCTGTCCATCTGTCCAACTGTCTGTCCTCCATAGTACACGCCTGCACTAGGCAAGATTGCCTTGTGCAGGCATATACTACAGAGGACAGAGAATGAACTTTAATCCAATATTGCAGCCAGCATGCAGCCAGCGGGTAAGGAAAGGGTGAATCAAACACCCGAAAACCCCGCCCCTATGGCTGAAGATTGTTCCCACAGAGTCCCTTTAACCCCTATATAGGGATTTCATTTTCGCAGCAGAGAACTCCAGTGGGCATTTGCAGAGCTGGTGCTGAGGGAACAAAAATTGATCCAAAAACATATTTAGGCATTGTCTGGTCAGAGTCCAAGTCAGGGCAGCCAGAATAAACAGCTAAGGAGTGGTCAGGCAATCCAAGGTCAACCAAAAGTGGAAATCTATGGTCTAATCCAAAAATTAGTCAAGAAAAAACACAAATCAGAATATATGAATCAATATCCAAAATGTTCCTATTATAACAATTTATAACAATATACAATAGATGTATCCGTGTAACAGTTAAATAGGGGTCAGGAGCTCTGATCAGTTGCCAATCCTTCACTGGTATCGGTCTGTTGTCTGGTTCTCCTGAATGGCCATGCAGGCAACAGTAGGATTCGTCAGAAGCATCGCCTCACCAGTAATCCCAATATGGATGTCACTTTTGCAACGAAAAATATTAAGATTTTAGAGTCATTTGTGGTTGAAACCTTTTAATGACTACCTGAAAAGATGGTAATAAATTGGAAGCTTTCCAGACTACTCAGGTCTCTTCATCATGCGGAGAATAGCACTAAATCTTAAGAGTCACATATTTATGCCCAATGGGAAACAGAAATAATGCAATAGATAAGACAAGTGGCAAGTGCAATTTGTTACAATCTTTTCAACCATTAAAAGTTATCAACCACTGAGAATTCTCAAATTTTAATGTTGTTCTATCTACTGTCTAACACGGTACAAAGATATATATCTTTCCTGTACTTTTGCAATGAACTTTTAAAAGAAATGGACGTTTTTGCATGTTTTATCTATTTCTATACCAGTGGTCCGAAAGAATTGCATATAATATATGTGCTGTAATAATGTCTGGAACATTTTATGATAATATTTCATCATGTGTTGACTTTTAACACATTTATTACAAAAAAAAATTCTCTAGCTTTCAGTAATTTATACATAAAGATGGACTGAACATTTCAGAACAAAATTATTTACTACCACTTATGCTAGATGTAGAGGTTAAATAAATATTCTCCTTGGTAAACTGGACTTACTAGATTTATACTGACACAGGAAATCCTATTGATCTGTTTAACGGTAAACAAACAGATCTTCCATGATGCATAAAGAAAATGTAAAATAAATAATTGCTAAGGACAATCATTTAAAAATGCTGTTCATTCTAGCCTTACTTGATAGACTAAGAAGCCAATCTCTTTTCAATATAGTTGTTCACCCTTGAAATAAGAGAAAGCAAATTGAAGATCATAATTCCATCATTAAACGTGCTGGTTTCTCATTTAATGATGATTAACGATCAGTGTCTTGTTTCATTACCCCACATAAATCCTGCTCTCTGGTTGCTTACTCATACTCATGAATTCTCAATAGATGTTGTAACACTAAACTAACCCGGCAATATTTGTTGTGGACATTGTCAAGTCATCATTCTAGCAGCATTCTCAATCTGTAGTCTGCAATACTGTGACCCAGACAAGGTCTTATTGTTTCAAGCCAAGGCTATAAAGCAAATCATTTCTAAAATTATTGATGAAGAACGTGCACAGTCATACTTAGGTGAGAAGCATAGAAAAAAAAGAGGTGCTTAACATAACGCGCATACATGCTAATAACTTAACCCCTTTACCCCCAAGGGTGGTTTGCACGTTAATGACCAGGCCAATTTTTACAATTCTGACCACTGTCCCTTTGTGAGGTTATAACTCTGGAACGCTTCAACGGATCCCAGTGATTCTGACATTGTTTTCTCGTGACATATTGTACTTCATGACAATGGTAAAATATCTTTGATAGTACCTGCGTTTATTTGTGAAAAAAACGGAAATTTGGCGAAAATTATGAAAATTTCGCAATTTTCCAAATTTGAATTTTTATGCAATTAAATCACAGAGATATGTCACACAAAATACTTTTCCCACATGTCTACTTTACATCAGCACAATTTTGGAACCAAAATTTTTTTTCGTTAGGGAGTTATAAGGGTTAAAAGTTGACCAGCAATTTCTCATTTCTACAACACCATTTTATTTTAGGGACCACATCTCATTTGAAGTCATTTTGAGGGGTCTATATGATAGAAAATACCCAAATGTGACACCATTCTAAAAACTACACCCCTCAAGGTGCTCAAAACCATATTCAAGAAGTTTATTAACCCTTCTGGTGCTTCACAGGAATTTTTTGAATGTTTAAATAAAAATGAACATTTAACTTTTTTTCACAAAAAATTTAATTCAGCTCCAATTTGTTTAATTTTACCAAGGGTAACAGGAGAAAATAGACCCCAAACATTGTTGTACAATTTGTCCTGAGCACGACAATACCCCACATGTGGGGGTAAACCACTGTTTGGGCGCATGGCAGAGCTCGGAAGCGAAGGAGCGCCATTTGACTTTTCAATGCAAAATTGACTGGAATTGAGATGGGACGCCATGTTTCGTTTGGAGAGCCCCTGATGTGCCTAAACATTGAAACCCCCCACAAGTGACACCATTTTGGAAAGGAGACCCCTTAAGGAACTTATCTAGATGTGTGGTGAGCACTTTGACCCACCAAGTGCTTCACAGAAGTTTATAATGTAGAACCGTAAAAATAAAAAATCATATTTTTTCACAAAAATTAACTTTCCGCCCCCAATTTTTTATTTTCCCAAGGGTAACAGGAGAAAATGGACCCCAAAGGTTGTTGTACAATTTGTCCTGAGTACGCTGATACCCCATATGTGGGGGTAAACCACTGTTTGGGCGGATGGGAGAGCTCGGAAGGGAAGGAGCGCCGTTTGACTTTTCAATGCAAAATTGACAGGAATTGAGATGGGACGCCATGTTGCGTTTGGAGAGCCACTGATGTGCCTAAACATTGAAACCCCCCACAAGTGACAACATTTTGGAAAGTAGACCCCCTAAGGAACTTATCTAGATGTGTGGTGAGCACTTTGACCCACCAAGTGCTTCACAGAAGTTTATAATGCAGAGCCGTAAAAATAAAACAAAAAATTTTTCCCACAAAAATTATTTTTTTAGCCCCCAGTTTATTATTTTCCCGAGGGTAACAGGAGAAATTGGACCCCAAAATTTGTTGTCCAATTTGTTCTGAGTGCGCTGATACCCCATATGTGGGGGGGAACCACTGTTGGGCGCATGGGAGGGCTCGGAAGGGAAGGAGCTCCATTTGGAATGCAGGCTTAGATGGAATGGTCTGCAGGTGTCACATTGCATTTGCAGAGCCCCTAATGTACCGAAACAGTAGAAACCCCCCACAAGTGACACCATTTTGGAAACTAGACCCCCTAAGGAACTTATCTACATGTGTGGTGAGCACTTTGACCCACCAAGGGCTTCACAGAAGTTTATAATGGAGAGCCGTAAAAATAAAACAAAAATTTTTTCCCACAAAAATTATTTTTTAGCCCCCAGTTTTGTATTTTCCCGAGGGTAACAGGAGAAATTGGACCCCAAAATTTGTTGTCCAATTTGTTCTGAGTGCGCTGATACCCCATATGTGGGGGGAACCACTGTTTGGGCGCATGGGAGGGCTCGGAAGTGAAGGAGCTCCATTTGGAATGCAGGCTTAGATGGAATGGTCTGCAGGTGTCACATTGCATTTGCAGAGCCCCTAATGTACCGAAACAGTAGAAACCCCCCACAAGTGACACCATTTTGGAAACTAGACCCCCTAAGGAACTCATCTAGATGTGTTGTGAGAGTTTTGAACCCCCAAGTGTTTCACTACAGTTTGTAACGCAGAGCCGTGAAAATTGAAAAAAAAAATCTTTCCCCCAAAAATTATTTTTTAGCCCCCAGTTTTGTATTTTCCCGAGGGTAAGAGGAGAAATTTGACCCCAAAAGTTGTTGTCCAATTTGTCCTGAGTACGCTGATACCCAATATGTTGGGGGGAACCACCGTTTGGGCGCATGGGAGGGCTCGGAAGGGAAGGAGTGCCATTTGGAATGCAGACTTAGATGGAATGGTCTGCAGGCGTCACATTGCGTTTGCAGAACCCCTAATGTACCTAAACAGTAGAAACCCCCCACAAGTGACCCCATATTGGAAACTAGACCCCCATGGAACTTATCTAGATGTGTTGTGAGAACTTTGAACCCCCAAGTGTTTCACTACAGTTTATAACGCAGAGCCGTAAAAATAAAAAATCTTTTTTTTTCCCACAAAAATTATTTTTTAGCCCCCAGTTTTGTATTTTCCCAAGGGTAACAGGAGAAATTGGACCCCAAAATTTGTTGTCCTATTTGTCCTGAGTACGCTGATACCCCATATGTTGGGGTAAACCCCTGTTTGGGCACACGGGAGAGCTCGGAAGGGAAGGAGCACTGTTTTACTTTTTCAACGCAGAATTGGCTGGAATTGAGATCGGACGCCATGTCGCGTTTGGAGAGACCCTGATGTGCCTAAACAGTGGAAACCCCCCAATTATAACTGAAACCCTAATCCAAACACACCCCTAACCCTAATCCCAACAGTAACCCTAACCACACCTCTAACCCTGACACACACCTAACCCTAATCCCAACCCTATTCCCAACTGTAAATGTAATCTAAACCCTAACCGTAACTTTAGCCCCAACCCTAACTGTAGCCTTAACCCTAGCCCCAACCCTAACTTTAGCCCCAACCCAAACTGTAGCCCTAACCCTAGCCCAAACCATAGCCCTAACCCAAACTTTAGCCCCAACCCTAACTGTAGCCTTAACCCTAGCCCTAACCATAGCCCTAACCCTAGCCCTAACCCTAACCCTAGCCCTAACCCTAGCCCTAACCCTAGCCCTAACCCTAGCCCTAGCCCAAACCCTAACCCTAGCCCTAACCCTAGCCCTAGCCCTAACCCTAGCCCTAATGGAAAAATGGAAATAAATACATTTTTTTAATTTTTCCCTAACTAAGGGGGTGATGAAGGGGGGTTTGATTTACTTTTATATCGGGTTTTTTAGCGGATTTTTATGATTGGCAGCCGTCACACACTGAAAGACGCTTTTTATTGCAAAAAATATTTTTTGCGTTACCACATTTTGAGAGCTATAATTTTTCCATATTTTGGTTCACAAAGTCATGTGAGGTCTTGTTTTTTGCGGGACGAGTTGACGTTTTTATTGGTAACATTTTCGGGCACGTTACATTTTTTGATCGCTTTTTATTCCGATTTTTGCGAGGCAGAATGACCAAAAACCAGTTATTCATGAATTTCTTTTGGGGGAGGCATTTATACCGTTCCGCGTTTGGTAAAATTGATAAAGCAGTTTTATTCTTCGGGTCAGTAGGATTACAGCGACACCTCATTTATATCATTTTTTTATGTTTTGGCGCTTTTATACGATAAAAACTATTTTATAGAAAAAATAATTATTTTTGCATCGCTTTATTCTCAGGACTATAACTTTTTTTTTTTTTTGCTGATGATGCTGTATGGTGGCTCGTTTTTTGCGGGACAAGATGACGCTTTCAGTGGTATCATGGTTATTTATATCTGTCTTTTTGATCGCGTGTTATTCCACTTTTTGTTCGGCGGTATGATAATAAAGCGTTGTTTTTTGCCTCGTTTTTTGTTTTTTTTTCTTACGGTGTTTACTGAAGGGGTTAACTAGTGGGCCAGTTTTATAGGTCGGGCCGTTACGGACGCGGCGATACTAAATATGTGTACTTTTATTGCTTTTTTTTTATTTAGATAAAGAAATGTATTTAGGGGAATAATATTTTTTTTTATTTTTTTTTACACATTTTTAAAAATTTTTTTTACTTTTTTACATTGTCCCAGGGGGGGACATCACAGATCAGTGATCTGACAGTGTGCACAGCACTCTGTCAGATCACTGATCTGACATGCAGCGCTGCAGCCTTCACAGTGCCTGCTCTGAGCAGGCTCTGTGAAGCCACCTCCCTCCCTGCAGGACCCGGATCCGCGGCCATCTTGGATCCGGGGCTGGAGGAAGCAGGGAGGGAGGTGAGACCCTCGCAGCAACGCGATCACATCGCGTTGCTGCGGGGGGCTCAGGGAAGCCCGCAGGGAGCCCCCTCCATGCGGGAAGCTTCCCTATACCGCCGGCACATCGCGATCATCTTTGATCGCGGTGTGCCAGGGGTTAATGTGCCGGGGGCGGTCCGTGACCGCTCCTGGCACATAGTGCCGGATGTCAGCTGCGATAAACAGCTGACACCCGGCCGCGATCGGCGGCGCTCCCCCCGTGAGCGCCGCCGATCGCGCTGGACGTACTATCCCGTCCGTGGTCATGGGGGCCCACCCCACCTCGACGGGATAGTACGTCCCATGTCAGAAAGGGGTTAAAGGGGGTTTCCCATGAACCAAAGTTCATTTTAATCAATAGATCTTGGCATAATAATAACTTCCACAATTAGTTGTGTTTAAATAAAATGTTCCTGTGCTGAGATAATCTTATAAATGTGCCCCTGTTGTGTACTGTGTAATGGCTGTGTCTGAAAAAGAGTATACAGACAGGACAGCATGAGATCACAGCTGATTCTTTTTGTAAAAAAAAAGGTAAAACATTTCCCCGCCTGTTTTTAATCAATGTTTTACTTCAAAGAAAGAATAATTTGCGATCCCATGCTGTAATGTCTGTACACTCCCCACCCCTACCAAGGAGATGTGGCATGATCAGACCATGTTCCTGTACGGTCAGACACAGCCATTACACAGTACACAGCAGGGGCAGATTTATAAGATTATCTCCACACAGGAACATTTTGTTTAACAACATCCAATTGTGGAAATTAATTTAATTCCAAAATCTATTCATTAAAATTAACGTTTGTTCATAGGAAAGCCTCTTTAAATGTATTAAAATATACAAAATACTATGATATGATACTATATATATATATACATATATATATATATATGTATATATATATATATTAACTGGTCTTTGGCTCAATCTCGAGCCATTCAACTTGATAGATGAACACTCTGTAGGATGATAGCTCTTGTGCAGGCCTACAAGGGTCCACCAGGGTCTTTTCTGCATTTATCTTGATAGTATCTAGCCATTGGGTTGCTAGTCTTTCTCTTTGCCTTGTTCCTTTTAATCTCCCAACCATGATGTTCTTCAGTGATTACTCTGTTCGTATGATGCGTCCAGAGTAGGCAAGTCATAGCTTCGTGAGCCTTGCTCTGAGTGACATGTCTGGCCTGATTTGCTCCAAAATTGGTTTATTTGGTCATTTTGCCATCAATGGTATTGATAACATCCTTCTCCAGCACCACATTTCTCCACAGATTCTTATTGTTTCCTTATTGTCCAGTTTTCGCATCCGTATGTTACCACAGAAAAGACAAAACTATGTACGAGCCATGTCTTTATTCCTAGATTTGAACACCTTGTTCACTGACTTCATTGTAGATTTGCCCATGCAGTTATTTGCCCATCGCTGCATCTTGAGTGATCACTGATCCGAATAGGTTGAAGTCCTTTACAACTTCTATTTCGTCATCGTCCTTCGCAAATGTGTCCCGGTTGTACCTGGCAGTAGACCATATCTTTGTCTTTTTTGTATTGAGTAGCTATCCCATGTTCAAGCTTTCTATCTTGACACTCCATTAGCATATTTTCACAAGCTTCAACATTTATCATACAATAAACATTAGGTCTTAGTAGCCATTGAAAGTAATAGTTATTATAGACCGCTGAGGTAGCTGTCATATTGAGCATCAGTACACATGGTATTGTAACAGAATCACACCCATGACTGTAAATCTTGTGTCATGATAGATTTATCTATTAAATATGATCCTCAGCAGGCTGCACATGCATCAATTAAGCAGAAAAAGTATAGGTAAACTTTCATGATATTGAAGTAACTCCTTGTCTGATGTGTAGCCCAGCGCCCCAATGTGCATTTCACCCAGCTTCATCTGGGGGCATGTATAGCAAATATATACCTGGAAAAGACCACAAGACCTGCTGTTTTGCAGATGCTCTTACAAAGCCACCTTGTCACTGGTTTTAATGTTTTTACTAATTGGCATTTATCGTAATGTACAAATTAAGGAAAATGTCACTTGGTATCTAAGCTTCATAACGACAAACAAATCAGTAAAAAGCTATAATCTTTAATGCGCTATAGCGCTAAAACACTGCCTGTCTGCCTTAGGCTATGTGCACACGTTGCAGATTTGACTGTGGAATTTTCTGTGCAGATTCTGCATCTCTTGGCAGAAAACGCAGGTCAGAATCTGCACCTTTTTTTGGTATGTGCACACGTTGCAGATTTTTGTGCATATTTCTTCCTTTTTTTCCCCCCTGCAGATTTCTATTATGGAATGGGTGCAGAAACGCAGCAGATCTGCACAAAGAATTGACATGGTCCTTTTTTGAATCTGCTGCGTTTTCTGTGCAGATTTTTCTGCACCATTAGCACAGCATTTTCTTTTTGCCATTGATTTACATTGTACTGTAAATCACTTGCAGATCTGCAGCGTTTCTGTGCAGAAAAAAAAGCTGCAGTTCTGCAGGAAATCTGCAATGTGTGCACATAGCCTAACTTTGAACCATAGCTTTAGAGAGAAAACGTGCTCGGCTCCGAAACTTAGACCCACACTGCTGGGAGGAAATTAATGTTATTCCCCAACAGCATTCCAGCTTCATTCACGGTGGCAGTGCCAGCTAGGGTACACTGACTGACAGCCATCCCTAATGCTGATCCTGCTGTCAGTCAGTGCAGGGATGCAGTTACAGTCGCCACTCTCTTTACATAGAGTAATGATTGAACCCCTCCCACACTAAATCTCACCTCAGACATTACATTTTCCCTACACTAAACCTCCCACACACTAAATCTCACCTCACCCCCTCACTAAATCTCTTCTCGTTACACTAAATCTTTGATGTGTTCAACTCCACTGGTCTAAAGTACTTACCACCAATGTTCTTTGCGCCTCTGCATGCCGGCAAGTGACATTAGCAGCACATAACTTGATCACACTGCTGACATTGCCCTGACCTGGCGGTGAGAGCTTCAATTGTACTCGCATCTGAAAGATGCAAGTACAGTTCTTCACTGTGAGCTGCCGCGCTACACCTTCTGTGAGCTGGCTGTCAGTCTGCAGGGTGGCAAAAGGCAGCCACTGGGTGAGACACCTCACATCGCTGCATTAGGCAACCCGATGGCACAACTTTGCCAGCTGCGCCCAAAGTAGATGACCCGCCTGCCCTCATGAATAAGATTATTCAAAGGATTTTACAATGACAGAGGTATTTTTGGACTGAGATGGGTCATGTAGTTCTTGCAATGTCCAGGGTATTTTGCTCATCCATAATTCCCTATTACTTATTACTTTCTTCAGTACTGGACACACTAGTCAATATAAACTTACTCTGTATGTGATTAGTCTCAACTTTTAAAATACATTTTCTTTTTTATGGCATTCTACTGCCATAGTGATGACGACTAAGAGGCAAATAAGGCTAGTACAAAGATACAGTGGAAAATAGAATATTTATGAGTAGCTTCAAATACAAATATGAAAAAAGAAAGGAGTCAGCTTTAGGGTGAAGTGTTTCCAAGAGCTTCTGGAGCCGCACACGGATCAAGTCATAGCAACTGATGGAGGCAGGCTGACCATGAGTAAGACTAAAGTCGAAACGCGTAGGTCCTGTCATTAAATATTGACCTGCACTATTGCCCTCTATTGCCTCTACTTCACTGGATCGCTATTTTTTCTCCAAAATACAAATATAGCTTGTTCCAAATGTACTTACTGTATTTAACAATGCTTTATGGCAACAGTAACTGGCAATAAAAATAAAAAGCTGTCAGATATAACACTGAGTGAAATATTTATATGTATTGTAGATGGTACAATAAGAAATGGGTTTTGCTATGCTATAAATGCTATGTCTACGCACAAGCACTAAGTCCTCAATAATGGTGTGCAAAATGACGCGTTGAAGTAAGATGCGCCAAATTTACTAATAAGCATTCACTTCTTAATGAGTTTGGAGCATTGTTCAACTGCCATGCGCCACAAGAATAAATGTGCTCCAATCCGGTACTGGAGTACGCTTCTGTCATAGTCTACACAATGTTTTTGGCTTAAAGAAGATGAATTTGTCAGCATTGCTAGGCCATGGACTCTCCTTGCAAAGTGCCATTTACTTTTCAAAAAGTTGATTGAACTACTTGAGACTGGAGTAAAAATTTCAAAAGTCCCTTCATTGTTAAGCAACTGAAAATTGTGCAAAAATGTACAATATTTCAATTAATTTGACACCATAATTTTGGTGAAATCTCTTTGATGAATTGAGGCCACAGTCGTTTCGTGGATTTCTGCCTTGATTTTCCATCTACTTTCAGCAAAAGAATATCTTATATTATATTGTTAAGTTTTAATTATAGCAGTTCCAGTTATTGCCGGGTCTATGAACATATATTTGTGAGAATATAGTCAGCTGTTGTTTTGTAAGAGTACAATTCATTAATAGCTACCTGGAGCAATATAAAGCATATAACCCATCTTGTTAATGATAACTTGCTGAAGCAGGAAATTATTCCAAATTTACAACAGAAATGGAGTCTTAGTCACCATTATAGATGTTAGGCCATAAAAAGTATAATGACATCTGCAAGAGTTCTGCATGATAGATTATTTAGTTGGAAGCTTTTACAGTCAAATTACAAATAGCTTCTTAAAAAAAGCAGAAAAAGAATAAGACTGACTTAACAATAAACCATAGCTATAGTGTTTGGAGTCATGCAGTATAAAGGTGACATCTGGCAATAATGCCAATTCTTGACATAGCTTCCTTTCCCAAGGTGCATATTGCCTCTTCAGAGAGGAAGAGGACTAGAACTCTATAGCGCCACCTGTGGAAGTGGCGATCCTACAAGTCACAAACCACCCTTTAATGAGCCTACCAATATAACTTAGAATAAAAGCCAAATCAGAATCTTGATTTGCAGACACAGTATTTCAGGGTATTGTCCCATCGTCAGTGCAAAGTATAATATCTGATTTGGTTAGGTGAGAGGCTCTAAACTGACTTCTAAGGGGTAACATTTCGTCTTGTGGTGAGTGGCATACCAGCTGTGCAATGCTCCTCTGGGAAATTAAATGTGCAAATTGCCTCTTCAGTGAGGACTAGAACTCTATAGCACTACCTGTTGGAAGCAGCTATCCTACAAGTCACTATCGACTCTTTAACATGCACAAGGAGAAACGTTACCCTTTAGACCAAAGTCCAAAGCCTGTCTCCTAGCCAAATCAGATCCCATACTTTGCACTGACGAGTGGCAATACACCGAAACAACGTGCCTGAAAATTGAGATTCTGATTTGGCTTTTATCCTAAGTCATGTTGCCATGGCCACTGCACGCCGGGCGCCGCCTCCTCTTCATTAGCGTTCCCGGCGCCTGCGTTGTTATTATTTTTGGGGGGCATGCGCAGTTGAACTGCACTTCGAACTTACAGATCAGGCGCCGGAGACGCTAATAAAGGAAGATGAGGCATGCAGAGGACATGAGAGACGGCTGGGAGGTGTCTGGATTAGGGGGGAAAGACCTTCCTCCCTGGCAATTTTCAAGGTATGAGGGACAAATTTAAAAAACGATTATTTCAGCAGTGCCAGGGACCCGAACTAAAAGAGCCACCTTGTCAGAATGCAGCATCAGTGCTGCACAAGGTGGCTCTTTTAGTTACAAACGCCGGGGGGGAGGGGGGTGACAGGTTCCCTTTAAAGTATATCTTCATGTTGCATTCATCTGAATGTGGATCCCAGAAATTCATAACCAGGCCACAAGGACAGTCTCATTGATTTCCAAAAAAAGTATATAATTCCACTTGTGTTAATTCATAGTTTTGATGCCTTCAGTGTGAATTTACAATTTTCATAGTCATGAAAATACAGAAAAATCTTTAAATGAGAAGGTGTGTCCAAACGTTTGCTCTGTACTGTATATATGTGTGTCAATTATATATATACATATATATATATTGTATATACAGTATGTATGTATGTATATATACAGTACAGACCAAAAAGTTTGGACACACCTTCTCATTTAAAGATTTTTCTGTATTTTCAAGACTATGAAAATTGTACATTCACAATGAAGGCATCAAAACTGTGAATGTGGAACACATGTGGAATTATATACATAACAAAAAAGTGTGAAACAACTGAAAATATGTCTTATATTTTAGGTTCTTCAAAGTAGCCACCTTTTGCTTTGATGACTGCTTTGCACACTCTTGACATTCTCCAGCCTCTAGACACTACGCTGACAGACAGAGCAAACCTTCTTGCCACAGCTTGCATTGATGTGCCATCCTGGATGAGCTGCACTACCTGAGCCACTTGTGTGGGTTGCAGAGTCCGTCTCATGCTACCACGAGTGTGAAAGCACAACCAACATTCAAAAGTTACCAAAACATCAGCCAGAAAGCATTGGTACTGAGACGTGGTCTGTGGTCCCCACCTGCAGAACCACTCCTTTATTGAGTGTGTCTTGATAATTGCCAATAATTTCCATCTGTTGTCTATTCCATTTGCACAACAGCATGTGAAATTGATTGTCAAACAGTGTTGCTTCCTAAGTGGACAGTTTGATTTCACAGAAGTTTGATTTACTTGAAGTTATATTCTGTTGTTTAAGTGTTCCCTTTATTTTTTTGAGTAGTGTATAAATATATATATATATATATATATATATATATATATATACCTATACTATGTGTAGACATATATTCTATCTATTCTATTTTAACCTGTCAGTGTGATTTTACATTACACCGCAGTGAATTGCCGGCTTTTCTAAAAGACACGGGTGCATATTTCTCACAAGTCACAGTGATGGTCCTTGTGGTGTGCGAGTTTTTCGCGCACCCATAGACTTTCATTGGTGAGTCTCAGCCGATATACAGTGCAAATCGCAGCATGCTGCAATTTCACTCGCACGTATAATACGGCCGAGAAAAAAACGATGATGGGAGCTGCCCCATAGATTAACATTGGTCCGAGTGCTATGTGATTTTTTCTCGCATAGCACTCATCTGTATTCCTCTCTAGTGTGACTCCAGCCTAATAGTGATTGTCTCATGGAGATCTCCCATGGAGAGCTGTCACATCACCAGTAGTGTTGAGCGATACCGTCCGATACTTGAAAGTATTGGTATCGGATAGTATCGGCCGATACCCGAAAAATATCGGATATCGCCGATACCGATATCCGATACCAATACAAGTCAATGGGACATCAAGTATCGGAAGGTATTCTCATGGTTCCCAGGGTCTGAAGGAGAGGAAACTCTCCTTCAGGCCTTGGGATCCATAGGGATGTGTAAAATAAAGAATTAAAATAAAAAATATTGATATATTTACCTCTCCGGCGGCCCCTGAACTCAGCGCGGGTAACCGGCAGGCTTCGTTGTTCAAAATCAGCGCTTTTAGGACCTGAGAATCACGTCCCGGCTTCTGATTGGTCGCGGGCCGCCCATGTGACCGCCACGCGACCAATCACAAGCCGCGACGTCACCGCAAGCTATTAACGCGCTCATTTTTAAAAATGAGCGCGTTAATGGCTTTCAAAGACGTAGCGGCTTGTGATTGGTCGCGGCCACGCGACCAATCACAAGCCGCGACGTCACCGCAAGCTATTAACGCGCTCATTTTTAAAAATGAGCGTGTTAATGACTTTCAAAGACATAACGGCTTGTGATTGGTCGCGTGGCCGCGACCAATCACAAGCCGCTACATCTTTGAAAGTCATTACCGCGCTCATTTTTAAAAATGAGCGCGTTAATAGCTTGCGGTGACGTCGCGGCTTGTGATTGGTCGCGTGGCCGCGACCAATCACAAGCCGCTACGTCTTTGAAAGTCATTACCGCGCTCATTTTTAAAAATGAGCGCGTTAATAGCTTGCGGTGACGTCGCGGCTTGTGATTGGTCGCGTGGCCGCGACCAATCACAAGCCGCTACGTCTTTGAAAGTCATTACCGCGCTCATTTTTAAAAATGAGCGCGTTAATAGCTTGCGGTGACGTCGCGGCTTGTGATTGGTCGCGTGGCCGCGACCAATCACAAGCCGCTACGTCTTTGAAAGTCATTACCGCGCTCATTTTTAAAAATGAGTGCGTTAATAGCTTGCGGTGACGTCGCGGCTTGTGATTGGTCGCGTGGCGGTCACATGGGCGGCCCGCGACCAATCAGAAGCCGGGACGTGATTCTCAAGTCCTAAAAGCGCTGATTTTGAACAACGAAGCCTGTCGGTTACCCGCGCTGAGTCCAGGGGCCGCCGGAGAGGTAAATATATCAATATTTTTTATTTTAATTCTTTATTTTACACATCTCTATGTATCCGATACCGATACCCGATACCACAAAAGTATCGGATCTCGGTATCGGAATTCCGATACCGCAAGTATCGGCCGATACCCGATACTTGCGGTATCGGAATGCTCAACACTAATCACCAGATGTGACCGCTCTCCAGGGGCTCTGGTGATACAATGACAGAGATAATCCAAATGAGAAGAAAAAGGAGCCACAATATAGTCTGCACACCACCAACCAAGTATATGAAAAAAGAACAGCTTTATTGGTAACAAAAATAGTTAAAAACAGTTAAAAATAATACACAAAACAACTACCCCATAAGGCCTGTCCGAAATGATATCTCATCAATAGCATGAATACCACACATGGCGCCAGACACAAATATGCAAATGCAAAATACGGCTGGGAATGATCTTATGAAAATATATATATAGACCACATACTCAATCCTAATACAGGGATACGGGTCAAGGCCGCAAGCCTAATACATAACTAACATATGGACAAAGTACTAAAAGTAACAGGGCCTTAGCCCCTAATGCAGGATGAACAAATAATGTCCACTGCCCATAGTTAGAGCCGCAGCCAAAAAGACTCTAATCAACATATCACCCCAGCAGCGTGCACAAAGTTACCCAATAATCACCTATAATAGGGAGGGTAACCCTGGCAACAATGGCAGAGATAATCCTCCGCACTGTATCACCTGAGTTCACCTGTCACTTGCAGCACTACAGCATGAGAATTTTCTCACGGCTGTAGTGCCGTAAAGTGAACTCCGATTATACACTGCAGGAGGGTTATCTCCGGTCAGTGTGTCATCGGAGGCCCTAAAGAACGGTCACATCTGCTGATGTGACCACTCTATAGGGGAGATCGTCATGGGACATACTTTAAAGAGGGACTATGTCGGAAGAGGGAGAATTTGTGTTTGTCTTTTTACATTTTTTGCAGGTGATCAATGGCTTCGATTGGATTAGGCGTGGAATAAAAATTATGAAAAAATGAGTAGTGTTTTTATCTCATTAATAACTATAGGTTTAATAATGGATAGGCATCTTATTGACACCTCTCCATTATTAACCAGGCTTAATGTCACCTTACAATCAAAGGTGACATTAACTCCTTATTACCCCATATGCCACCACTACATGGCAGTGAGAAGAGAGAGGCTAAGTGCCAGAATTGGTGCATGTTACAGATGCGCCATTTCTAGAGCAGCTGGGGGCTGGTATTTTAGTAAGGGGGGGCCAATATCCATGACCCCTTTCAAGGCTATGAATATCAGCCCGCAGCTGTCTGTGTAGCCTTTCTGGCTATAAATTATAGGGGGGCCCACATCATTTTCTGGGGGTCCCCCAATTTTAATAGCCAGTAAAGGCTAAAAATACAGCTGTGGGATGATATTCATAGCCTGGGAAGCTCCATGGGTGTTAACCCCTTCCCAGGCTAGAAATATTGGCCCCCAGCCGTTGGTTTTCCCTTTCTGCCACAGAAAATTGCACCATTTTTTTAAATTAAAGATATAGCGTGCAGATTTTGTGTGTATGTGTGTGTCTTTAACTATTTATGTACCATTTTATCTATCTATCTATCTATCTATCTGTCTGTCTGTCTGTCTATCTATCTAGGTCTGTCTGTCTATCTCTGTCTATCTATCTATCTATCTATCTATCTGTCTCTGTGTGTGAACACTATTCCTCCATGGAGTATGCAAAATAAGAGGTTGGGCAAAGAAATGACATCACAATAATTTTTTTTTTAAATAATAATCAAATCCGCATAAAAAAGCACAGATTTTTACCTGCGTTTTCTGTCAAGAGGTGCAGATTCTGTTCAGAAAATTCTGCAGGCAAATCTGCAATGTGTGCACATACCCTTAGGATACCAGAGTACAGTCTTGTAATATTGTGAGTATTGCCAATTTCCAAATTCAATGGAAATAAGATGTATAGAAAAATCCTATATTTATGCAGTATAGATGAATAGCTGGAGTACACACTCTTAAATTGCTACTATTTCACAATTAATAATGTATTTGAGGGGAAGATAAACAAAATTCTAATTAAAAACTCATGAATACAGAAAGTTGAGAAATTGTAATTTTTGAAGCTTGCATTATAGAGGAAGATTTTTGGAAATATTTTGTATTTCTTTTAGAGGAGGATAAAAAGAACTTGATAGCTTGAGCTAATCTTTTATCTCTCCATTCTGTCCCTTGAGCATCTCAAGTAAAACTAAAATCATCAGCTACATTAATAAACATAGAGTGGAATTTTACTGCTTCATTTGCACAATAAAACAAGCAGAAAGTCACAACCTGAAACATTTTTTCAGTTAGTGATTAGGGCATATTAAATGCTAATTCAAAATGTTTAGCTAGTCTAGGACAATGATCAATTGGGTGGTTTTTTATTTGTAGAATAATTTATATATATTCATAGTTGTGTGATAAAGTGTTTGCCCCTTCCTGATTCCCTATTTTTTTCATATTTATCACACTTAAAGGGAACCTGTCAGCAGGATTATGCACATTAACCTACAGACACTGTCAGGTTGGCACAGTTACAGTGGGGAAAAAAAGTATTTAGTCAGTCACCAATTGTGCAAGTTCTCCAACTTAAAAAGATGAGAGAGGCCTGTAATTGACATCATAGGTACAACTATAAGAGTCAAAATGAGAAAACAAATCCAGAAAATCACCTTGTCTGATATGGCAAGATTTATTTTGCAAATTACGGTGGAAAATAAGTATTTGGTCATTAACAAAAGTTCATCTCAATATTTTGTTATATATCCTTTGTTGACAATGACAGTGGTCAAATGTTTTCTGTAAGTCTTCACAAGGTTGGCACACACTGTTGGTGGTATGTTGTTACTAACGGTAGCCTTTGTTACGATGGTCCCAGCTCTATGCAGGTCATTCACTAGGTCCCCCGTGTGGTTCTGGGAAATTGTGAGATCTTGGGTGGAGCCCCAGATCGAGGGAGATTATCATTGGTCTTGTATGTCTTCCATTTTCTTATTATTGCTCCCATGGTTGATTTCATCACACCAAGCTGCTAGCCTATTGCAGATTCAGTCTTCCCAGCCTGGTGCAGGGCTACAATTTTGTTTCTTGTGTCCTTCAACAGCTCTTTGGTCTTCACCATAATGGAGTTTGGAGTGTTACTGTGTGAGGTTGTGAAGAGGTATCTTTTATACTGATAACAAGTTTAAACAGGTGCCATTACTACAGGTAATGAGTGGAGGACAGAGGAGCCACTTAAGGAAGAAGTTACAGTTCTGAGAGAGCCAGAAATCTTGCATGTTTTTAGGTGACCAAATACTTATTTTCCACCATATTTTGCTAAATAAATCTTGCCAAATCAGACAAGGTGATTTTCTGTATTTGTTTTCTCATTTTGACTCTCATAGTTGTGGTCTACCTATGATGTCAATTACAGGCCTCTCTCATCTTATTAAGTGGGAGAACTTGCACAATTGATCGCTGACTAAATACTTTTTTCCCCACTGTATACTGATTAAAATGACCTACCTCCTAGTTTACATAATGAATATTATATATTGAAAAAAAAAAACCTTCTGAAGGCAAGCGCTGGCGATGGCACCTGCGCTGCAGCATAATCGCATATGTACTGTGTACATAATTAATATGGTTGAGGTTATCCTGATATTCCAAAAGCAAAATCTGTTTGAAAATGGTGCCCACTGCGTCGGCGCAGTAGCAACTATCGGTGATCTGATAGCTGCTACTGGGCAGGTGCAGGTGGCACTATCTTGCTAGAGAAAAAAAAAATTTCCTCCTCCAAGATGGCACCGTGGGCGCCTGTGCCATAGCAGCTATTGACGATCGCCTACTGTGCAGGTGCGGTGAGCACCATTTTCAAATGGATTTTTTTTCTATGGAATACCAGTATGACCGTAACCATATTAATTATATACACAGTACATATGCGATTATTCTGCAGCGCAACTGCCACGGCTGGCGCCTGCCTACAGAAGGGTTTTTTTTTTCAATATGTATATATAATATTCTTTATGTAAACTAGGGGGCAGGTTACTGAGGGATCAGTGACCAGTCAGTAGTCTTCATTATGAAGAGCTAAGTAGAGCATCACCCCCACAGGCCACCCCGGAGCATGAGAATCTCATTAACTCAAAACTGAAAATAAAGATTAAACAGCAACCACAAGACGGATTTCATCAACCAAGGTATCATTTTAATCAGTATAACGGACCAACATGACACTTTCTGTAGGTTACTGTGCACAATCCTGCTGACAGGTTCACTTTAAATGTTTCAGATCACGGAAAAAATATTATTAAGGGAAAAAGAAATCCAAACCTACAGGTCCCTGTGTGAAAAAAGTGATTGTACCCAATCTTTGCCTTAAAATATAAATTAACTGTGGTTTATCACATCTTTGGGAAGCTGAGTTCAAACCACCTAGCCACACTTAAATAGAAGCTGCCTGACAAAATGAAGTAGATCCTCAAAAGCTAGACATCATACCACATTCCCCAAAAAATTCTGGAACAAATGAGAAACAAAGTAATTGAGATCTTTCTGTCTGGAAAAAGTTATAAAGCCATTTCTCAAGCTTTGGGACTCCAGCGAGCCACAGTGAGTGCCATTATCCACAATTGGCAAAAACATGGAACAGTGGTTGAACTTTCCCAGGAGTGGCCGGCTGACCAAAATTACCCCAAGAGCGCAGCAAAGACTCATCCAGGAGGTCATAAAAGACCCTACAAAAACATCCAAAGAACTGCAGGTTTCAGTTGCCTCAGTTAAGGTCAGTATTCATGACTCCCACATAAGAAAGAGACTGGGCAAAAATGGCATGCATAACAGATTTCCAAGATGAAAACCACTGCTGAGTCATAAGAACATAAGGGCTAGTCTTAGCTTTGCCAGAAAACATCTTAGAATCATAGAATTTTCACTAAACCATCTCAGGCAGATGTCTGTCCAGCCTTTCTTTGACGACTTTCATTGAAAAAGAACTCACCAGCACTCATGGCAGCCTGTTCCACTCATTGATCACCCTCACCGTCAAAAAGATTTTTCTATCTAATCTGTATATTCTCCCTTTCAGTTTCATTCCATTGCTTCTCATGTTTCCATGTGCAAATGAGAATGATGATCCCTCTACACTGTGACATCCCTTCACATATTTGTAGACAGCTTCTATAAATCTACTTCTACAATACATCTATGGCCATATGTCATAAATGTGCAAGATGGGAACACCTCTTCATTGCTGGCCTATCTCTCAAACTTCTCTGTTGCTCTTCTTATTTTTTACACAAAGCCACCACGATTGTTTTGCCGTGTTAGTTTCATGACATGAATAAATGAAGGCACCTTTCTATAGTGTCACCGGGAAAGCAAATCTTGTACCAGGTTATGGGTGACCTGACAAGATATTTTGTTAGTCTTGGTGTAAAACAGATGAGGTCAGCTATGATATAGGAGAACATTCACAAAGCACAAACCTATTGAATGGCACTGTAGAAAGTAATGGGGCGTCATGGTGTCAGCCGAGCTGCAGAGAGCAAATGATCAGAGTGGTCTGTGAAAGCCAAAAAGGATGTCATCTTCCCCTAATAGGCACATTCCTGGAGAAGAAACTGCAGACCTCGCTATAGATTCTTTTGATTTATAAAATCTGCTGTGAGTCTTTTAAAGTCTTCATCTAATGCTTCTCAATCCCCATGACAACCAAATCCGATTGCGCTTGTTGGCATCTAGGATTACTTTCTAAAGTCCCAATATGTTTGCTATATTTTATCCCTACAATGTATGCTATAAATGGGTAGCATTGGATATTATCGCTTCTTTTCACCAGTATGAGCTAAACACATTCCCAGGACTCTGCCTCGAAGACCATTAGAGGCAATAATTCACAGATGGTTGTTTTCCACGCAGCACGTTCTCTGTAGCAGAAGAAGTGTCACACTCTCATCATGTACATCACAATGGGTTAAACACAATTTATGAAACATTTATATAAAAAGTTCATAGAATAGGCATTTTTTCCTGCCCTTGGAAGTGATATATGAGAAAAGACTCAAATCCTGTCGACAATCTCCTTTGCTGAGTGAGCACTATTTTGCCGCTTATTTGAAAGACGTCTCGGAGAAGATATATACGGGTTGTTGTAAACAGCTGATAACATGTCTGCTGTAAAAATAATGAAGCCGCTAACAAAAAGAGGTTTTTCTTATCTTCTCCGAAGCGAGCAACTTAAAACAGAACAGCTTTCTTCATATTTTAATGTATTTCATCATCACAGATAGACTATTTCTTAAAGAGAGACTTGAAATGATGCAAGAAAACAACTTCATAGCCTACATGATTCTTCCCCTGCTTTACTGTGGCTACTTAAAAAAAAAATTCTGAAAGTATCATGCCAAGAGGGTTTGGACTTTGATTCCAAAAACGTGACACTTATATCTCAGTCTTTGTTAAAGTCCTGTTTATTATATTAGCCATAATTTGAAATCTTGTCTTTTTTATAGAATCATTTTTTTCTAAGGCAGCACTGTGTATAACAAACAGCCATTACCCCGACTCATCCTACAAAGAACAACGACCCTGAAGTTGCACCCCACCCACATACATATTAGGGCTCATACTCACATGCGAGAAACTCAGATGAGTCTCACACATCAATACCCAGGACACTGCCACCAGCACTGAGGAGTGGAGCGTTCAGCGCATGTATTGCTATGCGGCCGCACGCTCCGATCTGAGTGTCGGGTGCAGTGCCGGGTATTGACGTGCGAGACTCATCTGAGTTTCTCGCATGTGAGTATGAGCCCATAGAGTAATGTTGGCTGAATCTGCCGATATTGATAGGTTCAGCCATCAGTCTAATGCGTATGGGGGCCAGACAGCTGATCATCAGGTTATCAAGGGAGATGTCAACTGAGTGTGTCCAGTTTCAGACTGCCGATCACTTTGTTCTCCGGGAAACAAGCCAACTCCAGATATGGTTTTCTCATACAGAATGCAGGAGTACTTAGCTGAAAGAGCACTAGTTTGTGATGAAGAGCTAGCCGAGATGGCCACAGGCCGTACGATCATCCGAAGCCTCATTCGGCCAACAGCCATCTAATGTATTTGGCCGGCTTTAGTTACTCTTTGTGCCATGTTGTGCCTTATGATGGCATCTTATCTCTCCTGGAAGAAAGCAAGTAATCTTTTTTTTTATTACAGTATACAGTAGATCACGCTACAAGCTCACATTCATGCAGAAAATCTCTGCCTCCATGTGGAAATCTTCTACAGTGACATAATTAGTCCTGGATACATAGGTTCGGATCTTTAGATATCCAGAATGTTATTTATAACCCAAACTTACTAGATGTTATTTATAAGACCCTGTTCACACTGATCTTCTGCAGAGCATTTGGGTGAATTCCCATATTATTATTATTATTATTATTATTATAGCGCCATTTATTCCATGGCGCTTTACATGTGAAGAGGGGTATACATAATAAAAACAGGTACAATAATCTTGAACAATACAAGTCACAACTGGTACAGAAGGAGAGATGACCCTGCCCATGAGGGCTCACAATCTACAAGGGATGGGTGAGGATACAGTAGGTGAGGATAGAGCTGGTCGTGCAGTGGTTTGGTCGATCGGTGGTTACTGCAGGCTGTAGGCTTGCCGGAAGAGGTAGGTCTTCAGGTTCTTTTTGAAGGTTTCGATGGTAGGCGAGAGTCTGATATGTTGCGGTAGAGAGTTCCAGAGTAGGGGTGATGCACGAGAGAAATCTTGTATGCGATTGTGGGAAGAGGAGATAAGAGGGGAGTAGAGAAGGAGATCTTGTGAGGATCGGAGGTTGCATGCAGGAAAGTACCAGGAGGCGAGGTCACAGATGTATGGAGGAGACAGGTTGTGGATGGCTTTGTATGTCATTGTAAGGGTTTTGAACTGGAGTCTCTGGGCGATAGGAAGCCAGTGAAGGGATTGACAGAAGGGAGAGGCCGGGGAATAGCGGGGGCACAGGTGGATTAGTCGGGCAGAATAGATTGGAGGGGTGCGAGAGTGTTTGAGGGGAGGCCACAGAGCAGGAGGTTACAGTAGTCAAGGAGGGAGATGATGAGGGCATGGACTAGGGTTTTTGCAGATTCTTGGTTTAGGAATGTACGGATCCATGAAATATTTTTGAGTTGAAGGTGGCAGGAAGTGGAAAGGGCTTGGAAATGCGGTTTGAAGGAGAGATCAGTGACAAGGATCACCCCGTGACAGCGAGCTTGTGGGACTGGGGAGAGTGGGCAGCCGTTTACTGTAATGGATAGGTTTGTTGGGGGGTCGCGTGAGATGGGGGAAAGACAATGAATTCTGTTTTGTCCATGTTAAATTTTGGAAATCTATCGGAGAAGAAGGATGAAATAGCGGATAGACATTGAGGGATTCTGGTTAGTAGGGTGGTGATATCTGGTCCAGAGATGTAGATCTGTGTGTCATCAGCATAGAGATGATACTGAAAACCGTGAGATTCTATGAGCTGTCCCAGGCCAAAAGTGTAAATGGAGAAGAGCAGGGGCCCTAGAACTGAACCTTGCGGGACTCCGACAGATAGGGGGTGAGGTGAGGAGGTGGTGTGTGAGTGGGAGACGCTGAATGTCCGGTCAGTTAGGTATGAGGATATCCAGGATAGGGCCAAGTCTGTGATGCCAAGGGATGAGAGGGTCTGCAGTAATAGGGAATGGTCCACTGTGTCAAAGGCAGAGGACAGGTCTAGGAGGAGGAGGACAGAGTAGTGTCGCTTGCTCTTGGCGGTAATAGGTCATTGGTGACCTTAGTTAGGGCAGTTTCCGTGGAGTGGTATAACCGGAAGCCTGATTGTAAGCGGTCGAAAAGGGAGCAGGAAGATAGATGGGAGGACAGTGCAAGATGGACGTGTTGTTCCAATAGTTTTGAGGCATAGGGGAGAAGTGATAGAGGGCGATAGCTAGATACAGAGGATGGGTCAAGAGAGGGCTTTTTGAGGATAGGTATGATTGAGGCATGTTTAAAGCTTGAGGTGAAAACACCAGTTGTTAGTGATAGGTTGAAGAGATGGGTTAGAGTTGGGATGAAGACTGTGGCGAGGTTTGAGATGAAGTGGGAAGGGATCGGGTCAAGTGCACAGGTGGTAAGATGCGATCCTGAGAGTAGAGTGGAGAGTCGATCTTCTGTAATGGTGGAGAAGTTGGTTTTGGAGGTGGAGGGCTCAGTAGTTGGGAAGAAGGGCTCTGGGGGTTGTCGACTAAAACTGTCTCTGATGTTCTCAATTTTCTGCTTGAAAAATGAGGCAGTCTTCAGCTGAGATGAGTGGGGAGGGAGGAGGTGCTGGGGGACAGAGGAGGATAAACAGGATTCATATTGACCCCCTCACCCATGTCATAGGCTGCTTTGATACGAAAGGATTTCAAATTAAATTGGTTTGTGTTTTACTTTTTTTAATGGAGTGGGTTGTTCAGACAGGAACAGCAACATTTCTTTTACTGCCTGAACAGACAAGTTCAGGAATTGAACTCTGCTTGTGTCATTGGAGTCTCTGCCTCCATCAGAGGTCTGTCTGAATACCCCTAAATCACCTGAATTCACTATTGCACCTGTTATGCACCAATAGATGCCAGGAATATTACTGATGAAGCAAAGAAACACAAGCCTAGATAAGATTGAATTATTCAAACCTCAAAATAACACTTTTATAGCTAAGTAAAATAATATGCAAGGGGTAAACTACTTTATCGTTGTTATAACAAATGTTTTGGGGACATGATTTTTGGGCCTCTGGTATAAAGACTTATACATTCTCCTCCTTTATTAAAGGGAATCTGTTAGCAGGTTTTTGCTATGTAATCTGAGGCTGAGACACTGATTTCAGTGATGTGTCACTTTTTAGGCTGTGTGCTGTTGCTTCAATACAATTACTGTTTTATCAGCAGGAGGTTATCACCACTGGACTATTTGCCCCTGTGCAGCCTGGTCCAACCACACCTCCAGGACTGATTAGCAACTTACTGTCAATAGATAAAGTACACAGGAAGCTGTGGTATGGGCAGAGTTAACTTTCTGAGCTCTGCTGCATGCTACATCTAAGAACTCTGATTGTATCACAACTGCTATACCCAGTAATCTAAGTGATACATCGTTGGAATCAGGATCTCTTTGCCTTCATCAGGCTTCTCTCAGATGAAGTGGCAAAAACTTGGTGACAGATTCCCTTTAAGTTCTGCTTGCTTGTTAGTACAGCCTTCCTCACAGATTGAACCTTTCTCATGCTTTTAAAATGTCACCAGACAGAAGGGTATGTGACCCTACCTGTCTGTCAGCCTCATACAATTGAAAATCACCACATGCGTGAAAGTTGCATTTCATTGGAAGGAGGCAGATGGCCATGTCTGGTCACATGGTCCTCCAGCACATGCCATTTATAAAGCAAGTGTAAGGCCGGCATCACACTCAGCGTAAGACAATACGGTCCGTATATTATGGCCGTAATACGCTGAAAAGTCCCCAAAATAGTGGTCCGTAGCCCCTCCGTAGGCAGGGTGTATCAGTGTATTTTGCGCATGGCATCCTCCGTATGTAATCCGTATGGCATCCGTAGTGCGTGTTTTTCTCGCAGGCTTGCAAAACCGACATACGGCTATACAAGGGATCCATGAGTAAAAAACAAAACAAAAACATACAGTGCCTACAAGTAGTACTTTACCTTCATTCCCCGGGGTTTTGCAGCCATGAGCACCGCTGCATTAGCAGAGCTCCTGGCTGTAAAATATTTTAACCCCTTTAGATGGATTTACATCATGGGACCTTACAGATCTTCGGAAGGTATGTATATTGTTGGTTTATTATTTTTTCTTTGTTACAGAGCGAGGGTCTTCAGATGGATTGAGCGTAGAATAAATTATTACAACAACCTTTGCTTTTATTTCATTAAAATAATTTTTAATAATGTGTTTGTGTTTTTTTTAACCCTTTACTAGTATTGGATTAATAATGGATAGGTGTCATAATTGACGCCTCTCCATTATTAATTTGGCTTAATGCCACCTTACAATAGCAAGGTGGCATTAACCCTTCATTACCCCATATCCCACCGCTACACTGGAATGGGAAGAGAGTGGCCAAGTGCCAGAATAGGCGCATCTTCCAGATGTGCCTTTTCTGGGGTGGCTGGGGGCAGGTGTTTTTAGCCGGGAGGGGCCAATAACCGTGGACCCTCTCCAGGCTATTAATATCTGCCCTCAGTCACTGGCTTTACTACTCTGGCGGAGAAAATTGCGTGGGAGCCCACGCCAATTTTTTCCACCATTTAACCCTTTAATTTAATAGCTAGAACGGCCAAATTTTGCATAGACACACTACTAACATTAGTAGTGTGGAATATGCAAAAAAAAAAGGTGATATGAGATGGTTTACTGTATGTAAACCATGTCTCATATCATGTCGGGTTTAGGAAGGAGATAGGATTACCGGCTTTAAAGCTATCTAGCACTGTATGAAGTAATAATATATATATATATGTGTCTCACTGACATATATATATATATATATACCTATTCTATGTGTACACATTTATTCTACCTATTCTACTGTAAGCTGTCAGTGTGATTTTACTGTACACCGCACTGAATTGCAGGCTTTTCTCGCTAACACCGCTGCGTATTTCTCGCAAGTCACACTGCTAGTCCGTGTGTAATCCGTATTTTTCTGGCTTCCATAGACTTTCATTGGCGTTTTTTTGCGCAATACGGTGACAAACGCAGCATGCTGCGATTTTCTATGGCCGTAGAAAGCCGTATAATACTGATCGGTAAAATACGGCAGATAGGAGCAGGGGCATAGAGAATAATTGGGACGTTTGTTAGGCGTGTTTTACGGACGTATTTTATGCGCTCATTCGTCCGTAAAACTCGCTAGTGTGATGCCGGCCTAACTGTGTAATCTTTTAAAAAGGCTGCAAAAACAGGAAAGTAGAGGTTCACTAAGGAGAACCAGCAATTCTTAAATATTAGCAAGGAGGACCATAAAATCATGTGCTAATAGACACATTTTAAAATAAAGTAGGCAACTCCTTTAAGATTCTGAGAATAAGGATGCACAATTGAAATACACTATCTTTGTAAAGTATACAGTATAAGGATCCACAATATATTTGTAAAAAAGCTAATTTACCAAAGCCATGAAAGGAAGGAGTTAAACAATCTCCGACTTGAGTGATGGAACACCCTATATAGTGTGTGGAGTCATAAAAATTCTAAAAACATTCGAAGAACTAGCGCACTGCTCGCTCTTATCTCCAAGGAGAATGGAGCCGGAATAATTGGCACAGGTCTCCGCTTGGCACTTCTGCTACTTCGTGTTAGCGAGTTTTAATGTAGTGGAAAGTGCTTTAAATTGAAAGAAAAAGTAAAAGACACTAAACTATAGATTTGTACCCACTTGTGCTGATAAAATAAAAATAAATGACGTAAAAGCCATGTCTTCACTGGAAGAAACAAACTCACTCAGTTGTAGAAATATTGTATCACCGGAATGAATAAATATAGAGTTTCAGATAAACAGCACATATAGCGAAAGGCTGTGTAACTAAAGAAAAAAGCAAAGGGGACTGACAAAACTCTGATTTGTGGCATTTGGAAAACTCACGTATTTAATTTAGGTTGACAGAGAATGGAAGCAAGAACAGAGTGTTGGGAAGACTGAACTATTGCACAGGGGCACGTCCATTTATGCATATTGCGCTCTTTATTTGAAGGCTGACCTCTACATATCCTACATGGCATCTTGGGACACTCGTTATACTCAACTTAATAATAACATGTTTATTGTTCAATAATAGGAATTTTGTCTATTTCTGTGGTGTGCATCTAACTAAATATAAACTGCCGCTAGGTTCAGGCTTTTCAGCTAAATTATAAAATTGCACATGTACTAAACATAATATAAAATAATATTGGCCTTTTTCAATTTTTTTGTTTCAAACATTTTTAAAGTAATATTGGAAAGTAAAGCCGTGGATGTCATTTTTAATTTAGCTTCATCTGACAAAATTATGGTTGTCGGTTGCCTTAAAAGCTAATTCACTTCTTGAAGATCAAATTGAAGCAGTAACCCAACCAAAGCTTCTCCAATAAACATCTTCACCATAGAGCAATGAAAAAAGATGGGCAGAGTAGAAAACATAAGTTAAAACCATGTTTTACCTTTTAGCTTCACAACCTAAAGGGGTACTTTCAAGTTATTTAATTGCTTTAATTAGTTAACGTGAAAATAAGTTAGTATGCTATTTACTTTCTTTATCTATGTGCTGTCATTCTCCTGCAATGAGAACTTTAATCTTTCATATTGTACAGCTGGTTTCTATGGAGCTAGGCAACAAGTGCTTGCCCTGACCCTGCCGAGGATGCATTACATCCTAACATACCAAGAATCTCCAGACCATTGATTTCTGCAGAGCAGTTAGCTTCTCACTGCCTTCTCATTTCCTCCCAGCTCCTCACAAGATGCTGCTACAAATCTTGCAAAATCACTAGCCTGCAGCATCAGCTTCTCCAAGAGCTTCTTCTAATCTCCACTCTCACTGTTCAGAGCTATGTGCTTGTTTAAATACACAGTTATGTGTAAATATTGTGTTAAAAGTGTGCACTCCAGAACAATCCACTGATAGCTCAAAATGTTACTGCTCTGCTACTCAGCAGAACTGTCACTCACATAAGAGAGCCCACCCTGCCAGAAACCAGGAAGTAGCAAACTTAGGAGTGTATGCACCTAGTCTCATCGAGGTGCCAATGGAACCGGGCGGAGTTCCAACTTACAGTAGAGAGAATTCACTGCCCACTCAAATTCATGCAGAATTACAACATTTACTCACACAATGTAGTGACAAGTGAAGAATTCAAAGGGGTGTTCTTTGGCTGTGCTTCCCACAAAATTAGAATACCATCTAAAAGTTAATTTATTTCAGTTCTTCAATACAAAAAGTGAAACTCATATATTATACAGAGCCATTACAGAGTGATCTATTTCAAGTGTTTATTACTGTTAATGTTGGTGATTATGGCTTACAGCCAATGAAAACCCAAAAGTCATTATCTCAGTAAATTAGAATACTTTATAACACCAGCTTGAAAAATAATTTTAAAATCCAAAATGTTGGCCTACTGAAATGTTTGAATATTTAGTAAATGCACACAATACTTGGTCGGGGCTCCAAGTTCTTTTGCATCAATTACTGCATCAATGCAGCGTGGCATGGAAGCGATCAGCCTGTGGCACTGCTTAGGTGTTATGGAATCCTAGGTTGCTCTGATAGCAGCCTTCAGCTCGTCTGCATTGTTGGGTCTGATGTCTCTCATCTTCCTCTTGACAATACCCCATAGATTCTCTATGGGGTTAAGGTCAGATGAGTTTGCTGGCCAATCAACTACAGTGATACTGTTGTTTTTAAACCAGGTATTGGTACTTTTCACAGTGTGGGCAGGGGCCAAGTCCTGCTGGAGAATGCAATTTCCATCTCCAAAAAGCTTGACGGCAGAGGAAAAGCATGAAGTTCTCTAAAATTTCCTGGTAGACGGCTGAGCTGACTTTGGCCTTAATAAAACACAGTGGACCTACACCAGCAGATGACATGGCTCCCCAAACCATCACTGATTATGGAAACTTCACACTAGACCTTAAGCAGTTTGGATTGTGTGCCTCTCCACTCTTCCTACAGACTCTGGGACCCTGATTTCCAAATGAAATGCAACATTTACTTTCACCTGAAAACGACACCTTGGACCATTGAGCAACAGTCCAGTTCTTTTTCTCCTTGGGCCAGGTAAGACACTTCTGACGTTGTCTATTGGTCATGAGAGGCTTGACACAAGGAATGTGACACCTGTAGCCCATGTCCTGGATACATCTATGTGTAGTGGCTCTTGAAGCAATGACTCCAGCAGCAGTTGACTCTTTGTGAATCTCCCCAAATTTTTGAATGGCCTTTTCTTAACAATCTTTTCAAGGCTGCGGTTATCCCAGTTGCTAGTGCACCTTTTTCAACCACACTGTTTACTTCCACTCAACTTTCCATCAATATGCTTGTATACATCACTCTATGAACATCCGGCTTCTAAAGCAATTACCTCTTGTGGCTTACCCTCTTTGTGGAGTGTGTCAATGACTGCCTTCTGTCAAGTAAATAAGGCAGCACACTGCAGCGATAAAACATGCAAACATGAAACACGAAAATTGAACTGCATTACTGCACTAGAAATATGAAAAATGAGAGCGTTTAGCGCATAAAAATGGCCAATTTTAGGTGTACCTGGTAGCCACTTTACGACATCTCTCTCATACCAGGTGCTACACTTGCCTTTCCTCGGTGAGAGTAAACGTCTCCATCTGAATGGGTACCTGTGAAACCTCTTCTTAGACTAAAATTCTCTCTCTCTGTGGAGGGGTTATGGACCTGTTGCGATTAAAACACCTGTGGCTAGGAGGTGGAGTGCTCGGTCAGAAGGCTAAAGAATACATTTAAAAAAACTGACCGTCACATCCAAACATAGACTAAGTGTGAACAGGTGCTGAACCTAGAGTAACCAACTCGTCTATAGTCAAGTAAATAAGGCAGCACACTGCAGCGCTAAAACATGCAAACATGAAACACGAAAATTGAACTGCATTACTGCACTAGAAATATGAAAAATGAGAGCGTTTAGTGCATAAAAATGGCCAATTTTAGGTGTACCTGGTAGCCACTTTACGGCATCTCTCTCATACCAGGTCCTACACTTGCCTTTCCTCGGTGAGAGTAAACGTCTCCATCTGAATGGGTACCTGTGAAACCTCTTCTTAGACTAAAATTCTCTCTCTCTGTGGAGGGGTTATGGACCTGTTGCAATTAAAACACCTGTGGCTAGGAGGTGGAGTGCTCGGTCAGAAGGCTAAAGAATACATTTAAAAAAACTGACCGTCACATCCAAACATAGACTAAGTGTGAACAGGTGCTGAACCTAGAGTAACCAACTCGTCTATAGTCAAGTAAATAAGGCAGCACACTGCAGCGCTAAAACATGCAAACATGAAACACGAAAATTGAACTGCATTACTGCACTAGAAATATGAAAAATGAGAGCGTTTAGCGCATAAAAATGGCCAATTTTAGGTGTACCTGGTAGCCACTTTACGACATCTCTCTCATACCAGGTGCTACACTTGCCTTTCCTCGGTGAGAGTAAACGTCTCCATCTGAATGGGTACCTGTGAAACCTCTTCTTAGACTAAAATTCTCTCTCTCTGTGGAGGGGTTATGGACCTGTTGCAATTAAAACACCTGTGGCTAGGAGGTGGAGTGCTCGGTCAGAAGGCCAAAGAATACAGTTCAAAAAACTGACCGTCACATCCAAACATAGACTAAGTGTGAACAGGTGCTGAACCTAGAGTAACCAACTCATATATAGTCAAGTAAATAAGGCAGCACACTGCAGCGCTAAAACATGTAAACATGAAACACGAAAATTGAACTGCATTACTGCACTAGTTGGTTACTCTAGGTTCAGCACCTGTTCACACTTAGTCTATGTTTGGATGTGACGGCCAGTTTTTTGAAATGACTGCCTTCTGGACATCTCTCAAGTCAGCAGTCTTCCCCATGATTGGGGAGCCTACTGAAACAGACTAAGGGACCTTTTTAAATACTTAGGAAGCCTTTGCATTTGTTTTTATAATTATTCTAATTTACTAAGATAACGACTTTTGAATTTTCATTGGCTTTAAGTAGGGTTGAGCGAAACGGGTCGAACATTTTCAAAAGTCGCCGACTTTTGGCTAAGTCGGGGTTTCATGAAACCCGATCCGACCCCTGTGCGGGGTCGGCCATGCGGTACGCGACTTTCGCGCCAAAGTCGCGTTTCAATGACGCGAAAAGCGCCATTTCTCAGCCAATGAAGGTAAACGCAGAGTGTGGGCAGCGTGATGACATAGGTCCTGGTCCCCACCATCTTAGAGAAGGGCATTGCAGTGATTGGCTTGCTGTCTGCGACGTCACAGGGGCTATAAAGAGGCGTTCCCGCCGACCGCCATCTTACTGCTGCTGATCTGAGCTTAGGGAGAGGTTGCTGCCGCTTTGTCAGAAGCAGGGATAGCGTTAGGCAGGGTCCATTAACCACAAAACCGCTTGTGCTGCAGCGATTTGCACTGTCCAACACCACCCTCGGTGTGCAGGGACAGTGGAAGTTTTTTTTTTTTTTTTTTTCCCCTCAGCGCTGTAGCTCATTGGGCTGCCCTAGAAGGCTCCCTGATAGCTGCATTGCTGTGTGTACGCCGCTGTGCAAACCAACTGCTTTTTTCAAAGCACAAATCCTCTTGTTCCTTCCTTTCTGCACAGCTATCTTTTTTGTTTGTCCACACTTTTTATTTCATTTGTGCATCAGTCCACTCCTTATTGCTGCCTGCCATACCTGGCTGAGATTACTGCAGGCAGGGAGATAGTAGCTGCCTGCCATACCTGGCTGAGATTACTGCAGGCAGGGAGATAGTAATTGTAGGACATTCCCTGTTTTTTTTTTTTTTTTTTTTTTGGTGGGAGATTAAGATTGGCAATTTGGCATTTCTGCTAGAGTGCCATCCCTGTGTGTGCCATCTCTCTCACATAGTGGGCCATAGAAAGCCTTTTCATTTTTCTGTATTTTTTTTTGTGGGGTGTATAAATTCTCCCTGATAAAAATACAGTGGGAGATTAATATTGGCCTTTGGGCTTGTGTGCCAGTCCTGAGTGTGCCATCTCTCTCACAAATAGTGGGCCATAGAAAGCCTATTTTATTTTTTTTGGGGTTTTATAAATTCTCCCTGAAAAAAAGGGAGATTAATATTGGCCTCTGGGCTTGTGTGCCAGTCCTGAGCGTGCCATCTGTGCCAGCCCTGAGCGTGCCATCTCTCTCACAAATAGTGGGCCATAGAAAGCCTATTTATTTTTTTTTTTGGTTTTATAAATTCTCCCTGAAAAAAAGGGAGATTAATATTGGCCTCTGGGCTTGTGTGCCAGTCCTGAGCGTGCCATCTGTGCCAGTCCTGAGCGTCCCATCTCTCTCACAAATAGTGGGCCATAGAAAGCCTATTTTATTTTTTTTGGGGGTTTTATAATTTCTCCCTGAAAAAAAGGGAGATTAATATTGGCCTCTGGGCTTGTGTGCCAGTCCTGAGCGTGCCATCTGTGCCAGCCCTGAGCGTGCCATCTCTCTCACAAATAGTGGGCCATAGAAAGCCTATTTATTTTTTTTTTTTGTTTTATAAATTTTCCCTGAAAAAAGGGAGATTAATATTGGCCTCTGGGCTTGTGTGCCAGTTGTGAGCGTGCCATCTGTGCCAGTCCTGAGCGTGCCATCTCTCTCACAAATAGTGGGCCATAGAAAGCCTATTTAAATATTTTTTTGGTTTTATAAATTCTCCCAGAAAAAAAGGGAGATTAATATTGGCCTCTGGGCTTCTGTGCCAGTCCTGAGCGTGCCATCTGTGCCAGTCCTGAGCGTCCCATCTCTCTCACAAATAGTGGGCCATAGAAAGCCTATTTTATTTTTTTTTTGGGTTTTAGAAATTCTCCCTGGAAAAAAAAAGGGAGATTAATATTGCCCTTTGGGCTTGTGTGCCAGTACTAAGCGTTCCATCTCTCTCTCTCTCTCTCTCAGTCAGTGGGCCATAGAACGCCTATTTTTGGTTTTATTTGTTTTATAAATTCTCCCTGAAAAAATCATTTTATTTTATTTGGTTTCTAAATTCTTCCTGATAAAATCATATTTTTTTTATTATTTTTTTTTCTAAAGTCTCCCTGAAAAAAAAAAAAAAAAACAGTGGGAGATTAATATTGGCCTTTCTGCTTGTGTGCCAGTCTTGACTCCTGGGTGCGTCATCTCTCAGTCAGTGGGCCATAGAACGCCTATTTTTGGTTTTATTTGTTTTATAAATTCTCCCTGAAAAAATCATTTTATTTTATTTGGTTTCTAAATTCTTCCTGATAAAATCATATTTTTTTTATTATTTTTTTTTCTAAAGTCTCCCTGAAAAAAAAAAAAAAAAACAGTGGGAGATTAATATTGGCCTTTCTGCTTGTGTGCCAGTCTTGACTCCTGGGTGCGTCATCTCTCAGTCAGTGGGCCATAGAACGCCTATTTTTGGTTTTATTTGTTTTCTAAATTCTCCCTGAAAAAATCATTTTATTTTATTTGGTTTCTAAATTCTTCCTGATAAAATCACATTTTTTTTATTATTTTTTTTTCTAAAGTCTCCCTGAAAAAAAAAAAAAAAAACAGTGGGAGATTAATATTGGCCTTTCTGCTTGTGTGCCAGTCTTGACTCCTGGGTGCGTCATCTCTCAGTCAGTGGGCCATAGAACGCCTATTTTTGGTTTTATTTGTTTTCTAAATTCTCCCTGAAAAAATCATTTTATTTTATTTGGTTTCTAAATTCTTCCTGATAAAATGACATTTTTTTTATTATTTTTTTTTCTAAAGTCTCCCTGAAAAAAAAAAAAAAAAAACAGTGGGAGATTAATATTGGCCTTTCTGCTTGTGTGCCAGTCTTGACTCCTGGGTGCGTCATCTCTCAGTCAGTGGGCCATAGAACGCCTATTTTTGGTTTTATTTGTTTTCTAAATTCTCCCTGAAAAAATCATTTTATTTTATTTGGTTTCTAAATTCTTCCTGATAAAATCACATTTTTTTTATTATTTTTTTTTCTAAAGTCTCCCTGAAAAAAAAAAAAAAAAACAGTGGGAGATTAATATTGGCCTTTCTGCTTGTGTGCCAGTCTTGACTCCTGGGTGTGCCATCTCTCTCTCTCTCTCTCTCTCTCTCCAATTGTGGTCCATAGAAAGCCTACATTTTTTTTCCTTGATTTGGGTTCCAAAATCTACCAGAGAAAATAACTCCATCAATCATTGGTAGAAAAATATTGGCCTCTGGGCTTGTGTGCCACTCCTGATTCCTGTGTGCGTCATCTCTCACTCAGTGGCCCATAGAAAGCATATAGTTTGTTACATTTGTTTTCTAAATTCTCCCTGCAAAAATCTTTTTTTTTTTTTTGGGGGGGTTTCTAAAGTGTTCCTGAAAAAAATAAAAAAAAAAAAAAAATAATAGTGTGACATTAATATTAACATTTGTGCTTCAGTGACAGTCCTGCGTGTGGGGCATCTCTCTAATTTGCAGCCACCAAAAAAAGAGTGTGTAACATTGGGCCTGATTTTCGCTGTGGTCTCACCAACCTGTAAAGGGGTAGCTAAATCATACTGAAGTTATAGCTCACCGTGTAAGTTGTGTGACTGCAACAAATAACGTTAGTTTGGTTACGTTTTTAAAACAATGAGGAAGTCTAGTGGAAGAGGTCGTGGCCGGGGGCGTTCATTGTCAGCTGGTAATGAGGGTAGTGGTAGTGGTGGAGCATCAGGTGGTCGTGGGGGAAAAAATATTGCACCTAAGTCTGGAGCTGTGGAGCCAGGTTCGTCGTCCGGCTACACAAGGCCTCGAACGCTCCCTTTTCTGGGATTAGGAAAACCGCTTTTAAAGCCGGAGCAGCAAGAGCAAGTTTTGGCTTATCTTGCTGACTCAGCCTCTAGCTCTTTTGCCTCATCTCGTGAAACTGGTAAAAGTAAAAGCAGCGCGTCGTTAGTGGATGTTCACGGTCAGGGACAAGTCACTTCCTTGTCCTCTTCAGCAAAAACAACAACAGAGAAGAATGCAGCAGGCGACACAACGGGTTACTCCATGGAGCTCTTTACACATACCGTCCCTGGCTTAGAAAGTGAAGCAGTTAACAGTCCATGCCCATTACAAATTGAATCTGACATGGAGTGCACTGACGCACAGCCACAGCCAGACTACTATGCTGGTCCTTTGACTCAGACCACAACATTGCCCTCGCAGGGTGCTGATCAAGAATCAGACCCTGATGAGACTATGTTGCCCCATCACGAACGCTATACCACCGAACGACACGGTGACACAGACGAAGTTGCGCAGGAGGTACAAGAAGAGTTATTAGATGACCCAGTTCTTGACCCCGATTGGCAGCCATTGGGGGAACAGGGTGCAGGCGGCAGCAGTTCTGAAGCAGAGGAGGAGGAGGGGCCGCAGCAGGCATCAACATCGCCACAGGTTCCATCTGCCGGGCCCGTATCTTGCCCAAAACGCGTGGCAAAGCCAAAACCTGGTGGAGGACAGCGTGGCCATCCGGTTAAAGCTCAGTCTGCAATGCCTGAAAAGGTATCCGATGCTAGAAAGAGTGCAGTCTGGCATTTTTTTAAACAACATCCAATTGATCAGCGCAAAGTCATCTGTCAAAAATGTTCTACTTCCTTAAGCAGAGGTCAGAATCTGAAAAGTCTCAATACTAGTTGCATGCATAGACATTTAACCACCATGCATTTGAAAGCTTGGACTAACTACCAAACGTCCCTTAAGGTTGTTGCACCCTCGGCCAATGAAGCTAGTCATCAACGCAACATCCCTTCCGGCAGTGTAGGACCACCATTTAGCGCACCACCTGCTGTATCTGTGCAGGTATCTTTGCCAGGCCAAAGCAGTCAGGGTCAGGGAATCACCAGTTTCGTAGTAGGAAACACTGCATCTAGGGCACCGGCGGCAACAATACCATCTCCCACCGTCTCTCAGTCTGCCATGTCCACCGGCACCCCCGCTAGTTCCACGATCTCCAGCTCTCCAGTCCAGCTCACCCTACATGAGACTATGGTTAGAAAAAGGAAATACTTAGCCTCGCATCCGCGTACACAGGGTTTGAACGCCCACATAGCTAGACTAATCTCGTTAGAGATGATGCCCTACCGGTTAGTTGAAAGCGAAGCTTTCAAAGACCTGATGGACTACGCTGTACCACGCTACGAGCTACCCAGTCGACACTTTTTTTCCAGAAAAGCCATCCCAGCCCTCCACCAGCATGTTAAAGAGCGCATCGTCCATGCACTCAGGCAATCTGTGAGCACAAAGGTGCACCTGACAACAGATGCATGGACCAGTAGGCATGGCCAGGGACGTTACGTGTCCATCACGGCACACTGGGTAAATGTGGTGGATTCAGGGTCCACAGGGGACAGCAAGTTTGGGACAGTTCTGCCTAGCCCACGGTCTAGTAAACAGTTGTCTGTAGCCGTTCGCACCCCCTCCTCCTCCTCCTCCTCCTCCTCGTCCTCCTGCAGAAGCAAGAGCTCGTCCACAGACCGCAGTCGCACAAACACTCCATCCGCACCTGCCACTGTTGCACACCAGGTCTCCCATTATGGGGCAGCTACTGGCATACGTCAGCAGGCTGTATTGGCTATGAAGTGTTTGGGCGACAATAGACACACCGCGGAAGTTCTGTCCGAGTTCTTGCAGCAAGAAACGCAGTCGTGGCTGGGCACTGTAGATCTTGAGGCAGGCAAGGTAGTGAGTGATAACGGAAGGAATTTCATGGCTGCCATCTCCCTTTCCCAACTGAAACACATTCCTTGCCTGGCTCACACCTTAAACCTGGTGGTGCAGTGCTTCCTGAAAAGTTATCCGGGGTTATCCGACCTGCTCCTCAAAGTGCGTGGACTTTGCGCACATATCCGCCGTTCGCCTGTACACTCCAGCCGTATGCAGACCTATCAGCGTTCTTTGAACCTTCCCCAGCATCGCCTAATCATAGACGTTGCAACAAGGTGGAACTCAACACTGCACATGCTTCAGAGACTGTGCGAACAGAGGCGGGCTGTTATGTTTTTGTGGGAGGATACACATACACGGGCAGGCAGTAGGATGGCAGACATGGAGTTGTCAGGTGTGCAGTGGTCGAAGATTCAAGACATGTGTCAAGTCCTTCAGTGTTTTGAGGAATGCACACGGCTGGTTAGTGCAGACAACGCCATAATAAGCATGAGCATCCCCCTAATGCGTCTGCTGATGCAAAGTTTGACGCACATAAAGGATCAGGCGTCTGCACCAGAGGAAGAGGAAAGCCTTGATGACAGTCAGCGATTGTCTGGTCAGGGCAGTGTACATGACGAGGTACCGGGCGAAGAGGAGGTGGAGGATGAGGAGGATGATGGGGATGAGTATATTTTTAATGAGGAAGCTTTCCCGGGGGCACGGGAAATTGGTGGCGTGGCAAGGCCGGGTTCTGGTTTTTTGAGGGACACAAGTGACGTAGATTTGCCTGCAACTGCCCCTCAACCAAGCACAACCGCAGATTTGACAACGGGAACTTTGGCCCACATGGCGGATTATGCCTTGCGTATCCTCAAAAGGGACACACGCATTACAAAAATGATGAACGATGACGATTACTGGTTGGCCTGCCTCCTTGATCCTCGCTATAAAGGCAAATTGCAAAATATTATGCCACATGAGAACTTGGAACTAATATTAGCAACAAAACAATCAACTCTTGTTGACCGTTTGCTTCTGGCATTCCCTGCACACAGCGCCCGTGATCGTTCTCACACGAGCTCCAGGGGCCAGCAGACCAGAGGTGTTAGAGGGGCAGAAATCAGAAGTGGCGTTGGCCAGAGGGGTTTTCTGACCAGGTTGTGGAGTGATTTTTCTATGACCGCAGACAGGACAGGTACTGCAGCATCAATTCAAAGTGACAGGAGACAACATTTGTCCAGTATGGTTACAAACTATTTTTCATCCCTTATCGACGTTCTCCCTCAACCGTCATTCCCATTTGATTACTGGGCATCCAAATTAGACACCTGGCCAGAATTGGCAGAATATGCATTGCAGGAGCTTGCTTGCCCGGCAGCTAGTGTCCTATCAGAAAGAGTATTCAGTGCTGCAGGTTCAATACTAACAGAAAAAAGGACTCGTCTGGCTACCCAAAATGTAGATGATCTAACCTTCATTAAAATGAACCACAACTGGATTTCAAAATCTTTTGCCCCACCCTGCCCGGCTGACACCTAGCTTTCCTATGAAAAGGTCTTGCCTGTGGACTATTCTGAATGACTTTTCCAATCTCGTAATTTTCTTCACCTGATTGTCCAGCATACGACATGTTTCCACCTCACGAAATGGCCAAACTCCCCACACGGGCCCGTGCTATCGCCACTTTGCGCTTGGACCCTTGAGAGTGCTGTTTGTCTGAAGAGGTGGGTGTGGCCGCTTTTGGTCGACGGCACTGCCACTGGGTCCCTCATAGTACAATAAAGTGTCTCTGGCGGTGGTGGTGCGCACCCAACGTCAGACACACCGTTGTAATATGAGGGGCCCTGTGCCTGTAACGCCGGCCACAAGACAGTTCCCCCCCCCAGCTCAAACAGTGCTCTACCACTAGCAAAATTATCTCTCACAGCTTCACCAATGTGTAGTCTAGGCGCTGACATCCTTCAATGCCTGGCACTGACAATACCATTGTTTTGACATTTTTGTTATGTTAGGCCTTCGAAGCCTGTCTGCGGTCCCTTCTTTCTACAACTACTACACTGACCAGGCCACTGCTGGCCGTGTTACCCTGGAACCAATTTAAAAGTGCCTACAGTCAGCCCAATTTTGTTATGTTAGGCCTTCGAAGACTGTCTGCCGTCACTCCTTCCACTAGACTTCCACTGACCATACACTGCTGCCCATGTACCCCTGGAACCAATTTAAAGTGCCTACAGCCAGCCCAATTTTGTTATGTTAGGCCTTCGAAGCCTGTCTGCGGTCACTCCTTCCACTAGACTTCCACTGACCAGACCACTGCTGCCCGTGTACCCCTGGAACCAATTTAAAAGTGCCTACAGCCAGCCCAAGTTTGTTATGTTAGGCCTTGGAAGCCTGTCTGCGGTCACTCCTTCCACTAGGCCTCCACTGACCACACCACTGCTGTCCGTGTACCCCTGGAACCAATTTAAAATTGCCTACAGCCATGTGTTATTATTTTAGGCCTTCGATGCCTGTCTGCGGTCACTCCTTCCACTAGGCCTCCACTGACCACACCACTGCTGTCCGTGTACCCCTGGAACCAATTTAAAATTGCCTACAGCCAGCCCAATTTTTTTATTTTAGGCCTTCGATGCCTGTCTGCGGTCCATTCTTTCAACTACTACTACACTGACCAGGTCACTGCTGCCCGTGTACCCCTGGAACCAATTTAAAAGTGCCTACAGCCAGCCCAAGTTTGTTATGTTAGGCCTTCGAAGCCTGTCTGCGGTCCATTCTTTCAACTACTACTACACTGACCAGGTCACTGCTGCCCGTGTACCCCTGGAACCAATTTAAAAGTGCCTACAGCCAGCCCAAGTTTGTTATGTTAGGCCTTGGAAGCCTGTCTGCGGTCACTCCTTCCACTAGACTTCCACTGACCAGACCACTGCTGCCCGTGTACCCCTGGAACCAATTTAAAAGTGCCTACAGCCAGCCCAAGTTTGTTATGTTAGGCCTTGGAAGCCTGTCTGCGGTCACTCCTTCCACTAGGCCTCCACTGACCACACCACTGCTGTCCGTGTACCCCTGGAACCAATTTAAAATTGCCTACAGCCATGTGTTATTATTTTAGGCCTTCGATGCCTGTCTGCGGTCACTCCTTCCACTAGGCCTCCACTGACCACACCACTGCTGTCCGTGTACCCCTGGAACCAATTTAAAATTGCCTACAGCCAGCCCAATTTTTTTATTTTAGGCCTTCGAAGCCTGTCTGCGGTCCATTCTTTCAACTACTACTACACTGACCAGGTCACTGCTGCCCGTGTACCCCTGGAACCAATTAAAAAGTGCCTACAGCCAGCCCAAGTTTGTTATGTTAGGCCTTGGAAGCCTGTCTGCGGTCACTCCTTCCACTAGACTTCCACTGACCAGACCACTGCTGCCCGTGTACCCCTGGAACCAATTTAAAATTGCCTACAGCCAGCCCAATTTTTTTATTTTAGGCCTTCGATGCCTGTCTGCGGTCCATTCTTTCAACTACTACTACACTGACCAGGTCACTGCTGCCCGTGTACCCCTGGAACCAATTTAAAATTGCCTACAGCCAGCCCAATTTTTTTATTTTAGGCCTTCGATGCCTGTCTGCGGTCCATTCTTTCAACTACTACTACACTGACCAGGTCACTGCTGCCCGTCTACCCCTGGAACCAATTTAAAATTGCCTACAGCCATGTGTTATTATTTTAGGCCTTCGATGCCTGTCTGCGGTCACTCCTTCCACTAGGCCTCCACTGACCACACCACTGCTGTCCGTGTACCCCTGGAACCAATTTAAAATTGCCTACAGCCATGTGTTATTATTTTAGGCCTTCGATGCCTGTCTGCGGTCACTCCTTCCACTAGGCCTCCACTGACCACACCACTGCTGTCCGTGTACCCCTGGAACCAATTTAAAATTGCCTACAGCCAGCCCAATTTTTTTATTTTAGGCCTTCGATGCCTGTCTGCGGTCCATTCTTTCAACTACTACTACACTGACCAGGTCACTGCTGCCCGTGTACCCCTGGAACCAATTTAAAATTGCCTACAGCCATGTGTTATTATTTTAGGCCTTCGATGCCTGTCTGCGGTCACTCCTTCCACTAGGCCTCCACTGACCACACCACTGCTGCCCGTGTACCCCTGGAACCAATTTAAAATTGCCTACAGCCAGCCCAATTTTTTTATTTTAGGCCTTCGATGCCTGTCTGCGGTCCATTCTTTCAACTACTACTACACTGACCAGGTCACTGCTGCCCGTGTACCCCTGGAACCAACATCAGAAAATATAAAAATAAGTATTTTGCTTATAAAAAAGAAAATACTGGTGAGATATCAAATGCAGACATTTTAACATTAAAAACAAACACACAACTAAAATCTGGTACAGTACTAAAAATGGCCACCAGCTACAATTACTTTCTCCTGCAAGTAGTTAACTGAAAGTTTTTTTAAATTGAAAACACACATATGGCATCCACCGAGTGTTGTCCTGTCGCGTCTTCTTTATATTATTGCCGAGAAGATGCAAAATAATGAAAATAATAAAATCATTAATTACCAAAATAATAGAGAAAGTCAACACCACATTGCAAATAAACATTCATTCCAAATAAAGAAGCAGGGCGCGTCCGAGGGTGAGTATATACCTAATAAGAATCTAATCACCCTCGGACGCGCAATGCTTATTTCCAACAGCCTTCCTTCCTAAGAATCATCCCTTCCGTGGTGTAGAGAGACGTTGTGTTACACTCCAAGGTGTTCCCCAGGTTGCCTTTCCTGAGCTTCGATCTACCGGCTCTCGTTTAGTAGTTGTTGGAAACTACGCTGCATTAGGCCTTCAAATTGGGTATGGGGTGTAGAGAGATGGTGTGTTCCACTCCAAGGTGTTCCCCAGGTTGCCTTTCCTGAGCTTCGATCTTCCGGCTCTCGTTTAGTAGTTCTTGGAAACTACACTGCATTAGGCCTTCAAATTGGGTATGGGGTGTAGAGAGAGGGTGTGTTACACTCCAAGGTGTTCCCCAAGTTGCCTTTCCTGAGCTTCGATATTCCGGCTCTCGTTTAGTAGTTGTCGGAAACTACGCTGCATTAGGCCTACAAATTGGGTATGGGGTGTAGAGAGAGGGTGTGTTACACTCCAAGGTGTTCCCCAGGTTGCCTTTCCTGAGCTTCGATCTTCATGCTCTCGTTTAGTAGTTGTCGGAAACTACGCTGCATTAGGCCTACAAATTGGGTATGGGGTGTAGAGAGAGGGTTTGTTACACTCCAAGGTGTTCCCCAGGTTGCCTTTCCTGAGCTTCGATCTTCCGGCTCTCGTTTAGTAGTTGTTGGAAACTACGCTGCATTAGGCCTTCAAATTGGGTATGGGGTGTAGCGAGAGGGTGTGTTACACTCCAAGGTGTTCCCCAGGTTGCCTTTCCTGAGCTTCGATCTTCCGGCTCTCGTTTAGTAGTTCTTGGAAACTACACTGCATTAGACCTTCAAATTGGGTATGGGGTGTAGAGAGAGGGTGTGTTACACTCTAAGGTGTTCCCCAGGTTTCCTTGCCATTGCTTCGGTCTTCCGACTCTCGTTTAGTAGTTGTAGAAAAGTACACTGCATTAGGCCATACAAAATGGGTATGGGGTGGAGAGAGATGGTGTGTTACACTCCAAGGTGTTCCCCAGGTTGCCTTTCCTGAGCTTCTATCTTCAGGCTCTCATTAAATTGTGGTTAAATGGAACAACTGCATTTGGCGTACTAGTTGGTTTGGGGCCTACTATCGGTGTCTGCCACTCCTTGCTGTTCTCCTCCACTGAACAAAGCTGTGCCGCCTGTTTACTACGGTTGCCAATTTTGAACTGCATTTCGACTACTTACTGATTTGGCCCTACTCTCTGTGTCAGCCTCTCATTCCAGTTGTCCTCCACTGCAATGCCCCCTGGTTATTCCTGTGTTACCAATTTTGAACTGCATTTAGCCCACTTTCTTCTTTGGGCCTATATCTGTGTTTCCACTTCATCGTGCCCATTGCCCAGCCAGTGATAGATGAGTCTGCTGGTACATTGACCCATAACGCAACATTCCCCGTGCACGCTACACAACAACATTGTGACCCTGCTGAAAGTCAGGTTGCTCTTCCCGCATACCATACCACCTTACACGGGGACAAAGAGGAAGGTGCAGATGAAAGTGCAGGTTCCTTCATCAGGTGGGGGGAGGAATACTAGTTGGCGACGTCACTGGCACAGGGCCTCTCATAGTACGCAAAAGTGTTGCTGCCGGTGGGAGGCGCCCCCGCCGTGCAAACACACCGCTGTACTTTGAGGGGCCCTGTGCCAGTGCCAATGCCAACGAGTGGGCCCCCCCTGCTTGCTCAGGTTCACAGCACTTGCAAAGTTGAAATACTTACCTCTCCCTGCTCCACTGCCGTGACGTGGTCCAGATTTCCTGGGCCCACTAATTACTTGAACCAGCCCTACCCCCCACAACTTTAGCCAAATGACCCCCAATTTCAAATGCCTTCCAATTATTATAAGGTAAATTACGCTTGACATGTTTCATTAAGAAGAATGGATGGTTTTGACATTAAAATGGGCACTCTAGGTGTTTTCCTGGCCCCCACTCACTGCCGACTATGCTGCCCCATTGACTTGCATTGGGTTTCGTGTTTCGGTCGATCCCGACTTTACGTCATAATCGGCCGATTTCACTCGACCCGACTTTGGACATAGTCGGGTTTCGCAAAACCCGGCTCGACTCTAAAAAGGTCAAGGTCGCTCAACTCTAGCTTTAAGCCATAATCATCAACATTAACAAAAATAAATACAGTTATATGAAAAAGTTTGGGCACCCCTTTTAAACTTAAGCTTAATGTTTTATAAAAAAATTGTTTTTTTTGCAACAGCTATTTCAGTTTCATGTATCTAATAACTGTTGGACACAGTAATGTTTCTGCCTTGAAATGAGGTTTATTGAACTAACAGATGTGCAATCTGTATTCAAACAAAATTTGACAGGTGCATAAGTATGGACACCCTGATCATTTTCTTGTTTTAAATACTCCTACCTACTTTTTACTGACTTACCAAAGCACTTTTTTGGTTTTCTAACCACATGGAGCTTTGAACTTCATAGCCAGGTGTATGCAATCATGAGAAAAGCTACTTAAAGTGGCCACTTGCAAGTTGTTCTCCTGTTTGAATCTCCTCTGAAGAGTGGCATCATGGGCTCCTCCAAACAACTGTCTAATGATCTGAAAACAAAGATTATTCAACATAGTTGTTCAGGGGAAGGATACAAAAAGCTGTCTCAGAGATTTAACCTGTCAATTTCCACTGTGAGGAACATAGTAAGGAAATGGAAGAACACAGGTACAGTTCTTGTTAAGGCCAGAAGTGGCAGGCCAAGAAAAACATCAGAAAGGCAGAGAAGAAGAATGGTGAGATCAGTCAAGGACAATCCTCAGACTACCTCCAGAGAGCTGCAGCATCTACTTGCTGCAGATGGTGTCACTGTGCATCGGTCAACTATACAACGCACTTTGCACAAGGAGAAGCTGTATGGGAGAGTCATGCAAAAGAAGCCATTTCTGCAAGCACGCCACAAACAGTCGGTTGAGGTATGCAAAAGCACATTTGGAGAAGCCAATTTCTTTTTGGAAGAAGGTCCTGTGGACTGATGAAACCAAGATTGAGTTGTTTGGTCATACAAAAAGGAGTTATGCATGGCGGCCAAAAAACACAGCATTCCAAGAAAAACACTTGCTACCCACAGTAAAATTTGGTGGAGGTTCCATCATGCTTTGGGGCTGTGTGGCCAATGCCGGCACCGGGAATCTTGTTAAAGTTGAGGGACGCATGGATTCTTCTCAGTATCAGCAGATTCTTGACAATAATGTTCGTGAATTAGTGACAAAGTTGAAGTTACGCGGGGGATGGATCTTTCAGCAAGACAATGATCCAAAACACCGCTCCAAATCTACTCAGGCATTCATGCAGAGGAACAATTACACTGTTCTGGAATGGCCATCCCAGTCCCCAGACCTGAATATCATTGAACATCTGTGGGATCATTTGAAGAAGGCTGTCCATGCTCGGCGACCATCAAACTTAACTGAACTGGAATGGTTTTGTAAAAAGGAATGGTCAAAAATACCTTCATCCAGGATCTAGGAACTCAATAAAAGCTACAGGAAGCGACTAGAGGCTGTTATTTTTGCAAAAGGAGGATCTACTAAATATTAATGTCACTTTTCTGGTGGGGTGCCCATACTTATGCATCTGTCAAATTTTGTTTGAATGCAGATTGCACATTTTCTGTTAGTACAATAAACCTCATTTCAAGGCAGAAACATTACTGTGTCCAACAGTTATTAGATATATGAAACTGAAATAGCTGTTGCAAAAAAAAACAATTTTTATAAAACATTAAGCTTAAGATTAATAGGGGTGCCCAAACTTTTTCATATAACTGTATTTCAAATAGGTCACTCTGTCTGTAATGACTCTATATGATGAGTTTCACTTTTTGTATTGAAGATGATATTCTAATTTTGTGAGAAACACCTGTGTATGACTCATATGCACTAATATAAAAAATCAGTAATGTTCATAAAAACTGAAGCAATAAGGGTATGTGCACACGTTGCGGATTTGGCTGCTGATCCGCAGCGGATTGGTCGCTGCAGATTTGCAGCTTGTTTCCATGCGGTTTACAGTACCATGTAAACCTATGGAAAACCAAATCGCAGATCACATGTTGCGGAAAATACCAAGCGGAAACGCTGCGTTGTATTTTCAGCAGCATGTCAATTCTTTGTGCGGATTCTGCAGCGTTTTATACCTGTTCCTTTATAGCAATCCGCAGGTGTAAAAACGCAGGTGAAATCTGAACAAAAACCGCCGGAAATCCGTGTTAAATCCGCAGGTAAAACGCAGCGCGTTTTACCTGCGGATTTTGTAAAAGCGGTGCAGAAAAATCTGCACACGAATCCACAACGTGGGCACATAGCCTGACAGTAAATATATTTAAAAAAAAGAATAAAATATTTTTAGGTGTGCTGCTCTGTTATACCAACATATGTCAGGGCTTGCAAATGTTATGCATTGTTGAGACTGCAGAGGCAAAACAAAAACCACCAGAAATGTATGGCTGTCAGTATGAATCATAGCGTAGGTCGAAAGTGACTATTACATCATGCACTCTGTCCTGGAGAAACAGCGGGAAGAAGGCAATGTACCTGGCTTAGTACAGTGTGTTTTCATTCATTATGCAGCATGGACACTGGTTGTCTTATCATGAAGTCAGAGATCTGGAAATTCCTTTTGTGCCCGTGGGTAAAGATGGTTCCAGTAATTGACACAACAATGTCTGGCTGATTAACTTTATGGTCACTGGCAATTTACAATTCACTGTCACTTCAGGGGGCAAAGTATTTATGACTTTTGATACTGTGCTGCCTAGAAAACACTTACAAAGCAGGTATAAATGTCTGCCGTGCGCTGCTGTTGTGCGCTAAGTCATGTCACTTGTGATCCTATTACAACATTACCTTATTGGAGGCCTATTTACTCCAATACACATCAGTAAGTTGAATTCATGAGTAATATCTAGTTTATTATTCAATATTTCAATAATGTTATCTTTTCTATTAGAGGGAATGGCACATACCTCTTTCTGTGCTATTTAGGCCTTTATGAAGACATTTCTATGTTAGGACTCATCACAGACCTAATGTCCTACAGTACAATCAGTAATTCGTCACTTATCGCAGACTATAGGCTTATACTCTACTTCTTTGTATCTTCACTACATATGGAGGACACTTAGAGAGTGACAGACCCCACAGTACACAAGGAAGACAGTTAGAGAGTGACAGACCCCACAGTAAACAAGGAAGGTAGTTAGAAAGTGACAGACCCCACAGTAAACAAGGAAGGTAGTTATAGAGTGACAGATCCCACAGTACACAAGGAAGGCAGTTAGAGAGTGACAGACCCCACAGTACACAAGGAAGGTAGTTAGAAAGTGACAGACCCCACAGTAAACAAGGAAGGTAGTTATAGAGTGACAGATCCCACAGTACACAAGGAAGGCAGTTTGAGAGTGACAGACCCCACAGTACACAAGGAAGACAGGTAGCGAGTGACAGACCCCACACTACACAAGGAAGGCAGTTAGATTCATAGAATCATAGAATGTTAGAGTTGGAAGGGATTTCAAGGGTCATTGTGTCCAACCACCTGCTCCATGCAGGATTCACTAAACCATCTCAGACAGGTGTCTGTCCAGCCTCTGTTTGAAGACTTCCATTAAAGGAGAACTCACCACCTCTCGTGGTAGCCTGTTCCACTCATTGAACACCCTCACTGTCAAAATAGAGAGTAACAGAGAGCGAAAGTTAGAGAGTGACAGACCCCACATTATACAAGAAGGACAGGTAGGGGATGACAGACCCCACGCTACACACGGACAGCAGGTAGAGAGTGTCAGAATGTATACTATACATGGAAGCCAGGTAGAAAGCGACAGTCTCCATGCTACACTTGGAGGCCAGGTAGAGAGTGGCAGAACCTGCACTACTCATGGAGGTCATGTAGATATTGACAGACCCCACAGTACACATTGAGGGCATGTAGATTTTGACAGACCGTGCACTACACATGAGGGAAAAGTAGAGAGTGACAGAACTTAAACTACACAAGGAGGGCAAGTAGAGATTGACAGACCCCACAGTACACTAGAAGAGCAAGTCGAGAGTGTTAGACCCTACATTACACATGGGCGGCAGGTAGAATGTGATAAAATCCTGGGTGGGCAGGTAAGAAGTGATCGACGCCTCACTACACTTGGTGGGCAGGTAGAGAGTGACATACAACTCACTATACATGTGAAGCTTAGGTGATGGCCCAGTGCAGAGGTGCTAGTGCATTTTTTGTAAAGGTCACTAAGTGGGATGGCACCACAGAGACAAGACTGTATTGTGCATGGAGTATGAGTACATGATATGGGTAAGATGCTGAGGAAAGCTCCAACTTTTCATTTATTCTTGGTAGGGGATGTTACACTATTAATAGCCCCATGCTGCAAAATATACCCTATAATTAATACTATAATTGTACGTAGTAACTTCTAGTTCTGCTGAAATGCAGTGTCTGAATGCAACGCACAGAGGCACGAGGCAGAAACAGTCAGGGCTGGTTATAGTTCTATTTATATACAGTGATTTAAAGCAACGCTAAACAATTAGTGTTGGTGATAAGGCATATTAACATTCAAAGATAACAATAAACTTGGAAAAGAAAAATAAATCTCTATCTAACATCAATGTTCTGTTCACAACGGTGGTGCGTCCAGTCATGGGAGCCACCACGTAAGTTCTTTCTCTGCAAATCTGGCCCTAGCGGAGGTTACCAGGTTTTCTCCCTAGGCCACAAGTCTCTCTCTGATGTAGTCTATCAAAGCCTCTTGAGCCCAACCAGCCCCCTTCCAACCTGAGACCCTAATCCCAACCAACCCCAGGGATAAATGGAAGTGACAGCCCTGATCACACACACTGTCCTTTCACAGTTGCAAGCGCATCTCGCCTGTTGCAGTCTCCTCACGGATCTTCTCAGCTTGACAGTCAATGGAAGTCTCTTAGGATTGGAACGGAGTAGACTAGGCCTTGGCTCTTGATGGGCAACATCTTGTCTCTTGAGCTTTATTGGCATTGGGCAAGAATTCTGGTTTCAACTAGCGCAGGCTGAAATCGGAGTCCTCCTCTGCAGAATCCAGGCTTTGTCAGGCAAAGGCCTGTTATGCTGGCCTCAGCAACATCCCTGGAGCGCGTCTGCTCCAGTCTCTTCTCCAGCACCAAATTTGTCTACGTTTTGGCACACAGGGCTTTTGTATCAAGGAAGTCATTCCTGTGGGTCACCTGATCAGGTCCAGAGCACGAAGTCGCTCCCACTGAAAATCTTTCAGCACAATTTGGTTCCACTTGATTGTGCCTGGCCAGCAGATGGCAGTCTCTCCACAATAATGGCACATCCTGCAAGGGCTCCTCAGGGATTTCACTGCTTCTTATTACACTGCAATAAAAAGTAGAAGAGGGTTAGCTATATTGTCCTGACTCTAGGGTGCACTAAACAATGGATATGACTCCTCAGCTTGTGTAGCCTGCGGTCTGAAATAAGTTACCAGTGTTTTATATAAACCACAAGTTTCAAAAAACACCCTGTGATTTTTCCTGTAATCTGCAGCTTGCATATCATCTTGTGAAAAGCTCTCCTAGGTGAATATCTCTGACAGAGGCTTGTTTCTTGTGGACAAACACGGAACTCATTACATTGTAGGGATTTTCTCCCCTGGAGGAATTGCTCCATGGGGAATATATGGAGTCTCAATGATTTGTGGCAGTCCACACAGTATCAATTGGTCTATATTGCGGATGTTGTGACGGTTTTGTAGTATGCATGAGCCCTAGGGCAGTGGGCTTCATTTATGAAAATTGCCCCCAAAAAAATCAGTCTTGTTGTCCAAATTACAGTTCAACTTTCATTTTTTCCAGGACAGTTTAGGAAATGAAAGTTTAGTTCTGATTCGTTGCTATTGATCACATGCTATGTTCTCAGACAGCATTTTCATAAACCAATAATGATAAATGATTTCCAATGTTCTGGTATATTAGAAGATGGGATAAAGAAGATGACCAGCATGTAGAAACTGAAAAAAAAACTAACATTTACTAGGGCAAACCTAATAAACTATAATCATATAGATATACAATTATTTACATTCAGACACCGATACTGAGTTATAAAGAAGATATGGGGAACTAAGAAAAACAGAGGAGCGCAAAAGGGTCTCAACTGATACCACAATAAGGTACAGAGAAAAATGGAATCTGCTCACCTGATGAAGTTGCACCTAGGCAACATGTTATGGACATATCAGCCACTGCAAGACACAGGTCCATAAGGAAAGAGTGGCACAGGATCCAGGTGAAGCGTCAGTGGATGCTCTGCTGATGAATGCAGATAGTTGATAATATGTGTTCTCATTTTTTTCTTCACTGGAATAGGCAAGTCCGGATTTCTTTGATCACAAATAAACCTGGTTTTTAACCTTTTTTTCATGTTTAAATTTTGTTGTGTGATGAACTTTGACACGATCACGTGCCCTGTTTGGATGTTTTTTTTTTTGAAAGGAGGAAGAAAGAGAAAAAAAAAAGACCGCATATAAGTAAATCAACCCTGACAGTTGCCATAGGATTTGTCCTGATGAAGAAGTCCTTTGTATGACTTTGAAACGCGTTGACCTGAAACCTGTCCAATAAAGCTTTTGAAAATATTATCGACTATCTGAATATATTCATCAGCAGCACATCCACTGACACTTTACCAGGATCCTGTAATACTGAGTTATGGCTTCTTACCCTGGAAAGACATAAATGCTCTGTTGGGTGCCATATGTATGGAACTATTATCCACAAGAAGCAGCGCTATTGTGGGGAATTATATCCCCATGCATACAGAGGGATTTTTTTTTTTTATAAAGGATTTTCTTGATCAGTTCTGTATTTTACCTATTGGGACAGGCTTAACTTGTACAAGAAAGATTCATTGGCCTTTTTACATCGTAAATGAATTATTGAGTTAAAATGTGTATTTTATCCTTACTGGTGGTGAAGGTAATTCATATGCCAATTGCACCTCTCAACAATAGATATTCCAATAAAAGTACAATTATCTATCCTCTCCTAATCACTGAATTTCCGCTTTCTATACGTGTGCCTCATCTGTGCCGGTAACCTTTTCATGGTTGAGGGGAATGCATTGTTTTGATCCACATTGTGTAGAAAGGTCAAATGAGCCGAAGTGGTTATTTTGTTTTCTATATAAATGACAGCGCTTCATACTATGGATAATACCCTTCACTAAAGGTGAGATGGAGAATCCGAAATACGTGCCTACAGGTAGACAGATAAGGCAGCGGTGGATGGATCGGCCTCATCCTTCAGCTTCTTCATAAATAAAACTTCTGCTGAATAACAATTTCTTGATAACACGCTGATTACAGTAGGATTATTTTCCACCAAAACACTCATGTTCCTTCTCAACTGAAGCATGAAGTGACATTTATTTCAAGCCACCGGCCAGTTTATAATAGCTTTCTCATGAGTGCCGGTTGCATAGCATTGCTATGCAGAACCTGTATGTTTGTGTGTATGTCACAATCCTCTACCCACACATCACCTCTAACCTTTTCTTTGAAAATATATTTCACATTAGCATAAATATTAAAGAGGTGCTATTCTGGCGCGTGCAGCATACTGCCTTTAGCTAATCAGTTTTTCATGCATTTAAATAGGAATATTAGAATGACTGTAATGACTTCAGTTTTCAGTGTATGATCCATCATCGCACTGACCTTCACTAAAAATTAGTTTCTTGAGTAATGAGTGTAAACTTCATTTAAAACCCGTGTTAAATTTGCTCTGTTGTACCTTCTGCCCTACATAGTGACATATCTCATTCCTGGTTACAGTGTATGGTACTTCCGCGAGTAACCATGGATGGGCTTGCCTTTTAGCTTCCTACCAATTTTCATGTACTGTCAGGTTTTCATAGTAAAACTGAATGTATAACATAAATATTTTGTAGATATCAGTTCTGAAATGCAGAGCTTTACTAATCTATGCAAAATCTTATTCAGCGATAACGACTCCGGTAATAAATTCTGATTACTGCTCGCTCCAGTGAACATATTTTATCTTGCTGAATCACTCTATGACATTTTTACAGTGAAATAACAATGAATGAATCTTACTGTTCTGCGGATTGAAGAATTTCAGGAGGAGAAATGTTACATAATCTAAACATGAAGAGAACTTTTCATTTGAAGCCCCAGAGAATTTTAACACAAGCAATACCCTTATATAATAGTATCAGAATTGCATAAGGGGGGGCGATAGCACGAATAAAAGTGTAGCAGTGGGGGAGAAATATTCTCTGGACGTGATGGCCATCAGATGCAGGCATGGCTTATAGTAGCCTTTCATTATGTGAGGTTGCCACAATATGATGACACACTATACAATTATTCAGATTATAACATTAGTTGAAGAAATGTCTAAATATGTACATTATGATAATTAAATGGGTGCCACTGTAAGAAATTGGAAGTGTTGCCGACGTTCCCCCTTGGAGACGTGTTTTGTTGTACTGTGTTATAACTTATGATGTTTGTGTGTTTAAAATGAGTTAATAGGGAGACATAGGGTTAACAGTTAGGACTAGCCCAAAATGAGAGGGGCTAGGTGAGGAGACAGTGTTTCCTATTAGAACCTCAGACAGAGACAAGCCTGCAGATCTCAGGTCTGGCTAGTTAGCAAAACCGCATGGAGTGGGTGTCCCTGTGGCAAGAGGAAGAGAAATGAGCAAGATAGTAACATCTTGTAGACAAGAGACACCTGGAAGAAAAATGTGTAGCAGTCTGGAGTTCCAACAGTAACACTGAGAAAACAAAGGAAAAAGCATTGGGGCCTGGGGCAGGAAGCCTAGCGGGACGGTATGGATTTATCTGCCAGAAAGGTCATGCAACCAAAAGGGAAAGTGAAGTGAGATGAAGAGAAAATGCCCCACATTGTAGTCCAGAGGCATCAGTAGGAAAGGAAGCTGAGTAGATGCCATGTTGGCACAGAAATTCTCCTACAGAGAAAAAGATGTGGAACTGCAGGGTGGAGTATAGGACTCTTGCATAATGGACTGGTGACGTTATTAAGAATGAGGGAAGATTCCGAAGTAGTGTGCTTGGGTTGTGCAAAGAGTAGAGAAAGAAACCAAGAAAGATAGAGTGATTCAAGGAAAATGAAAACGTGTGTGATGATGTTGCTTGTTGTTAAAGTAATGTCATTGACGATAAATGCCTACTATCAATAGTATATAGTTAATTCCAGGTTATTCTTCAGTAAAAATACATTTATTTATGAACTATGGTCTCCCTGACTGAATTCTGTAACACCTGGTCCTGGACTACTGAATACAACGGCATCATGCGGTCTACAAGGGCGCATTGCCATCCCAGCACACACTCAGCCAGGACCCTTGTTTTCAAGTAGCATGCCAGGCAAGGAAGACAAGTACCTCACCTATGGATGCTGCCCTGCGTCACATTAACCCCATCAAAAGAACCCCTCATTATGAGTCATGATAAGTCATAAAAAGGAGTGCCCTGCTCAGAACTCATCAACTTTTGCTCTGGAAGACCTGGTCAATGATTTCAAAGGCTATCATGTAACACATTTTGCCTTCGACAGCTACAGGAGGTTAGATATGTGTTCATGTAAAAAGGTTCTGAAGCAAGATTTATGTTGATCAGCTGGGCAACTTCAGTAGTGTGTCAAAATGAGTCAACTACTGTAAAATCAAAACCTGGCCTACATTTCATGGCTTGCTACATCTATTGTTCAGTGTAAACCACTAGATGAGTGGGCTCTAAGTACCTTATTATTATGAGTGAGTAGAGATGAGCAAAGTTCTTTTGAAATTCAAATTAATGGGCAAATAAATTTGTCCAAATTTTAGTACTATAAATATTGCAGTTGCTTGTAAAATAGAAGAGAGAGAGAACCTCGCTGACCATAAGAGCTGATACTTCACAGAAAGAGAGGATCTCGCTGACTATAAGAGTTTACATTTTACAGTTAAGACAAAGAGAGGACCCTGCTGACCATAACAGCTTACATTTTACAAGTGAGATAGAGATAGGACCCCACTGAAATCGAATTTCAAAATGTTTGAACTCGCAAATTTCAGAAATTTTGACCAGTTCGAATTAGATCCTCTGCAAATTGATCCTCTCATCTCTAGCAAGTAGAGTTTTTATGTCCATGCTACAAAAATTTCTAATAGAAAAAGGATGGATAATATGCTAAAATCTGAAGTATAGAATATGTCGTCCTTGATAATTAGTTTACAATTTGCTCTGTATTTGGAAACCATTATGGATTCATACCCCAGACATCATCAGCATATTTAACAAACTCCTTGAGAAAACTCTAAGTAGATATTGACTTGTGTGCCAATATCATGATTTATTTTCTCAGGAATTATTGACCAACACAAAATCTGAAACATTATTAGACTGTAAGGAATAATAAATCTTCATCATGCCTAAACAAGAAGTCAATATTATTATGTAATATGCCGTTACAGTTCAAGTGGTCCTAAAAACTCTTATATCACTAAGGGAGAATTTACTGGGCCCAACATAACTCATGCATAGACTTCATACTTGCCTATGAAAATCTCGACATACATATCATTTATTGTTGTACTTATTTGTATTTACATTAAATAAGGCAAATCATCGGAATTTTTAATTGTGGCCTCTAATCATTTACATAAGGAAACTAAGTTCAAGTTTTTAATCCTCCCTTTTTATAGAAAGATAATCCCAATCTACATACAGTATGTAGTGCTTCCTGTCCTTGCCGGAAAGTTACTTAAATAAAAATGTATGTTACACGAATAGTAGTAGTGGCGCTATTTGATTATGGAAGTCTAAAGCGAGGTACAAGATCTAATAGTTTTCACTCTTTAACCCCTATATAGGGAACCGGTCTGGTTGCAGTGAATTCCTTGGTCACATCTACCACAGTAGTCTCAGATTAGCTTTGGAAGTGTAGCAGTGACAGAAATGTTGTCAGAAGCAAAACAGTAGTGAGTTTGCATGATCAGAAACAAGTCAAGGTCAATACACAGTAGAGGTAAAGGAACCGGGCAGAAATCTATGGACAGGGCGAGAAATATGAAGGGGATATGGGCAAACTTGGCACTTTCCCTGGGCCCTCTTCCACAAAGGGGCCCACCGCTTCTGATGTCCCACAAGTTCAGTGAAAGGAGCAGAAAGGCAGCAGCCTGTCAAAACTATATCTTCCGTCTTCTTCCAGTCCTTTGGACTCAGACTGCTCCACCATTGTGATCAGTTGTCTCTGTGTAGAAAGTGAAGAACATTCTACTCATCTGGCTCAGTAGGAGAAGGGCAGCAGAGTCTGTGTGCAGGATATAACAAGGCACTAGAGTTTGTGGTGGTTTCTAGTTAAGGTCAGATGCTTGTGTGGGTTGCACAGGAGGTACATGAGATATGCGATAATGTGTGTGGGGGTTATCATACTGTGAGTGGGGAAGTATACTGTAAGGGCATCATAATTCGTTAGGTAGCACCCTAGGCTCTTTATACTGTGTGGAACGATATGCTGTGGGGGTCTCATTCTGTGTAAGTCACTAAAGGGGCCTTATACTGTGTATGGGAGCACACTGGAGGCATCATACTGTGCGTGGAGAGGCACTATAAGGGCATTATACTGTGTGGGGGGCACTAAACAGTGTATAGGGGAATACATTGTGGGGGCATCATATAGTATGGGGGAATATACTGTGGGGGCATCATACTGTGTGGTGCATTCTATTGGGCATCATATTGTGTGAGGTCACTGTGGGCAATGTGGTTACTGTGCGGGGCCCCATGTGGTATCATCCTCTGACTATGAAGAAATATCATACTCTGTGGAACAATAATAACCTTGATTAAGGGCATTATTTCAGTATAGGCACATATAGAGGACTGGGCAAAGTAAATGTTCAGAGTTGGGAGTTATAGTGGTGCAGCAGAGTTCAGTGGTACAGCTCTGCCACGTCCCTTCAAGCACCTGAATGGGCACCACACTGTCAATGTTGTATTTTGTTCTGACAACTGCCTTTTGATGGAACTTCATATCGCCCACAGCGGGTTTGACACAGCAACACACATGTATTCCTGATGATGTACAGTAGCGCTTGTCAGGAAATAATACAGCGGCGGCGTTTATATTGAGAATTCTCACTTACTACTACTATTGATATTGTAAAATCCCCCAGTCCAACAGCTGTATCAATACTACAAAACCAGACAAGGTCTGAATCATACAACCAGGGACGTAACAATCGCAGTCACAGAGGGTGTGACTGTGACCAGCAAGTACCGGAGGGGGCCCACTGACATCAGCGTCTATTTCAGCTGGATGTGCTTCTGAATATGCACATTCAGCTGAAGTTTATTGTGGCACAGAGACCCGTTGGGTCCTCGCACCGCAATACAGCCACCGGCAGGTGAAGTTGGCGTGCCTGTCATGGGTGATGCATGGCAGTGACATCATGCGTCATCCCTAGCAGGCATGCCAAAGACAGCTGCCAGCCCTTGCGCCGGCTATAGACGAAGAGGCTGCAGATCGTGGGAGCGGAAAAAGGTGAGAAGAATGTTTATTCTTGTTTTTTTTACGTGTTAGAGAATGGCGGCAGAAATGGAGATTGACTGCAGGTTGGGACCAGAATGGGGGTCACTATACTAGGAAGGGGTCCTGGATGGGGGCCATATATTACTGGAAGTAGCCAGGATAGGGGACATTATTACTGTAAGGTGTCCAGTATAGAGGGCATATATTACTGTAAGCTGCCAGAATGGGGACAATAGACCAGGACAGGGGACATAATTACAGGAAGGGGCGCGGTATGGGGGATATATATAACTGGAAGGGGCCAGGATGGAGACATGACACCAGGATGGGTGACATATATTACTGGAAGGGGCCAGGATGTGGACATTATTCTTTATTACTAAAGAGGGTCCAGACTGGGGGGACATTATACATTATTACTGAACGGGCATATGATGGGGGACATTACTGGAAGTGTCTCAGGAAGTAGGACATTATACCAGGAAGGGGACCAGGAAATTAGTACAAGCTGGGGGACATTATTACATTATGGGGGAGCAACACATATAAAGGATTTAGAGCTCTACAAGGGCTACTACATCTGAGCAACATGTAGATGAGGGCTCAGGTCCAAATTTTGCACCAGGACCCATCAGACTCCAATTACACCACTGCATAAAGCAGTGTCCAGAAGTGGCAGAATATTTTGTTACTAGATAACAAAGGATGCTTGTCATTTGCCTGATATTCATTTGAACACTGGCCTTTCACACAAGCTCCAATTTTAAAGCATCCCAGTACCCAGCTACCGGGCCCCATAGCAGCCATGTCGCCTGCCACCATTGGTAGTATGCTACTGGACATCATGGATCCTTGTAATAATATCTTAAGCACTGAGCGATGGAGTTTATCGTTAAGAGAGCCTATGTGACTATCTTGTCATAAAGACACTATTGGAAGAAAATTATATCAAAATATCTATCTTTAAAATACATTATAATTGTTGAGGATTTTTTTAGCAATTTAATTATGTGGATACAATTTACAGGCCACCAGCCTACTTAGGACACTGGCAACCACATACAGTATTCTACATGCCATATGTTTTTGTCCATAATTTAATTGCATGTAAGTGTTAATTATAGGATTAAAGATTTATACATACTTATGACTAGTATAATATCCATCCTCCACACATTGCTCTATGTGTGTAGTAGTATGTACTGTACGCAGCATAATACAAGAATAGCTGCCATAGATGCTATCAGTGGCAGGGTAGCAGTGTCAGCTTAGATGGATCAGTGAATAAAATAGGATAGCATTTTGCTGACAAAGTATTCAGATGTTGATAATGCAGTTAAGAGATTTCATTTTATATTCTGTTTTTGCACACACAGTCATTTATCCCGCTGGTACTTTAAGAGACAGATTATAGGCTTTGTAGAATGAGATGACCTTCCTCTATGCTATTCCACTTTCAACTAATACAAAATGGTAAAGAAAAAAAAACCTTGATATTATGGTAAAATAATACATTTATCCATAAAAATGTAGAAAACCATAGTGTTTTGCCTTCATGCACAGACAGGGTATTATACACAGGGTGATAACAATAAATGAATCTGGATTATGGATTACATTGTGCCAGACTTAGAAAAGCTCAGTCACTAAAAAGTACTGCAAAACCTGTCCAAATATCAATGGAGAAAGTGTTTGAAGCACATTAGAATGCGTTTTCTCTATCACTGCATACTGATATTGCATATAGTTGCTGCCAACTTAACTCTTTTCAGCTGCCATTCAATAGGAACCTGTCAGTTAATTGATGCTGTCTGAACCCCGGCAGCATGAATCAGCCTTCCTGCACAATTGCAGCCAGGTATATTTTTCTCTCAATTGTTCTGGCATTTCAAAGAAAATATTCTTTGAAGATTCACAGGCAGGGATGAGACTAGTCTGGCTCAAACCCTGGCCGGCCCTTCCCGGAGTTGTTGTCACAGTGTGATTCGACCCAACGGATGGTCGGTCAGCTAACGGCAAAATACACATACAACAGGGATGGTATAGGTGTGAGGAGTGCCCTACCCATAGGGAATGGGGAATGGTCAATACCTGAGCTCAAACCGGAGCCTGACCCTGCACTCCCCCAACACCCTATGCGGGTCCTTCCCCCCGCTGCTGTCAGGATACCTCATCCCTAGTGGCCACCTATTACTGCCCTGGCTAGTGCACTGGCTGGCAAAGAGCACTAGCCTCACCTCTGCAGATAATACACAAAGGGGGAAGTGACAAACACCAAAGGGACAAAGTAACAAAAACACCACACTTAGCTTATGAACACCACTGCTAAGCTCCACACCGCAGCAACTGGACTCCAATAACCAGATGTGGCTGACACCAGAAAGGCTGCTCCTGCTAGGCTGGTCTCCAGAACGGGAACTGTATCACTAACTGTCAGCTGATGCATCAGATGACCTTTTAAAGGATGGTGTGAGTGGTCACCACCTGCATCAGCTGACCCAGCAGCACTGCAGTAACACTAGATTGCCAGTGGGGGAAAAACTGACATTAACCCCCGATGGTCCAAAAGGAAAAAAGTTTTAAACTGAGTGGAACCAGAGCTGCCACAAATCCAAGAATGGACCATGACAGTTGCCTGCCAGTGATTGACAGGTCTCTCCCATATCAAGAGACCTGTCAATTACTTAGTGAAGTGCTGGCGAAAAATGACCGGGCCCGAACCGGACTACTCTTATCTGCGGCTATAGTCTCCAGACGAATCTTTACTGTATATCCTCTCTGAAATGCCAGAGCATTTCAGAGAACAATACACCTGTTTGTGAAAAATATCAATTCTCATATTACTTTTTGAAAACTGTATTTACGTTGTACATTTTGTAGTAAAAATGACCATGCAATATTAATCTGTTCGTCAGTATGACTTTGGCAATACCAAACATGTCGATATTTTTATAACTATTTAAAAGGTGAAAAAAAGGCGTTTTGAATAAAAATTGGGGGGTTGTGTTTTCCGAGACCTGCAATGTTTTCATTTTTCGGTCAATGGAGCTATGTAATTTCTAATTTTTTGCCAGGCACTGTGATATTTTTATTGATACCATTTTGCGACTGATATGATGTTTTGACTGCTTATTAGAGCATTCTTGACTCTTGAGGAATCACAGCAACCAAAAATCCTTAATTTTGGTGTTCTTGGATTTTTTTTGGTTACGTTGTTGAACAATTAGGTCAATTACAGTTAGGTCCATATATATTTGGACAGAGACAACATTTTTCTAATTTTGGTTATAGACATTACCACAATGAATTTTAAACAAAACAATTCCAATGCAGTTGAAGTTCAGACTTTCAGCTTTCATTTGAGGGTATCCACATTAAAATTGGATGACGGGTTTAGGAGATTCAGCTCCTTAACATGTGTCACCCTGTTTTTAAAAGGACCAAAAGTAATTGGACAGATTCAATAATTTTTAAATAAAATGTTCATTTTTAGTACTTGGTTGAAAATCCTTTGTTGGCAATGACTGCCTGGAGTCTTGAACTCATGGACATCACCAGACGCTGTGTTTCCTCCTTTTTGATGCTCTGCCAGGCCTTCACTGCGGTGGTTTTCAGTTGCTGCTTGTTTGTGGGCCTTTCTGTCTGAAGTCTAGTCTTTAACAAGTGAAATGCATGCTCAATTGGGTTGAGATCAGGTGACTGACTTGGCCAATCAAGAATATTGCACTTCTTTACTTTAATAAACTCCTGGGTTGCTTTGGCTTTATGTTTTGGGTCATTGTCCATCTGTAGTATGAAACGGCGACCAATCAGTTTTGCTGCATTTAGCTGGATCTGAGCACACAGTATGGCTCTGAATACCTCAGAATTCATTTGGCTACTTCTGTCCTGTGTCACATCATCAAAAAACACTAGTGACCCAGTGCCACTGGCAGCCATGGATGCCCAAGCCATCTCACTGCCTCTGCCGTGTTTTAGAGATGATGTGGTATGCTTTGGATCATGAGCTGTACCACACCTTCGCCATACTTTTCTCTTTTCATCATTCTGGTAGAGGTTGATCTTGGTTTCATCTGTCCAAAGAATGTTCTTCCAGAACTGTGCTGGCTTTTTTAGATGCTTTTTAGCAAAGTCCAGTCTAGCGTTTTTATTCTTGATGCTTATGAGTGGCTTGCACCGTGCAGTGAACCCTCAGCATTTACCTTCATGCAGTCTTCTCTTTATGGTAGATTTGGATATTGATACACCGATTTTCTGGAGAGTGTTGTTGGTTGGCTGTTGTGAAGGGGTTTCTCTTCACCATGGAGATTATTCTGCGATCATCCACCACTGTTGTCTTCTGTGGGCGCCCAGGTCCTTTTGCATTGATGAGTTCACCAGTGCTTTCTTTCTTTCTCAGGATGTACCAAACTGTTGATTTTGCCACTCCTAATATTGTGGCAATTTCTCGGAAGGGTTTTTTCTGTTTTCGCAGCGTAAGGATGGCTTGTTTCACCTGCATGGAGAGCTCCTTTGATCGAATGCTTACTTCACAGCAAAACCTTCCAAATGCAAGCACCACACCTCAAATCAACTCCAGGCCTTTTATCTGCTTAATTGAGAATGACATAGCAAGGGGATTGCCCACACCTGTCCATGAAATGGCCTTGGAGTCAATTGTCCAATTACTTTTGGTCCCTTTAAAAACAGGGTGGCACATGTTAAGGAGCTGAAACTCCTAAACCCTTCATCCAATTTTAATGTGGATACCCTCAAATGAAAGCTGAAAGTCTGAACTTCAACTGCATCTGAATTGCTTTGTTTAAAATTCATTGTGGTAATGTTTATAACCAAAATTAGAAAAATGTTCTCTCTGTCCAAATATATATGGACCTAACTGTATGTTTATATTTTGATAGATCACACTTTCTAAAAGCAGCTATACACATATGTGTATTTTTTATAATCTTTATTTTTAATGGGCTAAAAGGGGGGGGTAATTTGAACTTTCATATTGTTTGTTAGTTTTTTAAAACATTTTTTCTTACTTTTCACTCTTCTTATTAGTCACCTTCGGGGATTCGATTGTGCGGTCGTATGATCGTATGATCGCTTATTCTATGTACAGCAATACCATAATATTGCTTTATTGCTTCATATAGTAAAAATCATGGTCTCCTTTGAAGATTGGCTACAGGCTGGATTTCAAGGGAACTCCATAGAGACAACAAGGAGGTCTTCAACAGACCCCCACCTCTCACAGCATGGCAGGACATTATCACTAGAGGACTATGTCTCAAGTGCAGGCAAGTCAAAACTGAAGCAAACAGCCCATTAAGTGATACATCACTGGAACCAGGCTCTCTGTCTCTACATTCTGCTTCTATCAGATTCCATAGCAACATATTCCCTTTAACATATAAGATTTTTTTCTAGCAATCAGTATAGGTACAGAACCCAGACTCATAGATATTTTTTCCTTTACTTGGAGCTAACACTCAGCTCTACCTTTTAACCCTGTGGCTAGACACTCAGTCCGAGACCAAACAGCATGTTGGTACTTCAACTCACTTAGGCACCCAACACCCAAGACACAACTGCCACCTGCCCTTTCTAGGACTGTCTCAGCTACGGTCTACCATACATTCATCAAATTTATCTCACCAACCTCTTATAGCCCTTGAAAAAAAATCAATCATTTATATCAATGTTTTGCCAACACAGGCATAATTCTTTAAGATATTTTACCAATTACAAGTAATTTAAGGTCCCCTGGGACAAAATCTGCAGTGTATTCAATGACTTGTATTGTTTTATGAAATCTTATGCTATTCTAAAAAGATCCCTTTTATTTTTGCAGGGAACTGAATAGATATAACGTTTTGTGCTATCCTTGGTTTACCTTCCATGTGATTGAATTTAGAGCCATCATTATGAAATGTAATGGAATATAAAGCAGATCACTTGTCCTTTTGTGATGTATTCAGGGCACTGACTTTTTATATTGTTGACTATATACAGAATAATAGAAAGAATATTTGACCAAAAATATCCAGTGTTATGTCTATATGTTGTGATTTATTTCTGCAATTGTATCGTACATTGTATCTCCACTACAGGAATATTGCAGATCTGAAAAATAAACATTTCATTTCCTAACCTCTATAAAAAAAACCATAAGAGTCAGTAGAATTGAAGAAGCCACATAAATCCATTGTTTATTTATTTACTTTGCTTAAATGAATTTTAAATCATTAAACAGACATTTAAAGATGTTTTCATTTTTTATTAAACCGTTTGTAGAGATTACTTTATACTCATTACAGTGCTGACGTTCATTGTCTTATTTAATTTTGTGGACAGGCAATACATTGTAATTGTGGGTTAGTATATATAAAAAAAAATAAATTCATTTGTGGGCATGGTCCTCTCTCCTTTGGTACCTGTGTGTGTATTGCTCATTCTTGTACTTGTCTATGTATGCCCCCCTTTTTTATACACACTGTGTTGCAAATTAATATGCAAATTGGATTTAAGTGTCATAAAGATTTTTTAAATTTTTTTGGTTTTTCAAATAAACTCGTGGATGGTATTATGTCTTAGGGCTCAATGGATCACTGAAATCAATCTTAAACACGTGTGATAATTAGTTTTCCAGATGATTCTAGTTAAAGGAAAGCTACTTAAAAATGATATTCCACATTATTAAGCAGGCCACAGTTTTCAAGTAACATGGGGAAGAAAAAAGATATCTCTGCTGCCGAAAAGCATCACATAGTGCAATGCCCTGGTCAAGGGATTGAAAATATTAGATATTTCTCAAAAACTTAAGTGTGATCATGATACTGTTAAAGAGATTTGTGGCTGAATCTGAGCACAGACGTGTTCGTGCTGATAAAAGCATAATGAGGAAGGTTTCTGCCAGGCAACTTCATCGGATTAAGAGAGCAGCTGCTAAAAAGCCATTACAACCAGCAAACAGTTGTTTGAAGCTGCTGGTGTCTCTGGAGTCACTCGAACCTCAAGGTGTAGGATCCTTCAAAGGCTTGCTTTGGTTCATAAACCTACTATTCGGCCACCCGTAAACAGTGTTCACAAGCAGAAACAGTGGCAGTGGGCCCAGACATACATGAAAACAAATTTCCAAACAGTCTTGTTTACTGATGAGTGTCCAGCAACCCTGGATGGTCCAGATGGATGGAGTAGTGGATGGTTGGTGGATGGCCACCATGTCCCAACAAGGCTGCAACATCAGCAAGGAGGTGCAGGAGTCATGTTTTGGGCTGGAATCATGGGGAACAGCTGGTAGGGCCCTTTAAGGTTTCTGAAGGTGTGAAAATGACCTCTGCAAAGTATACAGAGTTTCTGACTGACAACTTTCTTCCATGGTATAAAAAGCAAAAGCATGCCTTGAGGAGCAACATCATCTTCATGCAGGACATTGTACCATCTCATGCTGCAGAGAATACCTCTGAGTAGTGTTGAGCGATACCGTCCGATACTTGAAAGTATCGGTATCGGATAGTATCGGCCGATACCCGAAAAATATCGGATATCGCCGATACCGATATCCGATACCAATACAAGTCAATGGGACATCAAGTATCGGAAGGTATCCTCATGGATCCCAGGGTCTGAAGGAGAGGAAACTCTCCTTCAGGCCCTGGGATCCATATTAAAGTGTAAAATAAAGAATTAAAATAAAAAATATTGTTATATTCACCTCTCCGGCGGCCCCTGGACATCAGCGGGAGGATCCGGCGTCCGGCACGGCTTCTTTCTTCAAAATGCGCGCCTTCAGGACCTGTGGAATGACGTCCCGGCTTCTGATTGGTCGCGTGCCGCCCATGTGACCGCCACGCGACCAATCAGAAGCCGCGACGTCATTCCTCAGGTCCTAGAAGGCGCTCATTCTAGGACTTTAGCTGAGGAATGACGTCGCGGCTTCTGATTGGTCGCGTGGCGGTCACATGGGCGGCACGCGACCAATCAGAAGCCGGGACGTCATTCCACAGGTCCTGAAGGCGCGCATTTTGAAGAAAGAAGCCGTGCCGGACGCCGGATCCTCCCGCTGATGTCCAGGGGCCGCCGGAGAGGTGAATATAACAATATTTTTTATTTTAATTCTTTATTTTACACTTCCGATACCGATACCCGATATCACAAAAATATCGGATCTCGGTATCGGAATTCCGATACCGCAAGTATCGGCCGATACCCGATACTTGCGGTATCGGAATGCTCAACACTACCTCTGAGTCATTGGCTGCTATGGGCATAAAAGGAGATAAACTCATGGTGTGGCCACCATCTTCCCCTGACCTCAACCCTATAGAGAACCTTTGGAGTATCATCAAGCAAAAGATCTATGTGGGTGGCAGGTAGTTCACATCAACACAGCAGCTCTGGGAGGCTATTCTGACTTCATGGAAAGAAATATAAGCAGAAACTCTCCAAAAACTCACAAGTTCAATGGATGCAAGAATTGTGAAGGTGATATCAAAGAAGGGTTCCTATGTTAACATGTAACTTGACCTGTTAGGATGTTTTGGAGTTAAATAGCTTCTTTGTTCAGTGAATGTGACCTCCTAATGCTGCAAATTCCACAAATGAGCATTTTCAGTTCTTTAAAACATCAAATGTATAGAAATTTTACTGTGTTTAATAATTTGGAACAGTGCATTTTGAGGTTTTATTCATTTTGGAAATTATACTGTTATCATTGGGAGATTTAATCAATAACATTCGATGTATACTCTAACGGGTGATGACTTTTAGTAGACTGACTGACGTTTGCACCGACCATTTAGGAAAATCCGAGAAAAATGTCATTTGCATAATAATTTGGAACAAGGTGTATAAAGCGCCGTGGAATAAATGGTGCTGTAAAAATGATAAACATAATAATAATAATAATTTGTAAATTGACCAATGAAGAAACTAAGAAACTAAGTCCCAACTATGACTCTGTGATTACATAACTTTTTATACATGGTTAAGGGTTTTTGTTATGCTTTATTTTGATATATTTCTAAGTTAGTAATGTGATCGTCCTGTTAGATTAATATCATAGATGAAAAGACGCAAGATTACAATATATGTCTAGAAAGGGCCCAAAATGTGCTACATTATCCACTTTTTGTTTCCAGTACAATTGACTTAATATTATGCATGCTCGAAGATTGGCTTGAGGAGCAAGGATATAGAAAAAAAATCTTTGAACAGCTAAAACAGAGGTTCTTGCCAATGCACGTACATCGTGGTACAAGATAAATGCACTATTACTATGAGGTTAAACAGATGAGCCTTGGCCATTTCTGCTTTAATTGAATGCCTGCCAGAAAATGGATAGGTTTTTGAAAGATGCTCTCAAGCTGCCCTTAAAGACCAATCCTTAATTGTAATGGGAGAAAAGCAGCAGAGGAATCGGTGGTGGGAAGTATAGGATTGCTCACCAGAGTGTGGCCAATTTGCGGAGATGTCAAGTTCTCTTCACTTTCACTGTAGTACTTAACTTTCACAGACTTGTTAATAGCAGACTGTCTGCAAGAAGCAAAGTTTATTGTGATATTCCAAGATTACATAGATAGATGTTGTGCTGATATTACATTCGACTAAGCCATAACCAGCTCAGTGTAAGAGGCTCTCAAAATTAAAAGTTTTATTGTGCAACTTTAGTCCTGCCTTTTATATAGTAAACTCCATTCCTAAAGTTGTTGTATATTGCATTGGTTGGGTTAAAACTCAATGTGACCCTCCAGAGTACTAGAGAATGTGGATAAAACATGCCCATAGTTTGTATAAATGTGTTTTGTGCCCTCTGAATTCTTTCATTTGGTGTTTGAAGCAGGTTTTTCTACAAATATTAAACATGTTTAAAAAAAATCTCCTCCACTAATAGTTTTAGCTGTTATATATTTGATAACAGAGAAACAATAGTCTTGAATATACTCAGCTTAAATCTCACACTTTTCTGCTCTGGCAAATGCGTGATGTCTAAGTTGGCCCAAATATTCATTCTCTGCAGGAATTCCAGAATTAGCTGCCTTGAAGACATTAGTAACCTTGATTCCTTACGCTGTCTCTTTGCCAGAGTCAGTAAAACTGGTTCAAGGATTTGTAAGATTTTCTTCATGAAACTTTAGAAATCCAAAAGCTTCTTTGCGATTGGCAAAGTTGTGGACTTGATTTTTGATGATTAAAACAGAAAAATATTTAGAATTTATCTTTCCGGTATCACGACGATTAAGACATGCTTCCATTACAGAAAACTTCACAGGTCCATGTCTGAAGTTTGTGGTCCCAACTCTGTGAACCCACCATACACTATAAGGCCCCCTCCACATGTTCATGTTTCCAGTATGGGTGGTATCCATTTTTTTTCACGCATGCCACATGTACCCATTATAACCTATGCTGCTATTCACATGTCTGCGCTTTTATATGGATCGTGTGTCCATGTGAACCACATGGAGATGTGACCATTTTCTTCCGGCAGTACAAATGCAAGGGTCAACACAAGTCTATGGGTCCAAGAAGAACACATAAAAAACATGGATGGCTTCAGTGTGCCATCCTTGTGCTGTTCGTTTTTAGCATTGCAGATTATAGGAGAAATTTGTAATTTCATTCTTTCTTTATCCATATCAGAAAAACATGGATGGCACACAGATGCCACCCTAATGGCATACTGATGACAAGTAATCCAAAACACTGATGACATCGCTACTGTTTTTTTTCCAGAACCTGTTTTATATGGATGTGTGAAAGGGGCCTAACAAGTCTACTTATTATAATGCTTAAAATATTTATATTTTTTATTATATAAAGTGTAAATTTTTTCTGCTGAAACCAGAAGAATACAATTTGATCCAAACTCCTCCTTTACAGAGAAAGAAGCAGCCATATTTGCCACATCAGGTGACAATACCAATTCACGACCGGAGGCCGCAGGCCCTCATTACAAAGGGTGGAGGCAGCAGGTGCAAAATACTGATGAAACAACCACTCTCGCACCTACCAGTCATGGAGGGAGTGGTTGACTGGTATTATAAATGGACGCAGATAAGACTTGTATAGGGCACCAGTCACACAGATACAGTTTCTTGTATAGGGCACCAGTCACACGTTTCACAGCCTATCAGTGGTTCCTATACTATTCAATATCTAATAGTATCACAGGGGCCTGTTGCATCCTGTAGTGCATTAATATTGCTATCTGGTGTTGTAAATATGGCTGCTTTTTGAATTTATGTCATTTTCGGTGAACAACTCCTTCTTTGCTCTTAGCTCAGTAATAATCTGGTCTTGAGTGTAGGAGTTTCCAGCAAATTTTGTGCAAAAAAATACATTCCTTCCCTTCAGAGCCCTGCCGTGCACCAAAACAGTAGTTTTCTCCCTCATATGGGGTATCGGCATACTAAGAAGAAATTGCACAGCAAATTGCACAATTTTCTCTGTTACCCTTAGGAAAATGCTAAATTTGGGGCTAAAAACATTTTTGTGGTGATATTTTTATTTTCACGACTCAACTTTATAAACTTTTATGAAGCACCTGGGGACTCAATGTGCTCACCATACATTTAGTTAAGTTCCCTGAGGGAGTTAGTTTCCAAAATGGAGTCCCTTTTGGTGGATTTTCACTGTTTAGGCACATCAGGGGCTCTCCTAACAAGACATGGTGTTTACTAATTGTTCCAGCAAATTTTGCATTCAAAAAGTCAAGTGGTGCTCCTTCCCTTCCAAACTTTGGCATGGGCTAAAACAGTGGTTTTCCCCCCACATATGGGGTATGGGCATGCTCAGAACAAATTGCACAACAAAGTTTGGGGTTCATTTTTACTGTTTCCCTTGTGAAAAAAAAATTGGGGTTTAAAGTAACATTTTTGTGAAAAAAGGTTAAATGTTATTTTTTTCTACATTCCAAAAATTAATTCCTGTGAAGCACCTAAAGGCTGAATAATCTTCTTGAATGTGGTTTTGAGTACCTTGAGGGGTGCAGTTTTTAGAATGGTGTCACTTTTGTGTTTTTTCTGTCATATAGACCCCTCAAAGTCACTTCAAATGTAATGTGGTCCCTAAAAAAAGTTTGCAAATTTTGTTGGACAACTGAGAAATCGCTGGTCAACTTTTAACCTTAATAACTTCCTAGCAAGAAAAAATGATGTTTCAAAAATTATGCTGATGTAAAGTATACATGTGGGAAATGTTTCTTATTAACTATTTGCGTGACATATCTCACTGATTTAAGAATTAAAAGTTTGAAAATTGAAAAATGTTCTAAAGTTTCACCAAATTTCTATTTTTTTCACAAATAAATAGTGATGAGCGAGTATACTCATTGCACGGGTTTTCCCGAGCACGCGCAGGTGACCTCCGAGTATTTGTTAGTGCTCGGAGATTTAGTTTTCGCCACCTCAGCTGCATGATTTACGGCTGCTGGACAGGCTTTCCTGACATGTATTCAGCCTGTCTAGCAGCCGAAAATCATACAGCTGCAGCTAGGAAAACTAAATCTCCGAGCACTAACAAATACTCGGAGATCTCCCGAGCATGCTCAGAAAAACCCGAGCAACGAGTATACTCACTCATCACTACAAATAAACACAAGTCATATCGAAGAAAGTTTATCACTATCATAAAGTATAATATGTCAGAAAAAAACAATCTCAGAATCACCGGGATCCATTGAAGCGTTCCAGAGTTATTACCTCATAAACTGACAGTGGTCAGAATTCTAAAAATTGGCCTGGTCATTAATGGGCAAACCACATTGGGAGGTTAAGGGGCTACTGTGCTGTGTGTCTTATTCACTGATCAATGCTACTGTATATTGTTCATTTAGTTATGCATGCTGCACTTCAACAGCAGGTGTAGATCCCAAAGAAAATCGAATTAAAAATTGTGAGTGATGTACCCTCAATAGTAAATAAAAGCAACTATCAAGGTAAATCAGCAGAAATACATGACACTAAATTATACAACTGAGTTGGGCGTATTGGAGTTTGTAGAAGTGTTTGACTGGCGATGAATCCAATCTATAGGGAACTTCAAGATTTACTGTATTTAAATGCTGACAAAACTGCAATTTTAAAGGGAATCTTGCACCAGTTTTTACCACTTTATGCTAGAGCAGCAGAATGTAGAGACAGAGATACTGATTCCAACGATTTGTCACTTAATGGGCTGCTTGCTGTAGTTTTGATAAAATTATTGTTTTTTCAGCTGAATACCACTAGAAGACTAGTAAACCTGCCACCATGTGGTCCTCCATAAGCTTGAGCTCCCGCCACCAGCACTGATTGTCAGCTTTCTGCCTATGCACTGTGTACACCGAAAGCTGTCAATCAGTGGTGTAGCTGAGGGTTATATAGCAGTCAGTATCAGAGAACTGGTGGATCTGCAGTAGTGAATTTATCAAAACTGCAGGAAGCAGCCCAGTATGTGACACAGCGCTGGAATCAGGGTCTTTGACCCTTACATTATGCTGCTCTCAGATCAAGTAGCAAAAGCTGGGTGACAAGTTTTATGTCTGTTGCTAAAAATCCAGCTTACTCAATTTTGAGGAAAAAAGATAAATTAACATGAGCAAGTAATAGAATTTTCAGTGGTATCCGAGTAATTACAGTAGGCATCTGCACAACTTTATTGTTAGCAACACTGCAAACTACCATCTCTGTCTGACACTTTTAGTCAGCCAATTATTCTCTTTTTTCCAAAGCTGACTGGTGTAGTTGACCTGCGTCTATAGATCTGGGCACATTCAATCATATTTGTACACTTTTGCCCCCTATTATGATTCAGTGTCATAGGAGACCGACAAGAACATCAAGCAGTAATTGGGAAAAACAGAGTACACAGATAAATCAAGGCGGAATTATGTGTTGGTCTTCTTTTTGTTGCATTTATGACGGAAACCTTGATCTGATTTAGAACTTTGGTAACTGGAAAAGCGAAACCTTCTAATTACCAAGAGCTAGAGATAGTCAAGCAGTCGTCATGGCAACAGATCCCTTAAATTCGTTTGAGTTGCACTTTCTTTAGAATGCCAGGGATTGTTCATTATTGATAGATATATTAAATACTAAAAATAAAGAGAAAACATCAAAAACTGCACTATATAAACCCGACCAACACCTTCACAAACTCTGATCATCCCTAATTAATACTAGTTGGAAAACATGAGACCGTAACGCAGTCGATTCAAAAGCAAACACAGGGGATATGCTCAAGATGCAATTACGGTACATTTCTTATGACATTTTTTAGGTCATCAATAGAAACAAAATATATCAGACTGAAGCACTTAATATATTAAGTCATCCACCAAAGCAATTATTTGCTTATGAATTGGTTATTGCATAATGTATATTTTAACTCCTTTCTGACCTCGGACGGGATAGTACGTCCGAGGTCAGATCCCCCGTTTTGATGTGGGCTCCGGCGATGAGCCCGCATCAAAGCCGGGACATGCCAGCTGTTTTGAACAGCTGACATGTGCCCGCAATCGCGATTCACCCGCCGCTATTAACTAGTTAAATGCCGCTGTCAAACGCTGACAGCGGCATTTAACCGGCGCTTCCGGCCATCCGACCGGAAACGAGCGCATCACTGACTCCCGTCACATGATCGGGGTCAGCGATGCATCAGAATGGTAACCATAGAGGTCCTAGAGACCTCTATGGTTACTGATCACCGGTGGCTGTGAGCGGCACCCTGTAGTCGGCACTCATAGCACACCTGCATTTCTGCTGCATAGCAGCAATCTGATGATCGCTGCTATGTAGCAGAGGCGATCGAGTTGTGCCAGCTTCTAGCCTCCCATGGAGGCTATTGAAGCATGGCAAAAGTAAAAAAAAATAGTTAAAAAAAATGTGAAAAAAATTAAAAAATATAAAAGTTTAAATCACCCACCTTTCGCCCCATCCAAAATAAATAAAAAAAAAAAAAATCAAACCTACCCATATTTGGTATCGCCGCGTTCAGAATCGCCCGATCTATCAATAAAAAAAGGATTAACCTGATCGCTAAATGGCGTAGTGAGAAAAAAATTAGAAATGCCAGAATTATGTTTTTTTGGTCGCCGGACATTGCATTAAAATGCAATAATGGGCAATCAAAAGAACGTATCTCACCAAAATGGTATCAATAAAAATGCCAGCTCAGCATGCAAAAAATAAGCCCTCACTCAACCCCAGATCATGAAAAATGGAGACGCTACGGGTATCGGAATATGGCGCAATTTTTTTTTTTTTTAAGCAAAGTTTGGATTTTTTTTCACCACTTAGATAAAAGAGAACCTGGACATATTTGGTGTCTATGAACTCGTAATATAAGAGAAAACCGCATGCACTATCCGGATATGGTGCCTTAGTAGGGTCCAAAGCCATATATAGAGAAAGATAAACTTAGGCACTCAACTTAACCCCTTCATGACCCAGCCTATTTTGACCTTAAAGACCTTGCCGTTTTTTGCAATTCTGACCAGTGTCCCTTTATGAGGTAATAACTCAGGAACGCTTCAACGGATCCTAGCGGTTCTGAGATTGTTTTTTCGTGACATATTGGGCTTCATGTTAGTGGTAAATTTAGGTCAATAAATTCTGCGTTTATTTGTGATAGTAACATACATAGTAACATAGTAACATAGTTGGTAAGGCCGAAAAAAGACATTTGTCCATCCAGTTCAGCCTATATTCCATCATAATAAATACCCAGATCTACGTCCTTCTACAGAACCTAATAATTGTATGATACAATATTGTTCTGCTCCAGGAAGACATCCAGGCCTCTCTTGAACCCCTCGACTGAGTTCGCCATCACCACCTCCTCAGGCAAGCAATTCCAGATTCTCACTGCCCTAACAGTAAAGAATCCTCTTCTATGTTGGTGGAAAAACCTTCTCTCCTCCAGACGCAAAGAATGCCCCCTTGTGCCCGTCACCTTCCTTGGTATAAACAGATCCTCAGCGAGATATTTGTATTGTCCCCTTATATACTTATACATGGTTATTAGATCGCCCCTCAGTCGTCTTTTTTCTAGACTAAATAATCCTAATTTCGCTAATCTATCTGGGTATTGTAGTTCTCCCATCCCCTTTATTAATTTTGTTGCCCTCCTTTGTACTCTCTCTAGTTCCATTATATCCTTCCTGAGCACCGGTGCCCAAAACTGGACACAGTACTCCATGTGCGGTCTAACTAGGGATTTGTACAGAGGCAGTATAATGCTCTCATCATGTGTATCCAGACCTCTTTTAATGCACCCCATGATCCTGTTTGCCTTGGCAGCTGCTGCCTGGCACTGGCTGCTCCAGGTAAGTTTATCATTAACTAGGATCCCCAAGTCCTTCTCCCTGTCAGATTTACCCAGTGGTTTCCCGTTCAGTGTGTAATGGTGATATTGATTCCCTCTTCCCATGTGTATAACCTTACATTTATCATTGTTAAACCTCATCTGCCACCTTTCAGCCCAAGTTTCCAACTTATCCAGATCCATCTGTAGCAGAATACTATCTTCTCTTGTATTAACTGCTTTACATAGTTTTGTATCATCTGCAAATATCGATATTTTACTGTGTAAACCTTCTACCAGATCATTAATGAATATGTTGAAGAGAACAGGTCCCAATACTGACCCCTGCGGTACCCCACTGGTCACAGCGACCCAGTTAGAGACTATACCATTTATAACCACCCTCTGCTTTCTATCACTAAGCCAGTTACTAACCCATTTACACACATTTTCCCCCAGACCAAGCATTCTCATTTTGTGTACCAACCTCTTGTGCGACACGGTATCAAACGCTTTGGAAAAATCGAGATATACCACGTCCAATGACTCACCGTGGTCCAGTCTATAGCTTACCTCTTCATAAAAACTGATTAGATTGGTTTGACAGGAGCGATTTCTCATAAACCCATGCTGATATGGAGTTAAACAGTTATTCTCATTGAGATAATCCAGAATAACATCCCTCAGAAACCCTTCAAATATTTTACCAACAATAGAGGTTAGACTTACTGGCCTATAATTTCCAGGTTCACTTTTAGAGCCCTTTTTGAATATTGGCACCACATTTGCTATGCGCCAATCCTGCGGAACAGACCCTGTCTCTATAGAGTCCCTAAAAATAAGAAATAATGGTTTATCTATTACATTACTTAGTTCTCTTAGTACTCGTGGGTGTATGCCATCCGGACCCGGAGATTTATCTATTTTAATCTTATTTAGCCGGTTTCGCACCTCTTCTTGGGTTAGATTGGTGACCCTTAATATAGGGTTTTCATTGTTTCTTGGGATTTCACCTAGCATTTCATTTTCCACCGTGAATACCGTGGAGAAGAAGGTGTTTAATATGTTAGCTTTTTCCTCGTCATCTACAACCATTCTTTCCTCACTATTTTTTAAGGGGCCTACATTTTCAGTTTTTATTCTTTTACTATTGATATAGTTGAAGAACAGTTTGGGATTAGTTTTACTCTCCTTAGCAATGTGCTTCTCTGTTTCCTTTTTGGCAGCTTTAATTAGTTTTTTAGATAAAGTATTTTTCTCCCTATAGTTTTTTAGAGCTTCAATGGTGCCATCCTGCTTTAGTAGTGCAAATGCTTTCTTTTTACTGTTAATTGCCTGTCTTACTTCTTTGTTTAGCCACATTGGGTTTTTCCTATTTCTAGTCCTTTTATTCCCACAAGGTATAAACCGCTTACACTGCCTATTTAGGATGTTCTTAAACATTTCCCATTTATTATCTGTATTCTCATTTCTGAGGATATTGTCCCAGTCTACCAGATTAAGGGCATCTCTAAGCTGTTCAAACTTTGCCTTCCTAAAGTTCAATGTTTTTGTGACTCCCTGACAAGTCCCCCTAGTGAAAGACAGGTGAAACTGCACAATATTGTGGTCGCTATTTCCTAAATGCCCAACCACCTGCAGATTTGTTATTCTGTCAGGTCTATTAGATAGTATTAGGTCTAAAAGTGCTGCTCCTCTGGTTGGATTCTGCACCAATTGTGAAAGATAATTTTTCTTGGTTATTAGCAGAAACCTGTTGCCTTTATGGGTTTCACAGGTTTCTGTTTCCCAGTTAATATCCGGGTAGTTAAAGTCCCCCATAACCAGGACCTCATTATGGGTTGCAGCTTCATCTATCTGCTTTAGAAGTAGACTTTCCATGCTTTCTGTTATATTTGGGGGTTTGTAACAGACCCCAATGAGAATTTTGTTACCATTTTTCCCTCCATGAATTTCAACCCATATGGACTCGACATCCTCATTCCCTTCGCTAATATCCTCCCTTAAAGTGGACTTTAGACAAGACTTTACATAGAGACAAACCCCTCCTCCTCTCCGATTTTTACGATCCTTTCTAAACAGACTGTAACCCTGTAAGTTAACTGCCCAGTCATAGCTTTCATCTAACCATGTCTCGGTTATTCCCACTATGTCAAAGTTACCTGTAGATATTTCTGCTTCTAGTTCTTCCATCTTGTTTGTCAGGCTTCTGGCGTTTGCGATAAAAACGGAAATTTGGCGAAAATTTTGAAAATTTCGCAATTTTCACATTTTGAATTTTTATTCTGTTAAACCAGAGAGATATGTGACACAAAATAGTTAACAAATAACATTTCCCACATGTTTACTTTACATCAGCACAATTTTGGAAACAAAATTTTTTTTTGTTAGGAAGTTATAAGGGTTAAAATTTGACCAGCGATTTGTCATTTTTACAACGAAATTTACAAAACCATTTTTTTTAGGGACCACCTCACATTTGAAGTCAGTTTGAGGGGTCTATATGGCTGAAAATACCCAAAAGTGACACCATTCTAAAAACTGCACCCCTCAAGGTACTCAAAACCACATTCAAGAAGTTTATTAACCCTTCAGGTGCTTTACAGCAGCAGAAGCAACATGGAAGGAAAAAATGAACATTTAACTTTTTAGTCACAAAAATTATCTTTTAGCAACAATTTTTTTATTTTCCCAATGGTAAAAGGAGAAACTGAACCACGAAAGTTGTTGTCCAATTTGTCCTGAGTACGCTGATACCTCATATGTTGGGGTAAACCACTGTTTGGGCGCACGGCAGGGCTTGGAAGGGAAGGAGCGCCATTTGACTTTTTGAATCAAAAATTGGCTCCACTCTTTAGCGGACACCATGTCACGTTTGGAGAGCACCCGTGTGCCTAAAAATTGGAGCTCCCCCACAAGTGACCCCATTTTGGAAACTAGACGCCCCAAGGAACTTATCTAGATGCATAGTGAGCACTTTGAACCCCCAGGTGCTTCACAAATTGATCCGTAAAAATGAAAAAGTACTTTTTTTTCACAAAAAAATTCTTTTAGCCTCAATTTTTTCATTTTCACATGGGCAACAGGATAAAATGGATCCTAAAATGTGTTGGGCAATTTCTCCTGAGTACACCAATTCCTCACATGTGAGGGTAAACCACTGTTTGGGCACATGGTAAGGCTCGGAAGGGAAGGAGTGCCATTTGACTTTTTGAATGAAAAATTATTTCCATCGTTAGCGGACACCATGTCGTGTTTGGATAGCTCCTGTGTGCCTAAACATTGGCGCTCCCCCACAAGTGACCCCATTTTGGAAACTAGACCCCCCAAGGAACTTATTTAGATGCCTAGTGAGCACTTTAAACCCTCAGGTGCTTCACAAATTGATCTGTAAAAATGAAAAAGTACTTTTTTTTCACAAAAAAATTATTTTCGCCTCAATTTTTTCATTTTCACATGGGCAGTAGGATAAAATGGATCATAAAATTTGTTGGGCAATTTCTCCCGAGTATGCCGATACCTCATATGTGGGGGTAAACCACTGTTTGGGCACTCGGCAGGGCTCGGAAGGGAAGGCGCGCCATTTGACTTTTTGAATGGAAAATTAGCTCCAATTGTTAGCGGACACCATGTCGCGTTTGGAGAGCCCCTGTGTGCCTAAACATTGGAGCTCCCCCACAAGTGATGCCATTTTGGAAACTAGACCCCCCATGGAACTTATCTAGATGCATATTGAGCACTTTAAACCCCCAGGTGCTTCACAGAAGTTTATAACGCAGAGCCATGAAAATAAAAAATAATTTTTCTTTCCTCAAAAATGATTTTTTAGCCTGGAATTTCCTATTTTGCCAAGGATAATAGGAGAAATTGGACCCCAAATATTGTTGTCCAGTTTGTCCTGAGTACGCTGATACCCTATATGTGGGGGTAAACCACTGTTTGGGCACACAGCAGGGCTCGGAAGGGATGGCACGCCATTTGGCTTTTTAAATGGAAAATTAGCTCCAATCATTAGCGGACACCATGTCACGTTTGGAGAGCCCCTGTGTGCCTAAACATTGGAGATCCCCCAGAAATGACCCCATTTTGGAAACTAGACCCCCAAAGGAACTAATCTAGATGTGTGGTGAGGACTTTGAACCCCCAAGTGCTTCACAGAAGTTTATAACGCAGAGCCATGAAAATAAAAAAAAAAAATTATTTTCTCAAAAATGATCTTTTAGCCTGCAATTTTTTATTTTCCCAAGGGTAACAGGAGAAATTTGACCCCAAAAGTTGTTGTCCAGTTTCTCCTGAGTATGCTGATACCCCATATGTGGGGGTAAATCACTGTTTGGGCACATGCCGGGGCTCGGAAGTGAAGTAGTGACGTTTTGAAATGCAGACTTTGATGGAATGCTCTGTGGGCGTCACGTTGCGTTTGCAGAGCCCCTGATGTGGCTTAACAGTAGAAACCCCCCACAAGTGACCCCATTTTGGAAACTAGACCCCCAAAGGAACTTATCTAGATGTGTGGTGAGCACTTTGAACCCCCAAGTGCTTCATAGAAGTTTATAATGCAGAGCCGTGAAAATAATAAATACGTTTTCTTTCCTCAAAAATAATTATTTAGCCCAAAATTTTTTATTTTCCCAAGGGTTACAGGAGAAATTTGACTCCATATGTTGTTGTCCTGTTTCTCCTGAGTACGCTGATACCCCATATGTGGGGGTAAACCACTGTTTGGGCACATGCCGAGGCTCGGAAGTGAAGTAGTGACGTTTTGAAATGCAGACTTTGATGGAATGCTCTGTGGGCGTCACGTTGCGTTTGCAGAGCCCCTGATGTGGCTTAACAGTAGAAACCCCCCACAAGTGACCCCATTTTGGAAACTAGACCCCGAAAGGAACTTATCTAGATGTGTGGTGAGCACTTTGAACCCCCAAGTGCTTCATAGAAGTTTATAATGCAGAGCCGTGAAAATAATAAATACGTTTTCTTTCCTCAAAAATAATTATTTAGCCCAGAATTTTTTAATTTTCCAAAGGGTAACAGGAGAAATTTGACCCCAATATTTGTTGTCCAGTTTCTCCTGAGTACGGTGATACCCCATATGTGGGGGTAAACCACTGTTTGGGCACACGTTGGGGCTCGGAAGTGAAGTAGTGACGTTTTGAAATGCAGACTTTGATGGAATGCTCTGCGGGCGTCACGTTGCGTTTGCAGAGCCCCTGGTGTGCCTAAACAGTAGAAACCCCCCACAAGTGACCCCATTTTGGAAACTAGACCCCGAAAGGAACTTATCTAGATGTGTGGTGAGCACTTTGAACCCCCAAGTGCTTCATAGAAGTTTATAATGCAGAGCCGTGAAAATAATAAATACGTTTTCTTTCCTCAAAAATAATTATTTAGCCCAGAATTTTTTATTTTCCCAAGGGTTACAGGAGAAATTGGACAACAAATGTTGTTGTCCAGTTTCTCCTGAGTACGCTGATACCCCATGTGTGGGGGTAAACCACTGTTTGGGCACACGTCGGGGCTCAGAAAGGAAGTAGTGACTTTTGAAATGCAGACTTTGATGGAATGGTCTGCGGGCATCACGTTGCGTTTGCAGAGCCCCTGGTGTGCCTAAACAGTAGAAACCCCCCACAGTGACCCCATTTTAGAAACTAGACCCCCAAAGGAACTTACCTAGATATGTGGTGAGCACTTTGTACCCCCAAGTGCTTCACAGACGTTTACAACGCAGAGCCGTGAAAATAAAAAATAATTTTTCTTTCCTCAAAAATGATGTTTTAGCAAGCATTTTTTTAGATTCACAAGGGTAACAGGAGAAATTGGACCCCAGTAATTGTTGCGCAGTTTATCCTGAGTATGCTGGTACCCCATATGTGGGGGTAAACCACTGTTTGGGCACACGTCAGGGCTCGGAAGTGAGGGAGCACCATTTGACTTTTTGAATACGAGATTGGCTGGAATCAATGGTGGCGCCATGTTGCGTTTGGAGACCACTGATGTGCCTAAACAGTGGTAACCCCTCAATTCTACCTCCAACAGTAACCCCAACACACCCCTAACCCTAATCCCAACTGTAGCCATAACCCTAATCACAACCCTAACCACAACCCTAATTCCAACCCTAACCCTATGTGCACACGTTGCGGATTCGTGTGAGATATTTCCGCACCATTTTTGAAAAATCCGCGGGTAAAAGGCACTGCGTTTTACCTGCGGATTTTCCGCGGATTTCCAGTGTTTTTTGTGCGGATTTCACCTGCGGATTCCTATTGAGGAACAGGTGTAAAACGCCGTGGAATCCGCACAAAGAATTGACATGCTGCGGAAAATACAACGCAGCGTTTCCGCGCGGTATTTTCTGCACCATGGGCACAGCGGATTTGGTTTTTCATATGTTTACATGGTACTGTAAACCTGATGGAATACTGCTGCGAATCCGCAGCGGCCAATCCGCAGCCAAATCCGCACCGTGTGCACATAGCCTAATTCTAAAGGTATGTGCACACTGCGGAAAACGCTGCAGATCCGCAGCAGTTTCCCATGAGTTTACAGTTCAATGTAGACCTATGGGAAACAAAAATCGCTGTACACATGCTGCGGAAAAACTGCACGGAAACGCAGCGGTTTACATTCCGCAGCATGTCACTTCTTTGTGCGGATTCCGCAGCGGTTTTACAACTGCTCAAATAGAAAATCGCAATTGTAAAACCGCAGTGAAATGCGCAGAAAAAAACGCGGTAAATCCGCCATAAATCCGCAGCGGTTTAGCACTGCGGATTTATGAAATCCGCAGAGGAAAAATCCGCAGAGGACCAGAATACGTGTGCACATACCGAAACCCTAACCCTAGCCCTAACCCTAACCCTAGCCCTACCCCTAACCCTACCCCTAACCCTACCCCTAACCCTAACCCTAGCCCTAACCCTAGCCCCACCCCTACCCCTACCCCTACCCCTAACCCTAACCCTACCCCTTACCCTACCCCTAACCCTACCCCTATTCTAACATTAGTGGAAAAAAAATTTCTTTATTTTTTTATTGTCCCTACCTATGGGGGTGACAAAGGGGGGGGGGTCATTTATTATTTTTTTTATTTTGATCACTGAGATATAATCTATCTCAGTGATCAAAATGCACTTTGGAACGAATCTGCCGGCCGGCAGATTCGGCGGGCGCACTGCGCATGCGCCCGCCATTTTGGAAGATGGCGGCGCCCAGGGAGAAGACGGACGGGACCCCGGCAGGATCGGTAAGTATGATGGGGTGGGGGGGGACCACGGGGGGGGGGATCGGAGCACGGGGGGGGGAATCGGAGCGCGGCAGGCGTGGAACGGAGCACGGGGGGCGTGGAACGGAGCACGGGGGCGTGGAACGGAGCACGGGGGGCTGGAATGGAGCACGGGGGGGTGGAACGGAGCACCAGGGGGGGTGGATCGGAGTGCAGGGGGGGTGATTGGAGCACGGGGGGTGATTGGAGCACGGGGGGAGCGGACAAGAGCACGGGGGGAGCGGAGCACTGGATGGAGGGGAGCCGGAGCAGTGTACTGGCCAGATCGGAGGGCTGGGGGGGCGATCGGTGGGGTGGGGGCACATTAGTATTTCCAGCCATGGCCGATGATATTGCAGCATCGGCCATGGCTGGATTGTAATATTTCACCCGTTATAATAGGTGAAATATTACAAATCGCTCTGATTGGCAGTTTCACTTTCAACAGCCAATCAGAGCGATCGTAGCCACGAGGGGGTGAAGCCACCCCCCCTGGGCTAAACTACCACTCCCCCTGTCCCTGCAGATCGAGTGAAATGGGAGTTAACCCTTTCACCGGATCTGCAGGGACGCGATCTTTCCATAACGCCACATAGGCGTCATGGGTCGGATTGGCACCGACTTTCATGACGCCTACGTGGCGTCATGGGTCGGGAAGGGGTTAAATTAGGTTTTTTGTGATTTTATTTATTTATTTCCATCAATGGAAATTGTTACTGAAGAAGGCCAGGCAATGAGGCAGAAACATTTATTTTGATGACTACAATAAAATCACAAAAAACCTCATTTAAGTTGAGTGCCTAAGTTTATCCTTCTCTACGAACTCGTAATGACCTGGAGAATCATAATGGCAGGTCAGTTTTAGCATTTAGTGAAGCTAGCAAAAAAGCCAAACAAAAAACAAGTGTGGGATTGCACATTTTTGCAGTTTCACTGCACTTGGAATTTTTTTCCCATTTCCTATAATTCTGCAAATTCAGAGCGTCGATCTGGCATCAGTCGATCATCCCTTCGGCAGATATTAGCTACTTACAAATGGCACCCTTTCAAAATCCAGCTGCAGCAGCAGCATCTCAACAAGGATGACCCAGATCAGCGCGCTGAATTTGCAGAATTGGCAAAATAAAAATTGGAACATGGCCCTCAGTTTGCACAGAACATTATGTTCAGTGGTGAAGCAAACTTTTTTGGGTGGGCCATTTATATGGATGCACCTAAATAACATGGGAATGCTGACAGTTTTCTTTCATAGGATGTCTTGCTTTGAAATCTGTTGCAATCACCCGAGTACTGGGTTCACCAGACATCAACACAATTTCTATCCGCTCCTCACGTGTTAACCTCTGCGACATGTCAATGGCTGTAAATAAAGAGAAACTTGTAAATAACTCAGGAAAGAATAAAGTTACATTAAAACCAAGCACTAAATTGTTTTTCTTGTGAAATTTTCAATACGTTTGATGTGTCACATGACCCTCTTCTCATTGGAAAAAATAAAGTTGGATCTAAAATGGCCAACTTCAAAATGGCCAAATGGCAAAATGGCCCAGTGAAATGGGTAAAAATGGCACCAAAATTTTTCACCCAATTTTTCTCAACATCCCATATGATGCTGTACAGTACTACTTAGTCATACAGCGAGACTCGGGAGGGATCGTAGAATAGACTGGGGATCCATATACAGAGCCACTAAGAACCAGAAGAGCAGAATTCCTCCTCAAGTGCCCCATTTTGGAAATTACATCTCTCTAGAAATTTATCTGCAGATGTAGTGACGATTTTGACTCCATGAGTGTTTTCCAAAAACAAGCAGCAGTGGATATTGCTGAATGAAAATTGTAAATCTGCCGTTGTAGTACCCTTACTTTGTAGTGCTCATATAATGCAGTGCCCAGTACGTTGTAGTGCCCACTCATCACCACAGAAATGCCAATCATGTTGCAGTTAAATGTGGTTTAGGCACACTGAGGCTCAGAAGGGAAGGGGCATTTGGATTTGGAAGAGCGTAGTTCACTGGATTTCTTTTGGTGGACAAGGAGCAATAGCGCTTTCCAGAGCATTTGTGCCACCAGTAAGGTGCAAGCCCCCAATATTTTCATTAACAGTTGACAGACCTGAGTGGGGGCTTTTTTTGTGGATTGAGTTGAAGTTTTTATAGGGAACATTTTGCATAACATTTTGGATCACATCTCACCTGCGATCTACACTGAACACTTACATGGGGTTTCCTTCTAAATCTCTGAATGATGTGATTCAGATGAATCCCCCAAAAGATCCATTCACTATAATGAAGCAGCAGAATTACTCTGGACTGTGCCTGGCCTCTGTTCAGCGATTTCATTTTTTGGCCTACCACACTTTTATGCTTGCTTAAATAGACAGACACTGCCGGAATACAGGCCAGATGACATCCACAGTGTCTCCTTCTACCTTATTTTAGGGAATCTTCTGCTGAGAATTCCGTCTGAATCATGTATTTCAGAGATTTCCATGAAACCCCAGGTGCAAGCGCTCAGTGCAGAGTGCAGGATAAATGTTGAGCCTTACAGCGATCCTTGGGAGGCAAAATAAATCAACAGCAGGTCAAGCTTTATTCATTTTTACACCAAGTCTCATGCAGTATTAGTGATTAAACGACTTTATTCTTCAGGTCGGTGAAATTACAACAATGCCAATTATATATTTTTATGTTTGACTGCAATCACACACTAAAAGATGTTTTTTTGTGCATCACCATATTTTGAAAGCTATAATATTTCTATATTTCGGATGCAGTGATACCAAATATCTGTACTTGATTGATTGATTGATTTTTTTGCAGAAATATATGTATTTAAAGATACAATATTATTTTCATTTTTTAAATTTATTTGTGATATTTTTTAAATGTGATAACAATTTTTCTTACTCTTTTTTGCTTAGTCCCTCTATGGGACTTTAACGTTTATTAATCTAACATGGTCTATCAGGTTTGTCAAAGCAGGGTGACCTGGAGGCCATCATGACGATCAGACACTTGCGATGATGTTGAGGAAGCACAGATCGGACAGCAGAGGGAGCCCCCCTCGCTTCCCAAATTTTGCGTTAGATATGGATTGCTGAATTTACGGGGTTAAACAACCTGAGGTAGTGCTGAAATCACTCCTGTCAGTGAAAGACAGGTCTCGGTTATCATGTAAGCTGAGCTCCAGGCGGCAATTGTGCATGCACAGCTCAGGTGCCACGCACAATTTCCATGATGTACCCATAAATCAAAGGTCAGGAACCTCTATCTCACCATGATGTATGGGTACACGAAAGGTTTTGAAGGGGTTAAAGGGAATATCTGGATCTCTGTGAAAAAAAAAGCTGTTACCTACCTGTCTGTTGTGCTCTACGCCATTCTTTATCGGCAAAGAGTCGTCCCAGACCGCCTCTACCAGAGATTCAGCTGCCTCTGCTGACGTCATGTCAACAAAGCAGAGTCTTCTCTTCTGCCCTGCTCTGTTGACAGGGTGTGAATGCTGATGTCATTCTATTTGACAGCTGGATCTCCACTTCCTAACTATGGGAGCCATCAATCAACATGACATTGACCAGTCCCACCCCATCAACAGAGCAGAGTGGGAAAAAAGCTGCCGCTCTGTCAGCATGATGCTAGCAGAAGCAGCTGAATTGCCGGAAGGAGCTGTTAGGACTGGCGGAACGCACCGAGTAAATATAGATGTTATAATTGGTGTGTTTGCAGCCGGGGGTCTACCGTGCAGGAGAGAACCTACTGCTAGAAGATGACAGCACTATATGGCAGTATAAGTGAACTCAGTTACTTCACTGAGTCGCACTGAAAAGAACACGCTGTGCCCTGTTAGCCTCACAGAGGAACACAGCTAACTGCTGAGCTAATGGCAGTCAGTGGTCACGCACACAGAGAAGCATACATACAAACTCCTCACCGGAAGTGCCGGTATTCTTGGGGCTTATATCAGCCAAACCCTATCCTCATACAGGCGCGACCACAAATAGCAAGCTCATAACATGAAGTGATACTAGCGCATGGCCGTGCGGCCATGCAAACCTTTTATAGCTGCAGCAGCTTCAGGACCTTCCTAGAGGACCAATGGATGCTGCTACAATACCAGAGCAACTTCAGGACCTTCCTAGAGGACCAATGGAAGCTGCTACAATACCAGAGCAACTTCAGGACCTTCCTAGAGGACCATTGGAAGCTGCTACAATACCAGGGCAACTTCAGGACCTTCCTAGAGGACTAATGGGAGCTGCAGCAGTACCTGAGCATGTGACCCCTGACCTCAAATGAGAGGTCTTACCTTGGGCATACTCAGGAGGGAAAAAGCAGGACTTAGTCCCAGAGACATCTGCTTGCCGCTGACCAGTACTGGCTACAATGGCTGAGCCTGGGAAAGCAGCAGAAAACATCCGCACAGTATCAGGCTGAGCCAGACGCTGGGACCGACGTCTCCGCTGAGCAGGCTCCACTGCGGCTGGAGAAGAATGGGAGACCGCAGAGGAGATGGCTTGAGCTTCCCCCTGTGCAGAGGCGGGAACTCGACCCCTAACAGGAGCTGCGTGTGATGGTGAAGAATGGTGCAGGGCACAACAGACATGTAGGTAGTACCGGCTTGTTAGTGCTTATGTATATTTTGTAGCATTTTTTATCAATGTTTTCAAACCAAAACCAGTAGTAGAATTTAAGCAGAGGAACATGCAATGTGCATTGCCTTTTTCAATGTAGTAATTTTACAGAGCATATCTGAAGTGCCGTAGTATTTTGACGTAATTTTCTACTATTATTCGATTTATATAGCTTGCTGCTTATAACAACAGCCTAGGATCTATATAGCTATTCATAACATGTGATGTAAAATTAACATTTATTACTTACTGGACAGGGAGATCTGTGTTTGAACAATTAATAGATTGCTACGTTAATCAGTATATATTTTGCAATACATTTTGCACACTTTGATTCTATTTCTATTATTGTGTTTCCCTCCCTTGATCGGAGTGTTGGCTTGGTTAGGTCCATTTTTCACTGATTTTTGTACATTTGAATCCTACCTACCCATTCATTAAAATTGGATAAGAAAATAGCCTGACTGTGAATATTATTTCTTTTGTAAACTGCTTTTTTTTCACTACATACATAACTATCAGAACCTGCTGGTCTACAGACAATTTGTCTACAGATTTGTAATTTTAGAGAAAAAGGTAAATAATCTTTGATGGTCAATGGTTGTCTCAGCTCAGCAAGGGATGATTAGGGTCTTTTCTGTAACCTAGTTCATTTTCAGGCTGGATCTAGAATTGAATAATCAATGTCATTATCTCTTTTTTTCTTATCTGAGCCACATCAGGCTTGTGGAGCAGATCAATATGTACAAGAAAGCATGGCAATGCCGCTGTTCCACTGGGACTTGTTACTAGCCGTGCTAAAGACTTGTAGTCTGAATCTACAAAGATTCTCTGTTAACCAGTTTGTTTGTTTTTTATACACACACAAAAAAGAACCAACAATTACCGGTATAAAAATCAACAAATATTTATTGATATTCTGATGACTTTCTAGAAACGCAAGTTTGTTTTTCGCTAAATTTTTCAGAAAATGTAAATGACACAAAAACCCATATGATTTAGACATTTATTATGATTTTTTTTACGAGTGGCATTTTTTATTCGAAGGCATTTTTTTCAAGCAATTTAAGACCTTGTAGAGCAGACTTGGGTGAAAATTCTAGAACAATCCATATACTTAGAGCATCCTGTATTTGGATAATTGATGTGTTTATAATCCCATTCATCTTCTCCTTTTTTCCTAGTCTGATAGCGTCCACATGAGTATTCATACTTGTACATGGAGGTACATGTTTTATTTGTTTGCCACAATATTATAAACTCTTGCATTTTTTCAGATTTTTCATTGCATATTATTATTTATCATGGACATTGTTTATTAGTTGCTGTTTATTACAAGAAACAGCCACAACAATACCGGAATAATGCGAAATAAATTTTATTATGCGCATTTGATAAAAAACAATTAAAAAAATGAAAAAATGAAATCTCCAAACTAGATAATCTTAAAGAGTAAGTGGTCCATACATACAATTTTATGCTGCGGTATGTAGAAAACAATCACATAATATAAATCGTCTCACAAGTTCATTAATTCAGTTAAATCACATTTTAAATATGGTGCATAATGCAAGGTAAATGAACTTTATACTTAGTAAAGCAAATGCATTTATATAAAAAATTGTTGATGCATCCATAAAGCATGATTTACCCCCTAATATATAGAGCCATTACACCATAAGTACTTAATTCATTATATTATGAGACATTAGCTCTTATAAAGTATAATGTTTTAGACCATATTATCTACACCCGACGTACGTTTTGCCTCTGCTTCCTCAATGGGCAGATCCTAATATGGCTGAATAGCTCTTTATATTTATATACCTTTTGTACGGTTAAACTATGTTTTGTATCAATGCATTTGCTATTCTCAGCACAAATTTCACTTAGTTTGCACTATGTACCTTGACATAAAATTCTATATATATGGACTACTTATTCTTTAAGATGATCTTATTTGGGGTGTTAAAAAAACAAAATCTGAGATGCGCTCACCATAATTATCAGAAAATGTTCATCAATATAGGAAAGGATAGCCTAAGTGGCTTCCTTACCTATTTACATTATTAGGGTACTGGTTGTTGCTGTTTATTGCAGGATGTATAATTGTTATTGATGAATTTTGTGTTCTTACGGAAGCTCTGTAGCTTTGGCCGTCTATGTAAGTACTAAACTGGTATTGGTTTATTCATTGGAGCTGTGCCAAAATAGTAGGACGCCAATAAGAGCAATCCTATTTAGATGTGTGCAAAACAGTTTTTAATAATTAGAGTTTTTCATACTTTTTATTGTATTTTGACAAACTTTTTTCTGTGATGTAAAATAACATGTTTTTCAATACATATATGAATGAAGTTGTATTGCTATTTTTATGCGATTTTATACTTTTTTTCCCTTCCTTGTGAAAAAATTCTCCAAAGTTCTATTTTTTAGAGCATCTCTTGTTAGTGGACACATTGGTTTATCTCTACAATAATTTTAAAATAAGTTAGATCAATATAGAACTTGCCAAAGAGTGTTGTGTAGTGACCTTACCCCTTCATGACCCAGGGTATTTTTGTTTATTCGTTTTTCACTCCCCTCCTTCCCAGAGCCATAACTTTTTTATTTTTCCTTCAATATGGTCATGTGAGGCCTTATTTTTGCGTGACGAGCTGTACTTTTAAACAACATCATTGCTTTTAGCATGTCATGTACTAGATAACGGGAAAAAAATTCCAAGTGTGAAAATTCCAAGTGTGAAATTGCAAAAAATGTGCAATCCTACACTTGTTTTTTGTTTGGGTTTTTTGTTAGGTACACTAAATGCTAAAACTGACCTGCCATTATGACTCTCCAGGTCAGTACGAGTTCATAGACACCAAAGATGTCTAGATTATTTTTTATCTAAGTGGTGAAAAACAATTCCAAACCTTGCTAAAAAAAAAAATTGCGCCATATTCTGATACACGTAGCGTCACCATTTTTCGTGATCTAGGGTCGGGTTAGGGCTTATTTTTTGCATGCCAAGCTGACATTTTTAATGATACCATTTTGGCGCAGATACGTTCTTTTGGTTGCTCGTTATTGCATTTTAATGCAATGTGACGGCAAACAAAAAAACGTAGTTCTGGTGTTTTGAATTTTTTTCTCGCTACGCTGTTTAGTGATCAGGTTAATCCTCTTTTTATTGCTATATCGGACGATTCTGAACGCAGGGACACCAAATATGTGTATGTTTGATTTTTTTTTATTGTTTTATTTTGAATGTGGCGAAAGGGGGGTGATTTAAACTTTTATATTTTTTTATTTTTTTCATTTTTTTAATCTTTTTTTTTACTTTTGCCATGCTTTAATAACCTCTATGGGAGGCTAGAAGCTCGATCGACCCTGCTACATAGGAGCAATGCATAGATCGCCCCTATGTAGCAGATTTACTGCAATGTTATCAGCACTGACCACAGGGTGGCGCTCACAGCAATCCGGCATCAACAATGATAGGGGTCTCAAGGAGACCTCTGGTTGTTATGCCGACGCATCGCTGACCCTCGATTACGTGACAGGGGTCAGCGATGCACTCATTTCCTGCCCGATGGCCGGAAGCGGTAGTTAAATGCCGCTGTAAGCGTTTGACAGCACCATTTAACTAGGTAATAGTGGTGGGCAGTTCAAAACAACTAACATGTCCCGGGAGTTCTGACCTCGGACGTACTATCCCATCCGAGGTCAGAAAGGGGTTAACTATATTATTTATAGACTTTAGAGTAATTTCTGGCTGCAACTTTTCAATCACAAAAGCTGCCAAAAAATATTTTAAAAAATGCATCAAATTACTGGGTGTACAACCATCCTAACAAAATTTTTACTGTCATTCCTTGCAATAAATAATGTATAATTTTAACCATTTGGGTCATTCCTCAAAGAGTTTATGCCAAAGCTGCAAATTATTGCACAAAAACGTTGCAAGTTTTGTTTTGCTACTTTTCTACAAGAGTGGGCAAGGTTAATTGGGAGTGTGGTCACTTGAAATCTAACATATTCAGTATACTACAAGACAGAAAGTGGCAGAAATGTATTTCAGTACATATCCAGACTACATTTCTTTCCCTGGCACCTCTTAAAGATTTTGGTGTGTCCTACTCCGGCAGACTTTTCATCACGACTGCTGCTTGAAAAACCAGCCTTGATGAATCAGCTCCTTAGTGTTAACAATAACCCACAATTTATCCTCATGGTGCTCATTCCTGGCAATTCAATTACGGTAAACCTTTTGGTCATTTACTCAAAATAATAACTCATTATAACCAGGGACACATTTTTTCCCATTAGCACTTAAAAAAAAATCTATAATTACAAATTCATGTTGCTTCCTAATAAATATGTATGTGATCAGACACAAAGAACATGACAGTTTTCATGAGTATTCACATTTTTACATGGACAAGATAAGTAAAAACATATTTAGAATTGTGTACCTTAAATGTGTATTAAATGTGTAACTTGAAAGAGCAAATTAAGAAACATTTCATATAACATCTTAAATTGCATTCTTCACTAAATTGCATTTATTTATTTATGTAAAACTAGATGGCAGCCCGATTCTAAAGAATCGGGAGTCTAGAATCCATATATACTTTATTTATTCAAATGTAAGAATAATACAATTAATAAATAATAGTAAGAAAGAACAAAAATAATAGGCAGTATATGGAGAAAACACCAAACAAAAGTTCAAAATTGGTGTGAAAATGTCACTGAACCACTTCACAACTAAATATATATAGTTTTGGTAAATGGTATTATAATTTTTTTGACGAAATTCGGCAGGAGCTTGAAGAGCAACGTCACTGGGCCCGCCTCCACGCAGTAGAAACTTGCTGTGAGGTAAAAATTCAAAAATCACACCAAAATGGCGGGCGGAGTGTGTCACAGTACGGCACGTTTCTAATTGGTTGCCGCCTGCTGCGAGCGACCAATCAGACACTGGACACTGTTGACGTCACTTATCTCCGGACATTAGCTCCGGACATTAGCTCCGGACAGGAAGTTGGCACAAATTGCAGGAAGTAGTATTCTAGGCAATTATATATTAGATTGTCATTGTCCGTGTATATTTCTTTTATTCTCAAAGTTTGGGACTAAGTTAGTTCCTAGTAAAAAATTTTGAAAAATCCAAAATGTAAATAGGTTACTAAAGAGTTCAAGGTATAATCCTACATATGACTATGTTATATAATGTTATAGCTAAACATGTATATGAAGAGATCACGAATAAGGATGCATTTCTAATCTATTTCTGGTTTTACATCCATCAAAAACTGTTTTTCCCTCGTGTCATTTGACTACATGTTCCATCCAAGCTGCATCTGTTTTCTTCTCATCCTTTTTAAAAAACTGAAGGCAGTAGATCGTCTAAGATTTTTTTTGATGTAGCAACACTCAGTTAAAAGTGATGAAACATGAATGGAATACTGTAGAATGCTTTCTGATTTTTTTACTAATGGCCAATGCAATACAGATGAGAATAGGACATGCTCCAAGTCTCAAACTTAGGACAAACGGATCTTGATTTTAAATAGATGTGTATAGATCAATGAAACTCTATGGGTCCATGTGCTGTACATTCAATAGACAGACAGCATATAGACTTGTATGAATATTGCACTGCCTAGTATGATAATCCAACAGCAAGATTTTGGGTAACTCAGAAATATTTTTGGTAGTGCTCAAAGGTCAGAAGATTAGGAATCACTAAGCGCTTACAGAGAGAGAATAGTGCTCACATCTGTAAGAGGCACGACCAGGACCGTAGTCATGGCCAAACACTCTGGTACATCAGTGCCCTGGTCTCCCAATACATGAAAACATTGTCCATTACTTTGCATACCTGTGGCTCCATTCTCTGCACCATCAGGGTCACTTCTGTTTCGCTGTGGGTTCCCATCAGCCGGTGTAATAAAGATTGAGACACAGTCCTTTTCAACTTTCAAATAAGCAACTTTACCGTTAGCTTTATGCAGCACATTCAGATTCTTCACAGCATTTACAACAGAATTCACATTACACATCTCCTCTTCTTTCCCTGCACCTTCCTTCATATCACACAACACATACTGGTTCAGACCATGCCGCACGGTTCCTCAGTGTCCTCCCAATTCGGCTCTGCCTCTACGGTTAGGGCTTCCTTAGTCTGTTTCGCTCCAGACAAGAGAGTTTCCATCTACGAAGCTAGTTGCCTCCTGGTGAGTGACTTGCCCTTTAGTACTGTTCTTAGTGGTGACCCAACGTCCTCATGTTTCAGGCTCGCTGCTTCTGGAAGCTCCCCCAGCAACCGTTTTGCCCCGGTACTGAGGGCATCCACCCAAGCTATAAGGTGCCACATCTTAGCCCCTTCATGCCGCAGCCCTTTTTCATTTTTGTGTTTTCGTTTTTCGCTCCCCTCCTTCCCAGAGCTGTAACTTTTTTATTTTTCCGTCAATATGGCCATGTGAGGGCTTGTTTTTTGCGTGCCGAGCTGACGTTTTTAATGATACCACATTTGTGCAGATATGTTCTTTTGATCGCCCATTATTGCATTTGATCGCAATGTTGCGGCGACCAAAAAAAAACGTAATTCTGGCGTTTCAAATTTTTTTCTCGCTACGCTGTTTAGCGATCAGGTTAATGCTTTTTTTTACTGACAGATCGGGCGATTCTGAACGCGGCAATACCAAATATGTGTAGGTTTGATTTTTTTTTTAATTATATTTTGGATGGGGCGAAAGGGGGGTTATTAAAACTTTCATATTTTTTTATTTTTTTCATATTTTTAAAAACATTTTTTTTTTACTTTTGCTATGCCTCAATAGCCTCCATGGGAACATCAGATCGCTGCTATGTAGCTGAATTGCAGGTGTGCTATGAGCGCCGACCACAGGGGGGTGCTCACAGCAGGCCGGCATCTCAAGGACCTCTATGGTTACCATCCTGACGCATCGCCGACCCCCGATCATGTGACGGGGGTCGGCGATGCGCTTATTTCTGGCCGTGCAGCCGTTAAATGCCGCTGTCAGCGTTTTGTCAGCGGCATTTAACAGGTTAATAGCGGCGGGTGAATCGCGATTTCACCCGCCGCTATTGCGCGCACATGTCAGCTGTACAAAACAGCTGACATGTCGCAACTTTGATGTGGGCTCAACGCCGGAGCCCACATCAAAGGGGGAGACACGATATGCGCAGTAATAGTACTGCTCATGTCATGAAGGGTTACCTGTGCCCCCATACTGTCTAGTTTTTCTCCTTTCCTACTGCTTTACTGGCCTCTGCTGTTCCAGCCTGATGCTGTGGATGGCTGGGCTTTTTATCTTAATAAAAGAACGTTGCATGGTAGCTGCTAATATCTTGGGCACTTGTGGACTATTTGGGTGCCTGGGCTCTTCCCCCTAGATTCAGGAAACACTCCTTCTCTTAGCTGCAGCTGACCCCGTACATTAACTACGGTAGTTGCCTACTATGTGAAATTCCCATGTGATACTGTACACAATATTCTAAGGTACTCCATCTAATGGGCCAACTTTAGTACTACACTTTCCCTATGTAAAAAGTACAAGTAATATAACATTATAAACATTAGACACATAGCAGCAATAATAACTTTATCACAGAAGAAGTGGGTGGAATATTACGTGCACCGCCACATCCCCTACACATCAGCGCACAGATCTGTGTGGCTCCTTCGTATAAAGATACGTAGTCTGTCTTATTCCTACCGAATGTTTAAAGAGTTAAAATAAAGGCCTAAGGGGTCTCTGTGGTAACCATATTACAGCACCAGACATATCAGAGCATTAAAGGAGTTGTCCATTACTGGACAACCCCTTCTAAAATGCTAAAGTATATGTATTTTTATTTCATAGGGCACATTTTGCATAAAAAAGGGGTTGATCATGGATGACTCCTTTAATATTGCCCTTATTATGTTTTTTGGTCCTGTAAATACTGGTTGAAGTTAACAACTGTATCAGTTGTCCATACAGTCCAAACTTGAGTTTCTAATACATATGAATACGGTGCTTGTGAGATATCTGACATCATATTATTCAAGATGAGCAAAGATATGAAAATAATTTTTAGACAAACTGGTCCACAAATATCCTTTTTTCCTTTGTTGGATTAAAGTATTTGGACTAAAGTAAGTTGGTTCCAGTGATCTGTAAAGTGATTTCTCATGAGAAGTTCTGTATCTATGTAATGTGTATCTAAGTGTGAATATTCCAACCTTGAATAAATATCAGAACCAGTGACAGATTGGAGGAAATTCTTCACGTCTGTTACATCTATGGGAATAGTTACAGCCTATTATGGCTTAGCTACAGCTAGCCATATTCCTTAATGCCTGTATAATGCGAAATGATTGAAGTCACCACTGCATAGAATAACATAAGAAATGAGGATCCTGTATTCAATATTTATGGTTGATTGCAAGCCAGAAAATGAGATGGCCATAAAGGTAGGATTTGGGGGCTATATCTTTGGGACATTAGAAAGGTTACTGGTTTTAATGGAAATGAAAATCTGCTTTTTCAATTACATTTATCTGAAAGGCATCAGCCTCATAGTGTGGCAGCTGGGTCTGATATTTTGAGATGGTTGTGCCAGTTGATTCGCTTCATCACTAAATTTCATTATGGCTCTTCCTTGAAAATGGTATTTTTTCTTTGGAATGCCAGCATTGAGTGTCCCTTTGCAGATGTTATTTCAGATTAAAGTTTAGGTAATCGTGAGTGAAAATGGCATGTACTTTTCCTCTTTGCTTGATGAAATTATATTTCCTAACCGTCAATTGTGAAGCATCACCGCTTGCATAACAAGTGGGCTAATCTGATGTTTTAGGTGACTGTTGGATGTCAGGATTTATTATACTGCAGTCTTGTTGGCACGAATAGAGGGGAAAGATTCCTCATAGATGTATTCATACTAAACCTAAGGGATATCTTCTGCGAAAGGAAGCATTAATGGCTTTCCTGTTCCCTTGAGAATGTGTGCAGAGCTATTTGCCCCTTCTTTTATTGTAGTGTTTCTCATTTGCATTTTTTATTGTACTATTCATTGTATCATCTCCAACGAGAATTAATCTGGCAGAACAGTGATTTAGCAACTGTGTTCAGTTGGTCAATGACTGTAATATGTAGAGAACTGAATTTAGCTTTTATTCTGAAAAATAAAAGAACTTGCTCGAGTCTGGATAATTGAGAATCTAATATTTTGTGTTTACTAGCTATACCGAGGCCGCTTGTCCTTCACGTGAAAGGACATCTCATATCAATATTGTTTGCGGTACACTGGTAATTAATTTCCACTCATGCTATTTCCTCTAACCGAGAGGCAATAAATCTCCAAGTGTGCAGGTGAAGGCGACAGGTTCATGACTACCTGACATGTGAGATAAAGGATCTACCGCTGATGGGCATGATAAATTTTGCTGATGGTAGTAATTCCTATTTATCTTGACTAGCAGTATAAGTGGATTTGTGATTAACTAAATATCTTGAGGCTTTAAGAAGATTTCCCAATGTTAGAAATAGTTTTTACATAATGTGTAAATTATTACTAATACAGAATATTAAAATATCATCGCTGATCGGGTGGACAGATTATTGGGAGGGGCTGGTGAGGACCCAGCGGTCATGGTGCACATTGGCACTAATGACAAAGTTAGAGGTAGGTGGAAGGTCCTTAAAGATGATTTCAGGGAATTAGGCTGCAAGCTGAAAGCAAGGACCTCCAACGTGGTATTTTCCGAAATACTGCCGGTACCACGTGCCACGCCAGAGAGGCAACGGGAGATTAGGGAGGTTAATAAGTGGCTCAAGAATTGGTGTAGGAAGGAGGGGTTTGGGTTCCTGCAGAACTGGGCCGACTTCTCAGTTGGCTACAGGCTCTACGCTAGGGACGGGCTGCACCTCAATGGGGAGGGTGCAGCTGTGCTGGGGGAGAGAATGGCTAGAAGGTTGGAGGAGTGTTTAAACTAGGAATTGGGGGGGAGGGTATTTATTTTATAGGAGGGGAAGATAGTGCAGACAGAGACCTGGGCACAAATAAGGAAGTTGGGGGTGGCGGTGGCATGGGGGGTGGGGTCAGAACAGTTAATAATTTAAGAAATAGAAGTACAGAGAGGAACATAAAGTGCATGTATACTAATGCCAGAAGCCTCGCCAACAAAATGGACGAATTAGAACTAATGTTGTTGGAGCATAATTATGACATGGTGGGGATATCTGAAACGTGGCTGGATGAGAGCCATGACTGGGCTGTTAACTTGCAGGGCTATAGCCTGTTCAGAAATGACCGTACAGATAAGCGAGGGGGAGGGGTGTGTCTATTTGTAAAATCGTCCTTAAAACCCATCCTGCGCGATAATATAGGTGAATTTAATGAAAATGTAGAATCCCTGTGGGTGGAGATAAGGGGAGGGGGAAAAAATAATAAATTACTGATAGGGGTTTGTTACAAATCTCCAAAAATAATGGAAGCAATGGAGAATATCCTCGTAAAGCAAATAGATGAAGCTGCGACTCAAGGAGAAGTCATTATTATGGGGGACTTCAACTACCCGGAAATAGATTGGGGAACAGAAACCTGCAGTTCCAGCAAAGGTAATCGGTTTTTGACAACTATGAGAGACAATTACCTTTCACAACTGGTTCAGGACCCAACAAGAAAGGGGGCACTGCTAGACCTAATATTAACCAACAGGCCAGACCGCATATCAAATATAAGGGTTGGGGGTCACTTGGGAAATAGCGATCACAAAATAATAAGTTTTCATGTATCCTTTAAAAAGATGTGTAGTAGAGGGGTTACAAGGACACTAAACTTCAGGAGGGCAAATTTCCAACGGATGAGAGAGGATCTTGGTGCAATTAACTGGGACGATATCCTGAGACACAAAAATACACAAAGAAAATGGGAGACATTTATTAGCATCCTGGATAGGACCTGTGCACAGTATATACCGTATGGGAATAAACATACTAGAAATAGGAGGAAACCAATATGGCTAAATAGAGCTGTAAGGGGCGCAATAAGTGACAAAAAGAAAGCATTTAGAGAATTAAAGGAAGTAGGTAGTGAGGAGGCATTAAATAAATACAGAAAATTAAATAAATTCTGTAAAAAGCAAATCAAGGCAGCAAAGATTGAGACAGAGAGACTCATTGCCAGAGAGAGTAAAAATAATCCTAAAATATTCTTTAACTACATAAATAGTAAGAAACTAAAAAAAGATAGTGTTGGCCCCCTTAAAAATAGTCTGGGTGAGATGGTGGATGAGGATGAGGAAAAAGCCAATATGCTAAATGACTTTTTTTCATCAGTATTTACACAAGAAAATCCCATGGCAGACAAAATGTCTAGTGATAAAAATTCCCAATTAAATGTCACCTGCTTAACCCAGCAGGAAGTGCGGCGGCGTCTAAAAATCACTAAAATTGACAAATCTCCGGGCCCGGATGGGATACACCCTCGAGTACTGCAGGAATTATGTACAGTCATTGATAGACCATTATTTTTAATCTTTAAAGACTCCATAATAACAGGGTCTGTACCACAGGACTGGCGTATAGCAAATGTGGTGCCAATATTCAAAAAGGGAACAAAAACTGAACTCGGAAATTATAGGCCAGTAAGCTTAACCTCTACTGTGGGTAAAATCCTGGAGGGCATTCTAAGGGACGCTATACTGGAGTATCTGAAGAGGAATAACCTCATGACCCAGTATCAGCACGGGTTTACTAGGGACTGTTCAGACTAATTTGATCAGTTTCTATGAAGAGGTAAGTTCCGGATTGGACCAAGGGAACCCAGTGGATGTAGTGTATATGGACTTTTCAAAAGCTTTTGATACGGTGCCACACAAAAGGTTGATACATAAAATGAGAATAATGGGGATAGGGGAAAATATGTGCAAGTGGGTTGAGAGCTGGCTCAGGGATAGGAAACAAAGGGTGGTTATTAATGGAGCACACTCGGACTGGGTAGCGGTTAGCAGTGGGGTTCCACAGGGGTCCGTATTGGGCCCTCTTCTTTTTAACATATTTATTAATGACCTTGTAGGGGGCATTCAGAGTAGAATTTCAATATTTGCAGATGACACTAAACTCTGCAGGGTAATCAATACAGAGGAGGACAATTTTATATTACAGGATGATTTATGTAAATTAGAAGCTTGGGCTGATAAATGGCAAATGAGCTTTAATGGGGATAAATGTAAGGTCATGCACTTGGGTAGAAGTAATAAGATGTATAATTATGTGCTTAATTCTAAAACTCTGGGCAAAACCATCAATGAAAAAGACCTGGGTGTATGGGTGGATGACAAACTCATATTCAGGGGCCAGTGTCAGGCAGCTGCTACAAAGGCAAATAAAATAATGGGATGCATTAAAAGAGGCATAGATGCTCATGAGGAGAATATAATTTTACCTCTATACAAGTCACTAGTTCGACCACACTTAGAATACTGTGCACAGTTCTGGTCTCCGGTATTTAAGAAAGACATAGCTGAACTGGAGCGGGTGCAGAGAAGAGCAACCAAGGTTATTAGAGGACTGGGGGGTCTGCAATACCAAGATAGGTTATTACACTTGGGGCTATTTAGTTTGGAAAAACGAAGACTAAGGGGTGATCTTATTTTAATGTATAAATATATGAGGGGACAGTACAAAGACCTTTCTGATGATCTTTTTAATCATAGACCTGAAACAGGGACAAGGGGGCATCCTCTGCGTTTGGAGGAAAAAAGGTTTAAGCATAATAACAGACGCGGATTCTTTACTGTAAGAGCAGTGAGACTATGGAACTCTCTGCCGTATGATGTTGTAATGAGTGATTCATTACTTAAATTTAAGAGGGGACTGGATACCTTTCTGGAAAAGTATAATGTTACAGGGTATATACACTAGATTCCTTGATAGGGCGTTGATCCAGGGAACTAGTCTGATTGCCGTATGTGGAGTCGGGAAGGAATTTTTTTCCCCAATGTGGAGCTTACTCTTTGCCACATGGGGTTTTTTTTGCCTTCCTCTGGATCAACATGTTAGGGCATGTTAGGTTAGGCTATGGGTTGAACTAGATGGACATATAGTCTTCCTTCAACCTTAATAACTATGTAACTATGTAATGCCAATTACTTGATTGAGTCGTAGGATGGAATAACTTCATTCACAAGTAGGAGCATTGTAGTCCCCTTCATTGTCTCCATTAAATTTGGCTCCATTTCATCATCCTACACAGGTTCAGTATCAAAGGAAATTAACCACAACCCAAAGCAGGAACATTCTGCCACCATGATACATAAGCCATTGAGTTCACTAATGGATTTCCAGGCGAGAAGTACAGAGTTTAATTTCCTGCAGCCTTGTCTATGAATTGTTAGATTACTTTTTTTTATACTGCCTCACCTAGTTACATAGTATGGTTGAAAAAATAAATATATCCATCCCATTTAACTGAGGGATGAAGGAAAATATTGAATGAAGGGACGGGATATAGGTACACTCATAATCTATGAACCAATCTGCTCTAAAATAGCAAATGTTTCCTCGTAATTAGGTCGGAGTCACACACAGCGTAAAACAATACGGTCCATATATTACGGCCGTAATACGCTGAAAAGTCCCCAAAATAGTGGTCCGTAGCTCCTCTGTAGGCAGGGTGTGTCACCGTTTTTTGCGCATGGCATCCTCCGTATGTAATCCGTATGGCAGCCGTAATGCGTGTTTTTATCGCAGGCTTGCAAAACCGACATACGGCTATACAAGGGATCCCTGTGTTAAAAAAAAACAAACAAACATATATACTGTCTCTATATATATATATACATATATATATGTCAGTGAGACACATATATGTATATATATTATTACTTCATACAGCGCGAGATAGCAGAAAGCCGGTAATTCAATTGCTGGCTTTTGCTTTCTTCTTCCTAAACCCGACATGATATGAGACCTGGTTTACATACAGTAAACCATCTCATATCACCATTTTTTTTGCATATTCCACACTACTAATGCTAGTATTGTGTATATGCAAAATTTGGCCGTTCTAGCTAGTAAAATAAGGGGTTATATGGCGGAAAAAATTGGCGTAGGCTCCCGCACAATTTTCTCCGCCAGAGTAGTAAAGCCAGTGACTGAGGGCAGATATTAATAGCCTGGAGAGGGTCCATGGTTATTGCCCCCCCCCCCTGGCTAAAAACACCTGCCCCCAGCCACCCCAGAAAAGGCACATCTGGAAGATGGGCCTATTCTGGCACTTGGCCACTCTCTTCCAATTCCCGTGTAGCGGTGGGATATGGGGTAATGAAGGGTTAATGCCACCTTGCTATTGTAAGGTGACATTAAGCCAAATTAATAATGGAGAGGCGTCAATTATGACACGTATCCATTATTAATCCAATACTAGTAAAGGGTTAAAAAAAACACACAAACATTATTAAAAATTAATTTATTGAAAAAATCACAAAGGCTGTTGTATTAATTTATTCTACTCTCAATCCACTCACTGAAGACCCTCGATCTGTAAATAAAAAAAAAAAATAAACCAACAATATACTTACCTTCCGAGGATCTGGCACGTCCAACGATGTAGATCCATCTGAAGGGGTTAAAATATTTTGCAGACACGAGCTCCGCTAATGCAGGATGCTCATTTCTGCAAAACCCCGGCGAATGAAGGTAAAGTAGGTCAATGATCTATATTTAGCTTCATTTGCGGTGAGGCGCCCTCTGCTGGCTGTTCCTAGATCGTGGGAACTTTCCTAGAAAGCTCCCAGGCTCGAGATCATAAGAGGGCGCCCTCTGCTGGTTGTCCTCATATGAACTCAAGCAAGGGAGCTTTCTAGGAAAGTTCCCACGATCTAGGAACAGCCAGCAGAGGGCGCCTCACCGCAAATGAAGCTAAATATAGATCATTGACCTATATTTAGCTTCATTCGCCGGGGTTTTGCAGAAATGAGCATCCTGCATTAGCGGAGCTCGTGTCTGCAAAATATTTTAACCCCTTCAGATGGATCTACATCGTTGGACGTGCCAGATCCTCGGAAGGTAAGTATATTGTTGGTTTATTTTTTTTTATTTTATTTACAGATCGAGGGTCTTCAGTGAGTGGATTGAGAGTAGAATAAATTAATACAACAGCCTTTGTGATTTTTTCAATAAATTAATTTTTAATAATGTGTATGTTAGGGCTGGCGGAATGCACCGAGTAAATATAGAGATGTTATTTGGTGCGTTCGCAGCCCGGGGTCCACCGTGCAGGAAAAGAACCTGCTGCTGGCAAACAGCGGCACAATATGGCGGTAGAAGCGAACTCTGTTGCATCACAGAGTCGCTATAAGGAAAGGACTGTGTCCTGTTAAACTCCACAGGAATACACAGTAACTGCTGAGCAGATAGCAGCTTGTGGTCACGCAGTCCAGGAGGCAAACATACAATCTCCTCACCGGAGGAGCCGGTATTCTAGTGGCTTATTTCAGCCGGGGCCCTGTAACCAAACACACAATCTCCTCACCGGAGGTGCCGGTATTCTAGTGGCTTATTTCAGCCGGGTCCCTGAATACACACAAGCGTGACCACACTGGCGCAAAACTCATGTCATGCATTGATACTAGCGCATGGCCGTGCGGCCATGCGAGCCTTATATAGCTGCAGCAAGTAAAAGACCTTCCTAGAAGGACCAATGAGAGACTGCCATACCTGAGCATGTGACCCTAGATCTCCACTGAGAGATCTTACCCTGGGCATGCTCAGTGTGTGAAAAGCAGGAGTTAGTCCTAGCAGCTATAGGACCTTCCTACCATGTGACCCTCGATCTCCACTGAGAGATCTTACTCAGGGCATGCTCAGAATGAGAAAAGCAGGACTTAGTCGCAGAAGCGTTTGCTCGCCGCTGCCCAGCACTGACTTCAATGGCAGAAGCAGGAAAGGCAGCAGTAACTCTTTGTACAGAGTGGGACTGAGCAAGACGCTTGGACTGACGTCTCCGCTGAGCAGGCTCAACTGCGGCAGGAGAGGAATGGGAGACCGCAGCGGAGATGGCCCGAGATTCGCCCTGTGCAGAGGCGGGAACTCGACCCCTAACATTACCCCCCCTCCTAGGGCCCCCCCCCTCCTTGGACCTCAAAGGCAGCAATGAGCTGCGGAGCCTGAATGTGCTCAGCAGGCTCCCAGGACCTGTCCTCAGGACCATAACCCTTCCAGTCAACCAAATAAAATTTTTTAACACGTACCACCTTGCACCCCAAAATAGCATTCACCTCGTAATCGTCCGTAGACAAACCCGATGTCCCAGCAGATGACTCGGAAAACCGGGACATGTATACGGGTTTCAAGAGGGACACATGAAAGGTGTCGGTGATACCCAGGCGTGGCGGAAGGGCTAAACGATAGACCACAGGATTAACCTGTTCGAGGACCTTAAAAGGACCCAAGTAGTGAGGTGCAAACTTAGTGGACTCCACTCGCAGCCTGATGTTACGGGCGGAGAGCCACACCAAGTCGCCAGGAGCAAAGGTCGGAGCGGGGCGCCGATGTACATCGGCGGAGGACCTCATTCTCTCCTTGGAGGCCCGATTGGCATCCTGAGTGCGGTCCCAAATATCCCGTGCCTCCACAGCCCAGTCTGCCACCCTGGAGTCGGCGGAAGACACGGGCATAGGCACAGGTACCCGCGGATGCTGACCATAGTTAAGGAGAAATGGGGTTTGTCCAGTGGAGTCGGCCACGGCGTTGTTCAGCGCAAACTCTGCCCAAGATAGCAAGGATGCCCAGTCATCCTGCCTGGCTGAGACAAAATGTCGCAGATATGTGACCAAGGTCTGGTTGGCCCTCTCTACCAACCCATTCGTCTCGGGATGATATGCGGAAGAGAGATTTAACTCAATGCTGAGAAGACGACAAAGCTCTCTCCAGAACCGAGACGCAAACTGGGGACCCCGGTCACTGACAATTTTGTCCGGCATACCGTGTAGGCGGAAGATGTGTTTTATGAACAACGCTGCCAAGGCCCGTGCAGAAGGTAACCGTGGAAGCGGGACCAAATGCACCATTTTAGAAAAATGATCGGTGACAACCCAAATGATGGTACAGCCACGAGACTTGGGCAAACCCACCACAAAGTCCATCCCGACCATCTCCCAGGGCCTGTCTGCCACCGGCAAGGGATAGAGTAACCCTGCTGGCCGTTGTCGAGGAGATTTATTTTTGGCACAGGAGACACACGCCTGAATGTAATCTCTGACATCACGAACCATATGTGGCCACCAGTACGACCTCGCCAGTAGCTCAGATGTCCTTTTTGTCCCAAAGTGTCCACCCACCCTGGACGAATGAGCCCAAGAGAGAACCTCCGGTCGCAAATTAATGGGTACAAAAGTCTTGCCCGGAGGCACAGACTCTAGCGAAACTGGAGCTACAGTTCTCAGGCTCTCAGAAGGGACAATAAGCCGAGGCTCCTCTTCCTCCTCCTCAGATGACACAACAGAGCGAGAGAGGGCGTCAGCACGAATGTTCTTCTCCCCAGCGAGATAATGGAGGGTGAAGTGGAACCGGGAGAAGAACAAGGACCATCTGGCCTGGCGAGAATTTAGCCGCTGGGCTGTTTGCAAATATAACAAATTTTTGTGGTCCGTGAAGACTTGAAAGGGAAAGCGAGCCCCCTCCAAGAGATGTCTCCACTCCGAGAAAGCCAACTTCATCGCTAGCAACTCCCTGTCCCCGATGGAATAATTCCTCTCCGCTGGTGTGAAGGTCTTGGAGTAGAAGAAGCAAGGATGCTTCCGACCTTGAGCATCCTTTTGGAAGAGGACTGCTCCTGCACCAACGGATGAGGCATCCACCTCCATTATGAATGGCTTATCAACATCGGGACGATGTAGGATGGGAGCGCTAGCAAAACGGGACTTAATAGAAGAAAAGGCCCTGGAGACCTCTTCTGACCACAATTTTGGATTTGCTCCCTTCTTGGTGAGGGCTACCAAGGGAGCTACCAAAGTTGAGAAGTGGGGAATGAACTGGCGGTAATAATTAATGAACCCCATAAAGCGCTGCACCGCTTTAAGAGAATGGGGTTCTTGCCAGTCCATCACAGCCTGTAGTTTGGCAGGATCCATAGCCAATCCCTGGGCGGAGATGATATAGCCCAGGAAAGGTAAAGACTCCTGTTCAAACATACACTTCTCCAACTTTGCATAGAGAGAATTTGCCCGTAAGAGGTCGAAGACTCTGCCAACATCTCTCCGGTGGGAGTCATTATCTGGAGAAAAGATGAGAATATCATCCAGATAGACTACGACCGAGGTGGAAAGCATATCCCGGAAGATGTCATTGACAAAGTCTTGGAAAAGGGCTGGGGCATTACAGAGCCCGAAGGGCATCACCAGATACTCATAGTGCCCATCTCCGGTGTTAAATGCCGTCTTCCATTCGTCCCCCTCACGGATGCGAATCAGGTTATAAGCACCCCGCAGATCTAATTTGGTAAATACCTTAGCTCCCCTTAGCCTATCAAAAAGCTCAGAAATCAGGGGCAGCGGGTACTTATTCTTAATGGTGATGGCGTTAAGACCCCTGTAATCTATGCAAGGGCGTAATTCTCCATTCTTCTTCTGCACGAAGAAGAACCCTGCCCCTGCTGGTGACACTGACTTCCTAATGAACCCTCTTGCCAAATTCTCCTGGATGTATTGGGACATGGCCTCCGTTTCCGGAAGAGAGAGGGGATAGACACGTGCCCGAGGAGGTTCTGCTCCAGGCAAGAGATCTATAGGACAGTCATAGGGGCGGTGAGGCGGAAGGGTCTCCGCAGCCTTTTTGGAGAAGACGTCTGCATAGGACCAATAGTATTTGGGAAGAGAAGAGAGATTTGCGGGTATCTCAGTGGTGGAAACCTGAACGCACTCTTTCACACATCTGCCCTTACAGGATTCACTCCAACCCAATATCCTCCCAGAGGACCACTCTATATGTGGGGAGTGGAAACGGAGCCAGGGTATTCCCAGCAGAATCTCATCCATTCCCTCGGGAAGGACAAGAAGGGAAATTATCTCCTGGTGGGATGGAGACATAGCTAACGTGAAAGGGATAGTCTGGTGTGTGATCTGAGATGGAAGTGTCGACCCATTCACTACCCTAACAGTCACCGGTTTGGCGAGCATCACCAGAGGTATTGCATGGCGCAGAGCAAAAGCTGAGGAGATGAAATTCCCCTCAGCTCCAGAATCCACACAAAGCTCGACTGTTAGAGAGTAAGAGCCTAATATCATTGTCCCTTTGAAGGACAGCTTGGAGGAAAATGCCGCTGTGTCTAGTGAACCTCCTCCAAGGGTTACTAGACGCGATCGTTTACTCGACGGCCGTGGACATTTATTGGCATAATGTCCTTCTTGTTGGCAATTTCTGCAAACCACGGGTACTCGAGCGGTCCGAGACTTAGGTCCCGCTCGAGAAACCTCCATGGCCTCATGGGAGTCGGACGCCTGAACGGAAGATTTCAGAGGTCTGGCAAAGGTGGGAACCAGCCGAAACCTCTGCATACACTGGGCCCGCTCCAACCTCCGCTCGTTAAAACGGAGGTCGATGCGGGTAGATATAGAAATAAGCTCCTCCAGTGTGGCGGGAATCTCCCTGGTGGCCAAGGCGTCCTTCACATGGTCTGCCAGTCCTCTCCAGAACACCGGAATAAGGACTTTATCCGGCCATTCCAGCTCAGAGACCAGAGTCCGGAATTGCACGGCGAACTGGCTGACCATGGACGAACCCTGTGTTGTTGCCAACAATTGGAGCGCGGTATCGTGGGTGACACGAGGTCCCAAAAAGACCTGTTTCAGAGCGTCCAGGAAGAGAGGAGCACTCTGCGCCACACGATCATTGCGCTCCCATAGCGACGTTGCCCACTCCAACGCCCTGCCCGACAAAAGGGATAAAATAAATCCCACTTTCGCCCGTTCCGTAGGAAAACGTGCAGCCAGAAGCTCAAAATGTATGGAGCACTGACTCACGAATCCCCGACATAGCTTACTGTCACCAGCAAACTTGTCTGGAAGCGGGAGACGGGATAAAGTCGGAGCAGGGGTGGCAGAGGACAAACTGGCTGCAGCTACACTTGCAGCCTGAACAGCGACTGCGGTAACATCCACAGCTGAGGTTGTGCGCTCGAGAGCCGTCAACCTACCCTCCAGCTGCTGGATGTACCGCTGTAAACGCTGATCGTCCGCCATTTACCAGCCAGACGCTGGCGCTAGTATACTGTTAGGGCTGGCGGAATGCACCGAGTAAATATAGAGATGTTATTTGGTGCGTTCGCAGCCCGGGGTCCACCGTGCAGGAAAAGAACCTGCTGCTGGCAAACAGCGGCACAATATGGCGGTAGAAGCGAACTCTGTTGCATCACAGAGTCGCTATAAGGAAAGGACTGTGTCCTGTTAAACTCCACAGGAATACACAGTAACTGCTGAGCAGATAGCAGCTTGTGGTCACGCAGTCCAGGAGGCAAACATACAATCTCCTCACCGGAGGAGCCGGTATTCTAGTGGCTTATTTCAGCCGGGGCCCTGTAACCAAACACACAATCTCCTCACCGGAGGTGCCGGTATTCTAGTGGCTTATTTCAGCCGGGTCCCTGAATACACACAAGCGTGACCACACTGGCGCAAAACTCATGTCATGCATTGATACTAGCGCATGGCCGTGCGGCCATGCGAGCCTTATATAGCTGCAGCAAGTAAAAGACCTTCCTAGAAGGACCAATGAGAGACTGCCATACCTGAGCATGTGACCCTAGATCTCCACTGAGAGATCTTACCCTGGGCATGCTCAGTGTGTGAAAAGCAGGAGTTAGTCCTAGCAGCTATAGGACCTTCCTACCATGTGACCCTCGATCTCCACTGAGAGATCTTACTCAGGGCATGCTCAGAATGAGAAAAGCAGGACTTAGTCGCAGAAGCGTTTGCTCGCCGCTGCCCAGCACTGACTTCAATGGCAGAAGCAGGAAAGGCAGCAGTAACTCTTTGTACAGAGTGGGACTGAGCAAGACGCTTGGACTGATGTCTCCGCTGAGCAGGCTCAACTGCGGCAGGAGAGGAATGGGAGACCGCAGTGGAGATGGCCCGAGATTCCCCCTGTGCAGAGGTGGGAACTCGACCCCTAACAGTGTGTGTGTTTTTTTTTAACCCTTTACTAGTATTGGATTAATAATGGATAGGTGTCATAATTGACGCCTCTCTATTATTAATTTGGCTTAATGTCACCTTACAATAGCAAGGTGGCATTAACCCTTCATTATCCCATATCCCACCGCTACACGGGAATGGGAAGAGAGTGGTCAAGTGCCAGAATAGGCGCATCTTCCAGATGTGCCTTTTCTGGGGTGGCTGGGGGCAGGTGTTTTTAGCCAGGGGGGGGGCCAATAACCATGGACCCTCTCCAGGCTATTAATATCTGCCCTCAGTCACTGGCTTTACTACTCTGGCGGAGAAAATTGTGCGGGAGCCCACGCCAATTTTTTCCGCCATTTAACCCCTTATTTTACTAGCTAGAACGGCCAAATTTTGCATATACACACTACTGACATTAGCAGTGTGGAATATGCAAAAAAAATGGTGATATGAGATGGTTTACTGTATGTAAACCAGGTCTCATATCATGTCGGGTTTAGGAAGGAGAAAGCAAAAGCAGGTAATTGAATTACCGGCTTTTCTCTCTAACAGCGCTGCGTATTCCTCGCAAGTCACACTGCTGGTCCGTGTGTAATCCGTATTTTTGGGGCTTCCATAGACTTTAATTGACGTTTTATTTGCGCAATACGGTGACAAACGCAGCATGCTGCGATTTTCTACGGCCGTAGAAAGCCGTATAATACGGATCAGTTTAATACGGCAGATAGGAGCAGGGGCATAGAGAATAATTGTGCCGTATTTTTTGTGAGTTTTACGGACGTAGTTTCTGCGCTCTTACGTCCGTAAAACTCGCAAGTGTGACGCCGGCCTTAGCGTTGAGCAAATTTGGTTGAGTTTCCTCTTTTTTGACAAGCTATAGCACTTACCGAATAAGCTGCAGATGGAACCCGGCTTCCTGGACCGCGCCGGCTGATCAGCACCACAGCTGCAAGTGTCGGCGGCTGTATGACCTTCATAGCACAAGCATGGAGACCCTGTTTGTTGGGACACAGCCATGACAGGTTCCCTCTGCAGCTTATTTGATAAGTACTATAGTTTGCCAAATAAGAGGGAACCCGAGCAAACTCGCTCAACTCTACTCCTTATCTCAAAGGTTAATCATCTGGATCAAAATAGAGAACAAAAAGTATTTATTTTCTTCTAAGAAATCTTCTGGGACTCTTTGAACCAGTTGACAGTTCCAGATGTGACCAGCTTCTGAGGTTGGCTGTTCCATAGATTAATAGTTTACATGGTAAAAAAAGCCTTTCTTGCATTTGGAGACTGAACCTTTTTTTCCCAAGAGGGATGAAATTTTCTCTTGTTTTTTTAGAGGGTTTTACATGGGACAGTTATTTACCATATTTTTTTGTATTGGCCATTTATATGCTTTTACAGGATATGCATATCCCCTCTGAAGAGTAAATACATGTAATTATCCTAATCTGTCTTAACTAAGGTCATCCTTGCCCTTTACCAGCTTTCTGGCTCTTCTTTGTACTTTTTTAACTCTAAAAGAGAGGCATCCTCTCTATACACAGAACTGCGTATTCCAAATGAGGTTGCCTGAATACTTTGTAAAGTGGTAATTTATGTATCTCACCCCTTCATTCATGCCCCTTTTAAACTATCGCCTCAGAAGCAGCTTTTGTTTGGTTTGTCATCTGCAAGTAGGCCCAGATCCTCCTCTACAAGTGACTCTCCTAGTTTTACTCTCCCTAGAACATCTGATTTCTACACATTATTAGCACCAAGATGTTTTATCCTTTTTTATCTCTTTTTAAAAATGTCTTATATCAGACATCACGTAGTAGACACAGGTTATTTTGAGAGGGGTTGTCAATCTACAACTAGTTTCTAAGCATCTTGAAGTATATACCTGTAAAAAATCCAGCACAAATTCTAAAAAAAAATACAAGAATGCCGTTGAACATGTATCAACTTGCTGTGTCTCAACCAGCCTAGAAGAATTTTAATTATTGACAGGCCACCCAAGAGACTACTTTCTGAAATTTTAAATAAATCAATGGTCATTTATCAAAAATTATAACTCATTGTAAACATGCACACAATAGTTTGCCAACCAAACGTTCCTGCATAGGAAAAAGATCTACAATAATTACAAATTCAAGTTTTTTCCCAACTAATTTACATTATATAAATATGTATGTATAGAAACAGAACATGAAATACATTCTATAGTCCATATGCTGCTTAGAACATGTTGTATTCTCATGTTGAAGGAACAACAATGAAATATTGTGAATACAGGCTTCTTCAAATGTCAATGATTTTTCACATCCACAAAAACCGTCCGAGTATTAACAGAATTTTTGAGCCATCGGTATTTGGTCAGTCTGTTAGTTTTTACCATCAGTTTTCATCAGTTATTTTCATGTATGAAAAAAATATGTACATGCATTGCAAAGATTCTCCACATTATATGACATTTTTGTTCCGTCCGTGATTTTCACTGACCCATAGACTTGTGTGGTCATTTTGATTCATGATCTGATCATGTCTCCATGATTTCTTTTTTGCAGATACACAGTCAGCCAAAACAACACAGTCATATAAACAGCTCTATGGATTATAATAGGTATGTGTTCTATCTGTGAAAACCATTGATAGAAGACGTACGTGAAAAACACACATCTGACTGAGGCCTAAAGCGTGGGCTGCACAGTGACTTGGGGTCCTCCTAAGGTGAAATAAAATAAGACATTAACTTCAATCACGGGCTCTGTTTGATGTCTCCTTATGAAGGCTAAAGTTGTGCAAATCTTCTGACCATATTGGAATTCTGTCTTATGCTCCCATTTTGAGGTTATATGTGAGTCAAAAGAAGGACTTGATTTTAATGCAAATCACGATGACTTTGTAGAGCTATGGAGCCCTAGCCTAAGCTTAGGAACACGATATTTATATCCCATGATCAATGTCCAAAGATTATATCTGATAATTAAATCAATTCTAAAGATTCTCCTAGATCAATATAAGCAACAAAATATTTAAATGTTTCACTGACATATGCTTCAAGCCATTGAAAATGTTTTGTTAGAAGTTTACATTCAAATGAATGGTCAGAAATATAAGTGGGGAATTGACTATATAGTAATCAGCTCACTTGTAATACTTACATATTAGTAAGTGCCATAAAATCATGTCCCTCATATTTGTTTAAATAAAAATAAAGTGGACAAGTCCTTTAAAGAAGCCCTCCCATAAATGTGTTTTTCCTCCTAAGCTTTTGTATATGTTGTATTGTCAGTGTGTTAATATACTCAGTTATCGCAATCTCCTCCAGTATTCGGCGCCGTTCTGCTCCTCTTCTCAGTGATGTCACCACTCTGCAGACTCTCGGTATCACACTGCGCTTTGTAAGACCCGGAACAGGCTGTTATAATGTAAGCCTACGTAGCGTCAGGACAAGGTTCTTTAGACATACATTGAAAAGGAGAATTCCAGCTCACACATAGAGTGCAGTGTGACTCAGAGAGTCTGAAGAGCATTATATCACTGAGAAGAGGAGCAGAGGAGAGCCGAATACCGGAAAAGACAGTGGTAGGTGAGTATAACACCAAATCCCATATAGATATCAATGGGACCAAGAAGAGATCCCACAGATAAGGTATAAAATCATTTTTATTATAAATAAATGTAAAATAAAACAATTGATAAATCCAAAGAATACCGTACTAAGGGACGCCACAAAACAAAGTGAGTATAGGTATATGTACATACAGCAACCATCTGCATATAACACCTGCTAGTGGTAGACACAATACTCCTATGTCAAAGAAATGCTGACACTATACCAACTCAATGTATTAAGAAGATGGGCAGCATATATGAATCAATACCCAGGACTCTTAAACATAGGGACCCTAACACAATATTTAACCTCCCCAGATTATATATGAATGCAACAACACTGGGCCAGTATAAAGGGCATAACCGCCTCAATAATTCCGGGGGGATAAAATAAGTAAAAACCGGGTATGTGTTACCTGCCGCAGAGCTTCACCAAGGCGTCCCTTCACCCCTTCACAGTGGTAGGTGAGTGTATTAACACACTAACCATATACTACATACACATAAGTATATTTAGGGAACGGAAACTTCATAGGAGGACTTATTTTAATAATGGGAGTCTGGTCTCATTAGTTTAAGCCTCAGGAACAACATATGATGTGAACAGAAATACAGATATGATCCAGCTATACTTTTGTGTGCTATGATAAAAACCATCATGTGCTTATTACAGCTTCCTGTCACTACAAACATAGACAAGAAATGTTTGATGCTCAGGGATCATTGCTAGGACTGCTCACATCATAAACTCCTCCACACTTTTATCTTTAGCATTTGTAAGTAAGAATCGACTATAAGCTATCCATTTGTCTGACATTTATGCAGTCCCTGAGTAAAAGGTAGTAAATATTTCCATCTAAGCCAGCAGTATTTTGTGTGCTTGCCTATCAGCCATCATCACCTCTGAGAAACCTTAGTTTTAGGAAGACATTTTATTTCTTTAGGTCAAACATCCAGAACATTTCATTTTACTTATATTGCATTTTATACCATGTTTTGGTCTTTCAGTTTAATAAATGCAAAAGAAAATAAAACAGAAATTCTTCCATCTCAATGATGAAGTTATTTCTAAAGCACGGGCACGACATTTTTAAGATACGGTGTTAGATGGCGACAACAAAGTAAAATCTTCCAAAGATGTATGTTACTTTTTGAAGGTTTTTCACAAATAGGGTTGTTTGAGCAATTCAAGATCTAAAAACGTGCTTCTGCAAAAAGCGTAATGACTCTGTCAAATCACATCTGCTATCGAGACGCTGAGAAAGTAGAGCCTGTGTGTGAGAGATTCAGTTACATGGAAACAAGGCTTGATTCTTGATAAGATGATAAGATACACCTAACCCTCCTTGTACAATCACAGGTGGATTTGAAACAATGGGAAATATGGATGGTTTTGGTTATTCAGAAAAAAACCCAATTCTAAATGTTTTTGACTCCAAAAACTCCCCATATGTTGCGTTTGAAAGGGAATCTGTCAAAAGGTTTTTGCCACGTTATCCGAGAGCAGCATGACGCAGGGACTGAGACCCTGATTGCAGTGATGTATCACTTACTGGGCTGCTGGCTGTAGTTTTGATACAATCATTGTTTTATCTTCTGCAGGTCTACCTTTTCTCTTAATGCTGAGCTTTGTATAACCCCACCCACACCATTGACTGACAGCTTTGACATTGACTGGCAACTCTATGTACTGTGCATAGGCAGAAAGCTGCCAATCAGTGGTGGGGTGAGGCTATAAAGAGCTCATTAATATGGAGGACTACATTATAGAAGGTTTACTAGTCCTCTACTGATAATCGGCTTATGCTCCTCTGAGATTAGGTCACAAAAACCTGCCGATAGATTCCCAATAAAGTCAACCTGATAGGTGATTGATGCTGCCAGAAATATGAACTGCATGACTCCAACACTAACTAAAAAAATTCAGCCAGATGTATTTTACTCCGGACGAGGACCACCACATTTGGGTGATGATGTACAGGAGGTCGATTCCTGGCGAATTCGCCTCACACCACTCAGCTTGAATGACAAGTTCCTTCCCATACAAGAATATCTTGGCACCAATGTATGTACTGTTCTATATTACAGAACCCACACAGTCACCCTTCTATCTCCCTGAAGCAATGTATGGCATATTACAACACTGTATTTTATCTGTAAGGTTGGTGGGGGATTGTATAGAGACCTAACAATATGGGTGAGTCGAGTGTGAGGGACAGTAGCATAGAAAGGTGGAAGCATGGTGGGACAGTGTAAGAGTACAGTATGTGGGGCAAAATTCAGCAGGGGAAATTGTGAGGAGGGTTAAAAGTATAGAGACTGAACAATATAGGGGTAACACAGTGCAATGGGACAGTGTAAAGAGGTTGCCCAGTATGATGAAGGAATTGTTGGGAGGACATTTAAGACAGGGACAGTGTGGCAGTTATAGCTAATCAGGTTGGACAGTGTGGCAGTTATAGCTAATCAGGTTGGACAGTGTGGCAGTTATAGCTAATCAGGTTGGACAGTGTGGCAGTTATAGCTAATCAGGTTGGACAGTGTGGCAGTTATAGCTAATCAGGTTGGACAGTGTGGCAGTTATAGCTAATCAGGTTGGACAGTGTGGCAGTTATAGCTAGTCAGGGTGAACAATGAGGTGGTTATAGCTAATAAGGGCTGACAGTATGGTGGTCATCATAACTAATGAGGGTGTACATTGTTGATGTTATAGCTAATCAGGGCAGACAGTGTGGCAGTTATAGCTAATAAGGGGGCAGTGTGGCAGTTATAGCTATTAAGCCAGACAGACTGGTTGTTATAGCTAATAAGGCAGACAGACTGGTTGTTATAGCTAATAGGAACAGATAGTGTGGTAGCTATACTTAAGGAGGGCAAACATTGGCAGAAATAATTCATATTGGGGAAAGAGTGATGATTGTAGTTCTTAAGGGGGAATTGTGTGAAGACAATATTAAAATGAAGAGGACCGTGTGAAGGTCATGTTACATAAGAGAGACAGTGAAGGGAGCACACTGAAAGGCAATTATTTATTCAGGGACACAGCATAGAGGAGATATTTTTATTCAGGTACATCATAATGACACTGTTATTTTTAAGGGCACCATGTTGGGTGTGCTGCAAAAGCCCAGAGAAGATGAAGGTCTGCAGAGATGAGCTGTGGAAGGGAAAAGTCACCATGGCGTCTGTACAAGATGAAAAGAAAAAATGAAAGAAAATTACATGAATCACGAAAGATGTCATCTACACTGTACCTTGATGTAAATGTTTATTTGTGATACTGACTACGTTTCAAAAATACTTTGGTTCCCGTATAGTCCGCAGTCTGATGATGGTTAACAGCATCCATTTTCTACTAGCCATTGTTAAGGACATACTGAGAGTTGTAGGTTCATGAGATAAATAGTATATGGGGCTGACCTGACATTGTTGTGCTAAGCTTGGCAATGTATTTATTTACTGATGGCGTCTCCAGTGCTGTTTTCCTGTACTGATGGTGGTTCTGGTGATGTATTCATGTACTGATGGCATTTCTGGTGATATTTTAATGTACGGATTGGGCCTCTGTTGATGCATTTATGTACAAATGATGGTTCTGCTGCTCTATTTCTGTACTGATGGTGCTTCTGGTACTGTCTTCCTGTGGTGTTACTGTTTCTGATCCTGTACACAAATAGCATTTCATAATTGTCAGAAAATAAGAGACATGGCTATTTTAATAAAGCATTGTGCTGTCTGACAACTTAAGGATTAGTGTATCTGCATTCATGTTATCAGCATTAATTCTAAAATTTAACAAAGTAACAAGCCAAATCCTAATAGCATGTAATATACTCACTGTCAGAATTCGGCACTGCTTGATGATTCTAGCAGTCAGAACATATGAGAATTAGGAAGAGAAGGTAGTCGGCACATGACCGTAAGTATGCATATTACAAATGAGTGGTCACATGGCAGCTACTCAATCCGCTTAAGCTATGTATTGGAGGAGGTTAAACTGACTTTTTGCCTTGGGCACCAGAAAACCTAGATTTGCCTCTACATGTGAATGACAGTAAAGGTACCTTCACATTAAGCGACGCTGCAGCGATACCGACAACGATCCGGATCGCTGCAGCGTCGCTGTTTGGTCGCTGGAGAGCTGTCACACAGACCGCTCTCCAGCGACCAACGATGTCGGTAACCAGGGTAAACATCGGGTAACTAAGCGCAGGGCCGCGCTTAGTAACCCGATGTTTACCCTGGTTACCATCTTAAAAGTAAAAAAAAACAAACAGTACATACTTACCTACAGCCGTCTGTCCTCCAGCGCTGTGCTCTGCACTCCTCCTGTACTGTCTGTGTGAGCACAGCGGCCGGAAAGCAGAGCGGTGACGTCACCGCTCTGCTTTCCGGCTGACCGACGCTCACAGCCAGTACAGGAGGAGAGCAGAGCACAGCGCTGGAGGACAGACGGCTGTAGGTAAGTATGTACTGTTTGTTTTTTTTTACTTTTAGGATGGTAACCAGGGTAAACATCGGGTTACTAAGCGCGGCCCTGCGCTTAGTTACCCGATGTTTACCCTGGTTACCAGTGAAGACATCGCTGGATCGGTGTCACACACGCCGATCCAGCGATGTCAGCAGGAGTCCAGCGACGAAATAAAGTTCTGGACTTTATTCAGCGACCAACGATCTCCCAGCAGGGGCCTGATCGTTGGTCGCTGTCACACATAACGATTTCATTAACGATATCGTTGCTACGTCACAAAAAGCAACGATATCGTTAACAATATCGTTATGTGTGAAGGTACCTTAAGGCCGGGATCACGGCCAAGTCTCGCATGGTAATCCCCGGCCCTGCTCCCGAAACTCAGGAGCGGAGCGTGCAGCTACATGTATTGCTATGCGGCCGCACGCTCCGCTCTGGAGTGCAGACGGCAGTGCCGGGTGTTACCATGCGAGACTCGGACGTATTTCTCACATGTGTGATTCCGGCCTAATAGTCACCTACTCCAAGAGTGGCAGAAAGCAAGAAAACTAAGGTATTTTTTAATCAAATGTATGTAATACTTACTGTTTTTGTTTAGATTCATCCATATTCTTGATTTTAAAAAGTCGACAAAATGTAGACATCCATTATAGTAATAGAAATTTCTTCCATTGCAGTTTTTTTAGCACACTGGTTCGGCCTTTTTTTCACATTCATATTGTTAAAATCTGCAGCACCATATAAAGCAGGATTCAATTTAATTCACTGACTAGAGCCCTGTTCATCAAACTCTGAGAAATGAAAAGCACCAATATATTGAGTGAGATTACTTTAGACTTACTGCTTAATGCAAAGAAAATAATCAAAAAATGAATGAAAAGCACCATGGGCAGAGGGAGAGAGTTATTTGGCAAGGATTTCAGTTTTATGGAAGTTGTATAAACTTGCTGAACAGACCATATCAATAACTCCTTCATGACTGAGACATTTTGTAATTTTTGTATCTCCCTTTTTCTTCCAAAAGCAAAAACCTTTTTTTTATCCTCATCGACATAGCCATATTAGGGTTTACTTTTGCAAGATGAGTTATAATATTAAATGACCATATACTATACAGTCGACTAGAAAACCAAAAAATATGCCAAGTGCGATGAAATGATTAAAAAAATGCAATTCTGTCATGCTTTTTGGGGTTTTGTTTTAGAGGTCAAAATGTCCTACAAACATGATTTCCTAAGTCAGTATGATTACAGAGATACCAAACATGTATAGTTTCTTGTTTGTTTGTTTGCTTTTATAATTTATTTTTTTTCTTATTTAAGTGGGGGTAAAAAAAATTTTGTTTGTGTCACCATATTTTAATACCCATACATTTTAACTTTTCCATTGGCGGACATGTGTGAGGGCTTTTAATATGGCAAGATGATGTTAATGTAAATACCATTTTGAGGCACATACAATATTTTGATCACTTTTCATCACATTTTTTTTCGAGGTTCAGTAACAGAATAGTTGCATTTTATGGCATTTTATCTTATTTATTTATTGTTCACTTTTTCTTATTAAAAGGGGAAAATGGGTGTATTTCTTAATTATTTTTTACAGTTTTAAAATCTTTCTAACTTTTCATTTAAGTTTTTGGCCTTTTCTGCATATTGGAACTTCAAATCATTTGATTCGTTATTCTATATACTGCAATAGCACTATATTGTAATATATAGACAAAATTACATTTACCTATAAAACCCAAAGGCCAGGCTTTGTGGAGAAACTAAGATGGCAGCCTTCAATCATTGGGGTGTACCATGACAAACCATGGGCTCGTGCATGATTGTGGCATGGAGATCTGGTGCACGTGCCCACCAGTGATTGCACTATTTAGAGGACACTCTCAGCACTTCAGTCACTGCTATTGCGGGAATATTCTAGCTGTGCAGAACGTCCAATATCTCCCAAGTATGCACCAAATTTATATTTTCTTTAAATGTGTTTTATGAAATATTGACATGAAAAAGGGGTGTTCCACTTAACTTTTTTTCTGGAAAAATGCATTCTAGTCACGAGAAAGAGAAACATGTCTAATACTTAAAAAGACTTGTCATCGGGTTTAATGTAATCAATTTTTGCTCATATTTAATTCCTGATGAGGCACCAATTCTTTGTTTTTTTCCTTTTTGAAAATCCACCAAAGTTCCAGAGATAGGGACCTTTTTTTATTCAGGGCTGATTATTATGATCTTTGCAAAAGGGGCAGAGCTTGCAGGTTATCCTGTAAGCCACCCCCTCTTGTGAAGACCATAACAATTAGCACTGAATAGAAACTTCCATATCTCTGGAACCATATGGTGGATTTTGTAAAAGAAAAAAATACTTAGTGGAGTTGCAGGAAAAAAACAAACAAAAAAAATGGGCATTCTTGACTCTTGAAGTATGTGATACGCATACTCCCTGCCCACATTCCAATAACATGGGCTTGACATTGCTCAAAATAATTGCATTGAGCGACACGTGCTCATCTAGAGACAGTCTAGTCGGAATGTGACCAGGACTATGAAAATCGCATACTTGCAGTCACATGACCACCGCTCTTGGCACTGGAGAATCCTCACAGTGAGCAGGGTGCACAATGTGAGGATTCACAAGTCTGCAGACACATAGAGTGACTGCAAACTTGTAGTTTAACACCAGAAAACCTCTTTTTTGGAGTTGAATTGAACCTTATTGATCATGAGGTGTATGATTATTATAAATGTTAAGCAAGGTCTTGGTAAACTATTTATATTTGGTAAACTATATCTGAGTGGATTCTGCCTAAAAAACAAAGCATGTGCTTGAGAAGGTAAAACTCTCCCACTCAGCTGGTACTGGATAATCGATGTCGAAAATCTGCACCAAACGTAATTTGTGAACCGACCCTTACAGTATTAACCTTATAAGACCAGAGAAAACACATGACTGCTCAAAAACAAAGATGCATATTGCATGTATGATGGACCTGCAGTCATTCACAGCTCAGTTCTCATTTCACCATAACATTAGGCCCAGATCCAGTCTATATAATTCTACAGTACGGCATTATTAACTTCTGTGGGTAATGTATGGGCCGTAATTTGGATGGAGCTATAATACAGCTGTATGCACGTGGCTTTAGATATATCAAAAGCTGAACTCTCTGCATCACAATAGCATTTTATCATCAGATGACCTCACCACATTTTTTTAACCCCTTTAATGTTGTCCCTAAGTATGTGATTACGTGTGGCGGAATTGTTGCTGAAAGTGTGAACTCACTTTTTATTGACCAAAAAATCGATTAGAAATATATTCAAGGAAACTAATACAAACATTTCAATTGATGCATCGTAAAGTTAATTTAAATATATTCTTAAATTGACAAAAAAATATTCAGGCACCTTTTTGAATTTCACAATAATAGCTTCAAACACCAAGCATTTTGCATTTGAAATCTTATGGCTAATTCTTGGGGACTTAATGCCTGGCTAAATTGGATTACTGTTCCCATTTATATTGACTTAATTAATACCGCAAAGCTTAGCGTCTATTAATAGTGATGCAATTATACTGTTGCTGTTCAGTAAATGTGCTGTAGTTCACAGCAGTGTGCTCCTTCCCGGAGACCTTCGGTGTGGTTGTAAACTTAAAGGAATAGCTCACTTCATTACACAGAGGAATCGTACCGGTCTCGGCGCTTTATGTGTAAATAAGCCGCTTCCTATAAAAGTAATGTATTTGGATGCTTGCTTAAATCTTTAGCCAAATTAATTGAGCAGCGATGATTGTTCTCCATGGAACTTCTTCATATGATGAGATGAAGCCCGGACTGTGAGTGACAGGACTCGGCAGATAATAGATGAAACATCTCGAAACCCTCCCTTCAAAACGCTGCCGCGCTTGACCTTGCCAATAAACCTGCATTGAGTTACCCTATGCATCACCTGCGCACACGGGCTGCCATTTTCACTGTCTCCGTTTTACAGCCTGAAAAATCCTTCATTTCACAAGGTTTTACTACCGTGCATAAAACTGCAAAGGATTTTTACGCCTTCCACACTTTATTTGTGTACTAAACTCCTGGTAGAGCCTTTTATGGATTATCCTTTTTAATATATCTCCAAGCAATTATATTTGCTGCTTTGTAGTCCAGTAGCTTAAAATAATGATTATCTCGAGATATTAATAACATAATCTCAAATTCAGGGAATTTAAAATGAACCCAGTGTAAACTGGATTTATTTGAAGGCTTTTAATTGGGTTTAGCAGACAGTAAGCCGTGTGTCCTGACTGTACATGCCGTAAAACAATGGTATCATAATGTGCAAAAAGAAGATTATCGACATTTATATGTATAAAAAGGGGCCTATATGTTCATGCATAAAGCTCCTGAACCTATTCAAATTTTTTAGATCACTCAAAAACTGTAAGTTTTCAAGTGTAAAATGCGTCTTATGTGTCATTTTTTTGTCCTGAAGCCCTTTTTTTTAACATTTTGTTAACATTTCCTGGAAGAATTTACATTTCCTGTAACATTTTCGGTAAATGTATTTTTAACAGATTTTTTTTGTAATTTGGGGGGGTGATTTTCTGTTTTTGTTGTAGTTTTTTTTTTAATCTATTAAAAAAATAATTAATAAAATGCTAGTGTTTTCTGATGCAAAAAAGCATAAAAAATCTTTCAAAATGTTCAAAATGATGCTCAGTTGTCTTTGTAGTGTTTTGTAGCCTACCCTTTGAGTTTTTAATTGTTTTGTATTCATAGTGGAAAATGCCTGAAAAATGGTTTACTCCATTCTTTTAAAACCACATTGCATTTCTGAAGATCTGAGGCTAATTAAAAACAATCCAAAGACTGAACGTATGAACATAGCAATGCCAAAAACAAAAAATGTGTCAGGACTAAAATAATAATATTAGTTGATTAAGAAATAATGAACTTTATTGAATATGAATATATGTGCTACTATAGAAACCTCAATAATAGGAAAATTCTAAATCATAGGGTGATTGGGTGATTTATTATTATTATTATTATTATTATACATTTTTATAGCGCCATTTATTCCATGGCGCTTTACATGTGAATACGGGGCAAATATAGACAAATACATTAAACATGAGCAGATAACAAGGCACACGAGTACATAAGGAGGGAGGGGACCCTGCCCGCGAGGGCTCACAGTCTGCAGGGGGTGGGTGAGGATACACTAGGAGAGATATATATATTTAGATATATATATATATATATATATATATATACAGTATATAAAATAAATTAAGTATATAGTATATATTAATAGTTCTATCATATAGTCACCGACTGAAAATGACCATATACAAATAGACAGAGGAGTTATATACAGTGCAGCCTACAGATACACATGGCAGACAATATTAAAACAAAAATGTCATAGCTACCATATATACTCATGTATAAGAGAAGGTTTTCAGCATTTTTTTTGTGCTGAAAACGCCTCCTCAGATTATACACAAGTCACAGTACAGAAAGCTGGCGGGGGAGGGGGGTGGCGGAGCAGCGGGTGCCAGGAGCCGGCGCACACATCATACTCACCTACCTGCACGCCCTCGGTGCTGGCACTGCATCTCGTTTCGGCCACCAGGGCCTGCCTGCAGCTCTTCCTGTGCTCAGCAGTCATGTGGTACCGCTCATTAAGTTGATGAATATGAACGCGTCTCCACTCCCATAGGTGTGGAGCGCATATTCATCACCTTAATGAGCGGTACCATGTGATTGCTGAGCACAGGAAGAGCTGCAGGCAGGCGCCGGTGGCAGAGACGAGATGCAGTGTCAGCACCCATAAGCGCAGGTAGGTGACATGCCAGTACAGGGAAGGGGGGTTCATGCCAGTACAGGGAAGGGGGAGGCATGTATGCAATGACAGGGACAGGGGAGGCATGCAGACAGGGACAGGGATGGAGAGTCATTCATACCAGGACAGGCAACCCACCCATAGCAGGACAGGGATGAGGGGACAATGCATACCCGGCTTATACTCGAGTCAATAAGCTTACCAGTTTTCCATGGCAAAAGTAAGTGCCTCGTTTTATATTCGGGTCGGCTTATACTTTAGTATATACAGTAGTAAAAAATTACTAGTTCTTACATTTTGTATTTGATATTGTCTGCTATGTGTATCTGTAGGCTGCACTTTACATAACTCCTCTATGTCTATTTGTATATGATCATTTTCAGTCAGTGACTATATGTTAGAACTAGTAATATATTATATACCTAATTTAATTATTTAGCCCCTTCATGACCTTGGGATTTTCCGTTTTTTTTTTTTTGCTTACCTTCTTCCTACAGCCATAAGTTTTCTATTTTTCTGTCAATATGGTCACGTGAAGGATTTTTTGAGGGAGAAGTTGTACCTTTGAACCACATCATTGATTTTACCATACAGTGTACTGGAAAATAGGAAAAAAATTCCAAGAGCAGTGAAAATCCCAATTCCAATTCCACAGTTGTTTTTTTAATGCTAAAACTGACCAGCCAATATGATTCTTCAGGTCGTTACAAGTTTGCAGATACCAAACATGTTTAGATTTATTTTTTATTTAAGTGGTAGAAAAAAATCCAAAATTTGATTAAAAAAAAAACGGCGGCATTTTACAAATTCCATAGCATCGCCATTTTTTGGATCTGGAGCAGGGTGATGGCTTATTTTTTGCGCTGAGCTGACATTTTTTATTGATACTATTTGGGTAGATACAATGTTTTGATTGCCTGTTTTTTATGTAATATTGCGGCAACCAAAAAAAACATAATTCTGGCGATTAAATTTTTTTTCTCATTATGCCGTTTATCGATCAGATTAATTCTTTTTATATATTCTAGATTGTGAGCCCTAATGGGGACAGTGTCAATAATGTTTGTAAGCACTGTGGAATTAATGGTGCTATATAAGTGAGTAAAATAAATGCAATAAATAAATATTCATAGATCAGGTGTTTATGCAAGCGGCGATACCAAATATGTGTATTTTTTTATTGTTTTATTTTGAATGGCGCAAAAGAGGGGTGATTTGAACTTTTATATTTTTTTTACTTTTTGTTATATTTTTTAAAACTTTCTTTTACTTTTTACTTGCTTTAATAGTTTCCTTAGGAGACTTGAAGCTGCGATCATCTGATTGCTTGTGCTACACATAGCAGTGCTGAAGTGGTGCGGAGCTCATAGCAGATCTAAAATCACAAGCAGGGGTACTCCTGCACACCCCTAGTTGTCATGCTAACCCATCGATGTCCTGCAATCATGTGACAGTTGCGCCGATGGGCGTAGTTTGTGAAGAGCTTATGGAGCACTCAGGTTAAATGCCGATGTCAGGTATTGACAGCTGCAATTAATATGTTAAGAGCTGCAAGTGGAATGTGATTCCATCTGCGGCTGTTAGGGGTATATGACCGCTGATCAGATCAGCTGTGATGTTCCCGAAAAGATGCGGGCTCAGAGGCGGAGCCCTTTTCAAGGGGAGGGAGATGATCATCTTGCTTCTGGCCATGCCCAAACCACAATAACATTGCACAAAAGACAATCTTATTGAGAAGAATACACCTATATACAGGCCAGACTTCCTGTGACAGATTGTAAATTCCACTCTATATTGCTATAAATACAAGTCATCTTCATTGAGAAAATCATCTCCTGGATGACCACTTTTCAATGAAATTTTGGGTGATTGTTTCAACGACATTTCACTGTAATTTGCTACTATTGTGGCTTATATGAACAAGCATGAAAACAACGCACCTTTTCTGTGGGCTTGATAAAGGCCAATTATGTCTTAAAAGTTGCCTGCTTTGCCTTCCTATTTTTGATTGTTAATGGACATGTAATAAAGAATATGGTTTTTTTTTGCACCGTCATCATGCATGTGTGACAGCCTTTAGAGGTGTGGATGGATTTGATAAGTTACTTATCATCATGCATGTGTGACAGCCTTTAGAGGTGTTGGTTGATTTGAAAAGTGAACCGTCATAAATGCGTCTTATATTTTCAGCAGCATACTGGTAACATCAATTATACGTTCTGACAACAGAACTAGAGTATTGCCCAACAGTGTACAAGTGTTCCCCTGTCAAGAAATAAATGTTTGAGGTAAAACACAGTTTACCTCTCCAGGCTGAGAAATTTTTGCTCTTGAAATGTGTCAATTTTTCTTCCCCATCAAAATTAGTGTTCCTTGGACTGAAGTGCAGTATATGTTTAAGAAGAGAGGAACCAAATAAAACATATCCCAAGGTTAAGAAAACACAGAGTGTGATATTATAACTGAATTCTAACACTGTTACCTAAGATTCATTTGGAACTTTAGACTCTGGCTTGAATTATTACATTTCTGATGTTGCAGGCTGTACTGATAAGAATCAAAATGTTCTTGGTACAGCACAAAAAACAGGTACAATCTTTGAGATCCATTATTTTCAGCACATACTCCCATCTGAAAATAAATTGACTATTCTCTTCAGGCCATTACACAGGTGCTGCAATCCCGTGGTGGCCTCCACTGTCCCTGGTCAAGAGAATGCCAAGAGTGTGCAAATGAGTCATCAAAGCAAAAGGTGGCTAGTTTGAAGAACCTAGAATATAAGACATATTTTCAGTTGTTTCACACTTTTTTGTTAGGTATATAATTCCACATGTGTTAATTCATAGTTGTGATGCCTTTAGTGTGAATGTACAATTTTCATACTACTCAGTCTACCACCCTACCCGTGCCCTCCGCTCCGCTAATGACCTCAGGTTAGCATCCTCAATAATCAGAACCTCCCACTCCCGTCTCCAAGACTTTACACGTGCTGCACCGATTCTTTGGAATGCACTACCTAGGTTAATACGACTAATCCCCACAGTTTTAAGCGTACCCTAAAAACTCATTTGTTCAGACTGGCCTACCACCTCAATGCATTAACCTAACGATCCCTGTGTGGCCTATTTATATATATATATATAAAAAAAAAAAAAACAGGTTCCTCGCATCATGTTGTCATTCACTTTATGCAGTTAATAGCCCTCTGTGTCTGTACTGCTACATACTTAGGCAGTTAACTGGTTCATGCAGCTTTACATGAACACCCGAGCCTTACACTATGGCCGGTCCGAATAACTAAAGCAATTGTTACCATCTACCTCTCGTGTCTCCCCTTTTCCTCATAGTTTGTAAGCTTGCGAGCAGGGCCCTCATTCCTCCTGGTATCTGTTTTGAACTGTATTTCTGTTATGCTGTAAGGTCTATTGTCTGTACAATTCCCGTCTATAATTTGTAAAGCGCTGCGGAATATGTTGGCGCTATATAAATAAAAATTATTATTATTATTATTATTCATAGTCATGAAAATACAGAAAAATCTTTAAATGAGAAGGTGTGTCCAAACTTTTGGACTGTACTGTATATATATATACATATATGATTTGGGTTTGGGGATTTTGCTTGTAGGGGAATTTCCTAACTGCAGCTTTCTTTTATAGACAACACTATCACCATTTTCCCATACTAACTTTTCTTTCTTCAAAAAAAAAAACTTTTCTGGAATTATTGCCAGTAACGTAAGAATGTAAGAATGTAAGTCCACAAGGACAGGGTCCTCTCCCCTCTGTACCAGTCTGTCATTGTAATTTTGTTTACTGTAATCAATATCTATAACCCTGTATGTAACCCCTTTTCACATGTACAGCACCATGGAATTAATGGTGCTATATAAATAAATAGTAATAATAATATAATTTTGAACAATGAAACTGGTTTTACCATATTAATTTGTCATTTGGTCCATGCTTTAGCCTTCATTGATGCACATGAAAGCTCATACTGGACCATAGGAGCACAGGTGAATCACCCAGTGGGCCCCTGTGCAAAAGGAGTACATGAGCAATTCTTGCATAGTACACATAATGCATTATGTATAGACAAAGGCAGTATTTCATCATTGATTTAGCAAACTGCCCAGTTTACTATAAGAAGCATAGGAGAATTTATGAACAAGGGCCAGGTAATTGAATGCAGCTGAACAGTGGGCAACCAGGATCAGTGTTACTAATGGCCCCCGGCACCCCAGTCCAACACTGTATTCTTGCACTACATTTTTGGGAAGCTGGAGCTGAACTGATATTTTAAAGAAAAAAATATATATAAATAGATATTCTCCTCCAGAAGTGTTGTAACAAGAAATACAGTTTTTCCCCATCACAAGAATTATTTCTACGTTTTTCTAGAAGCTATATCTTGTAAATAAGACTTTCCCACGATGTTCACATAAAAAGCCGTAAGGCATAAGGAGTTCTCGGAAAAAACCTCAACACATTTCTCAAGGTGTGATGTCACCAGACTCATATTAATCATCATTACACTTGACAAATTGGGTGATAACATTTAATTAATTATCTTGAAAGACTAAAGGACATCCAATTAACACCTAGTGTAGTAAATGAAGTTATGAACGCAATTAAGAAAAATGTTGCATATGTGTTAAAATATTACATTTTGACAACAACGAATTGGCGCAGTCAAGTAGGCAAATTAATCAGCAAGAACAATAACTTTACATAATATTTACGTAATAAGACATTAGTGGGCACAATACAAAAGCTAGCATATCTCAACATTTCACAACAGCATTGGTGAGTGTCTATGTGAAGAGATAACATTATTTGTGAAGTGGAATTTAAGTATGTAGAATTATTTTTCACAAACTTTAGCACTGGAGTCATGGATCAAATCAAACTAAAGGCAACACCCACATGATGTTTGCACGCTCTCACCTTGTTTGCATGGATTTCCTCCAGGTACTTTCATTACATCCCAAAAGCATAATAACATAATGGTAGGTTATGTGGTACCTATATGAATCATGACAGCACATGTGCTATACTTTGTAAAGAATATGGCAGATGCAGTCTTTGACATTGTGTAAAATAGTGGCGGGCTCCTATGGCGTTTTGTGCAAATTGAATTAAAATTTGTTTGAATTTGCCGAGTTCAGCAAATTTCCAAAAGGTCAATACAAGTTCTGTTCCCATTGAATCGATTCACTCATCTCTACCACTTATGTCTTGTTTTTCAATTCAGATATCATTGCTATTTTATGTATTGGTTCCAAGATGGAGCAAAACATTTAGTAAATGAAAAAAATATGTAGAAAATTTTCCACAGGTTTCAGCGATTACGTGTTTGTGTAATCACTGCAGCCTATGAAGACTTAAGGTACTGTCACATTTAGCGACGCTGCAGCGATATAGACAACGAGCCGATCGCTGCAGCGTCGCTGTTTAGGTCGCTAGGAGACGTCAAACACCGGCAACAGCTGAGCGATGCAGGAGCGATCCAGTGACGTACTTATCGTTCTCACTGGTTGTTCGCTCCATTGAAAACCATTGCAGGCATCGTTGCTTTTGCTGTCAAACATGACGAATCACGCCGACCTGACGACCAAATAAAGTTCTGGACTTCTAGCTCCGACCAGCGATGTCACAGCGGGATCCTGATCGCTGCTGCGTGTCAAACACAGCGAGATCGCTATCCAGGACGCAGCAACGTCACGGATCGCTGTCGTTCTCGTTGGAAAGTTGTTCAGTGTGAAGGTACCTTTAGGAGAACAGAAGACTTAAGGAGGACCTGGAAAGCGACAAATCCAGCGTAATAAGGTAAGTATGGTTTCTTATCATTTTAAACCACTCTATGCTGTTTTCAAAATAATTCTTCCTTTTTTTATTTAATAAAAGAGTTGACAGCCCCAGTTTGGTGATTTTTCTAAATATCATCTAGTAATAAAACTGCTCATAAGTGTCCCTAATGTGCCCCAAAGGGGCAAGCTTTCTGGCAATAGTCGGGTCCACACTTCCGGGTTGTAGGATCTCAGCATGATCCCACAACCCTCCTCGGATGTTCTCGCAGTGAAAGAGCAAGATGTTGACAGAGCCTGCTCTTGGTACTAACCGAACTCTGTTCCATAATTTACTAGGCTACTCCCAAAAGGTAAAATTAGAGCGATTACAGTTCGATAACAGCTCAGTAAACCTCAATTAATGCAAAAAGTACAATCTCGCAGCTGCTATATGATGTTTAGAAAGATTGCCAGTCTTAATACATTTATAATTATGTATTCTCATTTGTAGATATGAAAACAAAGAGTTAAAAATCGGACATGAAGAAAAGTGAAAAGAAGAGAGAATGATAGCACTTGATTCATTATTTTTTAATCAAATTTCGGTCTGGCACTTTAGCTCACGGAAATAATGTTTCTGCTAGATCCAGATTCTGTTTTTTGACTCAGTTCATATCTCCATATTTATTGGCATCAGTCCTGCTTCTGTTGACTTTTCTTCATGTCCGATTTTTAACTCTTTGTTTTCATATCTACAAATGAGAATACATAATTATAAATGTATTAAAACAATATGTATTTAAACTTAATTAAATTGTGTAGTAGTTAGAGTGGTCATGTGCTGTACCATGTGTCAACCTTTATGAACTTTGACATTGGTTGACTGTTGTGAATTCTGTGGCTGAGTTCACTTCTGTGGTCACAAGTGGTATTGCAGTCTCTGGGCTTCCTCCCTCAGGTGTTTTGGTGAGCTCGTTGGCTGCCTTGCTATTTAGCTCCACCTGAGTCTGTCTTCCTTGCTCCTTGTCAATGTTCCAGTGTTGGATCTGAGCTACTGCATCTTTCCTTGGGCCTGCTGCTCTGCTAGATAAGTGCTTCTAGTTTGTTTTCTGTTTTTTCTGTCCAGCTTGCTATTAACTTTTGCTGGAAGCTCTGAGAAGCAAAGGGGTGCACCGCCGTGCTGTTAGTTCGGCACGGTGGGTCTTTTTGCCCCTTTGCGTGGTTTTCGTTTTAGGGTTTTTTGTAGACTGCATAGTTCTCTTTGCTATCCTCGCTCTGTCTAGAATATCGGGCCTCACTTTGCTGAATCTATTTCATTCCTACGTTTGTCTTTTCATCTTGCTAACAGTCATTATATGTGGGGGGCTGCCTATTCCTTTGGGGTATTTCTCTGAGGTAAGTCAGGCTTGTATTTCTATCTTCAGGCTAGTCAGCTCCTCAGGCAGTGCCGAGTTGCATAGGTAGTTATAGGCGCAATCCACTGCTGCTTATAGTTGTGTGAGGATAGATCAGGTACTGCAGTCTACAGAGATTCCACGTCTCAGAGCTTGTCCTATTGTTTTTGGTTATTGCCAGATCTCTGTATGTGCGCTGATTACTGCACGCTGTGTTGCCTGATTGCCAGCTTAACAGTACAAGGAGCCACACCAATGATTCCCAATAGAGGGAAAAAAGAAATCCTGACATCATTTTTTTTTCTTAGCTCTGTCTTCAGTCTTTTTTTTCCCCTAGACATTAGAGTGCTTCAGGACACAGCTGTGGACATGGATATTCAGGCTCTGTGCTCCTCAATGGATAATCTCGTTGTAAATGTACAAAAGATTCAAGATACTATTGATCAGAAATCGATGCTAGAACCAAGAATTCCGATTCCTGATTTGTTTTTTGGTGACAGAACTAAGTTCCTGAGCTTCAGAAATAATTGTAAGCTATTTTTGGCCTTGAAACCTCATTCTTCTGGTAATCCTATTCAACAGGTTTTGATTATTATTTCTTTTTTGCGCGGCGACCCACAGGACTGGGCGTTTTCTCTTGCGCCAGGAGACCCTGCATTGAGTAGTGTCGATGCGTTTTTCCTGGCGCTCGGATTGCTTTACGATGAGCCTAATTCAGTGGATCAGGCTGAGAAAAATCTGCTGGCTTTATGCCAGGGTCAGGATGATATAGAAGTATATTGTCAGAAATTTAGAAAGTGGTCAGTACTCACTCTGTGGAATGAATCTGCACTAGCGGCTTTGTTCAGAAAGGGTCTCTCTGAAGCTCTTAAGGATGTAATGGTGGGATTTCCTATGCCTGCTGGTTTGAATGAGTCCATGTCCTTGGCCATTCAGATCGGTCGTCGCTTGCGCGAGCGTAAATCTGTGCACCATCTGGCGGTATTGTCTGAGAGTAAACCTGAGCCTATGCAGTGCGACAGGACTATGACTAAAGTAGAACGGCAAGAACACAGACGTCTGAACAGACTGTGTTTCTATTGTGGTGATTCTACTCATGCTATTTCTAATTGTCCTAAACGCACTAGGCGGTTCGATAGCTCTGCCGTTATTGGTACTGTACAGTCCAAATTCCTTTTGTCCATTACCTTAATGTGCTCTTTGTCATCGTATTCTGTCATGGCGTTTGTGGATTCAGGCGCTGCCCTGAATCTGATGGATTTGGATTATGCTAAACGTTGTGGATTTTTCTTGGAGCCTTTGCGATGTCCTATTCCGTTGAGAGGAATTGATGCTACACCTTTGGCCAAGAATAAGCCTCAGTACTGGGCCCAGCTGACCATGTGCATGGCTCCTGCACATCAGGAAGTTATTCGCTTTCTGGTACTGCATAATTTGCATGATGTGGTCGTGTTGGGGTTGCCATGGCTACAAACCCATAATCCAGTATTGGATTGGAACTCTATGTCGGTAACCAGCTGGGGTTGTCGGGGAGTACATGGTGATGTTCCATTTTTGTCTATTTCGTCATCCATTCCTTCTGACATCCCAGAGTTCTTGTCGGACTTTCAGGATGTATTTGAAGAGTCCAAGTCTGATGCCCTACCTCCGCATAGGAATTGTGATTGTGCTATTGATTTGATTCCTGGTAGTAAATTCCCTAAGGGTCGTTTATTTAATTTGTCCGTACCTGAACACACCGCTATGCGCAGTTATGTGAAGGAGTCCCTGGAGAAGGGACATATTCGCCCATCGTCGTCACCATTGGGAGCAGGGTTCTTTTTTGTAGCCAAGAAGGATGGTTTGCTAAGACCGTGTATTGATTACCGCCTTCTTAATAAGATCACTGTTAAGTTTCAGTATCCCTTGCCATTGATTTCTGACTTGTTTGCTCGGATTAAGGGGGCTAGTTGGTTCACCAAGATAGATCTTCGTGGTGCGTATAATCTGGTGAGAATCAGGCAAGGAGATGAATGGAAAACGGCATTTAATACGCCCGATGGTCATTTTGAGTATCTGGTGATGCCGTTCGGACTTGCCAATGCTCCATCTGTTTTTCAGTCTTTTATGCATGACATTTTCCGTGAGTATCTGGATAAATTCTTGATTGTTTACTTGGATGACATTTTGATCTTCTCAGATGATTGGGAGTCTCATGTGAAGCAAGTCAGAATGGTTTTCCAGGTACTGCGTGCTAATTCCTTGTTCGTGAAGGGATCAAAGTGTCTCTTCGGTGTGCAGAAAGTTTCATTTTTGGGGTTCATCTTTTCCCCTTCTACTATCGAGATGGATCCGGTTAAGGTTCAGGCCATCCAGGATTGGACTCAGCCGACATCTCTAAAGGGTCTGCAGAAATTCCTGGGCTTTGCTAATTTTTATCGTCGCTTCATCTGTAATTTTTCTAGCATTGCCAGACCATTGACCGATTTGACCAAGAAGGGTGCTGATTTGGTTAATTGGTCTTCTGCTGCCGTAGAGGCTTTTCAGGAGTTGAAGCGTCGTTTTTGCTGTGCCCCTGTGTTGTGTCAACCTGATGTTTCTCTTCCGTTCCAGGTCGAGGTTGATGCTTCTGAGATTGGTGCAGGGGCGGTTTTGTCACAGAGAGGTTCTGGTTGCTCAGTGTTCAAACCATGTGCTTTCTTTTCCAGGAAATTTTCTGCTGCTGAGCGTAATTATGATGTGGGCAACCGAGAGTTGCTGGCCATGAAGTGGGCATTCGAGGAGTGGCGTCATTGGCTGGAGGGTGCTAAGCATCGCGTGGTGGTTTTGACTGATCATAAGAACCTTACTTATCTTGAGTCTGCCAAGCGCTTGAATCCTAGACAGGCCCGTTGGTCGTTATTTTTTGCTCGTTTTGATTTTGTGGTTTCATACCTTCCGGGCTCTAAAAATGTGAAGGCGGATGCTCTGTCTAGGAGTTTTGTGCCCGACTCTCCGGGGTTATCTGAGCCGGCGAGTGTCCTCAAGGAAGGAGTCATTGTGTCTGCCATCTCCCCTGATTTGCGGAGAGTGTTGCAGAAATTTCAGGCTAATAAACCTGATCGTTGTCCGGCCGAGAAACTGTTCGTCCCTGATAGGTGGACTAGTAAAGTTATCTCTGAACTTCATTGTTCGGTGCTGGCCGGTCATCCAGGAATCTTTGGTACCAGGGAGTTGGTTGCTAGATCCTTCTGGTGGCCATCTCTGTCACGGGATGTGCGTGCTTTTGTGCAGTCCTGTGGAATTTGTGCTAGGGCTAAGCCCTGCTGTTCACGTGCCAGTGGGTTGCTTTTGCCCTTGCCGGTCCCGAAGAGGCCTTGGACACATATTTCGATGGATTTCATTTCTGACCTTCCCGTTTCTCAAAAAATGTCGGTCATTTGGGTGGTCTGTGATCGCTTTTCTAAAATGGTCCATCTGGTGCCCTTGGTTAAATTGCCTTCCTCCTCTGATTTGGTGCCTTTGTTCTTCCAGCATGTGGTTCATTTACATGGCATTCCTGAGAATATTGTTTCTGACAGAGGTTCCCAGTTTGTCTCGAGGTTCTGGCGAGCCTTTTGTGGTAGGATGGGCATTGACCTATCTTTCTCCTCGGCCTTCCATCCTCAGACTAATGGCCAGACCGAACGAACCAATCAGACCTTGGAAACATATCTGAGATGTTTTGTTTCCGCTGACCAGGATGATTGGGTGTCATTTTTGCCGTTGGCTGAGTTCGCCCTTAATAATCGGGCCAGCTCGGCTACCTTGGTCTCTCCATTTTTCTGCAATTCTGGGTTCCATCCTCGTTTCTCTTCAGGACAGGTTGAGTCTTCGGACTGTCCTGGTGTGGATTCTGTGGTGGACAGGTTGCAGCAGATCTGGACTCAGGTGGTGGACAATTTGACCTTGTCTCAGGAGAAGGCTCAGCTTTTCGCTAATCGCAGACGCCGTGTGGGACCCCGACTTCGTGTTGGGGATCTGGTTTGGTTATCTTCTCGTCATATTCCTATGAAGGTTTCCTCTCCTAAATTTAAACCTCGTTTTATTGGTCCGTATAGGATTTCTGAGATTCTCAATCCGGTGTCTTTTCGTCTGACCCTCCCAGACTCCTTTTCCATACATAATGTATTCCATAGGTCGTTGTTGAGGAGATACGTGGCACCTATGGTTCCATCTGTGGAGCCTCCTGCCCCTGTTTTGGTGGAGGGGGAATTGGAGTATATTGTGGAGAAGATTTTGGATTCTCGTGTCTCTAGACGGAAACTCCAGTATCTGGTCAAATGGAAGGGGTTTTTGCCTCTGATGTCCATGCCCCAGATCTTGTTCGTGCCTTTCATGTGGCTCATCCTGGTCGGCCTGGGGGTTCTGGTGAGGGTTCGGTGACCCCTCCTCAAGGGGGGGGTACTGTTGTGAATTCTGTGGCTGAGTTCACTTCTGTGGTCACAAGTGGTATTGCAGTCTCTGGGCTTCCTCCCTCAGGTGTTTTGGTGAGCTCGTTGGCTGCCTTGCTATTTAGCTCCACCTGAGTCTGTCTTCCTTGCTCCTTGTCAATGTTCCAGTGTTGGATCTGAGCTACTGCATCTTTCCTTGGGCCTGCTGCTCTGCTAGATAAGTGCTTCTAGTTTGTTTTCTGTTTTTTCTGTCCAGCTTGCTATTAACTTTTGCTGGAAGCTCTGAGAAGCAAAGGGGTGCACCGCCGTGCTGTTAGTTCGGCACGGTGGGTCTTTTTGCCCCTTTGCGTGGTTTTCGTTTTAGGGTTTTTTGTAGACTGCATAGTTCTCTTTGCTATCCTCGCTCTGTCTAGAATATCGGGCCTCACTTTGCTGAATCTATTTCATTCCTACGTTTGTCTTTTCATCTTGCTAACAGTCATTATATGTGGGGGGCTGCCTATTCCTTTGGGGTATTTCTCTGAGGTAAGTCAGGCTTGTATTTCTATCTTCAGGCTAGTCAGCTCCTCAGGCAGTGCCGAGTTGCATAGGTAGTTATAGGCGCAATCCACTGCTGCTTATAGTTGTGTGAGGATAGATCAGGTACTGCAGTCTACAGAGATTCCACGTCTCAGAGCTTGTCCTATTGTTTTTGGTTATTGCCAGATCTCTGTATGTGCGCTGATTACTGCACGCTGTGTTGCCTGATTGCCAGCCATAACAGTTGACATGTGATCATTTGACATGTGATTATTTACTTGGCGCCAGTCTCAAATGTGAATCCGTTTAAACGGCATGTTACGATGTTGTACATCTATGTCATCTCCTGGGGAAGAAGACTTTGGACTTCGAAACGCGTTGAGAATCTGAATAAATCATCAAGTTGTATCTGCTACCTGCCTGGATGTTTAATTGCACAGTAGCGTGGAGGATATCCACAAAATTTTCCCCATTAAATAAAAAGGGCAGTCCCAGATTTATGATTAAAACTCTCTAAGCAATTAACCGTGAGAGACCTTCACCTTAAACAATAATGTCAACTCTATTATATTGGATTTTCCTACAATCATGTCTGATAGTGTTAAACCCTCAAACAGTAGGATATTTAGCAACTTAGTAAAACCTAAAAAGTTCCAGTTCCAACTCCTGCCATTTTTTTTTACTACAAAATCAGCTGTATTTCCTTTACCCTTCAGACCTGGAGATGTAATAGGTTGGAAAGCCTGTCAATGTGTGGAAAGTAATGTTCTCCAATGTGGAGCTTACTCTTTGCCACATGGGTTTTTTTTGCCTTCCTCTGGATCAACATGTTAGGGCATGTTAGGTTAGGCTATGGGTTGAACTAGATGGACATATCGTCTTCCTTCAACCTTAATAACTATGTAACTATGTAACTAATGTCAGCCTGTAAGCAATACTCTTCTTTGTTGCTTTTATTATGGTGAATCTTCATTATTCAAAGGGTGACTGGCCTAGAAGGCGTACATCCAGTGGCCACAGTGACAGTTGCAGCTCCTATTTCTATTGCTCTTGAATGGACTACTCATGGTCTAGACCCACAGGTCACATTCACAGGAAGAATCAATAATTGCACAAGCCTTTTGTGTCCAATGTGTCCAAAATGCCATTTTCCACTTAAAAATGTATGAAGCAAATGTATCTGGACATTCCCACACAGCTGGTGAGTTCCAACATGGCTCACTCATGAAATAAGTACTCAATACCTGATTTGTCTTGCCTGTGTTTAATGAAATTATAAGATTTAGCACTTTGTAAACCCCTGGTGGTAATCAGTGCTGCATGATTGCCCTAAGTGTGTTTATGAATGTGTCTGTGTACCTAGAACATTTTTGTTAAAATGCATTTCGGAATGTTTTTCTTCCGTTCTTACTTCTTAGATTAGGATAATCCACTAAAATATTTAACAGCCGTGGTATGGCAATGTTTCCTTTCTTATACTACTTTCTGGAGTCTTTGCAAGTTTCCTACTTCTTGAAGTTAAGAGGATTTGTGCAATTATTAGAATACTGAGATTATAATCAAAATTAATCTCCTTGTGTATCCTTGCTGCAGGTGTTTCCAATTTCACCAGCATAAAAAAATAATTAAAAAAAATGAATGTATCAATTGAATTCAAGGAGCTCTACTGTCATCACACATATTGCATAACAGTGTTAATTAAAGGGTTGGCCACACATAAAAAACATTTTAATCCTTTATATATGTAGTTATATTTGAGGAACTTAACTAAATGTTATATTGCACGCAGATGCACCATGTATTGTAGACCAAATTTATCTCTGCAACGTTGCTAATTGTTAGTGCAAACTGTCAGCAAGCTTTTTAAAAGCCATGTTAGCTGAGACTTTGTCTGCATTGCATATGAAACTTATATTATAGATATATGTCGTGTAATATTCACAATGAATATCTCAGATATTGCACTGTCTAAGACTTTTATATAATACCTATGTATTAAATAGTATAATAGTATACAGTAGTGTTGACTATTACTTCAACTCTAAAATTGGCAGAAATGCAAATAAGTTGCAGACTGTAATATAAGATATATTGAAAGATTAGTGCAGAGAAGTAATGAAAGTTATAACCAAATTTAAGGCAAGCTTACATGATCAGGTTTCTGCCGATACTGAGAACTGTCAACTCTATCGAGATGAACAATCCTTTATTGATTATTTGTCCCCATATAGTTAATATATTCTTTACAACATATATATTATTTACCGTATTTTTGGGACTATAAGATGCACCGGACTATAAGACACACCCAGGTTTTAGAGGTGGAAAAAAAGGGAAAAAAATATTTGAAGCAAAAAAAGTGGTAAAATATTTAATAACATAAATAACATACTATTATATGTGGTGTTATTATATATAATAGTATGTTATTATGTTGGAAGCTGCGGGACCAGTGTGGTGTCTGTGAAGTACTATATGAAGATGCTGGAGGGTGAGTATAAGAATGGGGGCACAGGGCTTATATTGAAAGCACCACTCCAGCACTGCAAAATAACACTGGAGTGCTGCTTTAAAATTCCATGGGAGAACTATAACTCCCAGCATGTCCTGAAGATCCTATGGTATGCTGGGAGTTATAGTTCACCAAAGGAGTGGCAGAGTGCTTTATTGTGTGTTCTAAAGACTATCCTCTTAATTGTGGCAGCCAGCCACACTGTGGTGAGGTAAAACCATTCCATGAATGCACAGTGCCCTCCCTCTTGTTGCCTCTCCACAGCACAGGTTATAAGAGGAAGCTTGCAGATTCTAGTGGGGAGTCTGAAGGACCTGTGATGACATCAGAAAAGGGAGGGCTCTGTGCTGTCATGTGATGCTCCAGCCCGCCCACTTCATGACATCACACAGGTCCTTATGCCCAGCACTGAGCGTCCAGCCCAGGCAGGTATGCAGCGATCTAGTCTCCCCTCTGGCCCCTGCTGCTGCCCCCTCCTCCACTCGACACAGATCTCCCCAGCTGCTGCAGAAATCCAGCGCTGGGGAAACCATTTGTGTCCCTGCTTAAGTGAAGGAATGTTCAATGGCTGCTCCCCGCTCACTGCTCAGCTGACAGGTGGGCGGGGAAGCGGCTAATGAATATTCACTGCACTTAATCATCGGGACCATGTGGTTTCCCCAGCGCTGATTCCGGGCAGAGGGGACATTTTTCTGCCTCCTGAAAGTGGAATCCCAGTGCGATCCCACTAGCCGCTGCCCCCCTCCACACGTTACATCCCTACCATAAGACGCACCCACACTTTCTTCCCAAATTTGGAAGAGAAAAAGTCCGTCTTATGGTCGGAAAAATACGGTATAAAAGGAGATGAGCTGCCGACAACAATATTTATAATAATTATTTCCAGCCAGATGATGCAATCAGCCGAAGAATAAGTAGCTCGTTCGTTGCTGATAAATGCCATGTTTATAAAAGGAATGATCAGAAACCAGCATTTGGAAGATTATCAGACCTGTAAAAAGGCCTTTACTGAAAGAGTTTTTATATTGATGGTCTATCCTTACGATAGGTCATTAATATAAAATCTGTGAGATGCCACACCTGACTCCCCCGCTGAACAATTTTTCCCGATGCCAGCGATAACCGGATGTAATTAATTGCGGAGTTGCATAGCACATTTCCATCAACTCTCTAGTGGCAGTGTCTGGGTACTTCACATCCACCCCAAGTCAAAGGAATAGGGGTAAAACTGTGGTACCCCACTGCGGCTATTATATAATATAGACTACTAGGATGACCACAGGATAGGCCATCAGTATAAAAGTACTGGACAACCTCTTTAACTTTTATTTATTATTTTTATCTATTTATTTTACTTGCATAAGTAGTGGCATTAATTTTCACATCACTTTATAGAAAACATCCTTACTGTCCCCATTGGGGTTCATAATCTAAATTCCCTATCAGTTGGAGGAAGCCAGAATACCCAGAGAAAACTCACACAAACACAGGGAGAACAAAACCAGAGTGCCCAGAGGAAACCCACATAAACACAGGGAGAATAAACCAGAGTGCCAAGAGGAAACCCACACAAACACATGGAGAACAAACCAGAGTGCCAAGAGGAAACCCACACAAACACATGGAGAACAAACCAGAATACCCAGAGAAAACTCACACAAACACAGGGAGAAGAAAACCAGAGTGCCCAGAGGAAACCCACACAAACACAGGGAGAAAAAACCAGAGTGCCCAGAGGAAACCCACACAAACACAGGGAGAATAAACCAGAGTACCCGGAGAAAACCCAAACAAACACAGGGAAAACAAAACCAGAGTGCTGACAGGAAATCAACATAAACATGGATAAGGAAGCCAGAGTACCCAGAGAAAACCTACACAAATACAGGGAGAATAAACCAGAGTGCCCGGAGGAAACCCACACAAACACACAGGAAGACCAAAACCAGAGTGCCCAGAGGCAACCCACAGAAACACAGAGAGAACAAAACCAGAGTGCCCAGAGGAAACCCACACAAACACATGGAGAACAAACCAGAGTGCCCAGAGGAAACCCACACAAATGTAGAGAGAATGAAACCAGAGTACCGGGACAAACCCCACACAAATGCAGGGAGAATGAAACTGGAACAACAGGAGACAACCCACACAAACAAAGGGAGATTAAACCAGAGTGACCAGAGGAAACCTATAGAAACTCAGGGAGAATTAAATTGGAGTACCTAGAGACAATCTACACAAATGCAGATGTTGTTCTTGGTGAAATTTGAACACCGGACTCCAGTCCTGCAATTCTGCCATGCTAAACACTGAACCGCAATGCAGCCCAAAACTTTTAAAGACTACAATTCTATAGGTAAAGTGTAAAATACCACTGAAAAGTAGAAATACTCTTTAGAAGAAAACAAATAAACATCCAGCTCCCACAATCCAAATAAAATAACTGATGGCTTTATTGAATAATCCTCAAAAAATGAACAATATATGAATTATTCAATAAAGCCATCAATTATAATATTTGGTTTGTGGGAGCTGGATGTTTCTTCGTTTTTTCCTCTTATTACAAACAGACAGTGTAATCCATGTACCTGGTGGTGAGTGAGCTGGACTTTTCTTTACTATTAAACCCTTTAGAAGGTCTTGTATTTAAATATCAGTACCATGCACATATATTTCTCTTCCTTGCACATATGAAGGCATATGCTTGTATTGGTGCTGGAAATGTTGTTAGGTTACATTTTATAATAAATGTTATTTATTTTACCTAGGAATTCACAAAAGTCTATGATTTAGTCATGCCTTTAGCCATGTATAACTAAAGTTGCCATGTAATAAGATTTTAGCCCAAATTATACTACTTCTGTATCATTCTCTGCATAAATCTACTGTACCTTAAAGGGAATCTGTCACCATATTTGAGCTATGTAACCTATTAATATGGGCATACAGGTTATAGACTGCCTCATATCAGATGCTTCGTTGTTGAGAAATCCGCTTTTATCCATTATGTAAATGAGCTCTTCCAGGCTATGGGGTGGGCATTGCCCAAAAGAAAACTCTGCCTCCACACTTCATTATACTATGTATCACCTCCCACAGGGTCACTCTGTTCTTGTGATGTTGGGGCTCGGCCGGAAAACTCACACTTGTGCATTGCATTTCTCCACATTCTTCTTAAATGTTCCATCTTCCATGGGCATACGTTTCTTGTTTATACAGCGCAGGCGTTGGCGAGTCACTGGTACTACCACTCCCAGTGTTTTCCACGGTGCAGAAACCTTGCACTACACATGTACCAGTGACTGACCAGCACCTGCTTAGTAGGAATGTGAAGCCTATGCAAAGACGTGAAATTTCCCGCCGAGCACCTGACCTCACAGTGACAGAGTGACAAAGTGGGAGTTATCTTCTAAGCAATATCCTGCCTATAGCCTGGAAGAGGTCATTTACATGAAATGATAAAAAAATATTTCTCAACAACAAGGCATCTGATATAAGACATACAGGTAGAACTTTTCTGAGCAGAGACAGATTTCTGTTAACTAAAGCTTGGTTCCAGTTTGTCTTTCTGTATTTTAGTATGGCTTAGAGATTTGGGGGGAAAAACTTGAGGGTAATGCTAACGCCTTCAAAGGCAAGTATCTACAAATTCTCAAGTCTACTGAATGAATAGCCTACTATGGTTCGTAATCAGCCAGGGTCTACATCCTCCTTACCTTAGACATTATTCACTATTAATTCCTCTATAGGCAGCTGCTAATACTATAGACTATAAAATTACAGAATAAGGAAGCATTCCAAAATGAATGTTATAGCCAAGAAAACATCATGAAATAAATACAATTATAGATTAGTATTTGCTTAGCAATATGCAACTTTCTTTGTCATTAGCGGAAATAATGTATTTTTTTCATGTGGTATTATTCTTTTAAACACTCAGTGCAAATAAGGATGGAATGCTTTATTAAGACTTCACTACAGACTATTTTTTTTTTTGCAAGGACAGATGAATAGATACGAAATGTGCAGATGATTTCAATTTTCAAATTGAAATTCAAAATTTGTCACCAAAGACTTTTTCATTAGAATTCCACCTCGGCAAGTGGCATAGAGACCTCCATGATTAATTCATCACATGAAATTAGAACAGTCTGCTCATAGTTTCCTCTAGGCATCGCTTTTGGTGAGAAGTATGAAAGATTCAACACATATATGAGCGTCTGATTTATATGCTACAGGCGATGTGGTAACTACAGTTTCATATGTTTGTTTATTAAATTATTTATTGCTGTTTTATACTTTATATTAGCAAGGCCAAAAATACTGTTTTCAACAATTTTTTAAATATTGTACTAGAATAAATCTAATGGCAAATTAGTCATTATAAAATTATATGACATCTAGAAAAGTCAACGGATCTTTGTAAAGTATGTACGTAGGTCAAAACAGATTATGTGCCCTAGTGTCCTAAGAAATACATAAAATTATGCATGGGGCATTTGATAAAGTAAATGAAGAAGGATACAAATCCCAATATGTCACCACTGTCTCTCAAAATCCTCTTTCTTTTAAGTACATCTTGCTAAAAATTAAAAATTTGCTTCTGCAGATTTGCACAATACCTAGCAACTTAGAGTCCATGGCATGTTAATAACTTAATTATACCCTAAAAACAATGGTAAAATATAGAGATGCATAGAGTTACTATATAAGGCTAAATTATACATTTATATAACATATGTATACATAAACAGAACGGGATCCCACAAACTTCCATGTTCCTCCTTGCTAACTTATTGTTACGGAATTTTTTAACTAACCTGTTATTTGACAATGTCATCATTAGCGAGGAGACAGCTAAGTAAAGAAGCAAAAAAAACAGAAAAAATGAGAGCAATGGTCCATTTAAAAATCACACAATTATTTATTTAAAAGTACATGCATCAAAACAAATCAATAGACTCAGTAGCGTAGCTACCGTGGGGCAGAGGGTGCGGTGGCCCCAGGCTCGGTGCTCTGAGGGGGCCCACCCGGAGCTACGCTACTGAAACTGTATCGGCGCTTCTGCGGAAGAGCAGGGAAAATTGATCTCCCTGCTCTGCCGCCGGCTGCTATGGGGCCCCTCTTAGCGTCAATAAATGTGGAGGCGCCATATAGCAGTATCCCTCATGATGTGGGGTTACGTGCTATTGAATTTTTTCTGAAATCCAGAGGGGTCCAGTATGCTAGGCACAATGATTTTATAGGTCGTCTCCTTTGGTTTATTCTTACCCACAATTATTTTCTCTTTGACGGCTAATTCTACCACCAACTCAGGGGCACGGCTATGGGTAGCTCATGTGCGCCCACTTATGCCAATTTGCTCCTGGGTTGGCGGGAGGATACCGTGGTGTTTGGGGAGGAGAGGCCGTCTTGGTGGTGTCCCCAGATTTTGTTCTGGGGACGATATATTGATGACGTCCTGGTTCTGTGGACAGGTGATGTCAGTTCTTTTAACACCTTCATTCAAGATCTAAATAAAAATGAAATTGGACTTAGATTTACATCAGAGATCGACACGAGGACAATTATTTCTTGGACGTCACAATTAGCAAAGACAATGAGGGGCGTCTGGGGACTACCATATATAGAAAGCCCACCTCGACAAATAACTTGTTAAAATGGAGCAGTCATCATCCCTATGGGCTCAGGAGGGGAATCCCCAAAGGACAATATCTGAGGGCAAGGAGGAATTGTTCCTCTGAATCATCATTCTATGCTGAGGCACGTGAGCTAAGACACAGATTTTTGGAGAGAGGTTATCCGAACAATGTTCTTCGGGACACTTTTAAACATGTTGAATCAATACCAAGAGTTAGTCTCTTACAACCTAAATCCAAAGAGATACAGGATCCCCTTGTGAGGCTCATCGGGAATTTTGATGACTGCTCCCATGAAGTAAGAAATATCATCAGTAGACATTGGGATATTCTGTTGGCTGATACGGATATAAAGGAGTATCTATCTGACATACCCATGATCACATACAGGAAGGGGAGATCTATAAGGGATCAATTGGTACATAGTACCTTTACCCCCCAAAAAAAGAGTGGTACCTGGCTTGACAAAAGACAGGAGGGTACTTTTCGCTGTGGGGGTTGCTCTTTTTGTAGCTATATCGTCTCAGGGAATCGCTTTGCTAGTGCGAGTACTGGTCAAACATTTCTGAGTAGGCACTTTGCAAATTGTAAGACAAGTGGTCTGGTATATTTGTTTACGTGTACATGCCCCATGAATTATGTGGGTAAGACTAGAAGGGAATTAAGGAGGAGGATAGGGGATCACCTGGGTGATATCAGGCATGCCAGGGATACCCCTATATCTAGGCATATCCGTGGGGTTCACCATGGGAACCTCCGCTCCTTTTGTTTCTGTGTAATTGAAGTGGTGGCTCCGTCAGTTCGAGGTGGAAACCTGGATAAGAGAATTCTGCAGAAGGAACTCAAATGGATGCATAGACTGGACACTGTCTCTCCAAGAGGGCTAAATGAGCAGATGAATTTTGGTTGTTACCTATGATGTCTCTGTTGATAAAAATTGGCAATAAGTAAACCTGTGATATCGACCGAAATGGGTCACTTGAGTGTTAATATGGTTCCTTATAAAAGGGCTTTATGTATCTTTTCATGTCTGTCAAAATTATCCGCGACAGCAATTAGGTTTTTTATACACACATGTATTCCGTTATTTGATATAGGACATATGGTACTGGTGTCTGCCTAATCCTCTAGATAGCAGCATGCAAATGTTAGTTTCCTAGCCATTTTTTTGGCATTAGTATAATTTATTTATACTGTTAAAATCAATTAGGCAGGGTCATCTTGATATAATAGTATCTTCGGACGGCAGTATTGGCGTAATGAAGGAAAGATATTATATATCTGCGCCAGCTTTTTTACTTTATTGGATTGCAGAAGCATAGTAGATATACCCTGTTTAACTAACTAGGTACGCATGGAGCGCTGTGAAGATGCGATTCATGGTGAATCAGGTACGTCATAAAATAACGCAGGCGCAGTAGCTGACACGCAGAGTTGGAATGCATGGTATACTGCGCAGATGCAGCCGGTTGCGCATGCGCAGGATGGTCATTAGTTATATGACGTCCTTTGTGTTCCTTATGGTGGTAGCGCATGCGCATAATGAATGTGGGCGGGAGCTACGTGCCTGCGTAATCCTTGGACGCGACACTTGCGTTATGGCTAGTGCGCAGAAAATATACGTAGTGAGCCGGCGTCTGCGCTGTTTGTCCTCACGTGCCCCCAGTGTGGAGTATGGAACGCAAGATGGAAGCCGATAATGGCGCTGACACGCACGCTGAAGGAGCAGGTGCTGTGATGGTGTTCCTGATGATCGGGATATATAATGTGTGTAAGTAGGCACTCACTCCAAGGCATTGTATCAATAGGGCACCTACCCTGTAGTGCTGAGGATGTTATCATGAAACCGGCCATCTATGATTAAGATAAGTAGTCCTGTGGCACGTATATCTGTTACTCCTGATGAACCTCATACTGTTTCAGAGGGGAAACGCGTCGAGTTGGTTGTGTTAAGGACATGCCTATATTTGTGAAAGGGGTATTCAGAGTTGGTCCTAGGGTTATTGTTGCAGGAACACACGTAGTTTCTGTATGAAAAGAACATTGTTATCATCTATGGTTATTTGCTGTATGGTACAGGATTCAACTGGTACTTTATTTATGTCATATAGATGATCTGTGAATGATTGGCATATATAGGTAACCCATACATATATATAGGACACCCTGATATTCCTCTCTATAAGCACTTTAAAGCACTTATGCACCTTGCCTATGAATCTTTTTGTCCTACCTATATAGGGATATAAAAGGTTATCAGCCGCCGAGGAGTGGGGGCGCCAATTGCGTATGATTAGGGTGCCAACCCCCGCTGATAGGCAGGGATAGACAAGGGATAGCCCCATAGTATTAGGTTATCCCAAAAAATAATTTCTGACATATAATAATAAAAAATAATGAAAAGATAGCACGTCGAATGTGTATGAGTATATGTTCATCCCACCCCATAAGGGTACAATAGGGGTAGTAGGGTGAGCCGACGTGGAGCGGGGGCGCCATTTGCGCAGGAAATAGGGTGCCAACCTCCGCTGATAGGCAGGTCGCATCTAGCATTAGTGCAGGGTTAGGCACCACCTGGGCCTTTCCTATTGATTGTTGTTGTGTTGGTGTTGGTTTTTTGTAGTGCACTAATTGTGGTTACTTTTTTAAAAAGAAATTTATTAAAAGTCAAGTTTTAATTTATTTTATAATTGGGTTTTTTCTGTGAATCATTAGTTTAATATACTCCCAAGCTTATACCTTCTGTTTCTGTGAATGTTAGTATGGGGCCCCTGAGCAGGCAGGGAAACCGGTGCCAGCAGTGGGCCCCCGCCTGTCATTTCAGGGTCAGCTGTACCGGCATTTAGCTGATATAGCTGACCGCAATGATGAGGGAAGGAGCGCTGCTCTCCTCCCATCATTCCCTGTCGGCGATGCTGACAGGGGATGCGATGAGTCACTACCCGGCGCCGAGATGAGCGTAAGCTCAGAGCAGCGCAGGAACCAGGAAGAAGAGAGGTGAGTATTTATTTATTCTTTTAAGGGGTGCTGCCTAATACTACAGAGTCTGCCTATGAGGGGGGTCTGCCTAATACTACAGGGTCTGCCTATGGGGGGGGTCTGCCTAATACTACAGGGTCTGCATATGGGGGGTCTGCTTAATACTACAGGGTCTGCCTATGGGGGGTCTGCCTAATACTATAGGGTCTGCCTATGGAGGGGGTCTGACTAATACTACAGGGTCTGCCTATGAGGAGTCTGCCTAATACTACAGGGTCTGCCTATGGGGGTCTGCCTAATGCTACAGGGTCTGCCTTTGGGGGGTTTGCATTATACTACAGGGTCTGCCTAATGCTACAGGCTCTGCATTTAGGGGTCTGCATTATACTACAGGGTCTGCCTATGGGGGTCAGACTTATACTACAGGGTCTGCCTATGGGGGTGCTGCCTTATACCACAGGGTCTGCCTATGGAGGTGCTGCCTTATACTACAGGGTCTGCCTATAGGGGTGCTGCCTTACAGTACAGGGTCTGCCTATGGGGATGCTGTCTTATAATACAGGGTCTGCCTATAGGGGTGCTGCCTTATAGTACAGGGTCTGCTTATAGGGGGTGCTGTCTTATACTACAGGGTCTGCCTATAGGGGTGCTGCTTTATACTACAGGGTCTGCCTGCGGGTGCTACCTTATACTACAGGGTCTGCCTATGGGGTGCTGCCTTGTGCAATAGAGTCTGCCTATGGGGGTGCATTATGCAATATAGAGCAGGCCTATGGGGAGTGCATTATACTATATTGAGGACCATCTGGTGCATTATACTATATGGAGGCTATCTAGAGGGGCATCATGCAGTGTGGGGATTACAGTGTTGGAGCCATCAGTTTGGAGGCTACTAAGGGGTCAGTATACTGTGTATAAGAGAGCATCATGCTGTGTATAGGGGAGCTGTACAGACAGCAGACTCAGGACATTATTAAATGTAAAGTTGTTATAGGGGAACTCTGGTTACTGTGACTATCAAAGGGGCACACAGAACTATATTACTTTCTAGGGGGCAAAATATGGGCACTGTTTTCTCGGACACTTGCACCTGGCATTGCTATAGTATAAAGGGGTGCCTTAGAATTTAGAGGGCACACAGAACCACACAGCAGGGGCAGTAATAGGGACACATACGGCAGCAGCGGCTCAGTATTGGGGTATTAGGTGCAGTAATAGAGGCACATACGGCAGCAGCGGCTCAGTATGATTTTTATGATTTAAGTCGTGCTGCTGTGATACCATAATTTCCCACGGGATCAATAAAGTGTATCGTATCGTATCGTAGTATTGGGGTATCAGGAGCAGTAATAGGGACACATACGGCAGCAGCGGATCAGTATTGGAATATCAGGTGCAGCTATAGGGACACATACGGCAGCAGCGGCTCAGTATTGGGGTATCAGATACAGTAATAGGGACACGTACGGCAGCAGAGGCTCAGTATTGGGGTATCAGGGGCAGTAATAGGGACACATACGGCAGCAGCAGCTCAGTATTGGGGTATCAGGGGCAGTAATAGGGACACATACGGCAGCAGAGGCTCAATATTGGGGTATCAGGGGCAGTAATAGGGGCATATACGGCAGCAGTGGATCAGGATTGCTGTATCAGGTGCAGTAATAGGGACACATACGGCAGCAGCAGCTCAGTATTGGGGTATCAGGGGCAGTAATAGGGACATATACGGCAGCAGAGGCTCAGTATTGGGGTATCAGGGGCAGTAATAGGGACACATACAGCAGCAGCCGCTCAGTATTGGGGCATCAAGTGCAGTAATAGGGACACATACGGCAGCAGCGGCTCAGTATTGGGGTATCAGGGGCAGTAATAGGGACACATATGCCAGCAGTGGCTCACTATTGAGGTATCATGTATAGAAATAGGAACACATACGGCAGCAGCGGCTCAGTATTGGGATATCAGCAGGATGAGGAGTTTGTGCAAGTTGGGAATAGATGGTGATGGCTGGAATATGAGAAGTGAAACGTGTCTTTGTTGTATTTTCTGCAGACGAGTCCTGGCTGGAAGAAGTTGTCATGTCGGTCTGGGCCAGATGGAAAAGACGGGAAAAGTGACGACTCCATCATTAAGAATGTCAGCGGTAAGACATTATCTGTAACTGTGCTATGATCTATGTTCTGTAGGGCTGGTATCTACCACTGAGAATATATGGCGGTAATATCCATATTGGTCTTATATAGAGATTATCTTCAGTAACAGTGTGGTCATCTGCTAAGGTTCTCCTCCAGTATTAGGGTGCGTCACAGAGTGGTAATCAAGGTGACCTGGTTAGGGGCCCACTCAGAAGCTTCGCCCCCCTGAGCCAAAACCCTAGCTATGCCTCTGAATAGACTGAAACGTTCAATGTATATAAGGACAAGGTGACAATGAAGGGCATATTAAGAACAGAAAAAACAACTCATCCATATAAGAAATAAAATGGATATGTGGAATACTCTCTGGATATAGTGTTAATATATTAGTACAAGAAATGCACAACATAAAGTGCTAGTGCTTTTGCTTTTCTTATTGAAATGAGTATAGCATGGTGTTGCTGGAAGCCCACATGAAACGCGCTTAGGGGTTGCTGACTGACTCATCCGAATGGGAGATTATGGGTAAGAACCTGGATCCTTTGATATAAGTTTACTCTCAGTATATGCATGGACTTGCTGGTGTGGATTTTTACTTCCTTCAATAAGAAAATCTCTATTGTTAGCTTAAATCAGTTTTGATATACTCCACTTCTTCCAGCAACAGCATGCTATACTTATTTCAATAAGAATTGCTGTTTGCCTCCCAACATGTTTCTCCCTCTGTTTAGGGGGTTCATCAGCGGGGAAAAAAGGAGAATATCTGGTATGGGCACTTGCAGTGACAAGTAGTGCCCAGCAGGCTGACTAGTTGTGTCAGTACCCCTGTCTGGGGAAAATGACAAGTAGTGTTAAAGGGATTGGAACACACCCTACACTTTTTCTATCCCCCATTACTCAGATAGACTGCTATTGGCCCTCTTCTCTTCAATGGTGAATCTACAATGGAGAGGAGTGAGAAATTGTGTCGTGAGACCAAACCAATCTTTTAACTTGAGCACTGTTAAACAGGAGTACTGGCACTTTGGGATATTACTGTTTGTTTGTTCTGTGCACACATTGACTGACAACATTTTAGGCAATTATTAATAGCTATGTTTTCATTTATTTTTCTTGCTCTGCTGAAAATTCCTTGTACTAATATATTAACAGTTTATCCAGAGTGTATTCCCCATATTCATTTTATTTCTTATATGGATGAGTTGTTTTTTCTGTTCTCTTGGGGCTATTTAGTTTGGAAAAACGAAGGCTAAGGGGTGATCTTATTTTAATGTATAAATATATGAGGGGACAGTACAAAGACCTTTCTGATGATCTTTTTAATCATAGACCTGAGACAGGGACAAGGGGGCATCCTCTACGTCTGGAGGAAAGAAGGTTTACGCATAATAACAGAAGCGGGGTTCTCTGCCGTATGATGTTGTAATCAGTGATTCATTACTTAAATTTAAGAGGGGACTGGATACCTTTCTGGAAAAGTATAATGTTACAGGGTATATACACTAGATTCCTTGATAGGGCATTGATCCAGGGAACTAGTCTGAATGCCGTATGTGGAGTCGGGAAGGAATTTTTTTCCCCAAAGTGGAGCTTACTTTTTGCCACATGGGAATTTTTTGCCTTCCTCTGGATCAACATGTTAGGGCATGTTAGGTTAGGCTATGGGATGAACTAGATGGACATAAAGTCTTCCTTCAACCTTAATAACTATGTTACTATGTTACTATGTCACACTTTTACAGCAAGGAAGGATTGTGGGATCCAGCATTGCAATTATCCTACAACCGAGAAGTTCAGACCTGACTTTTTCTAGTAAATCGGGTGCTTGAAGGAGACATTATAGATACTTAGGACCGCTTTTATAAATAGGTGATATTTCGAAAATTCATTAGTTTGAGGATGCAATTTTATATCCCGATTGGTGATAGAGATCCTTTAAAGTATTGCCCACAATAATACACAGACCTAAAATTAACAATGAAAATTTTTTTGACAAATGAGTGTCATATGCCTCAATCAAGGGTTCTTGGTCGGGAGAAGCCGCCAGGGACCTGCCCGTCGGACTATTCTCCTGTATGGTCTCGGACCCCGGCAGCTTTTAAAGAATGTTACTCTTTGTAACACCACAGTGCGTCAAAGTCAAACTACCTGGCTGAGATCATACAACCAATGCCTGAAACATGCCGCCCACGGATCAGGTAGTATGTATCAACTAGCAAGTTAGCGTAGCCTCATCTCTATTGAAAAGAAATGCTTAATATAGTTGTTATATACATATATATATTTTTTGTGGAAATCAATATCAGGCAAGCAAATGTACAAGTTAACAGTTTGGACAATTGTTTAAGACATACAGCTAGCAAAATATTTCAATTGGAGATGTGAATCTATCCACTTAAAATTGTAATTTTAAGCATTTTGTGGAGTAACATAACCAGGAAAGAAGTACAGTAAAGTACAATAGCAAAATTAACTTTGTATAGATGTCACAACTCCTACTGTGATATTTATTCATATGAGAAAAGGTTGAAGTTTTGACAATTATTTTCATCTGGCCATTAACAGTTGGCTTCGACCTATGGGTACTAAGTTCTTTGGTGAAAGTACAGTAAACAATTTGAGATCGATGAATGCAGCAGAAGCAATAAAAAGTGAACACTGTAACATGGTAAATCAATAGGAATATTACGTTAAAAGAGAACTTCTGTGAAGAAAATATTCTCTTTACAATATCTTATCATAAAGTCTGTTTGAAACAGCCATCCTCTAGAGTCTGCCATATTGAGCCAAAGCTTTGAATAAATAGTGATTTTCCCTATGTCTGTTCTAGTGTAAGCCCCAGGGCAGTGAATGTTCTACAGCAAGGTGCAAGCTTTAGATCCTACCTAGAGAACAAATCATAGAGTCTAGTGTAGTCACCGCCATTCTCCACATGTGGGCTAAAGAAATGGCCGGCGGCTGTTTGGTCACTGCAGAACTGTATTAAATGCTTGGAGGCTAAATCCTCAAGATTCGAAGAATAGGTTAAGATGCATTTATATTTTAATGTGTATGTATATATATATATACATATATACATATATATATATATATATATATATACTAGATTGTGGCCTGATTCTAACGCATCGGGTATTCTAGAATATGCATGTCCCCGTAGTATATGGACAATGATGATTCCAGAATTCGTGGCAGACTGTGTCCGTCGCTGATTGGTCGAGGCAACCTTTATGACATCATCATCGCCATGGCAACCATTATGACATCTACGTCGATACTGTACCCGTCGCTGAATCAGAGACGCGGGATTTCTACGTCCTTTATGACATCATCGTCGCTGTGCCCGTTGCTGATTGGTAGAGGCCTGGTGGCCTCGACCAATCAGAGAGGCGGGATTTCCAGGACAGACAGACAGACAGAAAGACAGACAGACAGAAAGACAGACAGACGGAAAAACCCTTAGGCAATTATATATATACTAGATTGTGGCCCGATTCTAACGCATCGGGTATTCTAGAATATGCATGTTCCCGTAGTATATGGACAATGATGATTCCAGAATTCGCGGCAGACTGTGCCCGTCGCTGATTGGTCGAGGCAACCTTTATGACATCATCGTCGCCATGGCAACCATTATGACATCTACGTCGATACTGTGCCCGTTGCTGATTGGTCGAGGCCTGGTGGCCTCGACCAATCAGAGACGCGGGATGTCTACGTCCTTTATGACATCTTCGTCGCTGTGCCCATTGCTGATTGGTCGAGGCCTGGTGGCCTCGACCAATCAGAGAGCCGGGATTTCCAGGACAGACAGACAGACAGACGGAAAAACCCTTAGACAATTATATATATAGACTAGATTGTGGCCCGATTCTAACGCATCGGGTATTCTAGAATATGCATGTCCCCGTAGTATATGGACAATGATGATTCCAGAATTCGCGGCAGACTGTGCCCGTCGCTGATTGGTCGAGGCAACCTTTATGACATCGTCGCCATGGCAACCATTATGACATACTGTGCCCGTCGCTGAATCAGAAACGTGGGATTTCTACGGCCTTTATGACATCATCGTCGCTGTGCCCGTCGCTGATTGGTCGAGGCCTGGTGGCCTCGACCAATCAGAGACGTGGGATGTCTACGTCCTTTATGAAATCATCATCGCTGTTCCCGTCGCTAATTGGTCGAGGCCTGGCGGCCTCGACCAATCAGAGACGTGGTATTTCCAGGACAGACAGACAGAAAGACAGACAGACGGAAAAACCCATAGGTAATTATATATATAGATCTTACATAGTCTCCTTTATTATGTATATTGCTGTCCTTTATTACACAGTGCCCTTGCTAAGAAAAGTAACAATAATACACTATGTAAGGGACAGCAATGCACATAACAGCACAGGAAGCTATATAATAAGGGACCCCCATACACAAATAGAGAGGATGGTGCGTGATAAGCAATGCTGTTATCTATAATAAAAGACGAAGCTATGTAACTAAGGATGGTGCTATACATAATAAGTGAGTACACTATATACTAAGGGACTGTGCTATACATAATAAGTGAGTACAGAATATACTCACTGTGCTATACATAATAATTTAATACACTATATACTATTGGACTGTGCTATATATAATAAGTGAGTACACTATATAGTAAAGGACTGTGCTACCTACTATATAATTGTCTAAGGGTCACTTCCATCTGTCTGTCTGTATGTCTGTCTGTCTTTCTGTCTGTCTGTCTGTCACGGATATTCATTTGTCGCGGCCTCTGTCTGTCATGGAAATCCAAGTCGCTGATTGGTTGTGGCAAAACGCCCACGACCATTGCCACGACCAATCAGCGATGGCCAGAGTCTGGCAGCGAAATGGCCGCTGCTTTACTGCCGGTCACATAGGGTTAATGCCAGAGTTAACTGACCGCGGTGTAATGCACTCCATTAACGCAGCTATTAACCCTGTGTAACCAACTTTTTACTATTGATGCTGCGTATGCAGCATCAATAGTAAAACAATCTAATGTTAAAAATAATAATAATAAAAAAAGGTTATTCTCACCCTCCGACGTCGCCTGCTATCCTCAGCAGTGCAAGCGGCAGGTTCCGGTGCCAAGGATGCTTTGCGAGAAGGACATGCCATGATGTCATGGTTATATGCTCGCGACGTCATCACAGGTCCTGCGCTCATACCAACCCTGGGACCGGAAGCTGCCGTGTGCACCGCACACAGGCACCAGGACTACAAAGGGCCTTCGGAAGGTGAGTATGTTTATTTTTTATTTGAAGTCTTTTTTAACCACGCATATAGTGCCCACATTGCTATATACTACGTGGGCTGTGTTACATACTGCTTGGGCTCTGTTATATACTACATCTCTATGCTATATACTATGTCGCTGTGCAATATACAACGTGACTGTCCAATATACTACATGCTCTGTGCTATATACTACGTAGCTGTGCAATATACTATGCGGCTGTGTCGGTTGTGTTATATACTACATCGACTGTGCAATATACTACATGGCTCTGTTATATACTACGTGGCAGTGCAATATACTTCGATATACGACATGGCTATGTTATATACTATGTGGCTCTGCTATATACTACGTGGCTGACCAATATACTACATGTCTGTGCAATACACTACATGGCTATGTTATGTACTACGTGGCTGTGTTATATACTACGTAGCTCTGCTATATACTACGTACGCTGTGTTACATACAACGTAGCTCTGTTATATACTATGTCGGTTGTGTTATATACTATATCACTGTGCAATATAGTACGTAGCCTGTGCTATATACTACCTACATATTCTAGAATACCCGATGCGTTAGAATCGGGCCACCATCTAGTACATAATAAGTGAGTACACTATATACTAAAGGACTGTGCTACACATAATAAGTGAGTGCACTATATACTAAGGGACTGTACTATATATAATAAGTGAATACACTATATACTAAGGGTCTGTGCTATATACTGTATATAAAATGCTACATTCCTGTATCCATGTGCAGTGTGGGTGTGCTGCCCGGATTTACCGATGCATTGAACATGTCCTATTCTGATCCTCAAAATGTGCATGTGTGAATGGACCTATAAAACTTTACGAGTCCGTGTGTCATCTGATTAAAAAATCTGGCAGCACACGAACATTTCACACGAATGTGAGAATGTGGCCTAAGGGATTTTACAGATAACATTATCATTCTACGTCACATAGTTCAGATACAGAATAATATTTTCATCCAGGAACTTACCGGTGATGTCTCGTCTGATTAGAGTCATTTTCTCCTGTTTCTTCTCTATCTGGTGAGACCTTCATGTAGACATCTCCCAGCCAGGACTCATCTTGTCACAATGATATTGCAGCTCTGAAAATAACAAGATCACATACATTGTATACATACATGTCTCTCCCCTACACTGCACCCCTGAATACAGATATGTACCACACAATTAATATGCTGTTAGTCATGCACAAATCAAAATATAAAGTGATAAGCAGCACTGTGCCTCCCATTACCTATAAACTCTGCCACCAAGTATATATAAGCTATTCAGTCTATGTGACTCTCCCCAATTAACTGTGAGGCTATGCGAACAATGAAAATATACCAGATTTTACAGTACAAGTGAAATGAATTGGCAGCACGGTGGCTCAGTGGCTAGCAGCCTTGCAGCGCTGGGGTCCTGGGTTCTAATCCTACCAAGGACAACAACTGTAAGGAGTTTGTATGTTCTCTCCGTGTTTGCGTGGGTTTCCTCTGGGTACTCCGGTTTCCTCGCACATTCCAAAGACATACTGATAGGGAATTTAGATTGTGAGCCCCATTGGGGATAGTGTGGTCAAAAACTGTAAAGCGCTGCGGAATATGTTAGCGCCATATAAAAATAAAGATTATTATATTATTGTCCCTGAAGCCTCATTCACACGCTGCTTACTTTTTACTTGCAGTTTTGCAGCAGATTAATATCTGCATAATGTCAATTCTTGCAGACTATTTCACCCATACTAATGAATAGTGTACAACATGTAACAAAAGCATGGCAAAAATGTGGAAAAAAATTAATGTATTTTACGCAGTGTTCTTCCTGCCAACACATTAGGATATGCAGCAGAATTTTCTCCTGCAAATCCTGAAAGATTACACATAGCCTTAGTCCCTGTCCTGTGTCCCCATCATTCATTATAAGTCCTTGATCGCATCATAATGAATTTGAGGGTAGGAGAATACATTATCAGGTACTGAGTATCCTCCGCCACCTCCCAATTCATTGCAAGTCCCTGACAGCATCTTCTCCCACCTTTCAATTCATTATAAGGTGTCCTATGCACTTTGCCCCCTCCTCTCCGGAATAAATTTTAAGTCTCTGATAGTGTCATAATGAATTGTGAGATAGAGGAGGACACTATCTGGGGTTTAGCACCCTTCTCCACCACTCAATTCATTTTGCATCTATATCTAATGTCCTCTTCCTCCTGTTCATGAGTCCATTATAAAACCCCCTTACTCCCATCCCAATTTCCCACCCCCTCATTGTCCTCTCCCCACTCCCTTCATTGTCATCTTCCCATCCTCATCATTGTCCTCCCCCGCATCCATCATTGTCCTCTCCTCCACCCCATCATTCATCTCCCCCATCCGACCTTAGTGTCCTCTCCCCATCCCATCATTGTTCTACCCCACCACACCTGTGTCCTCTCCACCAGCCCCATCTATGTTTTTCCCCACCACACCTGTGTCCTCTTCACCACCCCATCGTTGTTCTCCCGTCATCATTTTTCTCCCCCACCACACCTGTCCTCTCCCCCACCCCATCATTGTTCTCCCCCACCACACCTTTGTCCTCTCCACCACCCCATCATGGTTCTCCCCACCACACCTCAGTGTCCTCTCCACCAGCCACATCATTATTCTCCCACACCTTCATCATTGTTCTCCTCCACACATCCTCTCCCCATCACACCTCAGTGTTCTCTTCAACAGCCCAGTCATTGTTTACCCCACCCTCATTATTGATGTTCCGAACCCTCATCATTGTTCTCCTCCACCACATCTGTCTTCTCCCTACAACACCATAGTGTCCTCTCCCCCTACACCTCAGTGTCCTCTCCACCAGCCCATCATTGTTCTCCCCCACCACCTCTCAGTGTCCTCTCCACCAGCCCCATAATTGTTCTCCCCCACTCTCATCATTGTTCTCCCCCACCCTCATCATTTTTCTCCCCCAACACCTATTAGTGTTCTCTTCCCAATGTATTGCTAAAAAACAAAAAAAACACACCACAACTCACCTCTCCATCCATTCCCCCACAGCATCGTTGTTGCGGGCAGCTTTTTCTCTGGCACACGCATGCACTGCTTGCTGACATCATCAAGCCACGCGCTTCTGTGTCACGAAGAAAGTGCTGGGCAGGAAGCAGAGGGTGGATCCTGCAGGTCCACAGCTATTTTCTCATATAGGCAATGAATCTGCAGGGATTGCTCCATGCCCTCCACACGTGAGGACAATCTGGCCATGGGCCCCCAGAGCCTTGGGCTCTGGGAAACAGGCCAGATTGTCCTCAGTATTAGCTGCCCTGCAGGGGCCCATTCCACTTCCGGGCCCTGGTGCAGCTGCACTGGCTGGACCGGCGGTATGTCCGCCCCTGCCTGCTATGTATGGTGTCGTTATTTGTTGACATGATATATAAAACGTTTATGAAACATTTATACAGTAGTGATGCATTGTACAATTCAGTAATGACTAACTTTTGGCTGAACAACCAGAAAATTGTATTTTAGTAGGAAGAATATATATTTAAAACTAGTTATTGTAATAGTGAAGATTAACTGCAATTTATGTTCTACCCAGTAAGCATATGTACATAAAATAGAGAGATTAACTCATGATGCACAGTGCGTACTATTGGGACTAGATGCTGGTTTATGTCCAAAGCCTTTTTTAATTAAAATAAAGCTGCTTTGCATTGATATGTGTAAAGCAGCGGTTTTCACACCAGCATGATTAACAAGGCATCAACGTAAGTCAACAGAAAAAGTCCTTATTTGCAAAATGAACTCAAAGCTTTATCATCCGGTTTGCAGCTGGAATGTCCAAATACAGTACATAGGTGCCTGCACCATCATAGGAACCGTAGGAATCTTGGGTGCATAACGGGTGCATAACGGCTTTGACAAGTCTCAGGCTCTGTTTGTGTTCAAGCTCACACAGTCAGGCACACACACACACAGAATCTCCAGCTCTGCTGCACATGAGACCATCACTGATGCACCCAACCCTTATCTACAAGTTTAAATGTAAATCGTGGCCATGGGCCACTTGCAAAGTCAGGACTGAAAAGAAAGATCTGTCCCACTACCTTCCTACTGATCTTTCCAAAAATAAAATCCTATATCAGGTTTTCCTAAATATGACTTGGACAAATAACTTGACTTACTATTATTTTGGGCTTTAACCACAGCTGTGGCTGTGATTACTGCACTCTCCAGCATGTGCAATATGTTTTCACGCAGTGTAAGATTGTGCCTACCGCATGTCTTGGGGGACACTCACTTGGCACAGGATACAAGCTTAAACACAGTCTATGCGGTTTGTCATAAACTGGGTTGTGCACAGTTCATTATATACATTTCATAGAACACAATAGGCACCAACCGGTGACATTAACTTGCAGCTTTATCCTAGACACTTCATATAAGGCTTTGTCTCACAGACACTAAACATGCTGGACCTCTCACTCCGTTCAGTTACCATAGGTGTCCGTACATGACATTGGGTCACGGACTCTAAACATGCTGAACCTCACTTCGTTCAGTTACTGTGGGAGACCACACAGTTCATAGAATATCACAAGCACCAACAGTCAATGGTACCTTATGGGAGCTCCTGCTCCATCTGCTGACTCCTCGTCAGTCCTCTCTCCTGGGGAAACTGCCTTATGGGGTTCACCAACTTGCCTGGCCGGCACACATCAGTCAGTGCAGAGCCACTGAAGGACAGTAGCTTCCCCAACACAGACAATCCAGGTCCACAGTCTCTCAGGTGCTCCAGGAGGACTCCACTCACAGGAGCTTCCAACATAGACCGTCCAGGATCCCAGTTTCATTGAGCGCTATTTAGGACGTCCATCCCACCTGGGACCATCCAACACAGGTTGTGCTCTTCAGGAAGCCTACTCCCAGGACTTCCAACTCAGGTTGCTCAGTGCGCCATTCAGGACATCCGTCCCTATCGGGGACCGTCCTGTCCGGGTACTATTCAGGACATCTGTCCAACACCCCAGGCCACCAGGTCCAAAGCCCCACCATGTGCTCTTCAGGGAGATGACACTCCCAACACATAGGCTCTCCAGGACCTTCCAGCATAGACCATTCAGGTCCACACTCAGCGACCTTGTGACCCACACCCTGGTCACATTATGAAGCTGTAACCACTCCCACAGATGGGAGTGTGTGTGTGGCTAGTTTGACCCGCCCATCTCTCATAGCTAGCCTAGTAAGTCTCCCTTACAACTATACAAACACTTGTGGGACTACAGGTCCCATAACAACAACATTACATCAGACTTACCACGCAGACTCCTGCGACACATATCGGCCACTTACAATTCTGCCAGTCACTGTTTCACCACCATTATAACAACAAATATGCCTCCATGCATATCCCGAGGAGCACACAAAGCGCCCCCTAGCTGCCACAGGGGTCACTGCATCACAGCAGTTTATGGTTATATCCAAAAGACTGTCCTATTGCCATACATTGGTCTGGTGTGTCTTGGCACACCTTTTATTTCAGTTTCTAGTAATACATAATGCAGAGACAGAATAAAAAACATATTCTGCAGTATACAGTAGGTTTATACACTGCCCAAAAAATAAAGGGAGCACATAAACAACAGAATATAACTCCAGGTAAATCAAACTTCCGTGAAATAAAACTGTCCACTTAGGAAGCAACACTGTTTGACAATTAAGTTTACATGCTGTTGTGCAAATGGAATAAGCAACAGATGGAAATTATTGGCAATTATCAAGACACACTCAATAATGGAGTGGTTCTGCAGGTGGGGACCACAGACCACATCTTAGTACCATTGCTTTCTGGCTGATTTTTTGGTCACTTTTGAATGTTGGTTGTGCTTTGACACTTGTGGTAGCATGAGACAGACTCTACAACCCACACAAGTGGCTCAGGTAGTGCAGCTCATCCAGGATGGCACATCAATGCGAGCTGTGGTAAGAAGGTTTGCTGTGTCTGTCAGCGTAGTGTCTAGAGGCTAGAGGCACTACCAGGAGACAGGCCAGTACACAAGGAGATGTGGAGGGGCCGTAGGAGGGCAACAACCTAGCAGCAGAACCGCTACCTCAGCCTTTGTGCAAGGAGAAACAGGAGGAAAATTGCCAGAGCCCTGCAAAATGACCTCCAGCAGGCCACAAATGTGCATGTATCTGCACAAACGGTTAGAAACCGACTCCATGAGGATGGTCTGAGTGCCCGACGTCCATAGATGGGGTTATGCTCACAGCCTTACACCATGCAGGATGCTTGGCATTTGCCACAGAACACCAGGATTGGCAAATTCGCCACTGGCGCATTGTGCTCTTCACAGATGAAAGCAGGTTCACACTGAGCACATGTGACAGACATGAGACAGTCTGGAGACGCAGTAGAGAGCGATCTGCTGCCTGCAACATCCTTCAACATGACCGGTTTGGCAGTGGATCAGTAATGGTGTGGGTGTGGGGTGGAATTTCTTTGGAGGGCCGCACAGCCCTCCATGTGCTCGCCAGAGGTAGCCTGACTGCCATTAGGTACCGAGATGAGATCCTCAGACCCCTTATGAGACCATATGCTGGTGCGGTTGGTCCTGGGTTCCTCCTAATGCAGGACAATGCCAGACCTCATGTGGCTGGAGTGTGTCAGCAGTTCCTGCAATATGAAGGCATTGAAGCTATGGACTGGCCAGCCGATTCCCCAGACCTGAATCCGATTGAACACATCTGGGACATCATGTCTCGAACCATCCACCAACGTAACATTGCACCACAGACTGTCCAGGAGTTGGCAGATGCTTTAGTCCAGGTCTGGGAGGAGATCCCTCAGGAGACATCCCCCGCCTCATCAGGAGCATGCCCAGGCATTGTAGGGAGGTCATACAGGCACATGAAGGCCACGCACACTACTGAGCATCATTTCTTTGTCTTGAGGCATTCCCACTGAAGTTGGAACAGCCTGTAACTTCATTTTCCACTTTGATTTTGAGCATCATTCCAACTCCAGACCTCCATGGGATATTAGGTGTGATTTACGTTGATCATTTTTAGGTTTTATTGTTCTCAACACATTCCACTATGTAATGAATAAAGATTTACAACTGGAATATTTCATTCAGTGATATCTAGGATGTGGGATTTTAGTGTTCCCTTTATTTTTTTGAGCAGTGTATATTATGAGAACCTATGAATAATATATCTCACTTTATGTCTATACACAGTGGGGTGTCATACCAGTCATTCAAAGGTATTCATAGAGAGATTATTCTTATTTATACCCCCAATGTAGGTTCAAAACCACATGTGAACAGAGCCATGGAAAGGCAAGATTTTAAGGAGTGTTGCTATAATTTACAAAACAAAACGCAAAAGAGTTCCAGTAGTTCCAACTGGCCCTATAACCACATATGCTTTGCCCATCTGGGGTCGGTAAATCTTGCCTTATGTTCAGTATCACAGGCACTGCTGTCAATCCTTAACTTATTATTTTAGTGTTGGGTTATTCTAATTATTATTGATCATTGGTGTGATATGGGGATAGGGCATAAACTTCACGTCAGACATGAGTTTGGCATTTATATAAATACAAAGATGCATGCAAACTAGATAGTTATTTCAAGAAGTTTACACCGCACAAACATTCAATTTTTCCATGTATTTTCCCAATTTCACTCACTTTTCCTAAATGGACTGATTTTTAGACAAATATTACTGGCTTCCTGGTGTGTACACTAAATGTTTTCATCCATGAATAGAAGCTGGAAGCAGTACAAGAGATCAATTTATACGTATATTACATTTATAATGCAATAAGAGACCTCTTTAAATATGTTATTAAATTGCTTTAGTTAATTAGACTGCATGAAAATAAGCAAGTTTGCATTTGACTTGCTGTCCCTATTTGCTTTTTTTTTCTTGTTGTGAAAACTTTTATCTTACACAGTGTACAGCTTTTCTCCAAGGAGCTCAGTCATTAGAGCCTGGTTGAGTGTGCTTAGCAATTACATTCCATGACAAAAATTAAATCCTAAGATCTCATCCACCACCATCCAGACCATTGATTTTTATACAGCAACTAGCTGATCACCTCCTTCCGCTTCCCTCTCAGCTTTTGACAGGAATCTTACCACTCCTGCATAATTTAAATTACGCCCCAGCACCCAACATCAGCAGTTTCCAGAGCAGTTCTTCTAATCACAGGTCTCTCTTTCCTGATCTGGAAGTTTGTTCAAATACACTTTTATATCTGCTAAAATATAGTGAGAAGAATATAGATTCAGAACAAACACTGACAGACCCTTAAGGTCTTGAATCAGAACTGCCACTTAAAGAGGAGCACCGGCCCCTCTTTTTCTCCTCCCCAAGCAACCAGGAAGTGGGTAGACTGCAGAACTGTGAGCTGCTCAAGGGGAAACTTGAGAATGCCTCTTTAAGGAACTACTTTTTGAAATAATATTATAATTTAATATGATATTTTGTTATATTTTATCAAATAATGTGCAGTATGAATATTGCTACAGCTGTTCTTTTATAGAACATATGCCTCACAACCAAAGCCTAATACATCTGAAATATTAATTATTCAGGGGAGTAATTACAATAAGTTATTTAGTATGGCAAAGGCTTTTACAGATTGTATTTCGACTTGTCAGTTTTGTGGGATGTATTCAGAAATTACATTGATTTTGTAGAGTTGTTGAGTTCAACAGAACAATCTTTCCTAACAATTGGTCACAGTGAAAATGTCAATATAGCAGCAGCCTGCAGGGACATTCAAGGTCAAAATCCGCATTATATTAACACCCATGACATTCCACATTCTTGAGCTCTTTCAGTAAACGGTGGGTTTTACCAGCAAGGTTTAATAAGCGTGGCCGATTCACAAATCATATAGCCTTTTAAGAATGTTGTCATACCACTAAAATATATTGAAATAGCAAAATAGTGTGAGGAAGCTGTGGAGGATTTATGCGTGCGAGATATTGGTCCTGCTAATATAACGCTCTGCTGTCTCTTTCAGTATAATTAAATCAGAATGGCAATCTCTTTCCTACATGGTCACAGATCCATGGGTTTCATTGGGAAAGATAAAAGGTGGTAAAATCTACAGCATTTTCATGCTATCAGCACAAGTATAGGGCAGAAGATAACGATCATTGTATGAATGCCCCGAGCTATCAGATTTCATAACAAAATCATAAATATCTGACAAGAAAGCTATTTGCACTAACTCCAATCAGCGGCCAATGTGACACCTACAGCTGGTAAAGCATTGATTCATTTGGGTGCCATATGCTCAGTGCAGGGCCGCTGTCACACACGGCGTTGTTTACTAATGTAATGGCGCATGAGTCCACCAGGGAGAAGAACCGCCTAATAATCTTGCTTAGAGAATTGAGTGTTTGCATTCTCCTAGCTCCCTCAGCAGCATTGCAAGCACATCCCTGCTGTCTGCACATCAACCTTAGCAATGAACTTTACTGCCTTTCTATAGTAAGATGTACTAAAAAACGATCAAATGACTAAGTATCAAAGCAACTTTCTGCAGAGTACAAGCTTTGCTACCTGGACGTGATTTATTGAATTGCAAATAATGTGAGTGATTTATAGCGAGAAGCTGAAGGATTTGCCCATGACATTTGTTTGATTGATTTGTGCGTCCTGGAAGACATAAGCAATGCAATGTATTGGCCAGCAATTTTAATCAAGGTAATGCTGCATCACTAACTAGACATCCTTATTTTTTTTTACAAATGATGTTTTATGTTGGAAATATTTTTTTTAATTATTTTCTGCCAGCATATTCCTTATAAGCATACAAATTAAGAGACAATGTTTTTTTGTTTCTATTTTACATACCATGTATACTCGAGTATAAGCCGAGATTTTCCGCCCACTTTTTTGGGCTGAAAGTCCCCCTCTCGGCTTAGACTCGAGTCATACCCAGGGGTCGGCAGGGGAGGGGGAGCGGGGGATGTCTAATAATACTTACCTACTCCAGGCGCGGTCCCTGCAGGTCCCTGGCTCCCCGGCGCCCCAGCTTCTTCCTGTACTGAGCGGTCACATGGTACCGCTCATTACAGTAATGAATATGTGGCTCCACCTCCCATAGAGATGGAGCCGCATATTCATTACTGTAATGAGCGGTAACGGTGAAGCGGCGTCAGGGAAGCAGGGATCTGCACAGCGCCAGGAGCAGGTGAGTATATTGGGGAGGGGAGCGCTGCGCGATAGTCACCTTTCCTCGTTCCGGCGCCGCTCCGTCTTCAGCTGTGACACTCAGGTCAGAAGGCGCATAATATAACATAATGTATATCAATCACCCTTAATATCAAAACCATCAGCCTATTATTGCGTATGCCCCCTTGTGCCATCATAACAGCTCGGACACATCAAGGAAGGAAATGCACAAAACCCCTGATTGTGTCCTCTGGTAAGTGGCACCAATTTTCTGGGTGAGGCCTCGGATCGGACTTGTTTTTCCAGTGCATCTTGCAGATGTCAAACTTAAAACAAATATGGGATAATTGGATGCTAAGTCAACACCTTAATGGGAACCTGTCATGCCATTTTTAGCAATTAAACTGTCCCCAGTGCATTGTTAGTGATGCAATGTGCATCACTAGCACATTTTCTTTCATTAAAAATGGTTCTGTGATAATATCCAAAAAGCACTTGATATAGTTAGATTGCACCTGCTCATCTAGTCAGAGGGATTTATTTTCGTAAAGTCGCCAAGTACAATTACAGCTATACAAAACTTATGACGTATGTTTTCCAAAGGTTAAAATATGACCTTGAAAAAAAAATTGTGTGTGTTTCCAGTTTTTATGACCTATAACTTATATTTTTCTGATATTTACATGGTTTATGTCTTGGCTTTTGCGTGATAAGCTGTAGTTTTATTATTACCATGTTGAAGTACATACTGCGTTTTCCTCAAAATCCCCAAACATGTCATGTTTTCAGGATAATGTATGGCAATGTTTGATGCCCCGACAAACCCATCACCTGTATAATACTAATAAAGATATTTTGAGAATCGCTGGTGTAAATGATGGTCTCTCATGAAGCCCAGTCTATGGAGTATAAACATAGCAGGCCCTCAGTTGTCATGATAAGCCATTAGCCCTCTGCTATTTATGATTGACATTGGCATCTAAATGGTTAAACAGCAGCAATCTGAGTAAGCTCTAGTCGCTGATGTTACAAACAGATGCCATCTGTGTAACAGCCGACATCTGCTTAGTATGGAACAGGATCAGCTCCAGACCTACTCCATGATGAAAATGTACGTCACAGGGTATTAACCCCTTCATGACCTTGGGATTTTTCGTTTTTCTGTGTTCGTTTTTCACGCCCCTCCTTCCTAGAGCTATAACTTTTTTATTTTTCCATCAATTTGGCCATGTGAGGGCTTATTTTTTGCGGGACGAGTTGTACTTTTGAACGACATCATTGGTTTTAGCATGTTATGTACTAGAAAACGGGAAAAAAATTCCAAGTGCGGTGAAATTGCAAAAAAGTGCAATCCCACACTTGTTTTTTGTTTGGCTTTTTTGCTAGGTTCACTAAATGCTAAAACTGACCTGCCATTATGATTCTCCAGGTCAGTACGAGTTCATAGATACCTAACATGACTAGGTTATTTTTTTTATCTAAGTGGTGAAAAAAAATTCCAAACTTTGCTAAAAAAAAAATTGCGCCATTTTCCGATACTCGTAGCGTCTCCATTTTTCGTGATCTCGGGTCGGTTGAGGGCTTATTTTTTGCATGCCGAGATGACGTTTTTAATGATAGCATTTTGGTGCAGATACGTTCTTTTGATCGCCCATTATTGCATTTTAATGCAATGTCGCGGCGACCTAAAAAACGTAATTCTGGCGTTTTGAATTTTTTTCTCGCTACGCCGTTTAGTGATCAGGTTAATGCTTTTTTTTAATTGATAGATCGGGCGATTCTGAGCGCGGCGATACCAAATATGCGTAGATTTAATTTTTTTTTTTTATTGATTTATTTTGATTGGGGCGAAAGGGGGGTGATTTAAACTTTTATATTTTTTTTATTTTTTTCACATTTTTTTAAACTTTTTTTTTACTTTTGCCATGCTTCAATAGCCTCCATGGGAGGCTATGTAGCAGAAATGGAGGTGTGATGTGAGTGCCGACCACAGGGTGGCGCTCACAGCCACCGGTCATCAGTAACCAAAGAGGTCTCTAGGACCTCTATGGTTACCATCCTGACGCATCGCCGACCCCGATCATGTGACGGGGTCGGCGATGACGTCATTTCCGGCCGCCCGGCCGGAAGCGGTAGTTAAATGCCGCTGTCTGCGTTTGACAGCGGCATTTAACTAGTTAATAGGTGCGGGCAGATAGCGATTCTGCCCGCGCCTATTACGGGCACATGTCAGCTGTTCAAAACAGCTGACATGTCCCGGCTTTGATGTGGGCTCACTGCGGAGCCCTGCATCAAAGCAGGGGATCTGACCTCGGACGTACTATCCCGTCCGAGGTCAGAAAGGGGTTAAGGAGCTACATGCCTTAAAGGACACCTAATCACTTGAGAAAAACAAAAAAAGCATTTGTGGAAGAAGTTATAAAAGTTTTTCAAATGCACATAATTGTCAAATCTGATTAGTTGCTTCTGTATTATACACAGGTTTTATTTTCATTTTATCAGAGTGAGCACAAAGTTTGATGAGCCTCTCTTTCCTGATAAAATGAAAGTACTAATTGTGAGTGGGAGAAAGTGATTCTATACATCATCTAAATGCGCGATAAAGCTTTGTGTTCAAATTGGGCAGGATTTACAGGGAAATCATCACTGGCTTCAACTTTTTTCTAGAGTTGCTAGTCTATAGAATATACTGGGATGACCAGCTATTTTTCTCAAAAAGCTATCAAATTAGAGAGGAAATATTTCACTTTTCATAATCATATTTAAGAATTGTTTTATGTTATGGTCTCTATATATTTCATAAAATTTCCCAGTTGCTAGATTCTCTTTAAAGGGAACCTGTCACCCCCAAAATCAGAGATGAGTTAAGCCCACCAGCATCAGGGGCTTATCTACAGCATTCTGTAATGCTGTAGATAAGCCCCGATGTATCCTGAAAGATGAGAAAGAGGTTATATTATACTCACTCAGGGGCGTTCCCGCTGCGGTCCGGTCCAATGGGCGTCGCGGTCCGGTCCGGGGTCTCCCATCTTTTTACGATGATGTCCTCTTCTTGTCTCACGCTGCGGCTCAGGCAAAGTGCTGCAGTGCGCAGGCGCTGAGAAAGGTCAGAGAGGCTGGCGACTGCGCACTGCTGTACGTTGCTCTGCGCTCAACAGGGCAGACAAAATACGCCAGCGCCGAAGCCACAACGTGAAGACAAGAAGAGGACGTCATCGTAAGAAAATGGGAGGCCCCGGACCAGACCGTGACGCCCATCGGACCGGACCGCAGCGGGACCGCCCCTGGGTGAGTATAATCTAACCTCTTTTTCTCATCTTTCAGGATACATCGGGGGCTTATTTACAGCATTCCAGAATGCTGTAGATAATCCCCTGATGCTGGTGGGCTTAGATCATCTTCGATTTTGGGGGTGACAGGTTCCCTTTAAGCAGCCGCTACTGAAGGAATTCAGAAACAAAACATCAAATCTATCAAAAATAAAGATTTTCTCTCAAATTTTAAACTTTTTGAAACTAGTGTAAACTTGGACTAATTTTATTGGTATTAAAGATGCTCAACTATTTAGGTTTCCAGACTGAGTGGCATACTAAAAGAATGTAAAATATAATCACTACATGCCTTATACGCTTTCCATAAGCTGTACAATTATTGAAAAAAAAGACAAATCTTCCTCCAAGCAGAACACACAAGGCTCTCCTCCCGAGACAATAGGCAGGTTGTTTTTTGTATTTATTTTTTTTATTCGGAGTAATGCCTTGTGTAAGTAATAAAGGAGCAGTACCTGGGGAGAAATGTACATTAAGGAATGATATGAAACTCTCAAGAGACTTTCATACCATTATGTTCTGACCTTAAAGGGTTTTGTTAAACTATAATTAGGTTTTGTATATTTCCTCCTGCTACTCTCAGGGGGCAGAGTAAAGGCGACTTTAAATGCTAGAGTATATACACTATTACTTCTAAACATTTTCACGGTTTACAATTTATGCTTTAGCTAGATCTCTCAGAGCGCAGGGGATTTTCAGCTAAGTTTATCCATAAATACTGCATTCTAAATTACCACTGAACACATTATGCTTTCATCCGTGGCATATGAAAATGTTTCATTTTTATATTTTATCTATAATGTCAGCTATTGGCTGCTGAAAAAATATGTTTTAATTAAATTAGCGGTCTCGTTAGTATTGGGTCCTAGATTTTTAGCCCAGTGACCTAGATCTGCATCCTCAGAATGTGTATATAGTTTGAGTATTATTATTTTATAGGAGGTCACAAGGGGCATTGTTACTGTGATCATAAAAAGGGTGTTTATTTGTTTTGGGGCCCCACAACATGACTATTACTTTCTGGGAGCACATGGGGGATTATTAATTTAAGAGCCCCTTAATGGAACATTACTATGTGGGGCATAAAGGGGACATCGTATTATTTTGTGTGTACAATTACTGTGTGGGGGCACAATGAAGAGCACCATTACTGTGGGGGATAAAGGTCCATAATTACTTTGTGTGGAATGTAGTAGACATTTTACTTAATGGGAGCAGTGTGGGTAGCACTATTATTATGGGGCACAATGGAGGTATTTCTAGCTTTTCTTGGTTACTCAAAGGTGTTGAATTATTGTGTAGCGGCACAAAGGTGGGAAACAGGAGGAGGAACAAAGGCTGATTCTTGTGAGGTGGGAATGAAAGGGGAATTGTTACTGTGCGTGGGAAATATTACTTCGTGAAACACAAAAAAGAGAATAAGTATGGAATGGGACACAAATGACAGTTCTATTACTATGTGCGGGCCCTGAAAGGGGTTTTGGGGTAGCAGAAGTAGAAGGAAATGGTATGCCAAGATAAGTTGTGGCTAATAATCCTGTCCCCGGTGGTCTTGTCTTTGAGAAGAAAACTTAAAGCATATCAATACAATCAGAGAAGACATCACTTGTGAATCACCAGATATAACTGCACAATATTCTCTTTTTGTTGTTTGGAACAATTAATTTGTTGAGTGCATTGTCTATTAAACATGAACCAAACATATTGAACCAAAGTGTCTGCGCCCGTTGTGTTATAAAAGCTTTCTCCAACAACATTTTTATTTCATTCAGGTAGGAGGCGCATGATTTGAGACTTGGCCTCATAATCTTGTAAGATCTATCAGAATCCCTGGTTAAAGCATTTCTAACTGGTAGACTGTAAACCCACAGGGGCAAATCCATCTCCCTTCCATACAAGTGCCCCCTCAATCAACGTCCTCCCCTCCTACCCTTATCTTGATTCACAGCGCTCACTTGCCCATGATGAGCACTGTCTGATTTGAATATACAATGCAGTGGGTACGGAAAGTATTCATAACCCTTTACATTTTTCACTCTTTGTTTCATTGCAGCCATTTGGTGAATTCAAAAAAGTTCATTTTTTTCTCATTAATGTACACTCTGCACCCCATATTGACTGAAAAAAATCAGACATGTAGTAATTTTTGCAAATTTAATAAAAAAGAAAAATTGACATATCACATGGTCATAAGTATTCAGACCGTTTGCTCAGTATTGAGTAGAAGCACCTTTTTGAGCTAGTACAGTCATGAGTCTTCTTGGTAATGATGCAACAAGTTTTTCACACCTGGATTTGGGGGATTCTCGGCCATTCTTCCTTGCAGATCCTCTCCAGTTCCATCAGGTTGGAAGGTGAACGTTGGTGGACAGCCATTTTCAGGTCTCCAGAGAGGTGCTCAATTGAATTTAGGTCAGGGCTCTGACTGGGCCAGTCAAGAATGGTCACAGAGTTGTTCTGAAGCCACTCCTTTGTTATTTTATCTGTGTGCTTAGGGTCATTGTCTTGTTGGAAGGCAAACCTTCGGCCAAGTCTGAGGTTCTGAGCACTCTGAAAGAGGTTTTCATCCAGGATGTCTCTGTGCTTGGCCGCATTCATGTTTCCTTCAATGACAACGAGTCGTCCTGTCCCTGCAGCTGAAAAACACCCCCATAGCATGATGCTGCCACCAACATGTTTCACTGTTGGGATTGCATTGGTCAGGTGATGAGCAGTGCCTGGTTTTCTCCACACATACCACTGAGAATTATCACCAAAAAGGTCTATCTTTGTCTCACCATACCAAAAAATCTTATTTCCCATAGTCTGGGAGTTTGTTAGCAAACTCTGTGCAGGCTTTCTGATGTCTTGTACTGAGGAGAAGCATCTGTCTGGCCACTCTGCCATAAAGGCCTGACTGGTGGAGGGCTGCAGTGATAGTTGACTTTGTGGAACTTTCTCCCATCTCCCTACTGCATCTCTGGAGCTCAGCCACAGTGATCTTGGAGTTCTTCTTTACCTCTCTCACCAAGGCTCTTCTCCCATGATTGCTCAGTTTGGCTGGACGGCCAGGTCTAGGAAGACTTCTGGTGGTCCCAAACTTCTTCCATTTAAGGATTATGGAAGCCACTGTGCTCTTAGGAACTTTGACTACTGCGGAAATTCTGTTGTAACCTTGGCCAGATCTGTGCCTTGCCATAATTTTGTCTCTGAGCTCCTTGGCCAGTTCCTTTGACCTCATGATTCTAATTTGGTCTGACATGCACTGTGAGGTCTTATATAGACAGGTGTGTACCTTTGCAAATCAAGTCCTATCAGTTTAATTAAACACAGTTGGACACCAATGAAGGAGTAGAACCATCTCAAGGAGGATCACAAGGAAATGGTCAGCATGTGACTTAAATATGAGTGTCTGTGCAAAGAGTCTGAATACTTATGACCATGTGATATTTCAGTTTTTCTTTTGTATTACATTTGTAACATTTGCTACATTTCTTGGGGGGGGGGTTTCAGTCAAGATGAGGTGTAGAGTGTACATTAACCCTGCTGTTCTGTTGGTCAAAAATGACCGACTTTGAACTTCAATATTCTTTAAAATATTCAAGATGCGGCTCTGAAACCCGTGGCCGACCGACCCATCCTCATTTAAGTCAATCAACCACAAGTTTCAGAACCGCATCTTGAACACCCCAAAAAATACCAAAGTTCAAAATAGGTCTCCCCAGACCGAACAGAACAGCAGGGTTAATGTGAAAAAATGAACTTTTTTGAATTTACTAAATGGCTGCAATGAAACAAAAAATGAAAAATTTAAAAGAGTCTGAATACTATGTGCATCTTATAATTTAAAATACAAAAAAATTAGTGTAAGAAAGTATAATTAAATCAGGATAAACAGACTGGGTGATGCAATCTAGTATAGTACGGATGCACTGGCTGTAAGAGGTCTTCCTCTTTGTCCCACCATTGGGTAAAAGGCTTTTATTATACATTTTTACAATCTCATAATAATAATAATAATAATAATAATAATAATAATAATAATAATGATAATAATAAATCAAGACTGTTTCACATGCAAAAATCTTATAGCATTAGAAAAGCTGCAATATTTCTTAAAACATTCAGAAAGGAGATAAAGTACGAGTATTGAGGTCTACTAAACATATTGCAAAATATTAGGTAAAAGTCCTATTAAAAAGACCGCTGCAGTGGGGGGCTTTTCTGTGACCATTCAAGTTCATTTCTTTTCATTAGGCAAGTCTCTGAAATGAAAACTAGTGCATGATTACTGAGACAATAAAGACAATTTATGAATCTTTCTTGCATTGATAATTTATATTGCTAAGCACATCATTTCTAAATAATGATTTTATAATGATCCATGTGGCAAGCAACAATTGCGTATTAAGTGAAAAGCACAAAAATGCTCACATTTTATTTTGTTCCACCACATGTATAAGCAGAATAAATTAATCCAGTGTTCTGATCTCCATCCACATTTACTCTCATCTTGACAATGTGTTCTACCGTCAACCTGAATTATCCATCTGGCAGCTATGAAACTTTCTTATACACTATATAATGGAAAAAGTTTGCTACATTCAAGCACACCCAACGTGTTTTTATTGAATTAACATCAAAATAAGTGTTATTGATCCTAACAAGATGGAGCAATGGAAAGCATTATGGAATTAAATAGCAAAGAGGCAAGTTCAATGTGGGTAAAAGCTGTTTTAACATTGGTGCATTTAGTTTTCCAATTTCAAGGTCCTTTCACTAAGTCTTAGTTATAGAAAACCTTTGGGACATCCATTATTTTCAATGTCAAAGCTGATAATAGTCCTAATGTAACCCATTAATTGGTGAGAGTGTACGAGTCTTAAAGGCATATTCACATATAATTACACTAGCTATTGAACCCGTTCTACGCCCGGGTGGCGAGCATTTATATTGGTATATGGTCTCCATCCTGGTATGTGCTGCTCCATCCTGCGCCCCCATCCTGTCATGTGCTGCTCCCATCCTGCGCCCCCGTTCTGTCATGTGCTGCTCCCATCCTGCGCCTCCATTCTGTCATTTGCTGCTCCCATCCTGTCATTTGCTGCTCCCATCCTGCGTCCCCGTTCTGTCATTTGCTGCTGCCATCCTGCGCCCGTTCTGTCATGTGCTGCTGCCATCCTGCGCCCGTTCTGTCATGTGCTGCTGCCATCCTGCGCCCGTTCTGTCATGTGCTGCTGCCATCCTGCGCCCGTTCTGTCATGTGCTGCTGCCATCCTGCGCCCGTTCTGTCATGTGCTGCTGCCATCCTGCGCCCGTTCTGTCATGTGCTGCTGCCATCCTGCGCCCGTTCTGTCATGTGCTGCTGCCATCCTGCGCCCGTTCTGTCATGTGCTGCTGCCATCCTGCGCCCGTTCTGTCATGTGCTGCTGCCATCCTGCGCCCGTTCTGTCATGTGCTGCTCCCATCCTGCGCCCGTTCTGTCATGTGCTGCTGCCATCCTGCGCCCGTTCTGTCATGTGCTGCTGCCATCCTGCGCCCGTTCTGTCATGTGCTGCTGCCATCCTTCGCCCGTTCTGTCATGTGCTGCTGCCATCCTTCGCCCGTTCTGTCATGTGCTGCTGCCATCCTGCGCCCGTTCTGTCATGTGCTGCGGCCATCCTGCGCCCGTTCTGTCATGTGCTGCTGCCATCCTGCGCCCGTTCTGTCATTTGCTGCTCCCATCCTGCGTCCCCGTTCTGTCATTTGCTGCTGCCATCCTGCGCCCGTTCTGTCATGTGCTGCTGCCATCCTGCGCCCGTTCTGTCATGTGCTGCTGCCATCCTGCGCCCGTTCTGTCATGTGCTGCTGCCATCCTGCGCCCGTTCTGTCATGTGCTGCTGCCATCCTGCGCCCGTTCTGTCATGTGCTGCTGCCATCCTGCGCCCGTTCTGTCATGTGCTGCTGCCATCCTGCGCCCGTTCTGTCATGTGCTGCTGCCATCCTGCGCCCGTTCTGTCATGTGCTGCTGCCATCCTTCGCCCGTTCTGTCATGTGCTGCGGCCATCCTGCGCCCGTTCTGTCATGTGCTGCGGCCATCCTGCGCCCGTTCTGTCATGTGCTGCTGCCATCCTGCGCCCGTTCTGTCATGTGTTGCGGCCATCCTGCGCCCGTTCTATCATGTGCTGCTGCCATCCTGCGCCCGTTCTGTCATGTGCTGCGGCCATCCGGCGCCCGTTCTGACATGTGCTGCTGCCATCCTGCGCCCGTTCTGTCATGTGCTGCTGCCATCCTGCGCCCGTTCTGTCATGTGCTGCTGCCATCCTGCGCCCGTTCTGTCATGTGCTGCTGCCATCCTGCGCCCGTTCTGTCATGTGCTGCTGCCATCCTGCGCCCGTTCTGTCATGTGCTGCTGCCATCCTGCACCCGTTCTGTCATATGCTGCTGCCATCCTGCGCCCGTTCTGTCATGTGCTGCTGCCATCCTGCGCCCGTTCTGTCATGTGCTGCTGCCATCCTGCGCCCGTTCTGTCATGTGCTGCTGCCATCTTGCGCCCGTTCTGTCATGTGCTGCTGCCATCCTGCGCCCGTTCTGTCATGTGCTGCGGCCATCCTGCGCCCGTTCTGACATGTGCTGCGGCCATCCTGCGCCCGTTCTGTCATGTGCTGCTGCCATCCTGCGCCCGTTCTGTCATGTGCTGCTGCCATCCTGCGCCCGTTCTGTCATGTGCTGCTGCCATCCTGCGCCCGTTCTGTCATGTGCTGCTGCCATCCTGCGCCCGTTCTGTCATGTGCTGCGGCCATCCTGCGCCCGTTCTGTCATGTGCTGCTGCCATCCTGCGCCCGTTCTGTCATGTGCTGCTGCCATCCTGCGCCCGTTCTGTCATGTGTTGCGGCCATCCTGCGCCCGTTCTGTCATGTGCTGCTGCCATCCTGCGCCCGTTCTGTCATGTGCTGCTGCCATCCTGCGCCCGTTCTGTCATGTGCTGCTGCCATCCTGCACCCGTTCTGTCATGTGCTGCTGCCATCCTGCGCCCGTTCTGTCATGTGCTGCTGCCATCCTGCGCCCGTTCTGTCATGTGCTGCTGCCATCCTGCGCCCGTTCTGTCATGTGCTGCTGCCATCCTGCGCCCGTTCTGTCATGTGCTGCTGCCATCCTGCACCCGTTCTGTCATGTGCTGCTGCCATCCTGCGCCCGTTCTGTCATGTGCTGCTGCCATCCTGCGCCCGTTCTGTCATGTGCTGTGGCCATCCTGCGCCCGTTCTGTCATGTGCTGCGGCCATCCTGCGCCCGTTCTGTCATGTGCTGCGGCCATCCTGCGCCCGTTCTGTCATGTGCTGCGGCCATCCTGCGCCCGTTCTGTCATGTGCTGCTGCCATCCTGCGCCCGTTCTGTCATGTGCTGCTCCCATCCTGCGCCACCATTGTATTATATGCCCCCGAATGCTGCTGCCATATAAAAAAAAAAAAAAATACCATACTCACCTATCGTCCGGCTCCACTGCAGGTATGTCTTCAAGAAAATGGCGCCGGAAAGCGGGGACTGCGCAGGCGCCGATTCCGGCAGCAGGAATCAGCGCCTGCGCAGTCCGCGCCCTCCGGAGCCGGGAGCAGAGGAGCCGGGAGACAGAGCCGCAAGCAGCGCTGGAACCGGGAAAGGTGAGTATACTTACCCTCCCTCCTGGCGGTCCCTGACTCTCCGGTGGAGATCGCGGTATGCGTTCAGTGCTTACGCATACCGCGATCTCCCGGGAACGTCGCTCTGTGAGGCCCAGACTGCGGCGGCGCTTGCGCTTGCGCAGTCTATAGAGGTTTCGGACAGAGTGACGCTCCCAGCGTTATATTATAGATTGCTTTAATTAGCTACAAAGCCTGAAAATAAGCAATTTTTCAATCAACTTTCTTTTTCTATCTCTTTCATTTTCCTGCAATGTGAGCCTTTATCTTTCATAGTGTACAAGCAGTTTCCATGGAGCTCAGGGACTAGTGCCTGCCCAGACCCTGGCTAAGTGCACTGCAGTTATATTTCAGGAGAAGAGTTAGAGCCTAATATCCCTGTCATCTATCTCCAGCCCCCTGATTTCTATACAACAATTAGCTGGTTACCACTCCCTCACATCTCAGCTCCTGACAAGCTGCTGTTATAAATTTGGCAAAATCAACTAGCGCTCACTATTGGCAGCTTTCAGAGCAGGGTTCTTAATCAACGCTTAAACTGAGCTGTGTTCTTGTTCAATTGCACTGTTATCGCTATATGTAAATATTGTGATACCTTTGTAGTCTCCAAAACATAGCCCCGATAGCTAAATTTGTTATACCGAACTTGTGCTGAACTTTATAGTTCTACTAATACTACTGCTCTGCTACTCAAAAAAACTATCACTCAAACAGGTGTGCCTGCCCTCCACTGAAAGAGACTGGAAAGCTGTGTGCTGCTTATGAGACCATTTGAGAATAACTCCTTAAAGAGGACCTGTCATCAGGTTAAAAAGAATCTGTCAGTAGGTTTATCCCTCCTGAATTGTCTATATGGGCATGTAGGTCATAAAAAGTTGCATAAAATGATACCTTGATATCTGTGATTTGATGTTTTATTAAAGAAAAATACACATTATTTTTAATGCACAAATGAGCTGTTACGATCTATAGGTTAGACTCAGATCTCCCTGAGAATCTGCTCCCAAAGCATATTTTAAATTAAAAGTAGCATTAGCAGTGTGAGACATGTAATGTATGTCAGTTTGCTCTCCTGAACTTACTGCAGAGTTATGTGTGATCATAACTAACACAGTACAACAAAACTGAACTTTGTCTCATTAGAAACACATCTGCAGCTGCAGCTCCTCTGTCATAATGCTGTCAGAACAGTTATACTGCCCTCCCCTTTATACTGACTTCCTGTGAGATGGAAGCTGAAGAAGTGTTAGTGCTGTCAGCTCTGCTGTGCTTGATTACCATTATGAGAGCAGAGATGCATCTGCAGATAAGCTTGTAATAAGACAAATCTCAGCTCTGCTGTACTGTATTACTTATAATTACACATAGCTCTGCAGTTGGATCAGGAGAGAAGACTGTCAGTCATTACATATCACACTGGTAACACCTTTCATTTAAAATAAGCTCTGGAGGCAAATTATCATGCAGATCTGTGTCCTGCCAAGAGATACTAACAGCTTATTTACATATTCAGAAAAATGATTTCTCTGGAATAAGACATTGGATCATATATATCAAAGAAGTATTTTATTCAACTTTCTATGACCTTATGTGGAGCGCCCACTAGGACTGTGGGGTACTTGGTACCAGGCCGGTTCTTAAAGGGATGTGTCACAGTGGCAGCAGTGACCCGGTCCGTGGCCCTGGGCATTCAATAAAAGGGGGATCAAAGTGTAGTGGGAAATAAAGTCTAAGGAGTAATGTTCGTGATGCCACCTATGGTATTTGGCCAGGGGTGGCCGAAGCTGCCTAAAGTGGTCCACTGGAGATCATGGGATTGCAGCTTAGATGGTACAGCTCCCATCAGGTAGAGCTTAGTCCCCAGGGCTCCCGATGTAGTTAGAAAGGATGTTAGATGGTGAAATGCAGGAAAGAATTGTAGGACACAAGGTTGCAGTCTCTTTACCTTTTACTGATGCAGTTCAGGTACATATTACAGGTGGTCTTTGGAATCTGGGCAGTCTGGAAGCGATTCGGAATCCCCCTAGCCAGGTGGAGTTGGAAGCCTGTCTTAACCACACTGTGTTCTCAGTCCCTTGCTGCCTGAGGCTCTGTACAAGGTCCTCTCTCTCTCTCTTTGTCCTTTTAGGTGGACACTACCCACATGGCAGGCAACTCGAGCCTTTTTACAGGTGTCCCTCTCTCGAGGTGACTCCGTTCTCTAATCTGCTGCTGTGCCTTCAGGTGTAATGGTGTCCTGGAGACTTAGAATCATCTGCCCACCGATTTCTGCTGTGGGGCATACAGTTACCCCCACAACCTTGGAATTCCAGCCTTCGGTTTCTGCGCTTGATCCTGGAGTGAGCCCAATCGCAGCTCCACTCCAGTTTCTCTCTCCTCCTTTGCTCCTTCTCCCCTCACTGTCTCCTACAATCTGCTTGACTCTCCTGTCAGGAGTGGCAGAGCCGCATGTCTCCTCAGCTCCAGCTCTCCTCACAGACTCTCCACTGCTGACTTCCTTAACTTCTCCAGCCAGAATATATATAGGGAAGCTACCATGAAACCGGTTCCAGAGCTCCCCCCTTCTGGCCTGGAGTCAGAAAAGTGTTGCTTGTAAGGGTACCGTCACACTATAACATTTCGATCGCTACGACGGTACGATTCGTGACGTTCCAGCGATATCGTTACGATATCGCTGTGTCTGACACGCAGCAGCGATCAGGGATCCTGCTGAGAATCGTACGTCGTAGCAGATCGTATGGAACTTTCTTTCATCGCTGGATCTCCCGCTGTCATCGCTAGATCGGTGTGTGTGACACCGATCTAGCGATCTAGCGATGCGATCCAGCGATGCGTTCGCTTGTAACCAGGGTAAACATCGGGTAACTAAGCGCAGGACCGCGCTTAGTTACCCGATGTTTACCCTGGTTACAAGCGTTAAACTAAAAAAAAAAAAAACAGCACATACTTACATTCTGGTGTCCGTCAGGTCCCTTGCCGTCTCAGCTTCCCGCACTGTGACTGCCGGCCGTAAAGTGAAAGCAGAGCACAGCGGCTGTGCTTTCACTTTCACTTTACGGCCGGCAGTCACTGAGTGCGGGAAGCAGACTGCAAGGGACCTGACGGACACCAGAATGTAAGTATGTGCTGTTTGTTTTTTTTTAGTTTAACGCTTGTAACCAGGGTAAACATCGGGTAACTAAGCGCGGTCCTGCGCTTAGTTACCCGATGTTTACCCTGGTTACCCAGGGACCTCGGCATCTTGGTCGCTGGAGAGCGGTCTGTGTGACAGCTCCCCAGCGACCACACTACAATTTACCTACGATCACGGCCAGGTCATATCGCAGGTCGTGATCGTAGGTAAATCGTATAGTGTGACGGTACCCTAAGTGTTACCCGTTAAGGGGATCCTTGTCGCTTCCAGGCATGGAATTACCCTTCCCATGAGGAAGACAATATCACTGTAACAACCGAATTCCTGGGGTGTTACATATGCTCACATGGATGATCCTTCTGACAGATTCTCTTTAATAAACTGTAGTTGAATTGTTGAAATGACCTTTCTCCCTTCAGAGAGAGCTCTGGTCACATGCTTCCACAGGAAACGCTGTACTGTGTCAAGCACAGGACCAGAAGCTAGGCCGTCTACAAGGAAGTGGTAAACACTAGCGGCGTATACAACTATATTAGTACACTATATATTTTACAATTTATGAGTAATTTATGATTATTTTTATGGCAGAAATTCTTATAATAATATAATAATGAATTTTTGAAGTCAGGGGAGCAGTTAGTCAAGGACATAACGCGCCACAATTTTTGGAATGGATATAGTTACAGAAATCACATTGGACCAGCCACATTGTACTTTATTGCCCCTATTTTTAATGTATCTCCTGTCATTGAAATGGGTCATGATTGGCAAGTGTTTATTTCAATCATCAGTTCTTTGTTATTGCCATGTCATGGTTACATTGCCTCAATCACTATCTAATCCAGGTCTTGTATGTTTGAGAACAATAGCTCCTTGCTATATAATAGTTGTTTAATACAAAATAAGTTTAAAGTGAACCTCCACATTGCACAAATACACATTTATATAATACTAGATGGCAGCCCGATTCTAAAGAATCGGGAGTCTAGAATCCATATATACTTTATTTATTCAAATGTAAGAATAATACAATTAATAAATAATAGTAAGAAAGAACAAAAAATGGCTGCACTCACCAGCTCTTGACAATTCTTGTTATTTAAGGTACAGTTACACAGGATCCATGAACATGCTTATGAGGGGAGGGATGAAAGACATCAGACGACAACTTGGACTCTGTGTCATTAGTATACTTAACAGTGTCCATGCGCTTGCATCTATCCTCTGTACTCTTGTTAGCACGCTGTTTGCGCTTACGTGCGGCATCGGCGTCTTTTTGCTCTGCATTATTAGTATACTTTCTATCAGACCTAATCTTACGTGCGCCATCAGCAGCTTTGGGCTCTGTGTCATTAGTATCCTTACTATTAGAGCTCATGTTGGCTAAGCTAAACAGCTTTAAGCGTGGTGGTGGCAAACAACAGGTTAATAAGAGGCAGTGTCAGGTAGTAGGAAAATAGCCAGTTAATAATAGGCAATAGTTCTTTGCAGGAATGCAGATATTAATAAATAGGCAGTTTATATTGCAGAGAAATTGCTTGGCAATAATGGACAATGTCCTTATGTGGCAAATAATAGAGCAATATACCCAATGTGGCAAAGAAGAGGTTAATAAACGGCAGTCTCTCAGTATAACAGTCAGTGAATAATAGGCAGTATATGGAGAAAACACCAAACAAAAGTTCAAAATTGGTGTGAAAATGTCACTGAACCACTTCACAACTAAATATATATAGTTTTGGTAAATGGTATTATCATTTTTTTGACGAAATTCGGCAGGAGCTTGAAGAGCAACGTCACTGGGCCCGCCTCCACGCAGTAGAAACTTGCTGTGAGGTAAAAATTCAAAAATCACACCAAAATGGCGGGCGGAGTGTGTCACAGTACGGCACGTTTCTGATTGGTCGCTCGCAGCAGGCGGCAACCAATCAGACACTGGACACTGTTGACGTCACTTATCTCTGGACATTAGCTCCGGACATTAGCTCCGGACATTAGCTCCGGACCTTAGCTCCGGACATTAGCTCCGGACAAAGCCACGGAAGTTGGCACAAATTGCAGGAAGTAGTATTCTAGGCAATTAATCTCCAGACATTAGCTCCGGACATTAGCTCCGGACATTAGCTCCGGACAAAGCCACGGAAGTTGGCACAAATTGCAGGAAGTAGTATTCTAGGCAATTATATATTAGACAACTGGTGACATAATTTGTTACAATGTCATTTTGATAATCACCTATAGTAGTTTTACAAACCTGTGAGCAGAATACAGACTATTATTTATTGCAATCTCACAAATTGCAGACACTGGCTTTCATACGATTGTGTTTGCAAAACGCCATACTGGAAATCTCCAGAAAATGTGAACTTTCCTACAACTCAACGGGTCATTATTAATGGACTCCAAGAACTAGTGAATGCATTTCTAATATGATACTTGATATTTTCAAATCCCTTTTATATTACTTAATCAGAATCTAAAGTGCAGCATCAGTTTAGCTCTTAGTCCAGAAATGAGAGGAAAATACAGGCATCAGCATAAAATAATGATTTTACCACTAAGGCTTTTGCAGTAACATCTGTATTATGACCTTTATTTAAAAACACAAAGAAAAGCTAAATGAATTTTCCTGTTTGACAAGAGTGAGACAGGTATTAATTCTATCATCTGTGATTTAAGTGCAATAATTACAGCTCTCACAGTGACATTTCCCTGTATCCAGCCATGACATGATTGCTATTTTCTGCTGCCGACATCTTCTCCTCTTTATTCTCAGGCAATCAGCAGTAGGGAGGAGACATCAAAAGAAAGATGTATCTGAAGGACCTTAGATCAGAGGTCCCCAACTCCAGTCCTCAAGGCCCACCAACAGGTCATGTTTTCAGGATTTCCTTTGCATTGCACAGGTGATGCAATTATTACCTGGGCAAAACTAAGGAAATCCTGAAAACATGACATGTTGGTGGGCCTTGAGGACTGGAGTTGGGGACCTCTGCCTTAGATGACCAGCAAAAATTACCATTTTCCTTCCTAATCATTCTGCATAGGATATTTTTCACTTGGATGAAGTCACTGACTGTCCTTGTTCTATCTAAAAGCAGATGCCTAGCAAGAACTGTCTGGGGCAGACGATACGTTCCTCAGATGTAATTGATTTGGGCGGCAGAGCTTTTATTCTGACAGCTGCCTTTGTTCCCATTTTTTTTTCTGTCCATAAGTGAATAGGAAAATAACTATCACAGACTAGACAATTACTCCTTCTCTATAGCAGCCGAAGATGTTTGTTATGAGTTATGACTGCATTCTGATGTCAGACGCTATCCTCTATTGCATTGTGTCAAGCCATTAAATGGTCTGTCAGTAGTAGGAAAATAGACATTTGGAAACTTAACTTAGGTCTCATTGCTGAAAGTATGATATACAGTGGGGCAAAAAAGTATTTAGTCAGTCAGCAATAGTGCAAGTTCCACCACTTAAAAAGATGAGAGGCGTCTGTAATTTACATCATAGGTAGACCTCAACTATGGGAGACAAACTGAGAAAAAAAAATCCAGAAAATCACATTGTCTGTTTTTTTAACATTTTATTTGCATATTATGGTGGAAAATAAGTATTTGGTCAGAAACAAAATTTCATCTCAATACTTTGTGATATATCCTTTGTTGGCAATGACAGAGGTCAAACGTTTTCTGAAAGTCTTCACAAGGTTGCCACACACTGTTGTTGGTATGTTGGCCCATTCCTCCATGCAGATCTCCTCTAGAGCAGTGATGTTTTTGGCTTTTCGCTTGGCATCACGGACTTTCAACTCCCTCCAAAGGTTTTCTATAGGGTTGAGATCTGGAGACTGGTTAGGCCACTCCAGGACCTTGAAATGCTTCTTACGAAGCCACTCCTTCGTTGCCCTGGCGGTGTGCTTTGGATCATTGTCATGTTGAAAGACCCAGCCACGTTTCATCTTCAATGCCCTTGCTGATGGAAGGAGGTTTGCACTCAAAATCTCACGATACATGGCCCCATTCATTCTTTCATGTACCCGGATCAGTCGTCCTGGCCCCTTTGCAGAGAAACAGCCCCAAAGCATGATGTTTCCACCACCATGCTTTACAGTAGGTATGGTGTTTGATGGATGCAACTCAGTATTCCTTTTTTCCTTGGTTTCATCAGACCATAGGACATTCTCCCAAAACTCCTCTGGATCATCCAAATGCTCTCTAGCAAACTTCAGACGGGTCCGGACATGTACTGGCTTAAGCAGTGGGACACGTCTGGCACTGCAGGATCTGAGTCCATGGTGGCGTAGTGTGTTACTTATGGTAGGCCTTGTTACATTGGTCCCAGCTCTCTGCAGTTCATTCACTAGGTCCCCCCGCGTGGTTCTGGGATTTTTGCTCACCGTTCTTGTGATCATTCTGACCCCACGGGGTGGGATTTTGCGTGGAGCCCCAGATCGAGGGAGATTATCAGTGGTCTTGTATGTCTTCCATTTTCTAATTATTGCTCCCACTGTTGATTTCTTCACTCCAAGCTGGTTGGCTATTGCAGATTCAGTCTTCCCAGTCTGGTGCAGGGCTACAATTTTGTTTCTGGTGTCCTTTGACAGCTCTTTGGTCTTCACCATAGTGGAGTTTGGAGTCAGACTGTTTGAGGGTGTGCACAGGCGTCTTTTTATACTGATAACAAGTTTAAACAGGTGCCATTACTACAGGTAATGAGTGGAGGAAAGAGGAGACTCTTAAAGAAGAAGTTACAGGTCTGTGAGAGCCAGAAATCTTGATTGTTTGTTTCTGACCAAATACTTATTTTCCACCATAATATGCAAAAAAAATGATAAAAAAACAGACAATGTGATTTTCTGGATTTTTTTTTCAGTTTGTCTCCCATAGTTGAGGTCTACCTATGATGTAAATTACAGACGCCTCTCATCTTTTTAAGTGGTGGAACTTGCACTATTGCTGACTGACTAAATACTTTTTTGCCCCACTGTATGTTTCTCATAGGATATGTTTAATCGAACCCTGTTTTCGAATAGACTAAAGGTAAAATGTAGCCTCGGAATAAAAAAGGCAGAGTGTACCCTCTGATTAACTCCACAACAATGGCTACACATTCATGGCTACTTGGAGTTATGAGTCACCTGAGGCCCTGTTCACACTGGCATTTTTTAGATTTAAGGCAGAGGTTTCAGAGGTCTGGCATAGTCGGTGGCAAGAATAGCACTTTCTCAACACTACTCCAAAAATAGTCAACCTGACAGATCCCATTTTTTGTTCACTAGGTCTATCAGGATGTGATGGGATGGCATAGGTGGCATGGTTCTGTTACAATTAGGAACCATGGCGCTAATGTGAGTAGAAAATTGCCTTTCGAACTTAACCCCTGATGCTTTACATTTTGCAGAGACATTAACCCCTTCATGACCCAGCCTATTTTGACCTTAAAGACCTTGCCGTTTTTTGCAATTCTGACCAGTGTCCCTTTATGAGGTAATAACTCAGGAACGCTTCAACGGATCCTAGCGGTTCTGAGATTGTTTTTTCGTGACATATTGGGCTTTATGTTAGTGGTAAATTTAGGTCAATAAATTCTGCGTTTATTTGTGATAAAAACGGAAATTTGGCGAAAATTTTGAAAATTTTGCAATTTTCACATTTTGAATTTTTATTCTGTTAAACCAGAGAGATATGTGACACAAAATAGTTAATAAATAACATTTCCCACATGTTTACTTTACATCAGCACAATTTTGGAAACAAAATTTTTTTTTGTTAGGAAGTTATAAGGGTTAAAATTTGACCAGCGATTTGTCATTTTTGTCAAATTTACAAAACCATTTTTTTTAGGGACCACCTCACATTTGAAGTCAGTTTGAGGGGTCTATATGGCTGAAAATACCCAAAAGTGACACCATTCTAAAAACTGCACCCCTCAAGGTACTCAAAACCACATTCAAGAAGTTTATTAACCCTTCAGGTGCTTCACAGCAGCAGAAGCAACATGGAAGGAAAAAATGAACATTTAACTTTTTAGTCACAAAAATTATCTTTTAGCAACAATTTTTTTATTTTCCCAATGGTAAAAGGAGAAACTGAAACACGAAAGTTGTTGTCCAATTTGTCCTGAGTACGCTGATACCTCATATGTGGGGGTAAACCACTGTTTGGGCGCACGGCAGGGCTTGGAAGGGAAGGAGCGCCATTTGACTTTTTGAATCAAAAATTGGCTCCACTCTTTAGCGGACACCATGTCACGTTTGGAAAGCCCCCGTGTGCCTAAAAATTGGAGCTCCCCCACAAGTGACCCCATTTTGGAAACTAGACATCCCAAGGAACTTATCTAGATGCATAGTGAGCACTTTGAACCCCCAGGTGCTTCACAAATTGATCCGTAAAAATGATAAAGTACTTTTTTTTCACAAAAAAATTCTTTTAGCCTCAATTTTTTCATTTTCACATGGGCAACAGGATAAAATGGATCCTAAAATGTGTTGGGCAATTTCTCCTGAGTACACCAATACCTCACATGTGGGGGTAAACCACTGTTTGGGCACATGGTAAGGCTCGGAAGGGAAGGAGCGCCATTTGACTTTTTGAATGAAAAATTATTTCCATCGTTAGCGGACACCATGTCGCGTTTGGATAGCTCCTGTGTGCCTAAACATTGGCGCTCCCCCACAAGTGACCCCATTTTGGAAACTAGACCCCCCAAGGAACTTATTTAGATGCCTAGTGAGCACTTTAAACCCTCAGGTGCTTCACAAATTGATCTGTAAAAATGAAAAAGTACTTTTTTTTCACAAAAAAATTATTTTCGCCTCAATTTTTTCATTTTCACATGGGCAGTAGGATAAAATGGATCATAAAATTTGTTGGGCAATTTCTCCCGAGTACGCCGATACCTCATATGTGGGGGTAAACCACTGTTTGGGCACTCGGCAGGGCTCGGAAGGGAAGGCGCGCCATTTGACTTTTTGAATGGAAAATTAGCTCCAATTGTTAGCGGACACCATGTCGCGTTTGGAGAGCCCCTGTGTGCCTAAACATTGGAGCTCCCCCACAAGTGACCCCATTTTGGAAATTAGACCCCCCAAGGAACTTATCTAGATGCATATTGAGCACTTTAAACCCCCAGGTGCTTCACAGAAGTTTATAACGCAGAGCCATGAAAATAAAAAATAATTTTTCTTTCCTCAAAAATGATTTTTTAGCCTGGAATTTCCTATTTTGCCAAGGATAATAGGAGAAATTGGACCCCAAATATTGTTGTCCAGTTTGTCCTGAGTATGCTGATACCCCATACGTGGGGGTAAACCACTGTTTGGGCGCACGGCAGGGCTCGGAAGGGATGGCACGCCATTTGGCTTTTTAAATGGAAAATTAGCTCCAATCATTAGCGGACACCATGTCACGTTTGGAGAGCCCCTGTGTGCCTAAACATTGGAGATCCCCCAGAAATGACACCATTTTGGAAACTAGACCCCCAAAGGAACTAATCTAGATGTGTGGTGAGGACTTTGAACCCCCAAGTGCTTCACAGAAGTTTATAACGCAGAGCCATGAAAATAAAAAAAAAAAATTATTTTCTCAAAAATGATCTTTTAGCCTGCAATTTTTTATTTTCCCAAGGGTAACAGGAGAAATTTGACCCCAAAAGTTGTTGTCCAGTTTCTCCTGAGTATGCTGATACCCCATATGTGGGGGTAAATCACTGTTTGGGCACATGCCGGGGCTCGGAAGTGAAGTAGTGACGTTTTGAAATGCAGACTTTGATGGAATGCTCTGTGGGCGTCACGTTGCGTTTGCAGAGCCCCTGATGTGGCTTAACAGTAGAAACCCCCCACAAGTGACCCCATTTTGGAAACTAGACCCCCAAAGGAACTTATCTAGATGTGTGGTGAGCACTTTGAACCCCCAAGTGCTTCATAGAAGTTTATAATGCAGAGCCGTGAAAATAATAAATACGTTTTCTTTCCTCAAAAATAATTATTTAGCCCAGAATTTTTTATTTTCCCAAGGGTTACAGAAGAAATTGGACCCCAAAAGTTGTTTTCCAGTTTCTCCTGAGTACGCTGATACCCCATATGTGGGGGTAAACCACTGTTTGGGCACATGCCGAGGCTCGGAAGTGAAGTAGTGACGTTTTGAAATGCAGACTTTGATGGAATGCTCTGTGGGCGTCACGTTGCGTCTGCAGAGCCCCTGATGTGGCTTAACAGTAGAAACCCCCCACAAGTGACCCCATTTTGGAAACTAGACCCCGAAAGGAACTTATCTAGATGTGTGGTGAGCACTTTGAACCCCCAAGCGCTTCATAGAAGTTTATAATGCAGAGCCGTGAAAATAATAAATACGTTTTCTTTCCTCAAAAATAATTATTTAGCCCAGAATTTTTTATTTTCCCAAGGGTTACAGGAGAAATTGGACCCCAAAAGTTGTTGTCCAGTTTCTCCTGAATACGCTGATACCCCATGAGTGGGGGTAAACCACTGTTTGGGCACACGTCGGGGCTCAGAAGGGAAGTAGTGACTTTTGAAATGCAGACTTTGATGGAATGGTCTACGGGTGTCACGTTGCGTTTGCAGAGCCCCTGGTGTGCCTAAACAGTAGAAACCCCCACAAGTGACCCCATTTTAGAAACTAGACCCCCCAAGGAACTTATCTAGATATGTGGTGAGCACTTTGAACCCCCAAGTGCTTCACAGACGTTTACAACGCAGAGCCGTGAAAATGAAAAATCATTTTTCTTTCCTCAAAAATGATGTTTAAGCAAGCAATTTTTTATTTTCTCAAGGGTAACAGGAGAAATTGGACCCCAGTAATTGTTGCGCAGTTTGTCCTGAGTATGCTGGTACCCCATATGTGGGGGTAAACCACTGTTTGGGCACACGTCGGGGCTCGGAAGTGAGGGAGCACCATTTGACTTTTTGAATACGAGATTGGCTGGAATCAATGGTGGCGCCATGTTGCGTTTGGAGACCCCTGATGTGCCTAAACAGTGGTAACCCCTCAATTCTACCTCCAACACTAACCCCAACACACCCCTAACTCTAATCCCAACTGTAGCCGTAACCCTAATCACAACCCTAACCTCAACACACCCCTAACCACAACCCTAACCCCAACACACCCCTAACCCTAACCACAACCCTAATTCCAACCCTAACCCTAAGGCTATGTGCCCACGTTGCGGATTCGTGTGAGATATTTCCGCACCATTTTTGAAAAATCCGCGGGTAAAAGGCACTGCGTTTTGCCTGCGGATTTTCCGCGGATTTCCAGTGTTTTTTGTGCGGATTTCACCTGCGGATTCCTATTGAGGAACAGGTGTAAAACGCTGCGGAATCCGCACAAAGAATTGACATGCTGCGGAAAATACAACGCAGCGTTTGCGCGCGGTATTTTCCGCACCATGGGCACAGCGGATTTGGTTTTTCATATGTTTACATGGTACTGTAAATCTGATGGAACACTGCTGCGAATCCGCAGCCAAATCCGCACCGTGTGCACATAGCCTAATTCTAAAGGTATGTGCACACGCTGCGGAAAACGCTGCGGATCCGCAGCAGTTTCCCATGAGTTTACAGTTCAATGTAAACCTATGGGAAACAAAAATCGCTGTACACATGCTGCGGAAAAACTGCACGGAAACGCAGCGGTTTACATTCCGCAGCATGTCACTTCTTTTGTGCGGATTCCGCAGCGGTTTTACAACTGCTCCAATAGAAAATCACAGTTGTAAAACCGCAGTGAAATGCGCAGAAAAAAACGCGGTAAATCCGCCATAAATCCGCAGCGGTTTAGCACTGCGGATTTATCAAATCCGCAGCGGAAAAATCCGCAGAGGACCAGAATACGTGTGCACATACCGAAACCCTAACCCTAGCCCTAACCCTAACCCTACCCCTAGCCCTAACCCTACCCCTAACCCTACCCCTAACCCTACCCCTAGCCCTAACCCTAGCCCTAACCCTACCCCTAACCCTACCCCTAACCCTACCCCTAACCCTAACCCTACCCCTAACCCTAACCCTATTCTAACATTAGTGGAAAAAAAAAATTTCTTTATTTTTTTATTGTCCCTACCTATGGGGGTGACAAAGGGGGGGGGTCATTTATTATTTTTTTTATTTTGATCACTGAGATAGATTATATCTCAGTGATCAAAATGCACTTTGGAACGAATCTGCCAGCCGGCAGATTCGGCGGGCGCACTGCACATGCGCCCGCCATTTTGGAAGATGGCGGCGCCCAGGGAGAAGACGGACGGGACCCCGGCTGGATCGGTAAGTATGATGGGGTGGGGGGGGACCACGGGGGGGGATCGGAGCACGGGGGGGGGATCGGAGCACGGGGGGGGGATCGGAGCACGGAGGGGGAATCGGAGCGCGGGAGGGGTGGAACGGGGCACGGGGGGGCTGGAATGGAGCACGGGGGGGCTGGAGTGGAGCACGGGGGGGTGGAACGGAGCACCGGGGGGGGTGGATCGGAGTGCAGGGGGGGTGATTGGAGCACGGGGGGGTGATTGGAGCACGGGGGGAGCGGACAAGAGCACGGGGGGGAGCGGAGCACTGGACGGAGGGGACCCGGAGCAGTGTACCGGCCAGATCGGGGGGCTGCGGGGGTGATCGGTGGGGTGGGGGCACATTAGTATTTCCAGCCATGGCCGATGATATTTCAGCATCGGCCATGGCTGGATTGTAATATTTCACCCGTTATAATAGGTGAAATATTACAAATCGCTCTGATTGGCAGTTTCACTTTCAACAGCCAATCAGAGCGATCGTAGCCACGAGGGGGTGAAGCCACCCCCCCTGGGCTAAACTACCACTCCCCCTGTCCCTGCAGATCGGGTGAAATGGGAGTTAACCCTTTCACCCGGCCTGCAGGGACGCGATCTTTCCATGACGCCGCATAGGCGTCATGGGTCGGATTGGCACCGACTTTCATGACGCCTACGTGGCGTCATGGGTCGGGAAGGGGTTAAAGAAGCATTCTTCCTCCCATGAAAGTTTCTATACTCGTAATATATTGCAGTCATCATATTATAAAGTACTGTGTACTTGCAATTGCTAATTTTGTCTTCCTACCCAGTTAATGCTTCTCTTTTCTCTATGTAGAAACAGGACATCTCTTTTCCCTTTAAAAATCATTGATCTCATCAACTCCTGACCCGTCTGCTCCCTCCTGTCCCTCTCCTTTCCTATAGGCTTCTATGTCGAGCCTGAAAAAATGCATATAAAAATGCTATTGTGTTTTAACCCCTTAGTAACGGAGCCAATTTGAGGCTTAATGACCAGGCTAATTTTTACAATTCTGACCACTGTAACTTAATGAAGTAATAACTCTAAAATAATTCAACGCATTGCACTGATTCTGAGACTGTTTTTTCGTGACATATTGTACTTATGCTGGTGGTAAAATTTATTTGATATGACTTGTGTTTATTTATGAAAAAAAAACGGAAATATGGCGAAAAATGTTTTCCCTTAAATCAGAGAGATATATCACACAAAATAGTTAATAAATAACATTTCCCACATGTCTAACCTACAACAGCACAATTTTGGAAACAAAATTTTTTTTTTAGGAAGTTATAAGACTTAAAAGATTACCCTCAATTTCTCATTTTTACAACAAATTTACAATTCCATTTTTTTAGGGAGAACATCACATTTGAAGGCACTTTGAGGGGTGCACATGACAGAAAGTACCCAAAAGTGACACCATTCAAAAAACTGCACCACTCAAGGTGCTCAAAACCACATTCAAGAAGTTAATTAACCCTTTACGTGCTTCACAGGAACTGACGCAATGTGGAAGGAAAAAATGAACATTTAACTTTTTTTCATAAACTTTTTATTTCAGAAACAGTTTTTTTTAATTTTCACAAATGGAAAAAGAGAAAATAAACCACAAAATTTGTTGTGCAATTTCTCCTGAATACGCCAATACCCCATATGTTGGGGTAAACCACTGTTTAGGCCTATGGCAGAGCTCGGAAGGGAAGGAGCATCATTTGACTTTTTCAATGCAGAATTGGATGGAATTGAGATCGGATGCCATGTCGCGTTTGGAGAGTCCCTGATGTGCCTAAACAGTGAAAAAACCCTACAAGTGGCACCATTTTGGAAACTAAACCCCCCACGGAACTTAACTAGATGTGTGGTGACCACTTTTAACCCCCAAGTGCTTCACAGAAGCTTATAACGTAAAGGCGTAAAAATGAAAAATCATATTTTTTCCACAAAAATGATCTTTTTGCTCCCAAATTTTTATTTTCTCAAGGGTAACAGGAGAAATTAGACCCCCACTGTTGTTGTGCAATTTGTTCTGAATATGGAAATACCCTATATGTGGGGGTAAACCACTGTTTGGGTGCATGGCAGAGCTCAGAAGGGAAGGAGCGACGTTTAACCTTTTCAATGTAGAATTGGCTGGAATTGAGATCGGTCGCCATGTAGCATTTGCAGAGCCCCTGATCGGCCTAAACAGTGGAAACCCCCCACAAGTGACTCCATTTTGTAATATAGACCACCCAAGGAACTTATCTAGATGTGCGAAGAGCACTTTGAACCCCCAATTGTTTCACTAATAAAAAATCTTTTTTTTTCCACAAAAATTATCTTTTAGCCCGCAATTTTTTATTTTCCCAAGGGTATCTTGAGAAATTGGACCCAAAAAGTTGTTGTGCAATTTGTCCTGAGTATGCTGATACCCCATATGTGGGGAGGAACCACTGAGCTCGGAAGGGAAGGAGCGCCATTTTGGAATGCAGATTTTGATGGAATGGTATGCGGGCGTCATGTTGCATTTGCAGAGCCCCTGATGTGCCTAAACAGTAGAAAGCCCCCACAAGTGACCCCATTTTGGAAACTTGACCCCCCAGGAACTTATCTAGATGTGTTGTGAGAACTTTGATCCCCCAAGTGTTTCACTAAAGTCTATAACGCAGAGCTGTAAAAATAAAAAAATCTTTTTTTTCACAAAAATGTTTTTTAGCCCCCCATTTTTTATTTTTATAAGGGTAACAGGAAAAAATGGACCACAAAAGTTGTTGTCCAATTTGTACTGAGTATGCTGATACCCCATAAGTGGGGGTAAACCACTGTCTGGGTGCATGTTGGGGCTCGGAAGGGAAGTAGTGACGTTTTGGAATGCAGACTTTTATGGAATGGTCTGCGAGCATCATGTTGCATTTGCAGAGCCACTGATGTGCCTAAACAGTAGAAACCCCCACAAGTGACCTGATTTTGGAAACTAGACCCCCCAAGGAACTTATGTAGATGTGAGAACTTTGAACCCCCAAGTGTTTCACTAAAGTTTGCAACGCAGAGCTGTGAAAGTAAAAAATCATTTTTTTCCCACAAAAATGTTTTTTAGCCCCCAATTTTTTATTTTCACAAGTGTAACAGGAGAAATTGGACTGCAAAAGTTGTTGTCCAATTTGTCTTGAGTACACTAATATGTGGGGGTAAACCATTGTATGGGCGCACAGCAGAGCTCGGAAGGGAAGGGGCACCATTTTACTTTTTCAACGCCGAATTGTCTGTAATTGAGATCATTCACCATGTCGCGTTTGGAGAGCCCTTGATGTGCCTAAACAGTGGAAACCCCCCAATTCTAACTCCAACCCTAACCCCAACACACTTCTAACCCTAATCCCAACCCTAACTATAACCCGAACCACACCCCTAGCCCCAACACACCCCTAACCCTAATCCCAACCCTAACCACAACCCTAACCCCAATAAACCCCTAACCCCAACACACCCCTAACTATAATCCTAACCACAAACCTAACCCTGACACACCCCTAACCTTAATCCCAACCCTAACCCTAATCCCAACAGTAAACGCAATCCATACCCTAACCCTAACCCCAATTCCAGCCCCAACTCTAACCTTAACTTTAGCTCAACTCACTTTAGCCCAACTCTAACCCTAATGCAAAAATGGAAATAAATATTTTTTTTTATTTCATTATTGTTCCCTAAGTAAGGGGATGATAAAGGGTTTTTTTTATTTTACTATTTTTTTTTAATTTTGATCACTGTGATAGGGTCTATCACAATGATCAAAATGAACCAATAGGAAAAATCTATTGTTGCCGAGTGCCGGCCGGCAGATCTCGGCAGGCGCATGCTCGGCAGGCGCCCGGCATTTTCTTACCGGAATAAGACACTGGCAGCCGTGGAGGGAAGCAGAGCAGATTGCTATTGCATACTTTGGTGCATATACCTGCAGAAGAAAAAATGCAGTGTTTTTTCATATTATTATTTATTCATATAGCACCATTGATTCCATGGTGCTGTACATGAGAAGGGGTTACATACAAATTACAGATATCACTTACAGTAAGCAAACTAACAATTACAGACTGATACAGAGGGGCGAGGACCCTGCCCTTGCGGGCTTATATTCTATATATGAACATGTTCTACAGAGTTATTCTCATCAATTATGTGTATAGCATATCCAGAGGACCCACACCTATCTGAGAATGGGACACTGTCGTTGGAGATGTGGCCATACACAAGTGCCTGTTTTTTTCTAAATTTATAGACAGAATTGTTAATGGAATAGTATACTAATATACTAATATATTAAACAAATTTATAAAACAACCTTACCAGCTATTGTCTACCAGAATTGTGCAAAGGTTAAATTTGTAGGAATTCACAAAACATATTTGAACAAGTTGCGATTTGCTTTACGTTTATCACCAACAATGCCAGCCACCAGAAAACTGTATCAGCCAGACACAGCACATATGCTCTTGGGTGTGGCTGGGTGGGCTTTTCCATAATGCTTTGCTATCATATCACATAGTATAACACTGCCAATCAGGAGGGACTGTTATAGCCTATACAAAAGCAGAGGCATATGTGGCGCCCCAGGGTCCTGGTCGTCACAGTGGTATTGCTTTCCTCTCGGGGAGAGTGATGCTACGTTTGAAGGCAAAGAAGGATAACTGCATCCAAGTATCACAAACGTGCAACTCATTTCACACTCCAGACCACCAGGGGGAGCTTCTGCTCCTATTTATTAGGTCACTCCATATATATATATATATATATATATATATATCTGGTAGTCTGTAGGGAAAGTGAGGTCAGTTCCAGACAGAAGTGAGTTCCTGACAGAGCTCCAGACAGGAGTTCTGGAGGGAGTTTCAGACAGTAGTCTGAGGAGGACAGAAGGTCAAAGGAGCTGTGCATGCCCTCAGAGCTGCAGCTCCCAGAAAGAAACAATGGAAGGCAGAATTGTATTGCAGCGAGTGTGAGGGAAGTCGAAGCAAAGGAGAGGATACCAGAAGCGGACCAGCCCCGCTCAAGCTGTCTCCTTCTGAGGCGCAACATCCCGGTAGCCGGAACACCGAGGGAGTAAGGACCTCTATGCCTTATGTGACAAAACACTCTGGGATCGACTTTGCTGGGGTCAAAGGACACGTGGTTTGTGCATTGAATCTGAGGCGTACAGCAGGTTTCTGAGCAGGCTGACCTCAGGTCAGATTTATTAACGTGAAAGCAACACAAAAAACAAAACATAAAAATAAATCCTAGCCTGTCCGGCACTTACTAAACAAATACGTTGCTATCTCAACAACTGGGGGGGCTTCTCCCACCCAGCTAACATCACACAATTCTTGAGCAGAGCTCTTCACTCACATTTGTCTCACACAGGCAGGCAATCTGTGTGCCCCAGGCAGACACTGGAAACACCCAGCTGGTCATCTTTTATTCCTGCAATCATTAACCCATTAGCACCCTGAAGATACTGAGTGGCCTAATTCACATAGGACAAACACCTGGGCGAGATATATCTGCCTCCAACTACCACACCAGCATGAGTCTTACATATCCCCCCCCCCTTGCTCAGACCACTCCGGTCGAGCAAGAACACTTTTGAAACAGTGCACTCGGGATAGGGCATCGGCGTTCCCCATCTGCACCATAAAAGAGTAAGCCTGCAGGGCAAGGAACCACCGGGTTACCCGAGTATTACGGTCCTTGTGGAGGTGCATCCACTTGAGAGGGGCATGGTCTGTGACCAGCCTAAACTTCCTACCAGCCAGGTAATACTTGAGGGAGTCGAGAGCCCATTTAATGGCTAGGCACTCTTTTTCAACCACCGCATACCTCTGCTCATGTACATTCAGTTTCCGACTGAGATAGAGGACCGGGTGTTCGACTCCGTCCCTCACCTGGGAAAGTACAGCTCCGACACCAGTATCAGAGGCATCAGTTTGTACCACAAACTCGCTGCTGAAATCAGGAGTCACTAGTACGGGCTGAGAGCACAAAGCCCATTTCAGGCTGTGGAAGGCCTCTTCAGCAGCTGAGGTCCATTTTACCATAACGGAACCCTTCCCCTTGGTAAGATCCGTCAAGGGAGTAGCCATGGCTGCAAAATTGGGTATGAACCGGCGATAATAGCCGGCAATCCCCAGGAAAGCCTGCACTTGTTTCTTTTTCACTGGTTGTGGCCAGCCCTGAATTGCCTGTATTTTGTCGATCTGGGGTTTAACCACTCCTCGGCCAATCACGTAGCCCAAGTATCGGGCTTCTTCAAGCCCGATGTGGCATTTCTTGGGGTTTGCCGTTAAACCTGCATCTCGCAGGTCATCAATCACCGCTTGTACCTTCTGGAGATGAGTTTCCCAGTCCATGCTGTAAATTACGATGTCATCCAGGTAGGCAGAAGCGTACTGTCTGTGAGGCCTCAAGACTCGATCCATCAATCTCTGGAACGTTGCGGGAGCTCCGTGAAGTCCAAACGGCATATAGACATACTGGAACAGACCTTCCGGTGTAGCAAATGCCGTCTTCTCTCTGGCCGCCTCGGCCAGAGGAATCTGCCAGTACCCCTTTGTTAAATCCAGGGTCGTAATGTATCGGGCTTTACCAAGCCGGTCGATCAACTCATCGACCCGGGGCATAGGGTACGCATCAAATTTAGAAACTGCATTCAGTTTCCTAAAGTCATTACAAAACCGGATGGAGCCATCCGGTTTAGGTATCAACACAATTGGACTGGACCAGGCGCTGTGTGACTCCTCAATGACTCCTAAGTCCAACATTGCCATCACTTCCCGGGAGACGGCTTCACGGCGGGCTTCCGGAATCCGGTAGGGCTTCACATGAACAGTGACGCCAGGCTCTGTGACAATCTCATGTTTCACCAACTTAGTCCGGCCAGGTTTTTCGGAGAAAAACTGTCGGTTCTGTAACAAAAATTGCTTAACCTCAGATTTTTGTCGTTCTGAGAGAGTCTCAGCAACCTGCACGTCTGGTACAGTAGGTGAACAAACCGGACTGGGCAGATCCGCCGTTAGGGCAGAGCGGTCTTTCCAGGATTTTATCAGATTTACATGATAAATCTGTTCCGGTTTTCTCTTACCCGGCTGGTACACTTTATAGTTCACTTCACCAACTCTTTCTCAGACCTCAAATGGGCCCTGCCATTTCGCCAGGAATTTACTATCCACCGTAGGGATTAGGACCAACACCCTATCGCCGGGTGCAAATGTACGGACCTTAGCGCCTCTATCATAACTTTGCCTCTGGGCTCCCTGGGCCTGTAACATATGGTCCCTAACAATGGGCATGACAGCGGCAATACGATCCTGCATTTGTGTTACATGGTCGATCACCGTTTTAAAGGGAGTGACTTGACCTTCCCAGGTTTCTTTTGCGACGTCCAGCAGTCCCCGGGGACGACGGGCGTACAACAGTTCGAAAGGTGAAAACCCTGTGGAAGACTGGGGAACTTCCCTAATGGCAAACAGCAAATAGGGTAACAAGTAATCCCAGTTCTTCCCATCTTTGTCTATCGCCTTCCGGAGCATCTGTTTTAAGGTTTTGTTGAAGCGCTCAACCAGGCCATCTGTTTGAGGGTGATAGACAGACGTACGCAACGGGTCTATTTGTAAGAGCCTGCAGAGCTCCTTCATTACCCTCGACATAAAGGGAGTCCCCTGGTCGGTGAGTATCTGTTTTGGAATTCCCACCCGACTAAACACTTGTACCAATTCCTTGGCGATCGTCTTGGTAGCTGTGTTACGCAAAGGGACGGCTTCCGGGTAACGAGTGGCATAGTCCATGATGACGAGGATATGTTGGTGCCCACGTGCGGATCGGGGAAGGGGCCCAACCAAATCCATCCCAATTCTCTCAAAAGGGACCCCGATGATAGGAAGGGGTACCAAAGGGCTACGGAACTGAGATTTAGGGGCCGCGATTTGGCACTCTGGACAGGACTCACAATAGTTACGCACATCACAATGTATTCCAGGCCACACAAAACAATGCAATATCCTTTCTGTGGTTTTCTGTACCCCCAGATGCCCCCCCCCCATTATATGTCCGTGGGCCAAATCCAGTACCTTCCGCCGATAAGGTTTGGGTACCACTAACCGTTGCACTGTGTCTTCCCCTTTTTTTTCTACCTGGTAGAGCAAATCATTTTCAAGAACCATATACGGGTACGCTAGCCTAGTGTCAGGTTCTACGGGTACCCCATCTATCATTTTTACATTTTTCCTAGCCGGAGTTAGGGTAGGATCTTTCATTTGCTCGCTGTGGAAGTCATCCACCTGGACTCCCAAATCTGGCAGGCAGGGTGCCGGATGGCTGTCTGCCTCCGCCTCTCGCTGAGGTTCCTCAGTTTCCTCTGTTTCCCCCGTCATGACGGAGAAGGGGTACTGAAGGTTAGATTCACCAACCTCCCCAGCAACATCTTCCTGTGGGGTCTCCTCTAGGGACTCGGGACCTCCAGATGGCATGGGAGAAGATTCACGGGTACAGCTACCGTGAAGGAGCAACTGATTCTCCCACAACTGCCAGAAATAGGGAAAATCCCTGCCCAGGATTACATCCTGTAACAATGCGGGGACGAGTCCCACTTTGTGCTGCACTGACCCATAGGGAGTAGAAATCCATATGACCGCTGTTAAGTACGAGCGGGTGTCACCATGCACACACGTCACAGAAAACTTGTCAGACGGACCAGACGGAAGTGCCACCAGACTTGCTTTCACCAGAGTCACCACACTTCCAGAGTCTAGTAATGCCACAACATTTTTCCCATCAACAGATAATTCACACAGGTGTTTCACTGTATCATTTTGACCCGCATTCACACTCACTAGCTGTGTAACCAAAGACATGCGTTTTCTAGAGTCTATAACGTCGCACTGCATGGGTTCAGCGGTAACAGGACAGTTCGCAGAAACATGACCCTTCTCATGGCAGCGGAAACACCTAACAGGTCCCCTACTGAGACCACCGTCCAATACTCTTGGTCTCGGAGTGCGAGCAGTCCCGGACTCCTCCCCCACAGTTTTAAGCGATTTTCCTTCACCCGTGGTCCCTGGAACAGTCTTACCGGTTCCACGAGGAGGAGGCACAGACCGGGGGTTGGCGGTGTCGTCGGGAAGTCCTTCTGCCACGGAATAACGCTCGACCAACTCCACAAGTTGATCCGCTGTCGTGGGATTTCCTTGGCTTACCCACCTTTTCAGCGCTGGGGGTAGTACTCTCAGGTACTTGTCCAGGACAACCCGCTGGATTATTTCGGGTATTGTCAGTACCTCGGGTTGCAGCCATTTCTTTGTCAAGTAGATCAGATCGAACATCTGAGACCGCGCCGGTTTATCTTGCTGGTATGTCCACTGATGTGCCCTCTGTGCACGGACAGCCGTCGTCACACCCAGCCGGGCCAGGATCTCAGCTTTCAGCTTCTCAAAGTCCTGAGCGACCTCCGGGTCCAAATCATGGTAAGCTTTTTGGGCCTCGCCGGAGAGAAACGGGGCAATCAAATCGGCCCATCGTGCCTTCGGCCACTTCTCTCTCAATGCCGTCCGCTCAAACGTTGTCAGGTATGCCTCGACGTCATCTTCTGCAGTCAGCTTTTGCCAGTATCGACTCACATGGATCCTTCTGGACTCTGCTTCCGGGTCAGCGTCAGGCATGCTCACCAGGCGCTGCGCCACCGGTTGGAGAAGTTGGCGGTCTGCAACCGTCATGTCCAGTAACTCCTTCAGCTGTGCGGCCATCAAGCGATTAGCTTCGTGCTGTGCGGCAGTGGCCTGCTGCTGTACGGCAGTGGACTGTACTAAGGCTTTCACCACGTCTTCCATGCTGTCGCCTGTGCCACGGTATGCCCGCGTTCTCCACCACAATGTGACAAAACACTCTGGGATCGCCTTTGCTGGGGTCAAAGGACACCTGGTTTGTGCATTGAATCTGAGGCGTACAGCAGGTTTCTGAGCAGGCTGACCTCAGGTCAGATTTATTAACGTGAAAGCAACACAAAAAACAAAACATAAAAATAAATCCTAGCCTGTCCGGCACTAACTAAACAAATACGTTGCTATCTCAACAACTGGGGGGCTTCTCCCACCCAGCTAACATCACACAATTCTTGAGCAGAGCTCTTCACTCACGTTTGTCTCACACAGGCAGGCAATCTGTGTGCCCCAGGCAGACACTGGAAACACCCAGCTGGTCATCTTTTATTCCTGCAATCATTAACCCATTAGCACCCTGAAGATACTGAGTGGCCTAATTCACATAGGACAAACACCTGGGCGAGATATATCTGCCTCCAACTACCACACCAGCATGAGTCACACTTATTTCAGAGACTGGCAGGACAGCTAATTGCAGGTTAACTGTCCGCACCTACACCCAGGAGGCATGGTGACACCTACAGAGCTGGGTTATCTAGGAGACCCTATAAACAGGCTCAAGTCACCAGTCATATGGGTTTTGTCCTATCCTATATGGGGGACAGAGAGAGCGAAACATCGCATCTGTGAGACTCTTATATGAAGCCATAGGCAGTAAGTGACTACACTACCGCAGCGCAAGGGAAGGCTACTGATTTCCACCTGGACAAGGGAACTCTGGACTTGCTTCCAAACCGGCCGGACTCTGCCTGACCTGAGATCTGGTGCTCTGGACTCTGGATGCTGAAGTCTTCAGCAAAGGTAAAGAGATTGCAACTTTGTGTCCTCGTTCTTCTCTGCGCCTCTCACCATTCCACCATTTACACACAGGGAAGCCCTGGATATAATTCACCTGTGGGAAGGTATACCATCTAGCTGCCATAACATCACCCCAGCGGACCCCTTAAAGCAGTGTTGGTCACCCTGACCGAATACCACAGGTGGCGTCACGAACATAAACTTTATCCTTTTAAAGACCTTTCCCTTTTACACGGACATCCTAGGGCCACAGACCGGGTCAGCCACCGTGACATCCCCCTGTGAACCGAAGGACCCTGTATCGAGTACCCCACGGCCCTTGCGGGGCGATCTACATAGAATACAGCAGCCATTTTGAGGTGACTCTGGACTGTGGGAGACGTCACAGCTTACCTATTGAGATAGGGAGAAAATGCCATAAAACACTGAATAATTTGTACAGATAATGTGTGTTACAGCACAACACAGAAAAAAAATGGTCCATCAGTTTACCTATAGCCATATATGTGGAGGTCACTTGGAATTTACTAAGACTGTGTCTGTGTTAAATGGAATCTGTCAATAGAATCAACCCTCCTAAGCCGTCTATTTCATCATGCAGGTCATAGGAAGCTGAATAAAATTATAGAAATAGTAATGGTTTTGAGCTCACAATGTCACCAGGATAACAATACTGAGAAGGCTGTAACCGGCATTGGAACTGCTTGTGGTCACAGCTTGCTTAGACCAAAGACATGGAATAATCCTCCACACGACCATTCAGTAATAAAACTAGGTGGTCATGCGGAGGAATATCCCATGTCTTTTGAATAAAATGATAATTTGATATCTGTGGTCTTATTCCAGAGAAATCCACATTTTTCTTATATATAAATGAGCTGTTCAAAGCTATGGGAAGGACACTGATCCGCACAAGACTGCCTCCAGAACATATCATAAATAAAGGATGCATTACCAGTGCGATGTGTAATGGCCGCTCTCTGCTCTCCTGATCTCACTGCAGAACTGTGTGTGATTATAACTGACACATCTTTAGGTTCTTCTCAGTGCTTCAGTTTCCATCTCACAGACAGCCGGTGTTACAATATAGCAGAGCTGTGAGAGCTGCAGCAAATGTGTTTGTAAGGAGACAAAGTTAATTTCTCCTGTTCTGTGTTAGTTACATGTCTCACACTGGTAAAGCCCCATTTTATTTAAATAAGCTCTGAAGACAGAATCTCATGTAGATCAATATCCGACCCATAGATATTAACCCCTTTCCGACGTTGTTTATAATAATACGCCCATGTCGGAATCCCTGCCTTTGATGTGGGCTCTGGCGCTGAGCCCACATCTTTTCTGGCACATGTCAGCTGTTTTGAACAGCTAACATGTGCCTCTAACAGCCGCAAGTGGAATCGCGTTCCACCCGCGGAGGTTAATCTGTTAAATGTTTCTGTCAATCTCTGACTGCAAAGGAAATGTGGATTACATCCACGCTGCCTCAGTAATGAAATTCCAGAGGAATGATGAAGTTTAAACCACTGTTACACTTCATCACTCCTCTGGAATTTCATACTGAGGCAGCGCGGACGTAATCCACATTTCCTGTGCGGTATACTCTGTTACCTGGTGGTTGATCGACTCATGGATCTGCAGTAGCCTAAATCTATACATGCTCTGACTTTGTAATATCAGGTGAGCAGCTTTTTTGGAAGCTCTCTGGTTTATTTGTGGGATAAGACCCTATCTTGTGCTTTGTGTCTCCCTCTCTTTCAAATATTAATCTCTGACTGCGGTATATAACTTGCACTCACCTGAAGCATGCCAGAAATCCGCCCATCGGTGACTCCGTCAGACCTATGGTTGTCATTGCCAGATTGCTATAATCACCGCCCAGTTATCGGCGCTCATAACAAGTGAACATTTCTGCTGCATAGAGGGATCTGATTGTAGCAGAGGTGATCAATCAACTACAGTTTCTAGTCTCCCATGGAGACCACTGAAGCATGCAAAAAGTAAAAAGTTCTAAAAAATATTTAAAAAATAAAAAAAAATAAAAGTTCAAATCACCCCAGTTTTGCCCCATTCAAAATAAATAAAAAAAAAAATCAAATAAACACATATTTGGTATCATCGCTTTCAGAATTGCCCGATCTATCAATATAAAAAAAGAATTAACCCGATCGCTAAGCGAAAATTGGAAAAAAAGTTCAAAACGCCAGAATGAAGTTCTTTTGGTCGCCGCTACATTACAATAAAATGCAAAAGATCATATCTACACCAAAATAGTATCAATAAAAATGTCAGCTCGATGTTCAAAAAATAAGCCATCACACAGCCCCAGATTACAAAAAATAGAGATGCTACAGGTCTCTGAAAATGGCACCATTTTTTTTTTTTTTTTACTAAAGTTTGGATTTTTGCCTCACCACTTAAATAAAAAAGAACCTAGACATGTTTGGTGTCTATGAACTCATAATGACCTGGAGAATCATACTGGCAGCTCAGTTTTAGCATTTGGTGAACATGGTGAAAAAAAAAAGAAAAAAAAATTGAAATTTCATTTTTTTTTTTTCAATTTCACTGCACTTGGATTTTTTTTCCCGTTTTCAAGTACACGATATGTTAAAACCATGAAAGTTCAAAAGTACAACTCGTCCCGCAAAAAGCAAGCCCTCACATGGTAATTTTGATTGAAAAATAAAATTTTTTTATGGCTCTGGGAAAAAGGGGAGCATATCTATAAAGGGAATCTGTCAGTAGGATCATCCCTCATAAGCTGTCCATATAGACGGCTTCGTAGGGGTGATCCTACTGACAGATTCCTTTTATAGAGCTTGTAAGACATTGGCTACAGACCTAGAAGAGTTTCACGTCTTTTCAGGGCAATTCACTCTTTACCGTTTATGAGGAAATTTTATTTAACCTATATACTGTATATAAATCTTTATTTCCATAAGACCTGCATTTTACTTCTCTGTTTCTTCTACCATTTTATGGCTGCAGTTGTCATATAGATTCCCTTTATTATTTCCCATTGAAATACCAAAAAACAAATATGTCAACATTAAATGTATGTTCAGAACAAGAGCAAACATTGAGTTTTTCCTGGCTTTATTAGTAGCGTATAACCAAGACAGTGTCCTGGACTGATATGTTCACTTCATTTACGTAAATTGCCTGCTGTTTTTTTAGCATTGTGATTGCTGTTCAAGCATTCATGAAGTTGTTTCATGCAGCGATGCTGTCTAAATGGAAATGTGCTGCCCTGTAAAGTCTTAAGCATTTTCTATTTCTTCATTATTATTTCAGAAAATTGGTGTATTATGTAAAACTAGAAGCTATAGCAGTCCCTGGATCACAGTACAGTATGTCACAAAATTAATTAAAAGAAATTGACAGAAGTTAAATGTGTGATTATCTGCTTACATTGGGGTCACATGTATGAAGAGGGCATCTATAGATGGCTTAGGGGGGCAACTGTCTTAAAGGTTAGGTACAGTGCGCTTGTTTATGTTCTGTAGACAGCCCTGAATAAAAATACTTCCCCAAAGCAATAGCTGTGCTTTAAGTTTGTGTTCAACTATTTTCTATTGTGTACTGTGCAGTTGACAACAAAGTTCATGTCATTTTTAAGTGCAACATTCTGTGACAGCTATTTATTATATCGTTACTAGCTATTGAACCCATTCTACGCCCGAGTGGTGAGCATTTTTATTGGTACATTTGGAGTGCCCGCTAGGACTGAGGGGTACTCGGTACCAGGTCCGGTGGTACTTAAAGGGGTGGTCACGGTAGCGGTGACCCTGTCCGTAGCCCTGGGCGTCCAATTAAAGTGGATGAAGTGAGGTGGACAATAATGTCTATGAGGAAATATTCGTGACGCCACCTGTGGTACTCGGCCAGGGATAGCCGACGCTGCATAAAGGGGACCACTGGGGATGATGGTGTTGCAGCCTAGTTGGCATAGCTCCCCACAGGTAGAGCTTAGTCCCCAGGGCTACCGGTGCAGTTGGTAAGGATGATAGACGGTGGGGTGCAGGACTGAGGGTGCTGGAAATAAATGGAGGACACAGGGATTGCAGTTTCCTTTACCTTTTACTGGTGAAATTGCAGGTGCAGTCCAGGGCACAGGTTACAGGTGTTGATGGGGTCCAGGCAGCCTGGGAGTATCTTGGGATCCACCTAGCCAGGTGGGTTCGGAAGCCTTCCTTTTGCGCTGTGCTCTCTGTCCCTTGCTGCCTGAAGCTTTACACAAGTTCCTCTTAGCGTCTGTTTCTCCTAACCCATATGGTTGACAGCATGAGCCTTTCATGGGCACTGTCTTCTCACTGGCAGCCCCAAGCTCCTGACTTGCTATGGTGCCTCCAGATGTCAGAAGGGCCAGGAAACCTGCAATCTCCTGCCCTCTGGTTCTTGTTGCTGGGCCTCTAGTACCCGTGCAACCACAGACTCCGATGTCCGGTTCCTTTTGCACTTAATCCTGGGAAGAGCTCATTTACAGCTTCACTCCCAGTCTCTCTCCTCACATGCTTCCTCTCCCTTCACTGTCTTACATAGAAATATCTAACCCCACCTCCAGACCAGAACTTATAGGGAAGCTACCCTGAAACCAGAATTAGAGCTTCCCCTTCTGGTGTTTAGTTAGGAAGGTGTTGTATGTTTGTGTTACCTGCTAAGTGAATCCCTTCTTACTTCCAGGCATGACATCACCCCCCCCTCCATGAGTAAGATGATGCCATTGTGGCAACCGGACTCCTGGGGTGCCACACATTTATACAGAGCCTTCAATAAAATGGCACCGGAGATCACGGTATGCGCACACGCTGATTTCAGCACCATAGTAGTGCAACATCAACATAGTAGTGTGCAAGTGCCGGCTGTAGAATTCTTCAATAAAATGGCCCCCGAGTCAGCGAGTGTGAATACTGCACTATCCGGAACATTTTTTTTTCTCAAAAACACTGTGTCTGCCAATTCACATATACAGTGTCTTTATTAAAATGACAGCGGAGATCACGGTATGCGCATGCTTTGAGTCTGGCACCATTTTATTGAAATAATGTACTGCAACGTCAACATGGCAGTGTGTATGCACAGGCCATAGGGATAATGGCGATAGCCAGGGCGGGCGCAATGCTGTGATGACGCTGTAGTACAATTCTTCAATAAAATGGTGCCAGAGTCAACTTGCGCATTCCGTTATATCCGGCACCATTTTGTTGAAGACACTGTGTGTTCGCATGCACAGTGTCTTCAATCCACTGGCTCCGTAGCGCAGGATGTGCATGCACTGATCTGACGCCACACTACGCAGGCATCGCCCATCCCGGCTTCAGACAAAAGGACGCATCCACCGTTACATATAAGATAGTTTTGGCTTGTGCTCCATTTTGATTCAAAGCTTCAAATCTTCTGGAACTTGAAGCATAACGCTACATTCACACATCGGTGTGAAAAATGTCTGAGTGTTGCCCTATTTTTGTTTTGCCTGATTCATCAATTGTGGCACTTCAAATAGTAGCTAAATTTGGTGCAACTCCACTCCCCCCGTGTATTGTGTATTTTTAAGTATGTCCGTATTTTGGTGCAAATTTAGCATTAGGCTACTTTCACACTTGCGTTGTTTGGTGTACGTCGCAATGCGTCGTTTTGGAGAAAAAAACGCATCCTACAAATGTGCCCGCAGGATGCGTTTTTTCTCCACAGACTTGTATTACCGACGCATTGCGATGTATGGCCACACGTCGTATCCGTCGTGCGATGGATGCGTCGTGTTTTGGTGGCCACGACGCACAAAAAAAGTTCAATGTAATATTTTTTTGTGCGTCGAGTCCGCCACTTTTGACCGCGCATGTACATAAGTCCTCATGGTTTGGCAAGTGAATGTAAATAAGCTGCAATACCAGGCACAGCCACTATAAAAAGTACTGTCCAGTAATGCCTGGAAAACAGTGTAGGGGACAAGTGCTGTCATTCAGTTGATCGTCGATGGTCCCGAGAGTTAAACCCTACAGACGTGCAAATCAATATTGTAGCCCCTTATAGCCACTTTAATAAACTGGGTTCTGGCCAAGAGGTTGGACATGAAAACTACATCTGATAATTAGTTTCCAAATTTGCATCAACTATGAAAAAAAATAAAAAAGGGTTCTTACATTTCAAGACTGATTAATGGCCGTAGACTACTATATGTATTCATATAGAGAAAAACAAGGTTATAAAGTCATTTTTATGTGGGGAGGTACACACACAATAGGGGAGCGGGTGTAAAGTAGAGCAGGGTGGTACTCGTGGGTGAGGTAGTCGTCTTCCGCTCCCCGGCATGCTACATGAAAATGGGAGTCCTGGCTGGGTGTGTGTGTGGTTGTGTTGCTGCTGTGGACACATTAAAGGTTAGCTCTGCCATAATTTGTTCTGTGCCAGATGTTCTTAAACCCATGATGAGGAAACCAGATAAGTTTGTAAAAATAAAGTCCTTTTTACTGAAAATGAAACTCATGTACAGGGGGTATCAGGAAATAAGCTTGCTGTTTTCTGCTGCACAATACAGAGGCACATTCTTATTGGTTCTCGACGGCGGCACAATGTTCGTGGTGAACGTTACTGATGAACAACAGGACACATTGGGTAACTCTATCTTACTGGTACAGGCCACATGAGCCAATACATTTAGCTGTGATCACTGCACCCTAGCTGCACTTGTGTAAGGGATGTCTCACTAGCTACTATCTTACTGACGTGCCCCAGCCTGGCTGATCTTGCCTTCCTCCATGGCTGATTTCAAGGTCTAGCTAATATTACTCATTCCTTTAGCTTTTCCAGAAGTTAAGTGCCCCAAACTATCCCGCCGTGAGGAACTGCCACCACTGAAGTTTGCTTGCTGAAACTTTCTCCCTTTTTCTTTTCGCTTCTCACACAAACACATCAATGATGATAGTCTTCCTCTGATGGTGTCTTTTCTTCTCTCTTGCTTACTAACAAATAACTCCTGACAAGGAACACAGGTCCCTAATCCCCATCCCCAACTATGGGCCTGCCCTACAGTTAACCCTGTCACCCCTGACTAAATAGAACTGCAGCCTCCAGGAGGATAAAACATGCAATGCGGTATATTTTCATACATTTAAAACAATAGAGGGGTGTTACACCATCTTCTCCACCTGTACATGGGGAGTAGCACCAAGTTAGATGCCAATTCAGGAGTGGAACGGATTAGACGTGAGCAGTAATATGAGAGGATGCTGGTGCACTGCCAAATACACAGCTGGTATGTATAGATACCTTTATTAAAAGTATTCAGGATCACAAACTGGTATCTATATCAAATGCTTATTGAAGTAAGTTTTTGGAAGGAAAATTACCTGGGTTGGATTTTTTGTGTCTCATTTTACACAAGCAAGGCTATAGAATATTAAGTTATGTGGCTCTACTGAAACCATGAAGTCAAGTCCAATGTGTGCGTTACTAATGGAATCATATAATTTTACTGTTCTCATTTTTTATGTCAGTTTCACTGCTTTCTCATGCAAAGTATTTGTTTTCGTGTAGCTCAAGTTTAGCAGCATCTGCAGCATAACGCAAACACATCCCACAAGGTTGTGTTAAATGACCAATTAAGAAGCAATACTTGTAGCTGATTATTTTACACCACCATATGCTTGGTATTTCCATAAGCAGATGTACATTTAGTAGTTTTGTTTGGAACATGTACATTGTTTCGTGTAAATGCAGATTTTGTGAAGGAACTATTTGTACTGGAACTGGATGGTGCGTAGAACATTTCCTATTAGTTCTGTTTACTCTTCCGCTTTGGACGATTCGGAGTGAGCAATAAATGAAAGTAAATTGGGGTTATGTAAAGATTTATTACTATAGTGCGAAATCCTGTAGCGCGTTGTCTTCCTGCTGCAGGGGACTAGTTTAGATTCCAGGTGATAGTAAATGTCAGGCAGTGAGTGGCAGTAAATGACATTGCTTCTGAATTAATGTTTTCTAAATAGACCAGTTCAGATTATATGGCATGCGTAGAGCTTGTGTTGGCCTCAGATGTGTTCTCTGGCAGCTATCATTCTTGCAGAGTGTGATTTGTATAAACAGCTGATGACTGTTTAAGTGGCGAATATCCTAAGGAATTTCTCGATAAGAAGAAATGCTGGAGATGTGCTTGCTAAATTGCCCTGAGCTCTGGTGTACTTGGGTATTATATCTATTGGTTAAATCAATGACCACTAAGCTTTTCACCCAAACAGAATTATGAGTGCGTCGGGTTGCTCCTGTCACTGTTCCTGAAACAACAATGTACTTATAAAAATTGATGACATATGCTTGGAAAGTAGACCGCCAAGAGCCACTGAAGATGTGAGCTTGAAACCGGCTCACTTATCTTCCACTTATCTTGACAATTCTTTCAATTTCAACACAGCTCACCTGCGCCTATCCACTTTCTTAGTTGGTTCACCTATAAAAATGTATCCATACACACATAAAGGCAACAGGCATTATATTGGTACTAAGCAACCTGTATCTATATAACAGGATGTATGTATGCAGTGTGCAAAGGCTTTCAACATGTGTTGAAAAATGCATCTAAGTAAGAATGATTTAAAAAATAGAAGTGTTAATAGTTTATTTTCATCAACTAACAAAATGTAAAGTGAATGAACAAAAGAGAAGTCTAAATCGAATCAATATTTGGTGTGATCACCCTTTACCTTCACAGCAGAGTCATTTCTTCTAAGGACACTTGCACAGAGTTTTTGAAAGAACTTAGCAAGGCGGTAGTTTCAAATATCTTGGAAAATTAACCACAAATCTTCAGTGCTTAACCAAATACTTCTGTCTCTTCATTTAATCCCAGAAAGACTTGAAGATGTTAAGATCGGGGCTCTGTGGGGGTCATATCATCACTTTCAGAACTCTTTGCTCTACTTTATGCTGAAGATAATTCTTAATGACATTGGCTGTATGTTTGGGGTTGTGTCCTGCTGCAGATTAAATTTGGAGCCGATCAGCCGCCTTCTTGATAGTATTGCATGATGGATAAATTCCTGCCTGTATTTCTCATTAAACTTCCACCATGCTTCACTATTGCCAGCAGGCATGCATTATTGTACTGCTTTGCAGTTCTTATGCAAACAATTGCTTATGTTACAGCCATTTTTCTGTGCCCAAGTTCCAATATTTTTATGCAAAGTTAAGTAGCCTGGCCTTTTCCATGTTGATGGTATGGCTTTTAAGCTATATTTTTTCTATGAAGACCCCATCTGGCTAGACTTCCTAAAGTAGATGAATCCCACTGATTGTTGTCAGTTCTGAGCTGATGGTGCTGCTGGACATCTTCTATTTTTGAAGGGAAGTAAGCATGTTGTGTTTTTCATGAACTGTACTACATTTCCAGGACCAACCACTAAGTCTACAGTCCTCAACATAGTCCATTGATTGGTGCTTCTTCAAAAAAGCTTGAACAGCACATATTGAAACCCTGGTCTGCTTTAAATTTTTGCCTGGGGGAGACCTTTCTAATACAGTATAACTACCTTTTGTCTTGCTGTTGTGCTCAGTTCTGCCATGATGCCTGACCTGGGATATGAAACCTTCCTATACAACCTCAGCTTTCTAGTAGACTACTTGCTGATCCTGTTTCAGTTGACTGTGTTTCAAACTAAATAAGTGTAAATAGCCTTTTTGGCGAGGAAGACACCAGGAACACTAGTGCCATCGATTGGAAGTAGCAATATGAGAATGATGATCAGCATCAACTTTTTGTTATAATTGGCTAATCAAGCACCTGATTACAGTTTTACAATATACAAAAACTGTGAAGATATTCCATCTAATTAGCAGTCTATTAAGACTACACTATCTATTATGAACATTTGCCATTGCAGATTCAGAGCCTGACCGAAAACTTCATAGTCCAGAACGGACAACCCTATAACGAGAAAACTGATAGTCTAAATTTTATAACTTTCTGAAGCTTTAATGGCGCAGTTGTTTTTATATTTCATAGCATATTTACACTTTTCACATTTTCCTTTTTATATTGTTGAAATTGTTGCCTATTTTCAGATCATCTCGTGTATTGAAAAATATTGTAACCTTGATTGTAGGTAAATGATACAGATACGGTCCGCTTTAGATGATTTCCTAAAGCATCTATTTACTAATGGATAAGCAAAGATGGTGTAAAGTAATAGCTCAAATCATGAAAGTTGACCACTGTATTAAAAATTCAGTTAAAAACATATTGAAAATCATTTGTCATAAAATAGCCATTATGTTTTACTAAATACATTGTGTCCATAAAGTCATGGTGCACTTTTGACCAGTCACTGGAAAGCAACAAAAAAAGATAGAAATGTGAAATCTGCTCCAAATTAAAGAAAAACTTTTCCTGTTTCATACCTATTCAGTGCAGTTCAATGTGGGCTCCATTTGTGGCCCTACACACATCCAAACAATAGTGAAGTTCTGCCACACACGGTAAGGACATCTGGTGTAACAGAGTGAATAACATCTGTGATTCTCTGTTTTAAGTGGTTAATATCGTTGATACGTTCAATGTACACATGTTGCTTTACATAACTCCAAAAGTAACAGTCTAAGGGCGTCAGATTTGGGGATCGTGGTGGCCATGGCTTGACAGAACCCCTGCCTAACCACCGCCGGAGGGAATGTTCTATCCAGAAACTCATGAACAATGGTGGTGTAGTGTGGAGGAGTGCTGTCCTGTTGAAAGATGACACCTTCTGGAAATTGTGGCACTGCATGCAATTCCAACATGTCAAGATACGTGTTTGCCGTCACAGACCGCTCTGTGAAAAAATGGGCCTATCACCTTATCATGCATCAGACCACACCACACGTTCACTTTAGGGGTGTTACGTTCGTACTCAACATAGGCATGAGGATGTTCAGCAGCCCATATTCTGATGTTATGGCGATGAACAAGTCCACAGATATGGAAGGTCGCCTCATCGCTAAACACAATCTTCTGCAAAAATCTCAACTGGCATGGAAAACCACACAGCTGGTATGAGATTGTGGTTGCATGATGTCACAGACCTGGCAGTGTATTAATCAGAGTTCAGTTTATCAGGGGTTAATCTGACTGGGTGCTCAGCAACAGCTTAAATGAGTTTGTGTTGTTTGATTGGTTCTTGTTATCTCTCCTCATGAACAGGTCTGATGTGATTGGGCCACAGAAAGGGCGCCAAAATGTAAACTATAACTAGATCCTGTGACTGGTCAAAAGTGCACCATGACTTTATGGACACACTGTAGTTGACTAACAGTCTTATAGGCATATATAATGTTGTTAGTTTGGGTAAAGAGACCCACCTTTGGTCTGTAAATTACTGTACATTTCCGGACCAAGAAAAATAACATTTGACAGGCGGACTAACACTGACAGCACTGATTAAACAATGTTACTCTGTATGAAAACTACTCATTGACAAGAGAAATGATGACACCCAGTTGTCTATGTATTCATTTAGAGTAAAAAAGACAAGAGTGTCATAATGCAACGCTCCAACAAAAACTGTAATTGTATCGATAATGCAAGTATTTATTAAATCAAAATTGCTATCGAGCCAAGAAGTCTTATTTAAACTTGGGCATCTTGTGACTACATGATATTAAAATAGCAAATTATTATTATTATTATTTATTATTATAGCGCCATTTATTCCATGGGGCTTTACATGTGAGGAGGGGTATACATAATAAAAACAGGTACAATAATCTTGAACAATACAAGTCACAACTGGTACAGGAGGAGAGAGGACCCTGCCTGTGAGGGCTCACAATCTACAAATGTCATGCTTCTAGTTGCAACTAATGATAGTGTGTATGATTCTGCAGAAATCCTGCACGGTTGGTTTTACATGCTCTGGTAGGATGCAGTTGATGCAACTTTTGGGTTGCATTTCAACCACATTCACTATTAGAGATGAGCAAAACTGTATTTGAGTGGATTTGGATTCTATTTGAACATTTCAAAAATCTGCATTCACTAAAATGAGGATGTTTTGTAATTTACTTCCACCAGGATAAAGCAAAATGCAATCCAGCTTGTCGCTATTTGGCTGAACCCTATTCAGCCATAAAAAGGTAAAAAAATAAAATAAACATATATACTCATCTTACCTATCTGGCCTCTTCGCTCTGCATCATCCCTGGCTGGTTCTCCTCACATCTTCATATCATTCATCACCATCTAGTGCTGAATCCCTGAACCTCTTTGGGCTAGGGAGAGACTTCCATCTCTGATGAGACCCAAGATGTTTTCATGCATGCACACACATCGAGATTTCATGATATCATTCATAAACTTATGCGCACTTGCGCAACAATGTCCTAAATCTCATCAGAGCCGGAAGTCCTTGCCTAGTGTGAAAAGACCTGTAGATTCAGAAAAAGAAGATGCACTGAAGACTGGACGTAGGATGGTGATGGGCGGAAGGGCTGGAGAGGTGAGTGGTAAGATGAGTACAAGTATTTCTTTTCTACATCTTATATTTATTACACTCTAGAAATCATAGAGCATAGTAAGGAACATCAATTTGCGGAGAATAACTTTGCTGGCAAATCGAATTTCCCAGGTAAATCTGCACAAATCGATGAATTTGAGCTTGGCCACATCCACTCAATTCCATTCACTATCATTAGTTGTGATGTAGTTAATCTTTACAAATATATATCACAAAACTACAAATCGTAATATAGCCCAAGCCTTATACAAAACAGAAAGATAAAATCATCAGTATCTAAGCAATTACAGAGATTTATTTGACTATTGGATGTCATATACATTAGTATTGGCAATCCATAAGTTGACATGTCAGCTGCGTGATCTAAGGACAGCGATATCAGTACGTGAACCCATTATAATATATACCCATGTACTGATGGTGTTAACGTTATACAATAATACTGTACATACTAACACTATGTAAAAGCACTAAATACATAAACTCCACTACTGCTACACATGTAAAAAACAGGAGCTACTTAGTTGACTTTTTTTTCATAGAAAACTTATAAGCCATCCATCAGGGCAAGGTGTACCTCCCCTGGATGGACCCTAACTTTATTGACTCACTTTGCTATGTGCCTTACCAGGCCTCAAATGAATTGGGTAAGAGAACGAGCCTCGCCTAGCTCCAATTAAAACCTGTCTGGGAAAGACGAATGGATAAAGGTTGATGGAGAAGGGGCAGTAACACCACTTCAAAAAATATATCATCGAAGTACGTCACATTTTTTACTTGACCGCTAATAAGCTGCAGCACTAACGGAGCATAGAAATACTATGTGAGACACAGTGCCGACATTGCAAGAACGGCTCCAATCTGGGAGGGGAGTATGTGTTGTTTTTATTTTATTTGGGACACTTAAAAATGGATTCTTCATTAGTGGATGACCTCTTTTACATCCAGGCACTTTTATTTGGCATAGTTTATGTCTATATGTCTATTATGTTTTACACATTCAGGGAAAGATAGCTGGTAAGAAACAAATAACCATAACCTCTTACATTCAGCTACTTTTTACAATGAACTTCTAGGGAGGTATTTTTAGTTTAGTTATTATTATGGATGCAAAAATAGTTTATAGCTCTGGCAAAAATTAAGAGACCACCACATCAAAACCCTGTCATGGGCATCCCAATCTCCAGACCTGAACCCCACTGAAAACCTCTGGAAAGTGATCAAGAGGATGACGGATAGTCATAAGCCATCAAACAAAGAAGAACTGCTTACATTTTTGCTCCAGAAGCAGTGTGAAGGACTGGTGGAAAGCATGCCAAGACGCATGAAAGCTGTGATTAAATATCATGGTTATTCCACAAAATATTGATTTCTGAACTCTTCCTGAGTTAAAACATTAGTATCGTTGTTTCTAAATGATTATGAACTTGTTTTCTTTGCATTATTTGAGGTCTGAAAGCCCCATTTTTCTTTAATTTTGACCATTTCTCCTTTTCCAAAAAAAAAATACAAAATGTATTGCTCGGAAATTCGGAGACATGTTGTCAGAAGTTTATAGACTAAAAGAACAATTTACATTTTACTCAAAAATATACCTATAAAAAGAAAAATCAGATAAACGGAACATTTTGCAGTGGTCTCTTAATTTTTGCCAGAGCTGTATATTTAGGTTGGTGGGAAAATTGTGTTCTCTTTTCCACAGCATAATTAAACAATTCTCCAAAATGTAACTGCTCATATTATATAATAATCACAATTTATCACAAGGTTTACAATTTGAAAATAAGCATAAAAGTTGGGTTTTTTTTGTCTGCCTAAGAGCAAAAATGTTTCTGCCAGAACTACCCAGATTACCTGTTCTTATCTTTTCCCTTTATATTATTTTGTAAAAGTAACTGAAGGAATTGGAAGGCAGACATGGTATGGGTTAATGGTGCGCTAGAAATTACATTGCAAAATAGTTATGTCCAAAGAGAGAAGACGAGACAATGAACATTTATTGTATATGCTGTTACGTGTTATTTCTGGTAGGTACTGTTGTATCAGTTTTTCTATACACATGTACTATAGATGATATTTTTCTTAACATATTTTCCAATATATTCATTAGAGAATATCATTGCTAAGGATTACGAAAAAACTCAGAAATGAGACAAAACCAGTAATACACCCATAGAGGCAAAAAAAAAAGAAGCGTCTTAGACCAAGTTGGTTGGTCCTAAAACATTAGCAAAAAGAGAGGTGTGCTGAGTTAAAGGGAGACTGTCAGTATGTTTTTGCTATGTAATCTGAAGATAGCAGGATGTGTCACTTGTCAAAATGTGTGCGCTGTTATTTACTAACTGTGAAGAATTTATCACTAAGAGATTGAGAATCAAGTAGTATTGTTTCTCCTTATAGAGAGTGACATGTCAAGCATGCCGAGATGAGGAGACTTAAAGCCGCAATGCTCGCCTGGGAAATATGCAAATGGTCTCTTCAGAGAGGAAGAGGACTAGAACTGTAGTGCCACCTATTGGAAGTAGCAATCCTACAAGTCAATGTCAACCCTTTTTAATGAGCCTTGTCACATGACTTAGGATAAAAGCCAAACCAGAATCTCAATTTGTAGACACTGTGTTTTGGGGTACAGCCCCTCTTCAGTTAAAGTGTGAGATCTGGTTTGGCTGTGTGAGAGCCGAGGCGTCTGACCGTTATTCAAGTAGTAACATTTCTCCTTATAGAGAGTCACATGTTTGCAGACACTGTGTTTCAGGGTACTGCCCCTCGTCAGTGTAAAATTACGTCACTAAGAGATTAAAGAGAACCTGTCACCCCCAAAATCGAGGGTGAGCTAAGCCCACCGGCATCAGGGGCTTATCTACAGCATTCTGTAATGCAGTAGATAAGCCCCAATGTATCCTAAAAGATGAGAAAAAGAGGTTAGATTATACTCACCTGGGTGGGCGGTTGGATCTGGTGGGTGTCGCGGTCCGGTCCGGGGCCTCCCATCTTCATGGGATGACATCCTCTTCTGGTCTTCATGCTGCGGCTCTGGTGCATTCTGTAATGCTGTAGATAAGCCCCTGATGTTACCTAAAAGAGGAGAAAAAGAGGTTAGATTATACTCACCCAGGGGCGGTCCCGCTGCGGTCCGGGTCCAATGGGTGTGTGAGGTACGGTCCAGTGCCTCCCATCTTCATTCCATGATGTCCTCTTCTGGTCTTCACGCCGCGGCTGTGGCGCAGGCATACTTTGTCTGCCCTGTTGAGGGCAGAGCAAAGTACTGCAGTGCGCAGGCGCCGGGAAAGGTCAGAGAGGCCTGGCGCCTGCGCACAGCAGTACTTTGCTCTGCCCTCAGCAGAACAAAGTAAGCCTGCACCACAGCCGCAGCATGAAGACCAGTAGAGGACGTCATCTGATGAAGATGGGAGGCGCCGGACCGGACCGCGACACCCATCGGACTGGACCGTGACCGCTCCGGGACCGGGACCGCCCCTGGACCGGGACCGCCCCTGGGTGAGAATAATCTAAATGCTTTTTCTTATCTTTCAGGATACATCGGGGGCTTATCTACAGCATTCCAGAATGCTGTAGATAAGCCCCTGATGCTGGTGGGCTTAGCTCACCCTCGATTTTGAGGGTGACAGGTTCCCTTTAACATTGCTGGAGTACACTAGTCCGGCAACGCCCCCCTCCCACTGAGATAAGCAGCTCACTTTCTTGGCATATGGAGAGCCTGGTGTAGTTGGGGTTAGCTTTCTCAGCTCTGCTGCATTCTGAATCTAAAAGCTGTGATTGTACCAGAACGGCTGCACCCAGTACCCATCATTGGATTCTGCTTCTCTGCACCTACATCTGGCTGAGGTAGCACAAACCTGCTGACAGACTCCCTTTAATCTCAAGGACAACATGGAAGATGCCACAATTTTGAGGAGCTGTTTACTAAACCCCTTTTGTTGTCTGGTTTACTGAACTGTCCCAGCATAACTGAGAGTTGGCAAACATGCAAGGAGAATGGAAACAAAAAGCAGGCAAACAAGCACAAATTCTTTAACTTTAAGAATCAAGCTGTCATGTTTTCATAAAACAGACATTTCCTTAAAGAGAACCTTTATAATAAATGAAATGTGGATTACATCCGCGCTGCTGCGACAAATAATATATCCAGATATACTTGTAAGATGTTCGGGTGGTTTATTCAACGCGTTTCAAAGCTCATGGCTTCTTCTTCAGGAAGTTTCCACACAAAGATCTTTGTGTGGAAACTTCCTGAAGAAGAAGCCATGAGCTTCGAAACGCGTTGATATTATAACGGTTCTGAGAGGTCGCAGCGCCGACCTGTGGATCTGCAGCAGCTGACAAACTACACGCTTGTACTGTGTACCACCAGGTGAGCAGTTCTCTCACTCTCACCGACTTCATTAAAAACACAATGACCCAAGTCATCAAAGCAATTTTTTCAAAAAATGTAGCATAAGTTGCTTTGAAAAGTTGCAATATTTTTGCACAAGTTGCACAAAAATGTTGCATTTTTTGCCATATTTGTGCTAATGTATACCATCTCAGCCAAAATGGACAGAGCTGTGGCAGCACAGGGGCGCAGCAGGAGCTTGATGCCACAGCTTGTGTAATTCATGATGAGCTATGGCGTTCCAAATACCAGAAGTCTTACTCCAGTCCCTGGCTGGATTAAGATTTGTGGCAAGGTGCACAGAGGCGCATGCCACTTGTCAGGGGCAGCTGATTCAATTAACCACTTATGTCTTCAACGAACCCTGTGATCAAGACTGGTGTAATCATCACCGACCTTGATGAATCGGAGCCCAGATTTACATAGCGGTATGAGAGTGCCATATCTCCAGATTTAGGAGAACATGTGCATTTACAGCAGCTAAAAAAAATTATATATTTATACTCTGCATTGTCCCTGTCCGGTCCTTGGCACATTTCATATCACCACCAATGAGCGCTCAATCTCTGGGCCTCTTCAGGCTAGGCAGGGACTTCCATCTTTGATGAGACCCAAGATGTTCTCACACATGCGCACACAAGGTCATGGGGTACATCCTCTTTAACTTTGCCTGTCACAGTTTTTTGGCAAATCAGAAGCCCAAAGATTTCTATGTGTACGTGGTTGCAATTTCAGGGAACAGTACTGAATCCAAAGAATCTTCTAGCATTTATGATGATGTCACCTGCTCCTGTCACATTCAAATGCAAATTCATTCTTATTGATCTGACAAAATCAGTACCTACTAAGCATCTATATTACCGGTTATGCATACAGTACACATGAACATATTTTAGTGACCTAAATTTGTACACACTACCTGTTAAAAAATGCAGCTCACAGAAACACTCATGGCAATGCTATCACAACAACAAAAAGCATCTGTGTCTTTAATCTTTTTAGATTATAAACCCAACAAAGTGGAGCTGGCCGTGCTTTCCAGAGGACTCTCATTTTGTCCTACTAAGGCCCTGGATAAAGCTGAACTTTGCAGTGATATGGAGCATTATTTCAGGAGACTGCGCCTGAGGGAATATTTCAATTATACAGAAGATTCAGAAAACACTCGGACTGAAGGAAAAGGGATCCTAACAACAAAGAAGAGGTCAGACAGACTGGACACCTCCACCTGCATGCACCCCTCATTTGGATAAATATATAGACTCCTTGAGACATTTGATAAAATCCACCATCATAGATACTAACAGGAGACAAGCATCCAACATCAGTGCCCAGGAGAGAAAGGCCATACAGTCTCTGAAAACCAACAAAGAAATCATCATTAAACCTGCTGACAAGGGAGGTGCAATAGTCATGATGAACACATCAGACTATATGAGGGAAGCAAACAGACAACCTATGGACACACACTAATACAAAAAATTGGAGTCGGATCCTACACAGGACTATTACAAGGAACTAAACAAGTTGGTATCTTGTCTGCCTGACGAATCCACAAGAGACGATGACCTGACACCATAAAGTCCAAGAACAGGGACATTCTGCATGCTTCCCAAAATCCACAAATCTGGAAATCCAGGAGGACCAATTATTTCATGTGTGGGCACCCTTGGTAGAGGGTATTCTTAAACCACTGGTAAAGGATACACCCAGCTTCATTCAGGACACAACTGACCTATTGAATAAACTATCAGCAATAGGTGCTCTACCAGAAGGAACCATCCCGGCCACTATGGATGTGGAATCTTTGTACTCTAATATCCCACACCAGGATGGATTAAATGCCTGCAAATTCTTCCTGGAAAACACAGGGACTGATGCTGATTCTGTGGTGAAACTTATAAAATTCATCCTCACCCACAATTACTTTGAATTTGACAACAAGATATATCTACAGGAGCCTGGCACAGCAATGGGAAGTAAAATGGCCCCACAGTATGCAAATCTTTTTATGGCCAAGCTTGAAAGTGACTTTTTGTCCTCATGTCCCATCAGGCCTCTGGCCTACTACCGCTACATTGATGATATTTTAATCATCTGGACGGAGTCTGAGCCACAGCTAAAGACGTTCCATGAACAGTTTAATTAATTTCATCCTACCATGAACTTGACGCTCAACAACTTCTGCACTGAAATTAACTTTTTGGACACCATCATTAAGATGCAAAACAATGAAATAGAGACATCCCTGTATCAGAAGCCAATTGACCGCCCAACATACCTTAAATGGGACAGTTTCCATCCAAAACACATAAAGAAACTCTATTGTCTAGAGCCAAGCCATCAGATACAATCATATATGTTCCAACCTCATGGGGCCATAATCAATATTTGTGCAGCACTATATGGGGCAAGTGTCTGTATGGGGCCATAATCAATGTTTGTGCAGCACTATATGGGGCAAGTGTCTGTATGGGGCCATAATCAATGTTTGTGCAGCACTATATGGGGCAAGTGTCTGTATGGGGCCATAATCAACGTTTATGCAGCACTATATGGGGCAAGTGTCTGTATGGGGCCATAATCAACATTTGTGCAGCACTATATGGGGCAAGTGTCTGTATGGGGCATCTTATGGGGCCATAATCAACGTTTGTGCAGCACTATATGGGGAAAATATCTTTATGGAGCATCTTATGGGGCCATAATTAACGTTTGTGGAGCATTATATGGGGCAAATGTCTGTATGGAGCATCTTATGGGGCCAAAATAAAGGTTTGTGCAGCACTATATGGGGCAAATATCTCTATGGAGCATCTTACGGGGCCATAATCAACATTTGTGCGGCATTATATTGGGCAAATGTGTCTATGGATCCTACAAAAAACCATCAGCAGCCCCCCGAGGAAGCCCAACGCGAAACACGCGTCGGGGCTGCTGAAGAGACAGGCACTGGCACATGGGTAAGATGAGCGGTGCACTTTGCACATTTGTTTACCTTCTGGCCCTGTAGGTGATACAGCGTATACGGAGTTATTTACCCCAGACAGGGATTTAGCATTACCCTTTTTTGGCACCTTATATTGCACTAAGCACTTTTCCATTATACGTTGTACCATATTCAGTACGGGGTGACTCGCTCTATATTCCCTTAGTGTTACTACAGTTGTCTGTGCTCTCTGTACAAGCATCATTTCTGGATTTTGTGTTGTTAGTCTGTAGTTATTCTTGTTTTTGTGTGATTATTAATAAAATTATTGAACTTTTAATATGAGTATATTGGACTTCTTACTCCATGGTTTTTTGTAGGATCAGTAGTTTCGGAGTGTCCTGGTTACTGTATTAATGTCCTAAATGAAATGGGATGTTATCCCGGCACGTATTTCTAAGATATGTATCAATGGTATTTGTTCTTAAATGTGTCTATGGAGCATCTTATGGGGCCATTATTAACCTTTATGCAGGATTATATGGGACATATTTTAATATGGAGCATCTTATGGGGCCATCATGAACTGTATGGAGCATTATATGGGGCTCCTGATTCAATATGGATATTCAGAAACACTTACCCTACTGATCTCTCAATTAATTTTACTTTTATTGGTATCTATTTTTACTTTTGACATTTACCGGTAGCTGCTGTATTTTCCACCCTAGGCTTATACTCGAGTCATTAAGTTTTCCCAGTTTTTTGTAGCAAAATTAGGGGGGTCGGCTTATACTCGGGTCGGCGTATATTCGAGTATATACGGTCTATCTTTCCTGTATCAGGAATACATGGTCACTTTAAATAAAACGGAAAATGCGGTAGTGTGTGAATTACTAAAATACAGACTGGATCTATTATCCTGCAAACTGCAAGTATTCTGAATAATAAGTCCCATGGCTATAATTATGCTTTAATGTTTCTTCTCCTTTATTAAATGTTTAGTGTTCTGCAGTATATTTTAAGCTCTTTTACGTGAATTGTGAATACAAGTATTAGCTGATACATATTAGTGTCTATATTTCTTCAGACATTACATATAATTGCCTATAAATGTTATTAAATCATGACTTGTCATTCATCTAATGTTCTGAACCTGTCCCACTATGCGTACATTATGTTCCTCTTGTGTCTAGCTATTTCAGGAGATGCATAGATTTGTTACATTGCAGTCAGTTAATACTGTACATTGTCTTTCAAGTACCTTTATTCCTGATAGAAGATACAGTATTCAAGAAAGCAACCAGGTTTATCCATACAATGATGTTTCTTGACTTGGCTGTGGATCATTGTGACTACAACTGGTTTAAGGATGGCTAGGCCGGTGTGTGAATTTTAGGGAATTCCTTATATCCCTACAGAGAATTGATCACCAGTCATTGATTATGCTGCTCTCACCACCTAATCTGAGAGCTGCATAATGTGGAGACAGAGACCTTGATTCCAGCAATGTTTCTCTTACTGGGCTGCTTAGCATAGTTTTAATAAAATCAACGTTCTATCTGTAGATTATTATTAGAGACTAGTAAACCTGATGACATGTAGTCCTCCATATTCATGAGCTGTCTATATCCTTACATCCACCTCTGATTGGCAGCTTTATGCCTATGCACAGTGTACATAGAAAGCCGTCAATCAGTGGGGTTGGTAGGGTTATACAAGGCTCAGTTTACAGAGAACTGCTTGATCTGCAATTTTATCAGACCTGCAGCAAGCAACCCAATAAGTGATACATTGCTGGAATATGCCTACATCAAGCTGCTCTCAGACAGGCTAGCAAAAACATGGTGGCAGATTCACACTAATGCCTGCAATGAGGCATTTACGTCATTGCAGGAGACTGCCCAGCAGGTCTTTAATCAGTGAGTGCATATATATAAATTGCATACTTGTGAATACATGGCCTCCCACTCTGAAAGCCAGCACCAGAGGATCCTGTCATCGTACTGTGCACACACTATGGGGGTTCAGAAGTCTGCAGTCACAAAGAGTGACTGCAGACTTTCACCACGAACAAGACAACCCCTTTAACCCCGTAACCCTCGGAGCTTTTTTCAGTTTTGCATTATCGTTTTTCGCTCCCGTCCTTCCCAGAGCCATAACTTTTTTATTTTTCCGTCAGTATGGCCATGTGAGGGCTTGTTTTTTGCGGGACAAGTTGTACTTTTGAACGACACCATTGGTTTTAGCATGTCGTGTACTAGAAAACGGGAAAAAAATTCCAAGTGCCGTGAAATTGCAAAGAAAGTGCAATCCCACACTTGTTTTTTGTTTGACTTTATTGCTAGGTTCACTAAATGCTAAAACTGACCTGACGTTATGATTCTCCAGGTCAGTACGAGTTCATAGATATCAAACATGTTTGGGTCTTTTTTTATTTAAGTGGTGAAAAAAAATTCCAAACTTTGCTAAAAAAAATTGCTCCATTTTCCGATACTCGTAGCGTCTCCATTTTTGTGATCTGGGGTCGGGTTAGGGCTTATTTTTTGCGTGCACAGATGACGTTTGGGTGCAGATATGATCTTTTGATCGCCCGTTATTGCATTTTAATGCAATGTCACAGTGACCAAAAAACATAATTCTGGCGTTTTGAATTTCTCTATCGCTACGCTGTGTAGTGATCAGGTTAATCCTCTTTTATTGATAGATCGGGCGATTCTGAATGTGGCGATACCAAATATGTGTGGGTTTGATTTTTTTTTTATAGTTTTATTTTGCATGGGGCAAAAGGAAGGTGATTTGAACTTTTTATATTTTTTTATTTTTTTCATATTTTAAAAAACTTTTTTTTTACTTTTTCCATGCTTCAATAGCCTCCATGGGAGGCTAGAAGCTGGCACAACTTATCTGTTCTTCAGCAGAACATCCCAACATAGTGCCATTAAAAAAGAAGCATGATTATAAAGCACCTGAATAAAAGTAACTGCCCTACGCTGTGCCCATGGATAAATAATTGCCCCTCTCTGTGTTCACTGCACAAAGCATGACTCACAAAATGTCTCTCTTATGGTACATATGGTAAATGGTTTTCTTATGTGCCCCCTGTAAACAGCGAAGTGGCTATACTTTTCCCCCTTGCCCCTCCTCCCATTCTTCTCCATACTGTTTCCTTCTTGCTGTACCCTCACAATATCCCCCAATCTGACCCTTCATTATATTAACCCCCACACTATCCAGTCTCTATACCGTTCCCCCTCTTACTTTTCTCCCTCCATACTGTCTCATCACACTATTACCCTCAATACTGTCCTCTCACGCTTTTCTCCTCCTATTGTCTCCTCACACATTTCCCCCTGCCTTCCCACACTGTCTCCTTACACATTTCCCCAATCCTTTCCATACTGTCTCCTAACAAATTTCTCATCAAACTTCTTCCGCCAGTATACTGTCCCCTCACAATAAATTAGAAACATCTTTGATTTCCTTAGCTCCATTGGAGCTCCATTGGAGATGACCTGGTCATGTTGCTGATGCTGCTCTGTCTAGGAAGTGTTAGCGGTCAGGTCAAGGCTTCGCCTGAAAGCTGCGAGTACAATTGAAAGCAGGGATCTGGTGTATTACTCCTTCCTAAAGCTGGCTGTCAGCTTGACCACTGGCTGAGAGAATATCCAAATTCCACTCCTGGGTGAAGCGGCAAAATGCAGCCGCCTATTAGACACGTTGCACCTCCGGTTCAAGTGACCGAACAGCACTCCATTGGCGACTGCCGGCCCTCCCAGATTCACCCCTGTCCAGAGATTCACACAGACAGATATGAAAGCACAGTGTGAACAGGCCCTAATTCCTTTCCTTTACATCTCTCATTTCCTTTTATGCACTAAAAACTAGATGGAAAACTGCCACAGAAACTAGAGCTTTTAAGAAAAATATAATGCTGTGTATGTAACAACCCTAAGGGGAGTATTGACCTTTGCTTGCATCTAATTTGAGAGATACATTCACTGGGTAGAAGGAGGTCATGAGCATGACAACATTATTACTCTTATTTCTACCAATTTTATTACAAGATTCCAATCTTATCCTAACAAATGCTTTCCACGTGATGCTTTATTTCTTCTGGCTATTTTACCTGCTGTCACCTTTTATTAGGAAAGACCTTGCATTATTATTAGAAAGCCCTCTTCCCCTGTGAAACATAAAGAGTATCTAGGACAGGTATGTCTAGGTGAATTAAGGAGCAAAACACTATATATTAGTGACTAGACAGGATGTGACTTACTAGATTTTTGCCACAAAGAATTCACATGTATGTTTTGTCTATTCTTATGCCTGCCTCGCTTTTGTTTATAAATGTTGATAATTAGTAATATAAGTCCATCTTATGCTCATACTTGTATTCTGTACCTAGAAATGGATCTATGGTGATAAATTAAAGGGATTTTTTACTTTCTACCCATGGATGTTAACCTGTTAAATGCCGCTGTCAATCTCTGATAACAGTATTCAACTCGCGCTTACCGGAAGCGCTCTGGAAATCCCGCCATAGGTGACCCCGTCATGTGATCGCGAGTCACTGATGGGTCAGCATGACAACCAGAGGTCTCCAGCAGACATCTATGGTTGTCATAGCCAGATTGCTATTGTAATGCCTGCTGCAGTGCAGTAGCACACAACCTCCACACGGGGGCACTAGTGAAGGAAAACAGGTACACTCACAGTGAAATCACAGAGCAGCAGGCAGGAGCCACTAGGTGGCAAAAGAGTAGTCAGACAAGACCGGGTCAGCGACAGAGAGTGAATGAAGTACCAGAGGTCACAGCAATACACGTGGTCAAAAACAGCCAAAAAAGTCAGAGCCGCTCGGGAGCAGGACAGCCAGAGACGCAAGACAGTCAAACAGGTCAAAGGACAAGCCGAATCAAATACCAAGGGATCAAAAAAGGGAGAGCGAGTACTACAAAGAGCAAAGTCACAGAGGAACAGGAAAGGGACCTAGGTAAACGGGCAGATGACAAAACAGGGTATAACGGGGTCAGCTGCTCAAGCCAGACGCAGGAACTATAATTGACACTGCTTGCAGGTAACAGCGGACTGAAATAGCCAGACAGATCTCAAAACAAGGCAGAGAAGATTAACCCCCACATGACCAACCCGGGGAGAAAATAATCAGAAACAAACCCCGGACTGGATCATCACGGCTATGAGCGCTGCCCGGGGGGCAGTGATATGATCATCACCTGTGTGTAGCAGAGGCGATCAGATAAGTGCAGCTTCTAATCTCCCATTGAGACTATTGAAGTATGCAAAAAGTAAAAAAGTTTTTAAAAAAATTAAAAAAAATAAAAGTTCAAATCACCCCCCTTTTGCCTCATTCAAAATAAAACAATAAAAAAAATCAAATATATACATATTTGGTATCTCTGCGTTCAGAATGGCCCACTCTATCAAGAAAGAAAAAAAAAATTAACCTAAATTAATGGTGTAGCGAGAAAAAAATTCAAAACGTCAGGATTACTTTCTTTGGTCGCCGCTACATTGCAATAAAATGTAAAAACAGGCAATCAAAAGTTAGTATATACAGTACATCAAAATTGTATCATTACAAAATCAACTCGGCATGCAAAAAATAAGCCCTCATCCAGCCCCATATCATGGAAAATGGAGACACTACAGGTGTCGGAAAAAGACGACATTTCATTTATTAATTCATTTTACCAAAGTTTGGATTTTTTTCACCACTTAAAATTTAACAGAACCTATACATGTTTACTGTCTATGAGCTCGTAATGACTTGGAGAATCATAATGGCAGGTCAGTTTTAGCATTTAGTGAACATGGTAAAAAAGAAAAAAAAACTGTGGAATTGCACTATTTCTGCAATTTCACCACACATGGATTTTTTTCCCCATTTTCCAGTACATGATATGTTAAAACTAATGGTGTTGTTCAAAAGTACAACTTGTCCCTCAAAAAAAAGCCCTCACATGGCCATTTTGACAAAAAATAAAAAAGTTATGGCTCTGGGAAGAAAGGGAGCAAAAAACAAAAATGCAAAACCAAAAATACCTCCGATCATGAAGGGGTTAGGTTTCTCCATTTTACTGCTCCAGAAAAAGGTAAAAACTAACTTCTCCACTCTTTTGATTTTTCTATGAGGCGGTGGAAAAACTGTCACAATAAAAAGCAAAATCAGAAGAATCAAAGCTTTTATGATCAAAATTTTACCAGTCAAGGTCAAGTTTCTCAGGCTCCAAAAATTTAACTTATGTTTTGTGCGCAATCCACACTCCTCCGAGCTCTCATGGCCTTCCAAATCCCTATTAAATAATACTCCCAACACTTTGATATCACCCTCCTCACACTTTACCCCCTATTTAAAACATTTAAAACTACATTAATGTCAAATAATTCTAAAGCCAGACGCACCACAAAAAAAACAAAAGCAACTTAACCCTACTCACAAATGCAACATCATCTGTATATCCAAGAAATTTCACATGCTTGCCACCACTCCCAGGAACCATCTCTTTATCACGTCTCAACAAACACAACAGAGGACATGGGACAACCTTGCCTTACATTAGACATAAAATTCACTTTCTCACTCAGCTACCCCTTAACAAGAAACTCACTTGACACACCATCATACCAAGACATTACCCCATTTACAAATTTTTTAGGAAACCCCTTTCTCTCCAGAACTTTAAACAAAAACAAGTGCAAAACCCCATCAAACACTTTCTCAAAATCAATTGCAAAAACCATATACTTCTGTTTCCTCACCATGCAGTCTCCAATCAAATCCCTTAATAATAGCAAGTTACAGTTAGGTCCATATATATTTGGACAGAGACAACATTTTTCTAATTTTGGTTATAGACATTACCACAATGAATTTTAAACAAAACAATTCAGATGCAGTTGAAGTTCAGACTTTCAGCTTTCATTTGATGGTATCCACATTAAAATTGGATGAAGGGTTTAGGAGTTTCAGCTCCTTAACATGTGCCACCCTGTTTTTGAAGGGACCAAAAGTAATTGGACAGATTCAATAATTTTAGATAAAATGTTCATTTTTAGTACTTGGTTGAAAACCCTTTGCTGGTAATGACTGCCTGAAGTCTGGAACTCATGGACATCACCAGATGCTGTGTTTCCCCCTTTTTGATGCTCTGCCAGGCCTTCACTGCGGTGGTTTTCAGTTGCTGTTTGTTTTGGGGCCTTTCTGTCTGAAGTGTAGTCTTTAACAAGTGAAATGCATGCTCAATTTGGTTGAGATCAGGTGACTGACTTGGCCATTCAAGAATATTCCACTTCTTTGCTTTAATAAACTCCTGGGTTGCTTTGGCTTTATGTTTTGGGTCATTGTCCATCTGTAGTATGAAACGAGGACCAATCACTTAGGCTGCATTTGGCTGGATCTGAGCACACAGTATGTCTCTGAATACCTCAGAATTCATTCGGCTGCTTCTGTCCTGTGTCACATCATCAATAAACACTAGTGACCCAGTGCCACTGGCAGTCATGCATGCCCAAGCCATCACACTGCCTCCGCCATGTTTTACAGATGATGTGGTATGCTTTGGATCATGAGCTGTACCACGCCTTTGCCATACTTTTCTCTTTCCATCATTCTGGTAGAGGTTGATCTTGGTTTCATCTGTCCAAAGAAAGTTCTTCCAGAACTTTGCTGACTTTTTTAGATGTTTTTTAGCATAGTCCAGTCTAGCCTTTTTATTCTTGAATCTTGTGAGTGGCTTGCACCGTGCAGTGAACCCTCTGTATTTACTTTCATGCAGTCTTCTCTTTATGGTAGATTAGAATATTGATACGCCGACCAGCTGGAGAGTGTTGTTCACTTGGTTGGCTGTTGTGAAGGGGTTTCTCTTGACCATGGAGATTATTCTGCGTGTTTCTGTTGTTTTCCGTGGGCGCCCAGGTCTTTTTGCATTGATGAGTTCACCAGTGCTTTCTTTCTCAGGATGTACCAAATTGTAGATTTTGCCACTCCTAATATTGTAGCAATTTCTCGGATGGGTTTTTTCTGTTTTCGGAGCTTAAGGATGGCTTGTTTCACCTGCATGGAGAGCTTCTTTGACCGCATGTTTACTTCACAGCAAAATCTTTCAAATGCAAGCACTACACCTCAAATCAACTCTAGGCCTTTTATCTGCTTAATTGAGAATGACATAACGAAGGGATTGCCCACACCTTTCCATGAAATAGCGTTGGATTCAATTGTCCAATTACTTTTGGTCCCTTTAAAAACAGGGTGGCACATGTTAAGGAGCTGAAACTCCTAAACCCTTCATCCAATTTTAATGTGGATACCCTCAAATTAAAGCTGAAAGTCTGAACTTCAACTGCATCTGAATTGTTTTGTTAAAAATTCATTGTGGTAATGTCTATAACCAAAATTAGAAAAATGTTGTCTCTGTCCAAATATATATGGACCTAACTGTATCACTCATACTCCTTCCAGGCACAGCACACACTTGATCCTCATCCACAGAACTACCAATCACCTCACGCATATGATTTGCCAACAATGAACTGTAGATTTTGTAATTTGAACTCAACAATGTTATCGGCCTCCAATTCTCTAAGAATTTTCCCTCACCTTTCTAATAGACAAGCACAACCACATATCTCAGTCAGTTCAGCACCCAGAAAATTCCTCAATTTCACATAGAATTCTACTGGCAGTCCATTTTTACCAGGTGTCTTATTCTTTTTAGCACTCTTCCTCACATTTTCCACTTCATCCATATTCTCAATTCAAAATATCACATTATCCACTATCCAACTTGTTCTCTAACCCATTCAGCCCTTCTGTAACCAGACCAAAATCAATCCATTTTCTATCATATAACTTGCTATAGAACCTATTCACCTCCTTTATCACACTCTCACCTGACACACACATACTGGTTCCAATCCAGGACTTTATTCATATCAACCTTCGTCCTACTCATTTTCGTAAAAAAGAACCTCGTGCACTTCTCATTTTTCTCAAGATGTTTTATTTTGGTACGATAAATTATTTCTTTCCTTTTTTCATCCATATCATGCTTTAATTCATTCTTCATCTCAACCAGCAAGTCAGACACATCCAACACACTTGCTTCACACTTTAATAACGAGTGTATGTGCCTGTTTAAATTATTAAATTTGCTCTGATAAATAGCAGCTTTTTATCATCCCATTTTTTGAAGAATTATGTGCAACACACCTTAACCCAGTCCCACCATTCAAGCACACATGTAAAATCCCTCTTACACTCTCTCCACTCGTTATACTTTATTTTTAATTCACATCCCACCCCCATACCCACGGTCATCAATCGCACTAAACAAATCTCTCAAACACTCATGAACAGAAAAAGGTGCAACATTTTATTCAAAATTCATACACAACTGTTTTTTGGAAAATAACATTTTACCTATTTTGAATACAATATAAGAGCATGGTATGTCGGTGGTGGTGGGATGGTGGGATGCCAAATTCAAGAACAGCAACATCTAGAAGGGAGAAATCAGAAATAATACTGGATAACTTTTTACCAGTTTTGTTACAATTCACTTCTGTGATGCAATTAAAGGGAATCTGTCACCCCCAAAATCGATGGTGAGGTAAGCCCACCGTCATCAGAGGCTTATCTACAGCATTCTGTAATGCAAAGTACTGCAGTGCTCAGGCGCCAGTACAGGTCAGAGAGGCCCGGAGCCTGCGCACTGCAGTACTTTGCTCTGCCCTCGACAGGGCAGACAAAGTACGCCTGCACCGGAGCCGTGGCGTGAAGACCAGAAGAGGACGTCATGGAATGAAGATGGGAGGCCCCGGACCAGACCTGAGACACCCATCGGACCCGGACCGCAGTGGGACCGCCCCTGGGTGAGTATAATCTAACCTCTTTTTCTCCTCTTTTAGGTAACATCGGGGGCTTATCTACAGCATTACAGAATGCTGTAAATAAGCCCCTGATGATGGTGAGCTTACCTCACCATCGATTTTGGGGGAGATAGGTTCCCTTTAAAGTCCCCAATTAAATTTGTAGGCATTTTACCCAGTAGAAAAAAACTTAATTTTTGTGAAGAGCCAGTCTCTCCTTTTTTTGTCCTTCCCTGATGAACAGTACACATTAAGGGTATGTACCGACGATCAGGAACCGGCAGCGCTTTGGATGCAACACTTGTTCACTGTATCCAAAGTGCTGCCATCTATTGAAGGCAGGTGAATCCGCATGTGTTCACTGAACCGTGCAGATTCACAGCATCCAATACATTGTATGGGTAAAATTTCTCTTAGTCTCCGCAAGAGAAATAGACATGTTGCGGTCTGGAGAGACACGCTGCATGTCTGTCTCCACTGATGAGGCACAGGCATATTTGCATGCACAGCAGACATGGGATTTCTTTAAATCCCTTCCACTATGCTGTAACAGCTAGATGCTGCGGGTTGGATACGGCCGGCGTCACACTCGGCGTAAGACAATACGGTCCGTATTTTACGGCCGTAATACGCTGAAAAGTCCCCAAAATAGTGGTCCGTATCTCCTCCGTAGGCAGGGTATGTCAGCGTATTTTGCGCATGGCATCCTCCGTATGTAATCCGTATGGCATCCGTTCTGCGAGATTTTCTCGCAGGCTTGCAAAACCGACATACGGATATACAAGGGATCCATGTGCTCAAAAAATAATAAAAACATATACAGTGGGGCAAAAAAGTATTTAGTCAGTCAGCAATAGTGCAAGTTCCACCACTTAAAAAGATGAGAGGCGTCTGTAATTTACATCATAGGTAGACCTCAACTATGGGAGACAAACTGAGAAAAAAAAATCCAGAAAATCACTTTGTCTGTTTTTTTAACATTTTATTTGCATATTATGGTGGAAAATAAGTATTTGGTCAGAAACAAAATTTCATCTCAATACTTTGTAATATATCCTTTGTTGGCAATGACAGAGGTCAAACATTTTCTGTAAGTCTTCACAAGGTTGCCACACACTGTTGTTGGTATGTTGGCCCATTCCTCCATGCAGATCTCCTCTAGAGCAGTGATGTTTTTGGCTTTTCGCTTGGCAACACGGACTTTCAACTCCCTCCAAAGGTTTTCTATAGGGTTGAGATCTGGAGACTGGCTAGGCCACTCCAGGACCTTGAAATGCTTCTTACGAAGCCACTCCTTCGTTGCCCTGGCGGTGTGCTTTGGATCATTGTCATGTTGAAAGACCCAGCCACGTTTCATCTTCAATGCCCTTGCTGATGGAAGGAGGTTTGCATTCAAAATCTCACGATACATGACCCCATTCATTCTTTTATGTACCCGGATCAGTCGTCCTGGCCCCTTTGCAGAGAAACAGCCCCAAAGCATGATGTTTCCACCACCATGCTTTACAGTAGGTATGGTGTTTGATGGATGCAACTCAGTATTCTTTTTCCTCCAAACACGACAAGTTGTGTTTCTACCAAACAGTTCCAGTTTGGTTTCATCAGACCATAGGACATTCTCCCAAAACTCCTCTGGATCATCCAAATGCTCTCTAGCAAACTTCAGACGGGCCCGGACATGTACTGGCTTAAGCATTGGGACACGTCTGGCACTGCAGGATCTGAGTCCATGGTGGCGTAGTGTGTTACTTATGGTAGGCCTTGTTACATTGGTCCCAGCTCTCTGCAGTTCATTCACTAGGTCCCCCCGCGTGGTTCTGGGATTTTTGCTCACCGTTCTTGTGATCATTCTGACCCCACGGGGTGGGATTTTGCGTGGAGCCCCAGATCGAGGGAGATTATCAGTGGTCTTGTATGTCTTCCATTTTCTAATTATTGCTCCCACTGTTGATTTCTTCACTCCAAGCTGGTTGGCTATTGCAGATTCAGTCTTCCCAGCCTGGTGCAGGGCTACAATTTTGTTTCTGGTGTCCTTTGACAGCTCTTTGGTCTTCACCATAGTGGAGTTTGGAGTCAGACTGTTTGAGGGTGTGCACAGGTGTCTTTTTATACTGATAACAAGTTTAAACAGGTGCCATTACTACAGGTAATGAGTGGAGGAAAGAGGAGACTCTTAAAGAAGAAGTTACAGGTCTGTGAGAGCCAGAAATCTTGATTGTTTGTTTCTGACCAAATACTTATTTTCCACCATAATATGCAAATAAATTGTTAAAAAAACAGACAATGTGATTTTCTGGATTTTTATTTCTCAGTTTGTCTCCCATAGTTGAGGTCTACCTATGATGTATATTACAGACGCCTCTCATCTTTTTAAGTGGTGGAACTTGCACTATTGCTGACTGACTAAATACTTTTTTGCCCCACTGTATACTGTCTATATATATATATATATATATATGTTAGTGAGACACATATATATATATATATATATATATATATATATATATGTATATATTAATATTTCATCCAGCGCGAGATAGCTTAAAAGCCGGTAATTCAATTGCCGGCTTTTGCTATCTCCTTCAAAAACCCGACATGATATGTGACATGGTTTACATACAGTAAACCATGTCATATCCCCCTTTTTTTTTGCATATTCCACACTACTAATGTTAGTAGTGTGTATGTGCAAAATTTGGCCGTTCTAGCTATTATATTTAAGGGTTAAATGGCGGAAAAAATTGGCGTGGGCTCCCGCACAATTTTCTTCGCCAGAGTAGTAAAGCCAGTGACTGAGGGCAGATATTAATAGCCTGGAGAGGGCCCACGGTTATTGGCCCCCCCCTGGCTAAAAATCTGCCCCCAGCCACCCCAGAACAGGCACATCTGGAAGATGCGCCTATTCTGGCACTTGGCCACTCTCTTCCCATTCCCGTGTAGCGGTGGGTATGGGGTAATGAAGGGTTAATGTCACCTTGCTATTGTAAGGTGACATTAAGCCAGATTAATAATGGAGTGGCGTCAATTATGACACCTATCCATTATTAATCCAATTGTATGAAAGAGGTAAAAAAAACACAAACACATTATTAAAAAATTATTTTAATGAAATAAACACACCGTTTGTTGTAATATTTTATTGTACGCTCAATCCACAGCAGCTAATGACTCTTCAATTCTGGGCAACGGGTATGCATCCTTGTGTGTAATGAGGTTAATCTGCCTGTAATCAACACACATCCTTACTGTGCCATCTGTTGTGAATTCTGTGGCAGAGCTCCCTCCTGTGGTCACAAGTGGTACTTCGGCTGATTCTCTCTGTGAGCTTCCGTTGGTGGAGGAAAGTGGTACTGCGGCTTCTGAGTTTCCTCCCTCAGGTGATGTGGTGAGGTCGTTAGGTACTACTCTACTTAACTCCACCTAATGCTTTGATCCTGGCTTCCTGTCAATGTTCCAGTGTTGGACTTGTTTTTTCCTGGATCATTCCTGTGGCCTGCTGCTCTGCATAGCTAAGTTCTTCTTTGCTAGTTTGTTTGTTATTTTTTCTGTCCAGCTTATCTAATTGTTTTGCTGGAAGCTCTGGGACGCAGAGGGTGTACCTCCGTGCCGTTAGTTCAGGTACGGAGGGTCTTTTTGCCCCCTTTGCGTGGTTTTCTTTAGGGTTTTGTGTAGACCGCAAAGTTACCTTTCCTATCCTCGCTCTGTTAAGAAAGTCGGGCCTCACTTTGCTAAATCTATTTCATCTCTACGTTTGTCTTTTCATCTTAACTCACAGTCATTATATGTGGGGGGCTGCCTTTTCCTTTGGGGTATTTCTCTGAGGCAAGGTAGGCTTATTTTCTATCTTCAGGTTAGCTAGTTTCTCAGGCTGTGCCGAGTTGCATAGGAAGAGTTAGGCGCAATCCACGGCTGCCTCTAGTGTTGTTGGAAGAGGATTAGGGATTGCGGTCTGCAGAGTTCCCACGTCTCAGAGCTTGTTCTATGATTTTGGGTTATTGTCAGATCACTGTATGTGCTCTGACCGCTATGTCCATTGTGGTACTGAATTGCCTATCATAACAGTACAGGAAGCCAAAAGTGCTAATGATTCTCAATAGAGGGAAAAAAGAAGTTCTGAGACCATTTTTTTTTCTTTGCACTGTGTTTTGCCTTTTTTTTCCCCTAGACATTTGGGTGGTTCAGGACACAGGTGTAGCAATGGACATTAAAGGTCTGTCTTCATGTGTGGATCAGCTCACGGCAAGAGTTCAAAATATTCAAGATTTTGTGGTTCAGAATTCTTTGTTAGAACCGAGAATTCCTATTCCAGATTTGTTTTTTGGAGATAGAACTAAATTTCTGAGTTTCAAAAATAATTGTAAACTATTTCTGGCTTTGAAACCTCGCTCCTCTGGTGACCCAGTTCAACAGGTTAGGATCGTCATTTCTTTTTTGCGTGGTGACCCTCAGGACTGGGCATTTTCTCTTGCGTCAGGAGATCCTGCATTAAGTAATATCGATGCGGTTTTCCTGGCGCTTGGGTTGCTGTACGATGAGCCTAATTCAGTGGATCAGGCAGAAAAAAATTTGCTGGCTCTTTGTCAGGCTCAGGATGAGATAGAGGTATATTGTCAGAAATTTAGAAAGTGGTCCGTGCTCACTCAATGGAATGAATCTGCGCTGGCAGCTATGTTCAGAAAGGGTCTCTCTGAAGCCCTTAAGGATGTCATGGTGGGATTTCCTATGCCTGCTGGTTTGAATGAGTCTATGTCTTTGGCCATTCAGATCGGTCAACGCTTGCGTGAGCGTAAATCTGTGCACCATTTGGCGGTATTACCTGAGCTTAAACCTGAGCCTATGCAGTGCGATAGGACTTTGACCAGAGTTGAACGGCAAGAACACAGACGTCTGAATGGGCTGTGTTTCTACTGTGGTGATTCCACTCATGATATCTCTGATTGTCCTAAGCGCACTAAGTGGTTCGCTAGGTCTGCCACCATTGGTACGGTACAGTCTAAATTTCTTCTGTCCGTTACCTTGATCTGCTCTTTGTCATCATATTCTATCATGGCATTTGTGGATTCAGGCGCTGCCCTGAATTTGATGGACTTGGAATATGCTAAGCGTTGTGGGTTTTTCTTGGAGCCCTTGCAGTGTCCTTTTCCATTGAGAGGAATTGATGCTACGCCTTTGGCCAAGAATAAGCCTCAATACGGGACCCAGCTGACCATGTGCATGGCTCCTGCACATCAGGAGGTTATTCGCTTTCTGGTGTTGCATAATCTGCATGATGTGGTCGTGTTGGGGTTGCCATGGCTACAAGCCCATAATCCAGTATTAGATTGGAAATCCATGTCGGTGTCCAGCTGGGGTTGTCAGGGGGTACATGGTGATGTTCCATTTCTGTCAATTTCGTCATCCACCCCTTCTGAGGATCCAGAGTTCTTGTCTGATTACCGGGATGTATTTGATGAGCCCAAGTCCGATACCCTACCTCCGCATAGGGATTGTGATTGTGCTATCAATTTGATTCCTGGTAGTAAATTCCCAAAAGGTCGACTGTTTAATTTATCCGTGCCTGAGCACGCCGCTATGCGCAGTTATGTGAAGGAATCCCTGGAGAAGGGGCATATTCGCCCGTCATCGTCGCCATTAGGAGCAGGGTTCTTTTTTGTAGCCAAGAAGGATTGTTTGCTGAGACCTTGTATAGATTACCACCTTCTAAATAACATCACGGTTAAATTTCAGTACCCCTTGCCATTGTTATCTGATTTGTTTGCTCGGATTAAGGGGGCTAGTTGGTTCACCAAGATAGATCTTCGTGGTGCGTATAATCTGGTGCGAATCAGGCGAGACGATGAATGGAAAACTGCATTTAATACGCCCGAGGGTCATTTTGAGTATCTAGTGATGCCATTCGGACTTGCCAATGCTCCATCAGTGTTTCAGTCCTTTATGCATGACATCTTCCGAGAGTACCTGGATAAATTCCTGATTGTGTACTTGGATGACATTTTGATCTTCTCGGATGATTGGGAGTCTCATGTGAAGCAGGTCAGAACGGTTTTTCAGGTCCTGCGTGCTAATTCTTTGTTTGTGAAGGGATCAAAGTGTCTCTTTGGTGTGCAGAAGGTTTCATTTTTGGGGTTCATCTTTTCCCCTTCTACTATCGAGATGGATCCTGTTAAGGTCCAAGCCATCCATGATTGGACTCAGCCGACATCTCTGAAAAGTCTGCAAAAGTTCCTGGGCTTTGCTAATTTTTATCGTCGCTTCATCTGCAATTTTTCCAGTATTGCCAAACCATTGACCGATTTGACCAAGAAGGGTGCTGATGTGGTCAATTGGTCTTCTGCTGCTGTGGAGGCTTTTCAGGAGTTGAAGCGTCGTTTTTCTTCTGCCCCTGTGTTGTGTCAGCCAGATGTTTCTCTTCCGTTCCAGGTCGAGGTGGATGCTTCTGAGATTGGAGCAGGGGCTGTTTTGTCGCAGAGAGGTTCTGATTGCTCAGTGATGAAACCATGCGCTTTTTTTTCCAGGAAGTTTTCGCCTGCTGAGCGAAATTATGATGTTGGCAACCGAGAGTTGCTGGCCATGAAGTGGGCATTCGAGGAGTGGCGTCATTGGCTTGAAGGAGCTAAGCATCGCGTGGTGGTATTGACTGATCATAAGAACTTGACTTATCTCGAGTCTGCTAAGCGGTTGAATCCCAGACAGGCTCGTTGGTCGCTGTTTTTTGCCCGTTTTGACTTTGTGATTTCGTACCTTCCGGGCTCTAAAAATGTGAAGGCGGATGCTCTGTCTAGGAGTTTTGTGCCCGACTCTCCGGGTTTGTCTGAGCCGGCGGGTATCCTCAAGGAAGGAGTAATTGTGTCTGCCATCTCCCCTGATTTGCGGCGGGTGCTGCAAAAATTTCAGGCTAATAAACCTGATCGTTGTCCAGCGGAGAAACTGTTTGTCCCTGATAGGTGGACGAATAAAGTTATCTCTGAGGTTCATTGTTCGGTGTTGGCTGGTCATCCTGGAATCTTTGGTACCAGAGAGTTAGTGGCTAGATCCTTTTGGTGGCCATCTCTGTCGCGGGATGTGCGTACTTTTGTGCAGTCCTGTGGGATTTGTGCTCGGGCTAAGCCCTGCTGTTCTCGTGCCAGTGGGTTGCTTTTGCCCTTGCCGGTCCCGAAGAGGCCTTGGACACATATCTCTATGGATTTTATTTCAGATCTTCCCGTTTCTCTAAAGATGTCAGTCATTTGGGTGGTCTGTGATCGCTTTTCTAAGATGGTCCATCTGGTACCCTTGTCTAAATTGCCTTCCTCCTCTGATTTGGTGCCATTGTTCTTCCAGCATGTGGTTCGTTTGCATGGCATTCCGGAGAATATCGTTTCTGACAGAGGTTCCCAGTTTGTTTCGAGGTTTTGGCGAGCCTTTTGTGGTAGGATGGGCATTGACTTGTCTTTTTCCTCGGCTTTCCATCCTCAGACTAATGGCCAGACCGAACGAACCAATCAGACCTTGGAAACATATCTGAGATGCTTTGTTTCTGCTGATCAGGATGACTGGGTGTCCTTTTTGCCTTTGGCTGAGTTCGCCCTTAATAATCGGGCCAGCTCGGCTACCTTGGTTTCGCCATTTTTCTGCAATTCTGGGTTCCATCCTCGTTTCTCTTCAGGACAGGTTGAGTCTTCGGACTGTCCTGGTGTGGATACTGTGGTGGACAGGTTGCAGCAGATTTGGACTCATGTAGTGGACAATTTGACCTTGTCCCAGGAGAAGGCTCAACGTTTCGCTAATCGCAGACGCCGTGTGGGTCCCCGACTTCGTGTTGGGGATCTGGTTTGGTTATCTTCTCGTCATATTCCTATGAAGGTTTCCTCTCCTAAGTTAAAACTCGTTTCATTGGTCCGTATAGGATTTCTGAGGTTCTTAATCCTGTGTCTTTTCGTCTGACCCTTCCAGATTCTTTTTCCATACATAACGTATTCCATAGGTCATTGTTGCGGAGATACGTGGCACCTATGGTTCCATCTGTTGACCCTCCTGCCCCAGTTTTGGTGGAGGGGGAGTTGGAGTATATTGTGGAGAAGATTTTGGATTCTCGTGTTTCAAGACGGAAACTCCAGTATCTGGTTAAATGGAAGGGTTATGCTCAGGAAGATAATTCCTGGGTTTTTGCCTCTGATGTCCATGCTCCCGATCTTGTTCGTGCCTTTCATGTGGCTCATCCTGGTCGGCCTGGGGGCTCTGGTGAGGGTTCGGTGACCCCTCCTCAAGGGGGGGGTACTGTTGTGAATTCTGTGGCAGAGCTCCCTCCTGTGGTCACAAGTGGTACTTCGGCTGATTCTCTCTGTGAGCTTCCGTTGGTGGAGGAAAGTGGTACTGCGGCTTCTGAGTTTCCTCCCTCAGGTGATGTGGTGAGGTCGTTAGGTACTGCTCTACTTAACTCCACCTAATGCTTTGATCCTGGCTTCCTGTCAATGTTCCAGTGTTGGACTTGTTTTTTCCTGGATCATTCCTGTGGCCTGCTGCTCTGCATAGCTAAGTTCTTCTTTGCTAGTTTGTTTGTTATTTTTTCTGTCCAGCTTATCTAATTGTTTTGCTGGAAGCTCTGGGACGCAGAGGGTGTACCTCCGTGCCGTTAGTTCAGGTACGGAGGGTCTTTTTGCCCCCTTTGCGTGGTTTTCTTTAGGGTTTTGTGTAGACCGCAAAGTTACCTTTCCTATCCTCGCTCTGTTAAGAAAGTCGGGCCTCACGTTGCTAAATCTATTTCATCTCTACGTTTGTCTTTTCATCTTAACTCACAGTCATTATATGTGGGGGGCTGCCTTTTCCTTTGGGGTATTTCTCTGAGGCAAGGTAGGCTTATTTTCTATCTTCAGGTTAGCTAGTTTCTCAGGCTGTGCCGAGTTGCATAGGGAGAGTTAGGCGCAATCCACGGCTGCCTCTAGTGTTGTTGGAAGAGGATTAGGGATTGCGGTCTGCAGAGTTCCCACGTCTCAGAGCTTGTTCTATGATTTTGGGTTATTTTCAGATCACTGTATGTGCTCTGACCGCTATGTCCATTGTGGTACTGAATTGCCTATCATAACAGCCATCCTTCTTTCTAACAAGGACTAACGAAGCTGCCCAGGGGCTACCACTGTCTCTAATTACCCCAACCTCCTTCATCTCTCGTAACATACTCTTGGCACATTGATAGTGAGCTGGAGGTACAGGCCAGTACCTCTCTTTAATGGGCGGATGACCTCCAGTGGGGATATGATGTTGAACCCCTATTACCTGCCCAAAATCTAGTGGGTGCTTGCTGAATATCCGCTCACACTCATGGACCACCCGGTAAGCCCCCTGTTTTTGGTGTGAAGAAGTAGAATCAGTGCCCACGTGTAACTTCTGGCACCATCCTCCAACTGTCCTGCAGAGCCATTGTCCTCTGCCTGGTCGGACGGGACCAAGGGTTCTGTTGCTTTTATTGCAATATCATAAACAGTAAACAGTTTAGCAAGTGTGGCATATGTGAGTAAGTGGACCTCTTTCTCTCCACAGTTAAAGACACGTACTGGTACCCTCCCTTAGCGGACATCAACCACCCCTCTGGCTGTCAGGATGGTGTGCCTACCATCTGAATAAACAGGTTCTACCAGGGCCTGGTAGTCTTTACCTCTGAGGCCTATTGCTGCCCGACACCAGATTAACATTTCACTCCTGGGGGGTATTGCAATGGGAATCGGATCACTCACTGTGACACGTCCAACTTGTCCACCAGATAATTCTACCTGCTGTCTCTGAATCAGGGCTCTGATTTCTTTTTGCAGGACACGCTGCTCACTGGAAACAGCAGTTTTGGCCACCTGTTGTAACAAGACAATAACCTCGGCAAGACAGTTTTCTATGACATTAGTACCTAATGTCATCATTGGGTTACATTCTCAAAAAACCTGATCTGCACATCCAAACATAGACACAGTGTGAACAGGTGCTGAACCCAGAGTCGCCAACTCGTATATAATCAAACAAATAGGGCAGCACACTGCAGCGCCAAAACATGCAAACTTGAAAACACGAAATTTTTTTAAACTGCATTACTGCACTAGAAATATGAAAAATGAGAGCTTTTAGCGCATAAAAATGGCCAATTTTATGTGTACCTCGTAGCCACGTTACGGCATCTCTCTTATACGAGGTCCTACTCTAAACCTACCTCTCTGAGAATAAACGTCTCCATCTGAATGGGTACATGTGAAACCTCTCCTTGGACTCAAATTCTCTCTCACTGTGGAGGGGTATTGGACCTACTATAATTAAAACACCTGAAGCTAGGAGGCAGGGAGTGCACGATCAGAAGGCTAGAGAATACATTTCAAAAAACCTGATCTGCACATCCAAACATAGACACAGTGTGAACAGGTGCTGAACCCAGAGTCGCCAACTCGTATATAATCAAACAAATAGGGCAGCACACTGCAGCGCCAAAACATGCAAACTTGAAAACACGAAATTTTTTTAAACTGCATTACTGCACTAGAAATATGAAAAATGAGAGCTTTTAGCGCATAAAAATGGCCAATTTTATGTGTACCTCGTAGCCACGTTACATTCTCGTCGGGCAATATCAACATACACCAGTCCTTGGGACTTCAATTCTACCACCCCACCTTAATGGTTACCTCCTTGTAACCCACCATTGGCAAAGGCTGACCATTAATGGCTACTATTGTCAAATCACTATCTGGGCCATGGGTAATATCAGAGTCAGCCCAGTACTGTTTGTAAAGAATGTAAGACATAGTCATCACCTGAGAGCCGGTCTCCAGTAAAGCGTTCATTGGGATACCATTTGTCACGATTCCCCTGACCGCTGTCACCACTGGGTCAGGATTCACACCGTGACCGTCACCCCTACGTCACGGATCAGGGTGACTTTAGGCCAACAGACGGCTATCACATGTGCAGGGGGGCTTATCTTAGTTATCCCTCCACTGCTAACAATGTGATGAAAAAACCACACACAAGGCTATTGACCTCTTAGTTTACAGCAGGGGCTTATTCTAGGTATCCCACTGCTTTTCTATATACCACGAACTGCAGGGATTTATGTATATCCCGCTTACAGTTCCACTTAACACTTGCAGCTCTCTGGCGCCCCCTTACTCTCAGGTCAGATTAGGTACTGCACCCTGGGTAATTAGTCGCCAGAAAGGCTGCCTGCTATGTACTGGCTATTGGGCACGCTGCAGCGACGCGATAACTACTCCCACACAGGCAGGAACAATAATTATCAAACCCGCAGTTGCTTCAGCATAATCCAACCGTCAGCACACTTTCGCTGCCACCAGCTTCGATTAAACGGGTCCGAAGCTAACCCAACACAACAGTAACAGTAGCGTATTTTCCCTTCAAGAGACTTAGGGTACGGTTTAGAGCAGGAGCACGAACTAATATATAATAGTATATCCCATTCAAAATAACTAGGCAGTGCGTTATTAAAAATAGTTTATAAAGATGTTATACATGAGACAATTGCAAATATGTACAAGGGTAATTATAACATAAAGGGAATAAATGAGAAAAGATAACACTCACATATTAAAAGCATTGCAGGCATCCAGGCTAGTGCAGTTTCCATACATCCCAGTCCATGGGATGTACCAGCTCTTCCAGGACAATAGGACAAAGCAGTCCAGAAGGAGAAATCAGCAGAAAGTGACTCCTCAGAGCCTGCCAGACACTTAAAACATTAAGGCTGTGACATCACAGAAAGGCTGGCTTATCCAGACCCTCCTCTCTCTACATTCTGCCTAAACTTTAAACTATTCTCTCTAATTTCTATAACTTCACTACAAAACATGACAGAGTCATACCAAACCCATAATTCATCTCGGATTAACGTGAGCATTCTAATGAGATCAAATATGTCCTATCTGGGATACATATTTACAGAGAAAACCCTACTTCTTTACCAGATGGAGTTAGAAACTCGTGTTTCGCGGGTTGTGTAGATACATCGAGTGAGAATAAAAATATATATTTTCGTATTTCTAGCTTAAATCGTTTGCCTAATATCTAACAAAAACTAAACAAAGAATCTTTCATGAATTTTTGGAGCCACTTTTCCTTATAGCTGAACAAGAGCTTACACAGGAAATGCTAGTCGTAAATTCCGTTCGGCAATAAAACCTCTCTTCCCCCATACTCTCAGAGAAGGACAGCCAGGAATTTGCAGCTACAAACTGTTACTCCAAGAAGGGGGGCTTAGCCCACACAGGCTAGAGAACTACTTATGATATTTCATACCATATCGTGACACCATTGATCACAATGGGGAGGACCGGTCGTCCTCTGACGTATTTGGCTCGCCAGTTTTGTGGGCCTGGTCATCCTACTCCTGGGGGTTTGTGCTCTACCCAGGGGTCACTCATTTAAATGGCAGAACCTTGTGATGTGTCCCGCCTGGTTACAGCGGCAGCAGATGGGTCATCCATCCTGATGATAGCGGTCGTTGTCTCTTCCTCTGATCAGTGGGATCCTCTTCTATCGTCCCCAGGGTATGTCATCTGGACTGGAAGCCAGCTGGATTTTCTCCTTTGGGGATACCTGCAGGGACTGCATGGTTCTAGCTAGTGCAGCTACACTTTTAATCAGTTCCTGGACCTGGAGGCGCAGTTCTGTGGAGGAATCATTGTCCAGGATCTGTGCATCGGCCTCAACGGGGGGTCTGAAGACAGGGTGCCGCCTCCTGGTGGTAGGTGATTGCTGGATGCCTAGGGGGCACTGTATGGCTGGGCGGTGGTTCATGCAGCACCCGGATGGCCCTGTCTTAAAATTGTGCAGAATCGAGGTCAGGGTATTGCAAGGCCAGGATGCGCAGCTATGGCCTGTGGGTGCTGGACAGGAGTCCCTCAATGAACTGCTCCATTAATAGCTTGTCCCCATCCTGCATGCTGTTTAATGGCCCGTAGTGCCTCTTGAAGATTAAGGATGAAGTAAAAATGGACTGGTCATATAGAGAGCAAGCGATACAGTTCAGCTGGTATTAAAAAGTCTTCATTTAATATTTCCACAATGCGTTTCAACTGAATAGTTCTGTCTTCTCCAGGTGGCTGCCAAATGTGTTGAATGTACAGCTTGCCTGCCAAAAGGGCCTCTCCTTGTTTCCAGGCATGGCATCCCCCTCCCCAAGAGGAAGGCAATACCACTATAGTACCTGAACTCCTGGGGTGCCACACATGCGCTGCTTACAGGCATAAAGCAGCTGCTGGCACCGGAGCAGGACACTGCGAGGGAGTGCTGGGAAGGTAAGAATTTTTTTTTCTGCTGGGGGCCATGCATACCAAGACAGAGATGTGGGCCCTGCATACCACGATAGATATTGGGGCCAATCATACAAGGATAAAGATGGAGCCATGCATACCAGGATAAGGTTGGGGTCAATCATAAGGATGGGTCATGCGTACCAGGATAAGGATGGGGCCATGCATACAAGGATGGGGATGCGGGCCATGCATACCAGGATAAGGATGGGGTCATGCATACCAGGATGGGAATGGAGTAGGGGGCCAATCATACCAGGATAAGGATGGGGCCATGCATACCAGGTTGGGGATGGGGGCCAATCATACGAGGATAAGGATGGTGCCATGTATACCACAACATAGATGGGGTCCCTGCATACCAGGATAGGGATTGGAGCCATGCATACCAAGATGGAGAAGAAGGCCCTGCATATCAGGATAAGGATGGGATTCTGCATACCAGGATGGGGGCAAGTCATACCAGGATAAGGATGGGGCCACGCATACCTGGACGGAGATGGTGTCCCTGCATACCAGGATAGGGATTGGGGGCAATCATACCAGGATAAGGATGGGTCATGCGTACCAGGATAAGGATGGGGCCATGCATACCAGGACAGGGATGTGGGCCATGCATACCAGGATAAGGATGGGGTCATGCATACCAGGATGGAGATAGGGTCCCTGCATACAAGGATAGGGATTGGGGCAATCATACCAGGATAAGGATGGGGTCATGCATACCAGGATAGAGATCGGGTCCCTGCATACCAGGATATGGATTGGGGCCAATCTTACCAAGATAAGGATGGGTCTCTGCATACCAGGATGGAGATTGGGGCCAATCATACCAGAATAAGGCTGGGCCATGCATACCAGGATGGGGATGGGGCGGGGGCTAATCATACCAGGATAAGGATGGGGCCATGTATACCAGGACATAGATGGGGTCACTGCATACCAGGATAGGGATTGGGGCCATGCATGCCAGGACAGAGATTGAGGCTCTGCATACCAGGATAAGGTTGGGTTCTTGCATACCAGGATGGGGATGGGGCAAATCATACCAGGATAAGGATGGGGCCATGCATAGCAGAACAGAGATGGGGGCCCTGAATACCAGGATGGGGATGAGTGGGCCATGCACACCAGGACAGAGATGGGGGCCCTGAATACCAGTATAGAGATAATGGAGCAATGCATACCAGGACGGAGAAGGAGACCCTGCATACCAGGATGAAATGCCCGTCAGGGCCGTGGAGTACTCGGTATCGGTAATTAAAGGGATGTGTTACGGTGGTGACGACCCGGTCTGTGGCCCTGGCTGCCGATGTTAAAGGGACGGTCTTTAAAGGGGTTAGATGAATAATAAAAGTTTATGATGCCACCTGTGGTATTCGGTCAGGGATGACGACGCTGCTTAAAGGGGTCCACTGGGGTGATATTATGGCAGTACGGATGGTATGGCTTCCCACCGGTGAAGCTGGGTCCCCAAGGCTCACGGTGTAGTAGGGACAGGTGGTAGGTGGTGAAGAAAGAAATGGAGGACACAGGGTGGCAGTCTCTTTACCTCTTTACTGTATTATTCAGGCAGCCACAGTCCAGGGTACCAGATCACAGGTGCTTAATAATAATCTTTATTTTTTAATAATCTTTATTTTTATATAGCGCTAACATATTCTGCAGCGCTTTACAGTTTTGCACACATTATCATCACTGTCCCCGATGGGGCTCACAATCTAGAATCCCTATCAGTATGTCTTTGGAATGTGGGAGGAAACCGGAGTGCCCGGAGGAAACCCACGCAAACACGGAGAGAACATACAAACTCTTTGCAGATGTTGTCCTGGGTGGGATTAGAACCCAGGACCCCAGCACTGCAAGGCTGCAGTGCTAACCACTGTGCCAGGTGCTTGTGGTGGTCTGGCCGGCTTGGAAGCGTCTCAAGAATCCCCTTAACCAGGTGGAGTTGGAAGCCTTCCTTCTAGCGCTGTGTTGTTGTAGTTCCGTTCTGCCTTAGACCTCACACAAGGTCCTCATGTTCTCTCTGTCCCCCTTTAGGTAGGACACTAACCCGTACGACAGGTAATTTGAGCCTTTTTACAGGATCTCTATCACGACCCAGGTTTTATCTGTTACTGTGTCCTCGGGTGTTAATGGTGGACAGGTAACTTGAAATCTAGCTGTCTGTCGGTTTCTGCCGTGGGGCATGAAGTTACCCCCACAACCTCAGTCTTCCGGCTACCGGTATATGCGCTTAGCGTGGAGGAAGTTCAGTCGCAACTTCTCTCTCCAGCTCTTCACTTCGCCTTTGCTCCTTTCAGTCTATTTACAAGTTGCTTTCCTTCCTCACTCCTCGTTCTCCTCTCCTCAACTGCCTAGCAACTGCCTAGCAACTGACTCCTCCCAACCAGAGAGAGCAACTCCCCTGAAGTCGGGAGTAGAACTGCCCCTTCTGGTCTGGAGTCAGAACGGTGTTGTATGTGCTGAATACCTGTTAAAGGGATCCTTCCTCGCTTCCAAGCGTGACATCACTCTCCCCGTGAGGAAAGCAATGCTACTGTAACAACCGGTTACCTGGGGCATTATAAGGATAAGCATGGGTCCCGGCATAACAGGATGGGGATGGGGCCAAATCATATCAGGATAAGGATGGAGCCACGCATAACTGGAAGGAGATGGGGTCTCTGCATAACATAATAGGGATTGGGGCGAATCATACCAGGATAAGGATGGGGCCATGCATACCTGGACAGAGATAGGGTCCCTGCATACCAGGATAGGGATTTGGGCCAATCATACCAGGATAAGGATGGGGCCATGCATACTAGGATAAGGAAGGGGTCATGCTTACTAGGATAAGGATGGGGTCATGCATACCAGGATGGTGATGGGGTCCCTGCATACCAGGATGATCATGGGGTCTCTGCATTCCAGGATAGGGATTGGGGCCAATCATGCCAGGATAAGGATGGGGTCATGCATACCAGGATGGTGATGGGGTCCCTGCATACCAGGATGATCATGGGGTCTCTGCATTCCAGGATAGGGATTGGGGCCAATCATGCCAGGATAAGGATGGGGCCATGCATACCAGGATAGAGATGGGTCCCTGCATATCAGGATAGGGATTGGGGCCAATCATACCAGGATAAGGATGGGTCCATGCATACCAGGATGGAGATGGGGGCCCTGCATACCAGGATAAGGTTGGGTCCCTGCATACCAGGGTGGGGATAGAAGCAAATCATACCAGGATGAGGATGTGGCCATGCATACCAGGATAGGGATGAGGAGGCCATGCATACCAGGACAGGGATGGGGGCCCAGAACACCAGGATAGAGATAAGGGAGCCATGCATACCAGGATGGGGGACATTAAGTACAGAATTGACCACATTTTTTGCTTCAATTTTTTTTTCTAATTTCCTCCTCTAAAAGCTAAGTGCGTCTTATGGTCCGAAAAATATGGCAGTCCTTTTTTATATATTTGTCAGTTACTTGTATATTTACAGACATTCAGGGTATGTGCACACGTTGTGGATTCTCTGCGGATCCGCAGCGTTTTTTGCAGTGCAGAAACGCTGCAGATCCGCAATTGATTTACAGTACAATGTAAATCAATGAGAAAAAAAAAATGCTGTGCCCACTTTGCGGAAATTCCGCTGCAGAAACGCTGCGGTTTAAAAGAAGTAGCATGTCACTTCTTTTTTGTGAATCTGCAGCGTTTTTGTACCCATTCCATTATAGAAAACCACAGGGGTAAAGAACGCAGCAAATCCGCAAGAAAACCGCAGCAAAAACGCACAAAAAACGCTGCAGAACCGCACAAAAAACGCGACAAATCCGCAGGTGCGTTTTCTGCCAGAAGAGGCAGAATCCGCACCAGAAATTCCTAAGCCTAATCCGCAACGTGTGCACATAGCCTCAAAGTAGAACATGTGTCCAACCTTTTTGAGGACCATCTTCTGCAAATGTGAATAGCCTTACAGGATATAATGGGTCATGTGCTATATGTGAAAAACACTGACAGTACACGAACATCAAAAACCACATGTGAAAAAGCCCAAAGGCCAAATTCTTCTTTGTTTTTTCTAAGCCATAAAAATTGACAGTTTCTCATCAATGCACTGGATCTAATTTTCATGTATTTTGATTCTGTGCATGAGTTTTTACCAACGCTTTTTTACCTGTTTTCGTTATTTTTATTACATGCTATTTGATCATTTTTTGTTGTCTGTTTTAAATAAACACAGCTTTTCTCTATCATTTCAACTCACTGATTACATTAATATTATAATATAAATTAAAATATATACATGTAATAAATCAATATGTAATTAAAATATATTTATAAATATACATTAATATAATATATAAATATTGTTGTACTAAAATCCATTTTAATAAATACATAAAAATGGGTGCTTATTTCTCCAATGACGTTTATCAGCAATTTTCCACCCAGAAAATAGAATCCAGTTGTGCATGTTGCAGATTTTTTTATTTTGATTTTATCCAGTTTTTGAATTACTCATGGATTACAATGGGACCCTAGACTATAATAGGGTCAGTGCACAGTTTGATTTGGAAATGCAGAAAATCATCAGTGTGAATAAAGCCCATCTCTAATGAATGCTTTGCATGGCCCCACAATTACTGCGGCTCATTTAATTAATAAACATACGTTTATTTCTATTAGTTATCCATGCATGCTTCCAACTGTCCAAAAGTTCAGTAATAAAAGATATTAAATTGCTGGGTGCCTATAACAAATCCCAAATCTTATATTCCGGGGCTTAGCCATTCCACTGACAGCACAGTTTAATAGATACTGCCATCTAGTGTACACGTGAAAAACAACACCAGTGCGAATGCGCGCACATTGCAGTGCACCTGGATGACAGCGTTCTCCCCGTTTCTTTACTCACAATTAGCTAAATGGAAACATTGTTAATGATGCAAATTGCTGATAAAAGGTGCACTCTAATTACTGAGCTTGTCATCTTGTGCAGCCATTACGGCGCAGAAACGTATATTTGCATCGAAATTGCATACTGTACATAGCCAGTCACATCATGCAACTAATTGCTGGGTGCATATTATTACCAAACGTTATAGCAATCATAATGCTTTCATGGTGCAAATCTCTGCCCGAGGCATGCTTACACTTGTAGTTCCGCAGCTGTTGCCAGCATTGTCTAAAGTGTCAGCAGCTAAAGCATCAATACCCCAGTAATCACATGAACATAACTCATAAAATGGCGGGCAAGTACGCACGCACGATAACGGCGGCAGTGATCTACCACAAGCCATTCAGCACCCGCGACCTGATCAATGGCCACTTCTGCTGCCAGGGGGTGTAAAATTTAATTTAAGTGCTCTGACATCTCTTATGTCAAGAGCAATGGCCCTGATACGCGAAGGATTCCGAGTGTCTCCTCCAGCAGGACCAAGGGAATTGATCATTGATCTTGTTACAGAAAGGGGCATCTCATAAATGTCAAACTTGCATACATTTAGCTGTGATGGTCGGGGGAGGGGAGGGTGGCGCTGTCAGCAACCATCTTGCAAAGCAAATAAATACTGTACATGGTGAAAAGGAAAAAGCCAGAGATTTCAATCTTCAATATGCAAAATCCAGGCAGATTAGGGATATAAAGCGCAGATGTCATGTTTAATGATGAGAGCAGTATTTACCGTGAGCATCGCGCCCAAATCAGCACTCTCCCGAATAGTGAAATTTGGCTCCCTAGACAATCAATGTAAGATGGCGCGGCGCTGTAGTCGTGGGTGAGGTACTCATCTCTTTTGCCCCGCACATTGCATGGAGGTAGGGTCCTGGCTGGGTGTGTGGACTTGTGCTATGGGAGCGCTACGCCCTCGCAGGCCGCACGTAACCAATAAGTGTGGTTGGCCAGGACCAGATGTTTGACAGTTCAATGAGGGCAACCACCAGTCAAAAATAAACTTTGTACTCAGCGATAACTGGGAAGGGATTGTGTACAGTATATAGCGCGTACACAATGTTGTGAACGTTTCTTTCACAATATGGAGCGTTTTCCACACACAGTTCCAATTCCTTCCTCTTTACTCGCTTGTCCTCAGTCTTCACCACAGCCCAGCTCAGTACTACAGTCCAGTTAGCGAGAGTCCTAGTCTCATCCCGCGGTTACGCCTCTCTCCCCTGTAGGGTGCTATATTGCCAGTGCGGCCGGTACTTATCTTCTCTGTCCGTGGAGTTCCCGCCTGGGGCACTCTCTTCATCTTACGCACTCCAGCCTGTGTAGGCGCATTACATTTATGAGTTATAAATTCTTGGTCATCCTATCCTACTAGGAGTACTGACCCAGGACCCATCTCCGATTGATCACCCTGCTATCCTGTGTCTCCTCTCTCATTAAGGACACCCTCGTCATTTGCAACTGCTCACATCACACCTTAGGCTTTCTTTCTATGCACACTGGGCCCTTTCTAACCTTCTGGATGAAAACTACCTCTGTCCCTTCAGCTTAACCCCTCCCACTCTGGACTAGTCCCAAACATTAACACTTGCTTTCCCTATTGTCAACATTAACATCATTAACACAAGTCACAATTCATATTACACAATTACACAACATAACATTACACTTTATTTTCAAGGAGGAAATGTGGGAAATATCTCCATCTCCTTACACCATCACCAGCTTTTTGCCACCTAATCTGATAGCAGCATAATGTAGAGGCAGGGGCACTGATTCCAGCAATGTGTTACTTACTGGGCTGCTTGCTGTAGCTTTGATCAAATCTGTGTTTTATCATCAGGAGATTATCATTACAGCACTAGTAAACCTGTTGCCATGTTCATGTCCATATTCATGAATTTTGTATAACCCCATCACTGATTGGCAGCTGTCTACCTATGCACAGTGCACACAGAAAGCTGCCAATCAGTGGTGGGGACTGGGTTTTACAGGGCTCAGCATTCACAGAACTGCTAGATCCGCAGATAAAACTAAAACTGCAGCAAGCAACCCAGTCGTTGATACATTACTGGAATCAGGGTCTCTGCCCCTACATCGTGCTGCTCTCAGGTGGAGTAACTAAAACCCGGTGTCTAGGGGCACATTGCATCTCTGCACTTAATCAACAGTATACGTTGGTAACTATTCCCAACCTATACAGGCAGCCACTCACCTAATGGAGACCAAAAGTGTCTAAGGGCTAGCTCACACGAGGGCACAACATGTCCAAGTACTATCTGATGTTTTTCTGATAGCACTCAGCCCAGTGTTATACTATGGGGCAGTGCAGATAGGCGATTATTTTCTCTTGAAGATTCGGCAAGGAAAAGAATCACAGCATTCTGTGAGTGGCTCCAATATTCGGATCATGCACACAAATACAAGTCTATCAGTGCGTGTAAACATCAGACTGCACTCGGATGTCATCCCAGTGCAGTCCGACATCTGCGGACAGAGACAATGAAGAAGATGGAGCAATTAAGTTCTCCTTCTTCTTCACAGTTGTCATCCAATCCTCTCGCATGTGAGAGAGTCGGATCACAGTAAGATGACACTCGGATCACATGCTGACAAGGGTTGATCTGGGTGCCATTGGCATAATCAGCCTAATTCTCTTGCATGAGAGAATCTATGCCCATGTGACCCCGGCCATAGAGATCCATGTACATCGTCTATTTGGCTTTGGTTTGCTGATACAACATGTTCCCATTATAGATTCCAAGCTTTTCCATACACCCATTTTTGCGGACCAACAATCTTAAAAAAAACCTGTTTTGACGGATATGTGAATAAGGCCTTATTTTCATTATGCCTTTTCAAAAGAGACACTAGGACTGTGAAATATATGCATACTACATAAGCCTATTGCTTTTTTTTTGACATTTATAGAAATGTTTGATCTTGTCAGGTAATTTAATGTTACTTTTTAGAAATATAAATTGTAGCCCAATAGCCCTAAGAAGACTATTTGAGATGAAAGCGTGAAATCTATTTTCTGCTTTTGATTTTATGTAACAAAAACTTTCGATCTTTGTTGGCCTATTTTTGAGTCATCAAAGAGGCTTCTGGTAAAAAAAAAAAAGGAACGATAAAAAAAAAGCTTAGCAACCTTGTGTAAAGAAACTTTTTGAACTCAAAAGTATGTGAAATCATTTCTCCACGGTGTTAGGACAAGAAAAGCCACCAGGCAGATGAAAAGAAAAAAGAAAATCAATTCAGGGGAACGTAATACATCAAAGTACATTGCAATTGGCTTCTATAATATTTCTAAAACTTTTCTATTCTTCATTGAGTGGAATGGAACACTTACATAACGCTACACTATTTCTTCTTTTTCCTTTCTTCCTGATCTTTTTATGCTTTTGAGCTTTTTTTTTATCCTGTCTCCATTTCTAGAATTTAGATACAGATTGGAAAAACATAACTTTTTTGCACATACCCATAAATTAAACTATCATGGGGGTAAAGATTTGTTCCCTTGGGAGCACTATTTGGATGGCACTATTTATGTGACACTGGCAGTATTTTTGAGGGTTCTTCGTAATGCCACTTTTATGGATGGTACGGACGTATGATATAAAATTGGGATCGATTTTCAGATGTGACTTAGAATTTCAAGGCTCTTGACTTTCCAATACCAATATTTGGAAAATGCAAAAAATATCCCTGTTTATTTGAGATCCGTATTAATATACAGCATGTCTCCAATTGTGACGTCATGTCCTGGATCTGGAACAGTTTACAATTATAGACAACCCCTAAAATACTGTGCTGTAACCTAAACAATGTAACAACCTTTTATTTTGCATTCACTCTGAAAAGTTCTCTGTTTTTAAAGGGCACTTGTCAGCTAAAATATTTTGTTTACCTGCGGACATAGTCGTCATCTGCAGTTAAATAGCGTTTTTTACATGTTCGGCTATCTAACTGGAGGAGCGGCTACAGGGAGAAAATGAAGATATATTCTCCCTGCAGCCGCTGGCTTCTAGTCATCAGGGTGGTGCACAGTGAATACGCAGTAATCACTCTCTCCTGCGCCATGACTGATAGCCTGCTCTGCGCGCACACACAGACACACACACGATAAGAATTAACATCCACATTATTTGCCAATTGGCTTCTAACAAAGATTAAAGAGAATTTCTAAATTAGCAGCATTAACAGCAGCTATACTTTATCTTTATTTTATTGACAGGGAATATAAAGTAATTAAGTTGTGCCTAATTCTCTCTGTAGAAAAATCTATGCAATCTCCTAAATCTCAATTCGCAACAGGCCTGTGTATTAGGAGAGAAGTTAAAGGGTTAGATTTCTATCAGACGGATCCTGGCACACACGTCTTCATGGTCAGAGCTGACACAGACAGGTCAATCTCATCACCAGATACGCTCAGAAGTATTTTCTCTGCTGTCCTCAACCAATGTGATAATTTGCTGACCATCCAGATGCAATAACGAATGACATTTAGCATCTTATAAAAGTCTTATCTTAGGAAATGAAAACGGGAAGATCTGACTTCCGAGATTGTTCATATAGCAATATGGACATTTTATGACGTAGCTCTAATTAGAATGCCTGCTATCGATTATCAAGTGCACTCCCGTCTGGGATCAATAGCGGTGCAAAGCCCAGGGACAGTAATTAATTGTGTCAGCTAGAGACTGGAAATAACAGATCGCCCAATATGCATGCAGCAATCAATCTCTCAAGAGGCTTGAAAAAAAAAAGAGATCGTAAAAGAATGACCAAAAGAGTGGATACTACTAAAGAAATAAAACATCACTAAATAACAGCCAAACGTTACAAAATGCCATGTATCTCCATGTCCCGGGGGTTCAGATAAACTCATAAAGCACAACTTTTGTTGTATATGGTGAGAGTCAGTGATAAAACCCAGTATTATTATTTCATTTTGTAGGATCTAGGTTTCTTCTGTCATTTAGATATATTATTTTTTCCATTTTAAATTATTGAAGTGGAATTTCCAGGACATAAATGGATATTCTCATTTGTGTTCTTCTTAGGCCGGTTTCACACGTCAGTGGCTCCGGTACGTGAGGTGACAGTTTCCTCACGTACCGGAGACACTGACTCATGTAGACACATTGAAATCAATGTGTCTCTGCACTTGGAGACATGTCAGTGTTCGTGGGAGTGCATGGATTACACGGACCCATTAAAGTCAATGGGTCCGTGTGCAGTCCGTGTGCCGTGCAGGAGACAGCGCTACAGTAAGCGCTGTCCCCCCCACGTGGTGCTGAAGCCGCCATTCATATCTTCTCTCCAGCAGCGTTCGCTGGAAAGAAGATATGAAAAATCCTTTTTTTTTGTTTTTTCGCGTTTTAAATAAAGATCCCTGTCCCCACCCCCCTCCCACCCCCTGTGAGCCCGCCCGCTGTTAATAAAATACTCACCCGGCTCCCTCGCAGCGTCCTGTCCTCGCCGCAGCTTCTCCTGTATGAGCAGTCACGTGGTGCCGCCCATTACAGTCATGAATATGCAGCTCCACCCCTATGGGAGATGGAGATGCAGGGGACCAGATGCAGGGGACAGCGCTTATCTCTAGCGCTGTCTCCTGCACGCTCTGTGTGGTACCCAGTCGGCACACGGGCGGCACACGTGTGCCGCCCGTGTGCCACACGGATGGCCTACGTGAGCTCACGGACAAACGGACACGGATAACTCCGGTACCGATTTTTTCGGTACCGGAATTATCTGGACATGTGGGACAGGCCTTAAAGGGGTTGTGCTACCATAACGAATACATGTAGCTAAGCTGAAAAGGTGGAAATAAGTGGTTTTGTCATTTCCAGCTGATCGGCCACTGGGAGGATGGAATGGAATAATTCTAGGGGGCACCAAGGGACATATTTCAGCAGATGAAAGCTTGTTATTTTTTTGAATGGAGCATCATTTTTAATATCTATGAATTACAAAAGCATTAATTTTCACCTTTTCTCCTTAGTTAAATGCATTTTTTATTATGGCACACCCCCTTTAATTTTTGTACAATATCATAAAAATTATGATAAATTAAACATATTCCATCCTTATACAATCTGTCTTTACTTCCATTTTTGCTCCCCTTAGGCAGCTGGTTTATGGTTGTTGTTCCCAGTCTTCTATTTTGTTGTGTAGTTGGTATAACGCTACTTAATTGTCCAGAAGTGGCACTGTGATAAATACGGACGCTGACAAATAATTGGTCAGCATCATACAGGGAGACAAAGTACACAGCCTCAGTGAAAACTGTCTAATAGCACTAAAAAAGTTAACTAATTAGTTACCAAATACTTTGATGGATAATATCTTTGCAATAGAGAGGCAATATTTTTTTTAATATATTTCTGCAGCCACTATTACATCATGTGTCCAGTTCAACATGAAAAATGTGGTTATTGGTCCTCTAAAGTCCTTTGCTGCTTTTAATGATGCTGTCATCAGACCAAATGCTTAAACTCAGCCATGTCTCTGATTTATTGCCAGATTCATCCAGTACTGACACATCATAGTACTCAAGTTTACGAAGTAACTCATCTTGTAGGATACTAACATATAGCTCAGAATTGGGACCACCATTGTGGTTAAGTATCCAACGCCATTGGCTGTGAAACAACCCAAATATCATCAGGCTTCCTCCACCAAACTTGACAGTTCCTTCAATTTCTCGATTCGTTAGCCCCTTTTCCCTTGTTACTTCCAGACATATTTGCACCCATAGGGGCCTAATCTATTGACTTTTGTCTCATCACTCCAAATCACCCATTTACAATAATCTACTGTCACCTTTTCATCCTTTGTAGCAAACTCGAGCCAACGTTTATTATGACAATAATGTGATTGAGGTTTCTTCAGCTTTTTTTGGACCACCATTCCTGGCTTGTATAACATGTGTCACACAGTGCTTGCATGGACGTCTGTGATCAACCTATTGCTAAGCATAGGAGCCACCTCCACTGCCAAGTTTGCCACACCAGAACTGATAGACCATGTAATGAGCAGACTTGTTGCCTCCGATATTTTGCCTGGATGTCCACCTCTTGGCTTTTGAATGGATGGACGAACGTCTATATATATAATCGTCTAAGGGGCACTAACGTCTGTTTGTCTGTTTGTCTGTATGTCACGGAAATCCCGCATTGCTGATTGGCCGCGGCAGACAGGCCGCGACCAATCAGCGACAGGCACAGTCTGGCCGTGAATTTGCCCCTTCCTACTCTCTGTCAGTGCCCACTCCAGTCAGCGCTCACACAGGGTTAATGGCTGCATTACACCGTGTTATGCTGCGGTGTAACGTAGTCCGTTAGTGCTGCTATTAACCCTGTGTGACCAACCTTTTACTATTGATGCTGCCTATGCAGCATCAATAGTAAAAATAACTAATGTTAATAATAATAAAAAAATAAAAAATCATTATATACTCACCTTCCGGCACCTTTCTCGCTCCTCGCGACGCTCTGGGCTATGCATTGCGGTCTCGCGAGATGATGACGTAGCCATTGCGCGAGACCGCTACGTCATCATCTCACGAGACCGCAATGCTTTCTTGGGACTGGAGCGTCGCGAGGAGCATCGCTAAATGCCTCATCTGGATCTGGGGGCCACCGGAAGGTGAGTATATAACTATTTTTTATTTTAATTCTTTTTTTTAACAGGGATATGGTGCCCACATTGCTATATACTACGTGGGCTGTGTTGCATACTACGTGGGCTGTGTTATATACTGCGTGTGCTGTGTTATATACTACGTTTCTGTGCTATATGCTAGGTGGGCTGTGCTATATACTACATCGCTGTGCTATATACTACGTGGGCTGTGTTATATACTGCGTGAGCTGTGTTATATAGTGCATCTCTGTGCTATATACTACGTGGGCTGTGCAATATTTTACGTGGCTGGGCAATATACTACATGGCTGTGTTATATACTGCGTGAGCTGTGCTATATACTACATGAGCTGTGCTATATACTACGTGAGCTGTGCTATATACTACGTAGCTGTGCAATATATTACGTGGCTGCACAGTATACTATGTGGCTGTGTTATATACTGCGTGAGCTGTGCTATATACTACGTGAGCTGTGATATATGCTATGTGGCTGTGTTATATACTACGTGGGCTGTGCTATATACTATGTAGCTGTGCAATATACATGGCTGGGCAATATACTACGTGGCTGTGCTATATACTATGTGGCTGTGTTATATACTACGTGGCCTGTGTTATATACTATGTGGCCTGTGTTATATACTACGTGGGCTGTGCTTTATACTGTGTGGGCTGTGTTATACACTGCATGGGCTGTGCTACATACTACATGGGCTTTTATACACTGCGTGGGCTGTGCTATATACTAAGTGGGCTGTGTTATACACTGCATGGGCTGTGCTATATACTGCATGGGATGTGCTATATACTATGTGGGCTGTGCTATATACTACTTGGGCTGTGCTATATACTACGTGGCTGTGCTATATACTAAGTGGCTGTGCTATATGCTATGTGGCTGTGTTATATGCTACGTGGCTGTGCTATATGCTACGTGGGCTGTGCTATATGCTACGTGGGCTGTGTTATATACTACGTGGCCTGTGCTATATACTACGTGGCATGTGCTATATGCTATGTGGCTGTGCTATATGCTACGTGGGCTGTCTTATATGCTACATGGACTGTATTATATGCTACTTGGCTGTGGTATATTTCTCTGCTGTATCTGTGCATCATGAATCGTGGTATGTGTTAAAGAGGGGGGCCCACTGAGACTCTTTTGCCCGGGGCCCTCAAAAACCTGGAGCCGGCCCTGGCTTCACTGATTGGTCACATACGGACGGCCGCGAACAATCAGCGACAGGCACAGTCCGGCCGCGAATTTGCGTGGAATTTGAACCACGCTTCGCTAATTGGTCGCGCCCGGCCAGCCGAATCCTGTGTATAAATTGCATTATTCTGAAAACTTCATAAATAAACTACATACATATTCTAGAATACCCGATGCGTTAGAATCGGGCCACCATCTAGTCATTTCATATTCTTCCAACTGTCATGGCACTCGCATGATGCAGTTTGGCAATTTTCTTGGCCGAGAGACTGCTATCAATGAGCTGGGTGATGCTGTTTCTCCTTTTTGGTGCATCTTCATGGCTGCTCCTTGATTTTAACCAGTGACCTTTCGCTTGGAAATCAACCTAATAGCATACTGAGCTGAGGAATGTGAGAACAGGTTGTATTTTGTAGTATACAGGAAGAAAAAGATTTTTCCATGACCAGGAGCAAAACAGTAACACTGCAGTGACATGTAAACAATCTGCATAACTAATCAAATGCTAAATAGTAACAAGTCAAATTTTTGGATGACATAGACAAGATGATTGTTTATAAAATGATGGTAGTCTCACGATCAAGGCAGTACTGGCTGGTGAGATATGGAGCTTGAAAGTCAAAAGTTCAAAACATTGTTTCCCTTTTGCCCGTCAGTGTATATTTGACCTTACTATTCCATTGACTTTTCCTATTGCGTTACATTTTGTCATATTGCTCTTCTGTATATTTCCTTTTTTGACTACTGGCCTGAACTCTGACCCAGTCCTTAGCTGCTCCTTCTGTTGCATCTAATTGATTGTCTGGTTCTGATCCATGACTACGTCTAACGTCCTGTTATTGCTGCTACATCCTGATGCCAACTGGTAGTTATTCTGAGGAACACAACCTGAAGATCCTACTGTTTAAACCTCCTTGCAAGGTCCCTGCTAAAAAAAAAGATTCCTTAGAATTTGCACCTCAAGGTTCTGTATTGTACATTTGTCTAACAGTATGACTTGTATTTTACATTTTATTGGCACTAGGCAGCCAGACATGTCTGTGATCTACACTTAGTTTTTTATGCTTTTGTTTCATTAAACAACAGGAGGAAAACAAATTGTGAGAATGCCAAGCAACCGACAGTGTTATTTAACAGAGTTACAATCTGTGGAAGGGGAGCTGATCACAATACTGCTTAGCTTGCAAGAAGCTGTAGGACATTAAACAAATCAAACTTTGGTTCAGTTGTCTGTGCCAAACTTCAGATTTTCTGCTCTGTGGGATTAAATAACAGAAGGGTGTTCCAGCAGTTTCTTTGTATTGAGGTTTTGGTTGATATGTCCATGCACAGCATGGGCACGGCATGATAGCTTGTAGTGTGGTCAAATCAGAGAAATGCACCTGGTTTGTTAGAAACTCATCAGTTTAAGCACAAATTACGATGTCTACAAGTCAAGATGATACCACTTTCACTATAAATCACCACGACTCAATGTTTTCTAGTTTTTAATCTATTCTGGAGAGACACTTTTACGAATCAACATACATGTATGGTCCTAGGACTCCTAGCAATCAGAACCTGAGCCCATGTCATGAGCAGCAACTGGAGAACTGAATCTGAAGCTCTGGACCTGGACATTTACCACCTTAGATGCCATGGGGACAGCAAATTAATCCCTTTCTTGCTCTACCACCATAACAGCAAAAGGCGTAACAAAGACTGCAACATATGCCATGGGCGTAAGTGTATTAGTGTTTTGCATGGCCTAATACAGTTGTCGCCTAATACGGTTGTCTATAAATTACGACTGCATATTCTAGTTGATTTTTTTTTAATTCTGCCAAAATCCAGACTTTATGCAGATGCTTCATAAATAAACAGTCTGTCCATAACAATAATAATTAGGTGTATTGTCCATCATACAAATGCGTCCAGCTGTCATGGGTGTGTCAGATGCAACAGACTGTCACTCTGCATCTGGCTGTAGAAGGTCACTGCGTTTGGCATTACAGATGCCTCCTTAATCCTTCTGACTCTTGAATCCAGTGGCTACCTCCCTCCAGCTCTACTTGACACACCTGGACCTAGGTGTTTATAAATCCCCAGTCTGCTGCAGAGAGTCGCCGGTGATATTCATATTTTTTTGCTTGTGAAGGCTTGGAGCTATAGCAGTTGGCTAACTTCCTCTCTGGAGCTGTATGAGGATGTTTGGTGTTACCTCTCTGAGTCTGATCAAGCTAAATTCATTTCCCTTGTCTGTCTACCTTTTTGTCTTTAGTTTACAGTGGCAATTGACCAGTGCTTATCCTACCCCCTCCCTATCCAGGGCTTAGCTCTAGGGAGATAAAGGGCTTAGGTTTCCTGCTCGGAGATTGGTGAGGAACTAATTTTGGGACAGTAGGGCAGGTAGGGTGTTATTAGATCTGCCTAGGGGTCTCCACTCACCCTTTACCTATTGTCTGAGCTTCCTTCTCCTCATCTGTTCGTATTGCACTTAGTCTTTCCCACATGGTGCGTTACACCAGCCTTACTTTTCTGTGAATTTCTGACAGTCCCTAATTTTTCGCAACACAAAAATAATGCTGACAGGGTAATGTAAATATTTTTTTTTAAAGCTGGTGGGACACATGGTTGATATGAAGGTGTAAATGAACCTTAAGACTGAACAGCTAGTCTTCTGGTGTTTACCACTTTTGAAGACTCACAGAACACCAACGTCGGGTCCACAGAATAATAGTTAAATGTCTTCATATAAGTTTTGAAAGTAAATATATCAACAAAGGTTATGCAACACAATGCACCACCATACAATATTACATATCAATTCAATAAATTAATCTCAGATTAAATATCTTAGGTATGAGAAAAGCCTTATATGATCACTATTTTAAATATCTTTATTGTGCTTTGACCCCATGAGTCTAACCAGAGAGATGGCACATTGGATGAAATATTATGTAGAATTTGATACTCTCCATTCACTAATGCCTTCAGGACCTCGCATTTATCTTGTAAAGGGCTGTCTTATGTGCCTATTCAAGCTAAAAGAAGATTTTATGTTCTTCAGCTTTGGGCTGTCTGGCTTATACAAAATCAGAGCTGTGAGGTAGGCTCCTGGTTTAGGATTTATTGAAATTCACATCATGGATGCGTGAGCCAGTCAGGTAGAAGACAAATGCTATAAATCAAAAAGATGAAATCTGTCTAGGGTGGAGATAAACAGGACACAAAAAACATTGATGCCAGTAGATTATATTGTTTTCTTGTAAAAAAAAAATATGCATACACAAAGCAACTAAAAATGTAAATTTTTGTTTTGCCTGGTTTGCAAAGTCTGCCAGAGTACGCTTATATTACCTTTTGGGATCAACACTTTAAATTACGGTACTGGTACCACACTTTCTGACATGCTGCAATAATGTCCAACATTATCCAACATCTTTTCATACTAAAAATACCTATATAAGGCCAAATATGAGGTAAGGGCACTTACAAAGACAAATGAAACTGAAAAAAAAGAAGAAAGTCCAAACAATAACAAAATATATAAACTTTATTAATTAGGTCAGAACAATAAAAACACTTAAAGGGAACCTGTCACCCCCAAAATCGATCTACAGCATTATGGAATGCTGTAGATAAGCCCCCGATGTTACCTGGAAGAGGAGAAAAAGATGTTAGATTATATTCACCCAGGGGCGGTCCTGCTCCGATGGGTGTCTCAGGTCTGGAACAGCACCTCCCATCTTCATTCCATGACGTCCTCTTCTGGTCTTTACGCTGCAGCTCCGGCACAGGCGTACTTTGTCTGCCCTGTTGGGGGCAGAGCAAAGTACTGCAGAGCGCAGGCGCCGGAAAGGTCAGAGAGGCCCGGCACCTGCGCACTGCAGTACTTTGCTCTGCCCTCAACAGGGCAGACAAAGTACGCCTGCGCCGGAGCCGCGGCCTGAAGACCAGAAGAGGACGTCATGGAATGAAGATGGGAGGCGCCGGAGCAGACCAGAGACACCCATTTGACCGGACCGCAGTGGGACCGACCCTGGGTGAGTATAATCTAACCTCTTTTTCTCATCTTTCAGGTTACATCGGGGGCTTGCTTATCTACAGAATTACAGAATGCTGTAGATAAGCCCCTGATGATGGTGAGCTTACCTCACCATCGATTTTGGGGGTGACAGGTTCCCTTTAAAGTGAACCTGTCAGCAGGATTTTGCTAAGTAAACTACAGGCATTGACATGTTACCGCTCTTACACTGATTAGAATGATACTTGGGGTGAAGAAATCCGTCTTGTGGTTCTTGTGTAATTAGTGTTATAATTTTCCAGTTAATGAGATGCCTGTGATACGGGGCGGGACTGTAGGCAGGGTCTTATCTTCTGCTCTAAGCCAGAGAAACCAAGGAAAGACCTGTCCACAGGCCACCTCGAAGCATAACCATGTTCCTCATCATAGAGAGAGAGAGAGTGAGAAACTGTATGTCAGCTCACAGTATGTCAGTGACCCCTGCCACAGCAGCACAGAGTATGTCAGCGACTCCCCCACAACAGCATGGAGCATATAGTTGAAGTCAGAGCATGCCACTAACCATACAGCTCCTTACATTTGTGACTTTCCCACCAGATTTGTCATGGTTGGATCTATAATGGTAGGACAAAGAAATCTATGTACCTCTTTACGGCCTAACAATAAATACAGGTACTGAGAAAGTAACATTGTACCATATTGTGCAAGGAGATCATTAACTACTGACAGCTAATAAATCTATTGTAAAAAAAAATCATAATAAAAATGATGGTTTAAAAACTCCTTAAAGTGAACCTGACAGCTGATACATGCTATCCGATCTATGGGCAGCATATATCAGACACTGGCTGTAGGATTTCCTCACACTGTTTTATTATTATTTATTTAAATAATTAAAAGATACGGCATAGGGACCCCTTTATTCTTGATAACCAGCCTTGTCGAAGCTGACAGCTGAGGGTTGCAGCCTGTCACTTATTCCTTGCTGGTTATCAAAAATACAGGGGAACCCCAAGTCATTTTTTATTATTATTTATTTATATATAGCGCAAACAGCGGCTGATGAATGCTCTCATTGGCCGCTGGCTGCTCTCACTGTGAACAGTTGAATACAACTCCCAACATCGTTCCCTGGTAGCGCTGATCGCAATGCGAGCAGGGGATAGCGATGCGAGCTGCCTTCACTTCAGGACCAAGCGCCGGGGAACAGCATGAAAAGCACCACTGACTGCCAGGCATTGGTAGGTGTCACACTGATGACACAGGGATGTCGTCTGTGTGTCATCAGTGTCCACGTTTTGCGGCCCATGCTGATGACTGAAAGAGCCCTTAGTGAACTCAGTTATTTTCCAAACTTTGGCCGACTTTTGACAATTTTTAGGAAAAAAGCTTGGGGATCCGAACACAAATCCGAATGTGCAACGTTCTTGCCGAATTTGAGATTGGCGAACGTTTTCAGAACAAGTTCGCTGAACTTTAGTCAGGTTCCCTATAACATACAAGGAGAACTGCTTAGAAGAAAATGTGGATTTAAAAATAAGTTGTGCGTTGTGAACAGAAACTTGGGTGTATAAGTATGTTCACACACAAAGTGGGTTACATTCATATGGCGCCTTCCCAGCATATCACAACCATACTAGAAATGCTTTTCCTTCTATAGATGCCAAGCATTTCTAACAACATTAAAAGTAAATGCACAGCACATGTAAATTCAAGTACAACATATCCACACCATTTATGGGTCTCGACCTAGAGAGTGTTTATATGTGTTCACTCCAGGCAAAAAGCAGATGCAATAAATCTGTTTTATAATAGTGTTCTTAACATTTGAGGAATTCCACCGGTGGATAATAACATAATAAATATTGTCATCTGCCAAAGGTCTGTGAAATATTTTTATAGATCTGAGATTAAAGGTGTTCTCTAGGAATAATAAAAAAAAAAAATAGGAACAGACAATATAATTATAAATACATTTCTAAATACCTTTAAAGGGAACCTGTCAGCATGTTTCCCCAAAGTAAACTAAAGCCACCACTTTTAACTGCTTTGTTACTGCAGTCCACCGACATGTATCCAAGCCCCCTACTAAGCAGAACAGAGCAAAGTGCACAAGCACAGGCGCAATATTCACAGCAGCAATCTGTGGATGACGTAAGATGCGTCAGCCATATTCATCAAGACGGGAGGATGGCAGCTGCATGGATTGAGAAGGCACCAAGAAAATAAAAAAGATACTCATCAGACTGGACAAAACCTTATACTAGAAGTATAAAAGGTATTTTTTTGCTTATGTAGGCAGAGTTGGGAGCTGAGATACAAGTCAATGGACTCCAGTAATAGAGTAGTCAAAAATGGTGGCTTTATTTCATATTGGGAAAATATGGTGATTGGTGATAGATTTCCTTTAATAAACATTTCACAATCACTTGTTTAGTGAGCTACTTGATATATACTGTAATTAAAAGGGCTTCAGTTTTGTTACACGAACTATATCTTGTCCTTGAATGCTAGAGCAGGTACTTTTCAGTATTTGCAGTAGAAAGATGTGCTCCCTATGGAAATTTGGATGTAACACTGGAGATGCCAAGAGTGCTGTGGTAAGAAGAAGCAGCTCACACTGCTGTCCATCTTGTCTGTTTGATCTAATACTGGAGGCACAAAGTGTGGTGAGATGAGAAGAGGTTGCTCACAATGCTGTCCATCATCTCAATCAGATCTAATACTGGATATAGGTGGAGCACCCCGTGGTAGGGCAGTGGGTTACTCGGATCCGGGCCCTTCGGTTCTCAAGGGGGATGTCACGGTGGCTGACCCGATCCGTGGCCCTAGGGGACGTCCGCTAATAAATGGGGGAAAACGTTTAACTAAGTACTCACTAAATGACTCACTGACCCCCACGGGTTCACTTTATTGAATCGCAGAACAGATATCACCCCCCTTACGGGCTCACTGTATCTTCCTTCGAATCTTATTCTCAGTTCATCATTTTAACTATCTAACTTTAATTCTACCATATTAGCTACATACTATCAACTATGTAAACATTATTACTAACTGACCTAAATTTTTAACTTTATTGCTATATTACTCCATAATATATTAACTCTTTAGCAAAGTGCAACAAATGTACATTCCCTTTAAGGGCAAAGTCAAGTCTTTTCAATGAGGTAGTGCAAAGCATTAATCACATCATCAACATTCAAGTCAATTTAAAGGTGACGTGAGCGAGGGACCCGTGACGAACCCCCAACGTTGGTCTTGGGTGGGCTACAAGACGTGTAATCCTGACCCGGAATTCTGCCACACCAATGGGTTTTTCTTCAGGTCTGTAGAGTAAAGAAATTATTACAGCAAGATTTAACAGCAGTTTCTGTTAAGAGGCAGTCTCTGTAAAAGCCTCCTTTGTAAAACCAGTAGGAAGCACCTTTAAGAAGGTGTAAACTATTTACAAGGACAGTTTGTGATCATGCAACAGTCCATGATTCTACAGTTCATTGATAAAAGTAGAAAACTTGTGCAAAACTTAGGATCCCTTTAAGTAGGGGATCCCTATAAGAGTTAACCCTGGATGGGTTTAAATGCAGGAAAAGGAAAATGTTAATAACTATTTACAATCTTTTTCAGGGCTACGAGGTTTATTCTAGTTCTGGAGGTAGCACTGGTGGAGGTAGCCCGGCCGGATACTGGTGGCTACCAGGTGCTACTTAAGGGGCTCCCTCACTCCAAATGGGGGTCTGAGTACCCACAGTGTTCCGTTCAGGGGTAACCTTTACATAGGTTACCATTGGGGTTGGCTCTGTGGCCACAACAGTTTCAGTAGTAGTAACGGTACATACCGTGGTCCTAGTAAATGTACAAGTAGGCGTGACAGTTGTACTGTTAGTAGTGTGTAGAGGAGCTGCGGAGACACCATCACGTGTTTCTCAACGCAGGCAGTGAATAGCCAGGCCTTTCGCCGGGAAGGAACAACCAAGGGAAGGGCAGCATCCAATAAAGGAAAACATCCAATAAAGGAAAACCACCTTTGCCAAGCATGGTATCCATACACAGACAGCTGTTTCGGGGGTTTTGCCCCTCATCAGTGTGGAGTAGGACACTGGCTATCAGGAGCAGTGCCTAGTAGAAAGTCTATAAAGGCATGGATGATTGACCTCGAGGTCAATCATCCGTGCCTTTAAGTACTGGTAGTAGTGGCGGTAGTCTTGACGCATGGTGGCGCTGTTGCTACAGGAGACGACATAACTGGAGCTTTGGCATGGTATGTCATAGTGTCTCTTTTCTTGTGCACATTTAGAGCAAACCAGCCTTTTTCACCTAAATGTCTGGTGTAGGTGACAGTGTCTCCCGGGTATAAGTCTCTGTCTGGATGTCCCTCCCATAGGTGAGATTCTACATCCCTGCGGTTGACGAATATCTCGGCGTATAGTCCTTTTTCTTTAATAAAGCTCCATCCTCCTTGGAGTTTAAAGGCTATGACTGTGCCCTGCTTACGCGGGGCCTGGTTAGTGGTACGGTCCTTGCGGGCCTGGGCTTTAACTTGTAAGTCTCGTTTGTCATATGCTCTGCGTTGAGCTTGATGTTTTTCCTCTTTTTCCTCCCACTTGCGGGCGAGTTGGGCCTGGTAGTCCTCCCAACCTTAGGACCTCTACTGTCTCTCCTTTCTGTTTTGCTCCCCCGGGGAACCCCATAAAATCTGGTCTGGGATTCACCCAGCGGTATACAGTCCATTCTGCATATACCTCACCGGGCCGGGTGGTGGGCGCGATTGGGGCCTGCATGAACTGCTCCATCCCGATGGCCCGGTCCCAAGGTTCGAGACGCTGCAGGCGGTGAGTACAGCGGGGAGATGGTGCTGCTACGGGGCCTACCAGTAGGTCTTCTGTCACTGGGGCAGGGTCAGCGTTCTTACCTGCCGCAGCGTTGGCCCCGATGTCGGCTGGTTCTGTTGGCGGCGGCGTCCGCGATGGTTCTGGCAGCGGCTCCGGGAGTGGTGTTCTCCGCAGGTATTGTCCGGTATTCGGCCTTAGTATTCACCCACAGCTGCAGGAGTTGGTCAATCAGCTCTTCCATCCCAATCTGCAGTGGATCAGCATCAGCGGTGGAGGCCTGATTGCGGTGTCTCTCCGGGAAGCTGGGGGAGTCCTCCGCTCCGACCCCACGCTCTGGCTCCAGGCGACTGGCCATGGCGTCCTCCACGTGGCTCACTTCCTCATCCTTTTCCCGCTCTCTTCTCCGTGGGTGGTTTCTTGTTCTTGGTCTCCGCCCGCCATTGAGAATCAGGAGGCGGATTTCGGCTGCTGACGGACACGTCCTCAAGGTGCAAAGATATTTTGACTGGGCGGCCATATTATTCGCGCTTCTCAGTTCGTTTACGCCCACAACGCCACGCCCTTCTTCTTCTCCTGCGCTCCTCGTGGCACTGTAATGGCGGTGGTTTTGGCGGGAAATTTGGGCAGCAAATAGCAATACACAGTCTTTTGAGCACAAACAGTTCAAATACGATTCTGGCACAGTTCTTAGGCACACATGACCCGATTTTCAGGCTTAAGGAGATCCTGTTCGTGATGCCAAAGTTGGAGCGCCCCCGTGGTAGGGCAGTGGGGTACTCGGATCCAGGCCCTTCGGTTCTCAAGAGGGATGTCACGGTGGCTCACCCAGTCTGTGGCCCTAGGGGACGTCCGCTAATAAATGGGGAAAGGTCTTTAAAGGGATAGTGTTCATGACGCCACCTGTGGCATTCGGCCAGGGTGACGGACGCTGCTCAGTGGTCCGCTGGGGCATTGTTATGACAGCTAGGTGGTATACCTTCCTACAGGTGAAGTATATCCCCAGGGCTTCCCAGAGTGTAGATGGTGGTGATGGTGTGAGGCGCAGTGAAGAACGAGGACACAAGGTTGCAGTCTCTTTACCTTTTTACTGAAGGCTTCAGCATCCACAGTCCAGAGCACCAGATCACAGGGCAGGCAGAGTCCGGCCGGTCTGAAGGCAATTCCAGAGTCCCCTTATCCAGGTGGAAATCAGTAGCCTTCCTCTAGCGCCTGAGTGTTGTAGTCCCTCCCTGCTGAGCTTCTCGGTGAGGTCCTCACAACTGTTGTTGGTGTTCTAGATGTTAAGTCTTTCTCTCTGTCCCCAGATGGATAGGAACAATCCGTATGACTGATGGCCTGAGGCTTTTTACAGGGACCCTATCACACCCCAGCCCCCACAAGCTGCCGCCGTGCCTCCTGGGTGTAGGTTCAGGCAGGTAACATGGAATTATCTGTCCTGCCAGTCTCTGGAGCAAGGCTTGGAGACGATTGCTCTCTCGGTGTTCCAGCTACCGGATTCTGCGGCTCAGAAGGAGGCAGCCTTTTGCAGGGCAGAACTCCTTCTGGTTTCCTCTCCTGTGCTATGACTTCGTTTCTCACCCGCTACAACACAATTCTCTTCAAGTCCTTTCATAGGATTCTGCCGCACGTCGGGCAGGTGCAGCTCCGTGGCCTTCTATCTAGGCCTCTGACAGGATCCCACCCCTGTCAGGGACCACTCTGTCTGCAGCTCTTAGATGTCCCCCTGTCTGCCTCACAGGTGCTGCCTGGGTGAAGCCCAGTCAGCTTCTGCCTAACTTCCTATGCAGCCCACCAGTTTTACCTAATTGTGAAGAGTGCCCTAATAGGAGCATAGCTCCACCTGGCGGACTGGAGTGTGAAGTGTGGTGTATGGTTTGTGATACCTGGTAAAAAGATTTCCTTTATTGCCATCAGACGTAACATCACTCCCTAGAGGAGAATGATATTACTGCAACGAGCAGGACCCTGGGGCGCTGCATAGGAGTGCTGAAGTAAGAAGAGGCTGCTTACACTGCTGTCCACCCTGTCAATCTGACCTAATATGGAAGACACCAAGAGTACTGTGGTAAGATGAGGCTGCTCACACTGCTATCCACCATCTTGTTCTGATCTAATACTGGATATAGGAGTGCTGAAGTAAGTAGAGGCTGCTTACACTGCTGTCATCCCTGTCTATCTGACATAATATGGGAGATACCAAGATTACTGTGGTAAGACGAGGCTGCTCACACTGCTATCCTTGTTCTGATTTATTACTGGATATAGGAGTGCTGAAGTAAGAAGAGATTGCTCACACAACTGTCCACCCTGTCCATCTGATCTAATACTGGAGAAGAAGTTGCTTGCTCACACTGCTGTCTACCATGTCTTTCTTATCTAGTACTGATGATACCAGTAGTACTAAGGTAAGGAGATGCCACTTACACTTCTATAGAAAGGAAAACAGCGAGATATTTCTGAACGGCATTACATGGTATGGGTACCAGCCACAGCAGCAGAGCTTCTGTAACGCTCGCACCCAGACTGGTTGGCCTGGGCATGCGGGGGTGGGGCCCCACTGGACCACAGACCAGACTTCCCTGGAAGGGGTGTAACTAAGTAGCTTCCTAGGTGTTCGCTGGAGCCTCTGATGGTGAGGTCAGACTTGTGCAGCCGGTAGCTACCAGGTACTACTCTAGGGTGGAGTCTGACTGTGGATGCTGATCCCACCAGGGGACAGGAAACGGGCAGGCAGGCACGGCAGTGACACTGGCTGATGGACGGGTACGGCAGAGACTCTGATGGGCAGACTGGCTTGACGGAGATACAGGCAGGCAGACACGGATGGCACTCTGGCAGACAGGTGGGCACACTGGCAGACAGGCGGGCACGGCTGGCACACTGGCAGACAGGCGGACAGGACTGACACTCTGGTAGGAACTGGTACAGAGGAGGGTGTATGGAAACGGGTAAGAACCTGTTCAGACTGGAGGTTATATGGGAACAGGTAGGGACCTGTTCGGACTGGTGAATATAAGAAAAAGGTAGAGACCTGTGCAGCAAGTTGCAGAACGGAGATAACGCAGGAGCGGATATAAAGCTGTACCCTTGGAGGTGGGGTTAAGAGCAGGAGGCGGAACCAAGAACAGAAATGCAGGAGGCAGAGCCAGGAACAGAAATACAGGTAAGAGCAGAGAAGGAGAAGACGGAGCTAAGAGCAGAGAAGAGGAAGGCAGAGCTAAGAGCAGAGAAGGAGAAGACAGAGCTAAGAGCAGAGAAGAGGAAGGCGGAGCTAAGGACAGAGCCACTGGAGGCGGAGCCCAGAGCAGAGATGCTGGAGGCGGAGCAAAGAGTGGAGACGCTGGAGGCGGAGCCAAGAGCGGAGACGCTGGAGGCAGAGTGAAGAGCGGAGATGCTGGAGGTGGAGCCAAGAGTATTGTGAATCCTGCTTTTGGGTTCCCTCCAGTGGTTGTAAGTGGGAATGCAGTTGTCTCTGAGTAGCAGTCCTGGCCAGGTGTATCTGCTGATTGTAGTTCTGTCTGGGATATTTAGGTGTGCAGGATTCATTAGCCCTTGCCAGTTGTCAATGTTTCTTGTAAAGTGTTGGATCTATTTCTGGCTTCTCCTGCTTGGCTGCCAGTTCAGCAAAGATAAGTGTCTGTTTCTTTTTCTGTGGCACACTTGCTGTGTGCTTGTTTTTGATTGTATTCCTGCTCTGAATGTAGGATTCGCTGGAGTTGCAGATATACGCTCCTACATCTTTAGTTAGATGGAGGAAGTTTTTGTATATTCTGCTGTGGATATTTTTGAAGGGTTTTAATACTGACCGCACAGAAGTCTGTCCTATCCTGTCCTATTTTAGCTAGAATGGCCTCATGTGCTAAATCTTGTTTTTCTGCCTGTGTATGTTTTTTCCTCTCCGACTCACCGCCAATATTTGTGGGGGGCTGTCTGAGGCAAGATAGTATTCCTATTTCCATCTTTAGGGGTAATTAGTCCTCCGGCTGTGACGAGGTGTCTAGGATTGGTTAGGTACACTCCACGGCTACTTCTAGTTGCGGTGTTAAGATCAGGATTGCGGTCAGTATAGTGACCACCTACTCCAGTGAAAGTTTTCATGCTGCTCCAAGGTCACCGAATCATAACAGTACAACTGGCCAAGAATTAGTTAAATGCCTCTCAGAAGAAGGGAAGAAAGGTGTTGAGCCATTTTTTTTTCTTCAGTCTGTTTTGTGTTCTCTTCCCTCTTAATCTCTGGGTGGCTGAGGAACTTTTTGCTAGCATGAATGTTCAGGAAATAGCTTCTCGCGTAGATCAGCTTACTGCTAGGGTACAGTGTATTTCAGATTATATTGCTCAGACTCCTGCTTTAGAACCAAAGATTCCTACTCCTGATTTGTTTTCTGGTGACAGGTCCAAATTTTTGAGTTTTAAAAACAACTGTAAACTGTTTTTTGCTCTGAGACCTCGATCCTCTGGTGATTCCATTCAGCAGGTAAAGATCGTAATCTCCCTGCTGCGTGGCGACCCGCAGGATTGGGCGTTTTCCCTGGAATCTGGGGATCAGGCTTTGCTTAATATAGACTCCTTTTTTCAGGCTTTGGGATTATTATATGATGAACCTAATCCTGTGGATCAAGCTGAGAAGACCTTGTTGGCTCTGTCTCAGGGTCAAGAGGCGGCAGAATTGTATTGTCAGAAATTCAGAAAATGGTCTGTGTTGATTAAATGGAATAATGATGCTTTGGCGGCAATTTTCAGAAAGGGTCTTTCTGAATCCGTTAAAGATGTTATGGTGGGGTTTCCCACGCCTTCCGGTCTGAGTGATTCTATGTCTCTGGCCATTCAGATTGACCGGCGCTTGCGGGAGCGCAGAACTGTGCGCGCTGTGGCGTTTGTTGTGAGTTCTGTTTTTGGGCTCCCTCTGGTGGTTACTGATGGTACTGGGTGACTTGTCTTTCCTGGGTCTCTGGGTTCCACCTGTTCCATCAGGATATGGGAGTTTCCTATTTAACCTGGCTTTGCTGGCATTTCCTCGCCGGTTATCAATGTATCCAGTGTGTCTTGTTACCTCTGCTCCCTGCTCCTAGAACCTTCTGGTCAAGCTAAGTTTGGATTTTCCTGTTTTGGTGTTTTGCTTTATTTGGTTTTTTAGTCCAGCCTGCAGATATGTGATTATTGCTGCTGGTTGCTCTAGTGGGCTGAAATTGCTCCTCATGTACCATGAGTTGGCACATGAGTTCAAGTAATTTCAGGATGGTTTTTTGAAGGGTTTTTCGCTGACCGCGCAGTTCACTTTTGTATCCTCTGCTATCTAGCTTTAGCGGGCCTCATTTTGCTGAAACTGTTTTCATACTGCGTATGTGCTTTCCTCTCATTTCACCGTCATTATATGTGGGGGGCTGCTATTTCTGTGGGGTATTTCTCTGGAGGCAAGAGAGGTCTGTGTTTCTTCTAATAGGGGAAGTTAGATCTTCGGCTGGAGCGAGACGTCTAGGATCATCGTAGGCACGTTCCCCGGCTACTTTTATTTGTGTGTTAGGTTCAGGGTCGCGGTCAGCTCAGGTTCCATCGCCCTAGAGCTTGTTTGTATCTGTGCTTGTACTTTTAGTGATCCCCTGCCATTGGGATCATGACAGTATAACCGGCCCACAAAGTGTTAATTGTATTGGCTGAAGTAGGAGGATAAGTAGTCTGAGGAAGTTTTTTTTTTTTTTTTTTCCCCCAGAGTTTGCTGCCTAGCCTTATTGCAGCCTGGCTACTTCCTCCTCCTCTTAATCTTTGAATGGCTCTGATCCCAGCTGTTTATCATGGACGTCCAGAGTTTGGCTTCCAGCCTGAATAATCTTGCCGCTAAGGTTCAAAATATACAGGATTTTGTTGTACATGCTCCTATGTCTGAACCTAGAATTCCTGTCCCAGAGTTTTTTTCTGGAGATAGATCTCGTTTTCTGAATTTTAGGAACAATTGCAAGTTGTTTCTTTCTTTGAAATCTCGCTCCTCTGGAGACCCTGCTCAGCAAGTCAAGATTATTATATCTTTCCTGCGGGGTGACCCTCAGGATTGGGCATTTGCATTGGCACCAGGGGACCCTGCGTTGCTTAATGCGGATGTGTTTTTTCTGGCATTGGGTTTGCTCTATGAGGAACCTAACCAAGAGATTCAGGCTGAAAAAGCTTTGTTGGCCCTCTCTCAGGGGCAAGATGAAGCAGAAATTTATTGTCAAAAATTTCGGAAGTGGTCGGTGCTTACTCAGTGGAATGAGTGCGCCCTGGCTGCAAGGTTCAGAGATGGCCTTTCTGAGGCCATTAAAGATGTTATGGTGGGGTTCCCTGCACCTACTGGTCTGAATGAGTCTATGACTATGGCTATTCAGATTGATCGGCGTTTACGGGAGCGCAAACCTGTGCACCATTTGGCGGTGTCGTCTGAACCGTCACCTGAGATAATGCAATGTGATAAAATTCAGTCCAGAAGTGAACGGCAAAATTATAGGCGGAAAAAAAGGTTGTGCTTTTATTGTGGTGATTCAGCTCATGTTATATCAGCATGCTCTAAACGCACAAAAAAGGTTGATAAGTCTGTTGCCATTAGTACTTTACAGTCTAAGTTCATTCTGTCTGTGACTCTGATTTGTTCATTATCATCCATTTCCGTCGATGCCTATGTGGATTCAGGCGCTGCCCTGAGTCTTATGGATTGGTCATTTGCCAATCGCTGTGGGTTTAGTCTGGAGCCTCTGGAAGTCCCTATTCCTTTGAAGGGAATTGACTCTACACCTTTGGCTATGAATAAACCTCAGTACTGGACACAAGTGACCTTGCGTATGACTCCTGTTCATCAGGAGGTGATTCGCTTCCTGGTACTGTATAATTTGCATGATGTCCTAGTGCTTGGTCTGCCATGGTTACAAACTCATAATCCAGTCCTTGACTGGAAATCGATGTCTGTGTTAAGCTGGGGTTGTCAGGGGGTTCATGATGATGCACCTCCGATTTCTATTGCTTCATCTACTCCTTCTGAGATTCCTGTGTTTTTGTCTGACTATCGGGATGTTTTTGAGGAGCCTAAGCTCAGTTCGCTTCCTCCTCACAGGGATTGCGATTGTGCTATAAATTTAATTCCAGGCAGTAAATTTCCTAAAGGTCGTTTGTTCAATCTGTCAGTGCCAGAACATACTGCTATGCGGCATTATGTTAAGGAGTCCTTGGAAAAGGGACATATCCGTCCATCTTTGTCCCCTTTGGGAGCAGGTTTTTTTTTTTCGTGGCCAAAAAAGATGGTTCCTTGAGGCCTTGTATAGATTATCGTCTTTTGAATAAGATTACCGTAAAATATCAGTATCCTTTGCCATTGTTGACTGATTTGTTTGCTCGCATTAAGGGGGCTAAATGGTTCACTAAGATTGATCTTCGGGGTGCGTATAATCTTATACGAATAAAGCAAGGTGATGAGTGGAAAACCACATTTAATACGCCTGAGGGCCATTTTGAGTATTTGGTAATGCCTTTCGGACTTTCTAATGCTCCTTCAGTCTTCCAGTCCTTTATGCACGATATTTTCCGTGAATATCTGGATAAATTTATGATTGTGTATTTGGATGATATTTTGTTTTTTTCTGATGACTGGGAGTCTCATGTTCAGCAGGTCAGGAAGGTGTTTCAGGTCCTGCGGGCCAATTCCTTGTTTGTAAAAGGCTCAAAGTGTCTCTTTGGAGTCCAGAAGATTTCTTTCTTGGGGTATATTTTTTCCCCTTCTACTATTGAGATGGATCCCGTCAAGGTTCAGGCTATTTGTGACTGGACGCAGCCTACATCTCTTAAGAGTCTACAGAAGTTCTTGGGCTTTGCTAATTTCTATCGTCGTTTTATAACTAATTTTTGTAGTGTTGTTAAGCCTTTGACGGATTTGACTAAGAAGGGTGCTGATGTTGCTAATTGGTCTCCTGCGGCTGTGGAGGCCTTTCAGGAACTTAAGCGCCGGTTTTCTTCTGCTCCTGTGTTGCGTCAGCCAGATGTTTCGCTCCCTTTTCAGGTTGAGGTTGATGCTTCCGAGATTGGAGCGGGGGCGGTTTTGTCACAGAGAAGCTCCGATGGCTCAGTGATGAAGCCATGCGCGTTTTTTTCTAGAAAGTTTTCGCCGGCTGAGCGGAATTATGATGTTGGTAATCGGGAACTTTTGGCCATGAAGTGGGCATTTGAGGAGTGGCGTCATTGGCTAGAGGGTGCTAGACATCGTGTGGTGGTCTTGACTGATCACAAAAATTTGATTTACCTTGAGTCTGCCAGGCGTCTGAATCCTAGACAGGCGCGTTGGTCACTGTTTTTCTCTCGTTTCAATTTTGTGGTTTCATACCTGCCAGGTTCAAAGAATGTGAAGGCGGATGCTCTTTCTAGGAGTTTTGTGCCTGACTCCCTTGGAAATTCTGAGCCCTCTGGTATCCTTAGGGATGGGGTGATTTTGTCTGCTGTCTCCCCAGACTTGCAACATGCTTTGCAGGAGTTTCAGGCGGGTAAACCTGATCGTTGTCCGCCTGAGAGACTGTTTGTTCCGGATAATTGGACCAGTAGAGTCATCTCCGAGGTCCATTCTTCTGCGTTGGCAGGTCATCCTGGAATATTTGGTACTAGAGACTTGGTGGCCAGGTCTTTTTGGTGGCCTTCCTTGTCGAGGGATGTGCGTTCTTTTGTGCAGTCTTGTGAGGTTTGTGCTCGGGCTAAGCCTTGCTGTTCTCGGGCCAGTGGATTGTTGTCACCTTTGCCTATCCCGAAGAGGCCTTGGACGCACATTTCCATGGACTTTATTTCGGATCTCCCTGTCTCTCAAAAAATGTCCGTCATCTGGGTTGTGTGTGATCGCTTTTCTAAAATGGTTCATCTGGTACCCTTGCCTAAGTTACCTTCCTCCTCTGAGTTGGTCCCTCTGTTTTTTCAGAATGTGGTTCGTTTGCATGGGATTCCTGAGAACATCGTTTCTGACAGGGGATCCCAGTTTGTGTCTAGATTTTGGCGGACGTTCTGTGCTAAGATGGGCATTGATTTGTCCTTTTCGTCTGCATTCCATCCTCAGACGAATGGCCAGACTGAACGAACTAATCAGACCTTGGAAACTTATTTAAGGTGTTTTGTTTCTGCTGATCAGGATGACTGGGTTACCTTTTTGCCGCTGGCCGAATTTGCCCTTAATAATCGGGCTAGTTCTGCTACCTTGGTTTCTCCTTTCTTTTGTAATTCGGGGTTTCATCCTCGTTTTTCCTCTGGTCAGGTGGAACCTTCTGATTGTCCTGGAGTGGACATGGTGGTGGATAGGTTGCATCGGATTTGGAGTCATGTGGTGGACAATTTGAAGTTGTCCCAGGAGAAGGCTCAGCAGTTTGCTAATCGCCGTCGCCGCGTGGGTCCTCGACTTCTTGTTGGGGACTTGGTGTGGTTGTCTTCTCGTTTTGTTCCTATGAAGGTCTCTTCTCCTAAGTTCAAGCCTCGGTTCATCGGTCCCTATAGGATCTTGGAAATTCTTAACCCTGTGTCGTTTCGTTTGGATCTCCCGGCATCGTTTGCTATTCATAATGTGTTCCATAGGTCGTTGTTGCGGAAGTATGAGGTACCTGTTATTCCTTCGCTTGAGCCTCCTGCTCCAGTGCTGGTGGAGGGAGAATTGGAGTATGTTGTGGAGAAGATCTTGGATTCTCGTGTTTCCAGACGGAAACTCCAGTATTTGGTCAAGTGGAAGGGTTATGGTCAGGAGGATAATTCTTGGGTGGTTGCCTCGGATGTTCATGCTGATGATTTGGTTCGCGCTTTTCATAGGGCTCATCCTGGTCGCCCTGGTGGTTCTCGTGAGGGTTCGGTGACCCCTCCTTAAGGGGGGGGTACTGTTGTGAGTTCTGTTTTTGGGCTCCCTCTGGTGGTTACTGATGGTACTGGGTGACTTGTCTTTCCTGGGTCTCTGGGTTCCACCTGTTCCATCAGGATATGGGAGTTTCCTATTTAACCTGGCTTTGCTGGCATTTCCTCGCCGGTTATCAATGTATCCAGTGTGTCTTGTTACCTCTGCTCCCTGCTCCTAGAACCTTCTGGTCAAGCTAAGTTTGGATTTTCCTGTTTTGGTGTTTTGCTTTATTTGGTTTTTAAGTCCAGCCTGCAGATATGTGATTATTGCTGCTGGTTGCTCTAGTGGGCTGAAATTGCTCCTCATGTACCATGAGTTGGCACATGAGTTCAAGTAATTTCAGGATGGTTTTTTGAAGGGTTTTTCGCTGACCGCGCAGTTCACTTTTGTATCCTCTGCTATCTAGCTTTAGCGGGCCTCATTTTGCTGAAACTGTTTTCATACTGCATATGTGCTTTCCTCTCATTTCACCGTCATTATATGTGGGGGGCTGCTATTTCTGTGGGGTATTTCTCTGGAGGCAAGAGAGGTCTGTGTTTCTTCTAATAGGGGAAGTTAGATCTTCGGCTGGAGCGAGACGTCTAGGATCATCGTAGGCACGTTCCCCGGCTACTTTTATTTGTGTGTTAGGTTCAGGGTCGCGGTCAGCTCAGGTTCCATCGCCCTAGAGCTTGTTTGTATCTGTGCTTGTCCTTTAGTGATCCCCTGCCATTGGGATCATGACAGGCGTTGTCCTCTGAGCAAATTCCTGAGCCAATGCAGTGTGATAGGATTCTGTCTAGAACGGAACGACAAGGATTCAGACGTCAGAATAGGTTGTGTTATTATTGTGGCGACGCTTCTCATGTCATTTCTGTCTGCCCTAAGCGGACAAAGAGGATCGATAGTTCAATGGCCATCAGTACTGTACAACCTAAATTTTTGTTATCTGTGTCCTTGATCTGCTCATTGTCATCATTTTCTGTCATGGCGTTTGTGGATTCAGGTGCCGCCTTGAACTTAATGGATTATAGTGTTTGCCAAGCATTGTGGTTTTCCCTTGCAGCCTTTGCAGAACCCTATTCCTTTAAGGGGCATTGATGCTACACCCTTGGCTAAAAATAAGCCCCAGTTTTGGACACAGGTGACCATGCGCATGGCACCAGCCCATCAGGAAGATTGTCGATTTCTGGTGTTGCATAATTTGCATGATGCTATCGTGCTGGGTTTTCCGTGGTTGCAGGTACATAATCCTGTCTTGGATTGGAAGTCCATGTCTGTGACTAGTTGGGGTTGTCAGGGGGTTCATAATGATGTTCCGTTGATGTCAATCTCCTCTTCTTCCTCTTCTGAAATTCCAGAGTTTTTGACTGATTTTCAGGATGTATTCGATGAGCTCAAGTCCAGTTTCCTTCCACCGCACAGAGACTGCGATTGTGCTATTGACTTGATTCCAGGCTGTAAGTTTCCTAAGGGTCGACTTTTCAACCTGTCTGTGCCTGAACATACCGCCACGGGGAGCTATATTAAGGAGTCTTTGGAGAAAGGGCATATTCGACCATCTTCTTCACCGTTGGGAGCGGGGTTCTTTTTTGTTGCTAAAAAAGATGGTTCCTTGAGACCCTGTATTATCGCCTCTTGAATAAGATCACGGTCAAGCTTCAATACCCTTTACCTTTGCTTTCCGATTTGTTTGCTAGGATTAAGGGAGCTAGTTGGTTTACGAAGAATGACCTTCGGGGGGCATATAATCTTTTTCGTATTAAGCAGGGTGATGAATGGAAAACTGCGTTTAACACGCCCGAAGGCCATTTTGAATACCTTGTGATGCCATTCGGACTCTCTAATGCTCCATCTGTTTTTCAGTCCTTCATGCATGATATCTTCCGGACTTATCTTGATAAATTCTTGATTGTATATTTGGACGATATTTTGATTTTTTCCGATGATTGGGAGTCTCATGTGCAACAGGTCAGGATGGTATTTCAGATCCTTCGTGACAATGCTTTGTTTGTGAAAGGGTCTAAGTGTCTCTTTGGGGTGCAGAAGGTTTCTTTTTTGGGCTTTATTTTTTCTCCCTCGTCTATAGAGATGGATCCGGTTAAGGTTCAGGTCATTAATGATTGGATTCAGCCCACATCCGTGAAGAGCAGTCAGAAATTTTTGGGTTTTGCAAATTTTTAGCGCCGTTTCATTGCTAATTTTTCCAGCGTGGTTAAGCCCTTGACCGATTTGTCGAAGAAAGGCGCTGATGTGGCGAATTGGTCCTCTGCGGCTGTCTCTGCCTTTCAGGAGCTTAAACGTCGATTTACTTCTGCTCCGGTGTTGCGCCAACCGGATGTTTCTCTTCCGTTTCAGGTTGAGGTTGACGCTTCTGAGATTGGGGCAGGGGCCGTTTTGTCTCAGAGGGATCCTGTTGCTTCCTTAATGAAACCGTATGCCTTCTTTTCCCGTAAGTTTTCGCCTGCTGAACGTAATTATGATGTCGGCAATCGGGAGTTGTTGGCTATGAAGTGGGCGTTTGAGGAGTGGCGACATTGGATTGAGGGAGCTAAGCACTGTATTGTGGTCTTGACCGATCATAAGAATTTGATTTACCTCGAGTCTGCCGAACGGCTGAATCCTAGACAGGCTCGATGGTCCTTGTTTTTTTCCCGTTTTGATTTCGTGGTCTCGTACCTTCCAGGTTCTAAGAATATTAAGGCTGATGCCCTCTCTAGGAGTTTTTTGCCTGATTCTCCTGAGGTCTTAGAACCGGTCGGTATTCTGAAAGAAGGGGTGGTCCTTTCTGCCATTTCCCCTGATTTATGACGGGTTCTTCAGGAATTTCAGGCTACAAACCTGACCGCTGTCCTGTGGGGAAACTGTTTGTTCCTGACAGATGGACTGGTAGAGTGATTTCTGAGGTTCACTGTTCCATGTTGGCTGGTCATCCTGGCATTTTTGGTACCAGAGACTTGGTTGGTAGGTCCTTTTGGTGGCCTTCTTTGTCGCGTGATGTGCGTTCTTTTGTGCAGTCCTGTGGGACTTGTGCGCGGGCCAAGCCTTGTTGTTCCCGTGCTAGTGGGTTGCTTTTGCCATTGCCAGTCCCTGAGAGGCCCTGGACGCATATTTCGATGGATTTTATTTCTGATCTTCCGGTCTCCCAGAAGATGTCTGTTATCTGGGTTGTTTGTGACCGGTTCTCTAAGATGGTTCATTTGGTGCCTTTGCCTAAATTGCCTTCCTCTTCAGATTTGGTTCCATTGTTTTTTCAGCATGTGGTTCGTTTGCATGGTATTCCGGAGAATATTGTGTCCGACAGAGGTTCCCAGTTTGTTTCTAGGTTTTGGCGGGCCTTTTGTGCTAGGCTGGGCATTGATTTGTCTTTTTCTTCTGCATTTCATCCTCAGACAAATGGCCAGACTGAGCGAACTAATCAGACTTTGGAGACTTATTTGAGATGCTTTGTGTCTGCTGATCAGGATGATTGGGTGGCCTTCTTGCCATTGGCCGAGTTTGCCCTTAATAATCGGGCTAGTTCGGCTACTTTGGTTTCGCCTTTCTTTTGTAATTTTGGTTTTCATCCTCGTTTTTCTTCTGGGCAGGTTGAGCCTTCTGACTGTCCTGGTGTGGATTCTGTGGTTGACAGGTTGCAGCAGATTTGGGCTCATGTGGTGGACAATTTGGTGTTGTCTCAGGAGGAGGCTCAACGTTTTGCTAACCGTCGCCGGTGTGTTGGTTCCCGGCTGCGGGTTGGGGATCTGGTCTGGTTGTCTTCCCGTCATGTTCCTATGAAGGTTTCTTCCCCTAAGTTTAAGCCTCGGTTTATTGGTCCTTATAAGATTTCTGAGATTATTAATCCGGTGTCTTTTCGTTTGGCGCTTCCGTCCTCTTTTGCTATCCATAATGTCTTCCATAGATCTTTATTGCAGAAATATGTGGTGCCCGTTGTTCCCTCGGTTGATCCTCCGGCCCCTGTGGTGGTTGATGGAGAGTTGGAGTATGTGGTTGAGAAGATTTTGGATTCTTGTTTTTCAAGGCAGAGGCTTCAGTACCTTGTCAAATGGAAGGGTTATGGCCAGGAGGATAATTCTTGGGGTTTTGCCTCTGATGTCCATGCTGCTGATTTGGTCCGTGCCTTTCATCTGGCTCATCCTGATCATCCTGGGGGCCCTGGTGAGGGTTCGGTGACCCCTCCTCAAGGGGGGGTAATGTTGTGAATTCTGCTTTTGGGTTCCCTCCAGTGGTTGTAGGTGGGAATGCAGTTGTCTCTGAGTCGCAGTCCTGGCCAGGTGTATCTGCTGATTGCAGTTCTGACTGGGATATTTAGGTGTGCAGGATTCATTAGCCCTTGCCAGTTGTCAATATTTCTTGTGAAGTGTTGGATCTATTTCTGGCTTCTCCTGCTTGGCTGCCATTTCAGCAAAGATAAGTGTCTGTTTCCTTTTCTGTGGCACACTTGCTGTGTGCTTGTTTTTGATTGTATTTCTGCTCTGAACGTAGGATTCGCTGGAGTTGCAGATATACGCTCCTACGTCTTTTGTTAGATGGAGGAAGTTTTTGTATATTCTGCTGTGGATATTTTTGAAGGGTTTTAATACTGACCGCACAGAACTCTGTCCTATCCTGTCCCATTTTTGCTAGAGTGGCCTCGTGTGCTAAATCTTGTTTTTCTTCCTGTGTATGTTTTTTCATCTCCGACTCACCGCCAATATTTGTGGGGGGCTGTCTATCCTTTGGGGTTCTGCTCTGAGGCAAGATAGTATTCCTATTTCCATTTTTAGGGGTAATTAGTCCTCCGGCTGTGACGAGGTGTCTAGGATTGGTTAGGTACACTCCACGGCTACTTCTAGTTGCGGTGTTAAGATCAGGATTGCGGCCAGTATAGTGACCACCTACTCCAGTGAAAGTTTTCATGCTGCTCCAAGGTCACCGAATCATAACACAAGAGCCAGAACCGCAGGAGGCAATGCCAAGAGCCAGAACCGCAGGAGACAATGCCAAGAGCCAGAAGGTAGAGAACCACAGGTAGTGGTGAGCAAAGCAGAGAAGCACAGAGCCACGGTGTTGTGGTGAGCAAAGCAGAGAAGCACAGAGCCATGTGTAATGGTGAACAGAGCAGAGAGATGCAGAGCCACAGACAGTGGCGTACAGGGCAGAAAGGGGCAGAACCATTGGTAGTGGCAAACAGAACAGAGAGATAAGGCAGAGGTACACACAGCAGAGTGGGAATGACAGCAGACAAAGCAGGAACAGGAACAGACATAAACCAGAGTTCAGATAGGAATAGACATAGACAAGAATTCAGACAGGAACAGACATAGACACATGAACTAGACACAGATATAGGCCTGCGTATTGCAGCCCTCAGAGACAGGAAACAGACACGACGTGGCAGCTCAGTAGCAAATGCTAACTGATGGAAATAGTTTGCTCAGGCATCCTCCAATGGGTGAGGATGCCTTAAGTATCAGAGGCCACTAGGTAATTGGCCGGGGTACCTTAGGGTACCGTCACACAGTCCCATTTCAATCGCTACGACGGTACGATTCGTGACGTTCCAGCGATATCGTTACGATATCGCTGTGTCTGACATGCAGCAGCGATCAGGGATCCTGCTGAGAATCGTACGTCGTAGCAGATCGTTTGGAACTTTCTTTCGTCGCTGGATCTCCCGCTGTCATCGTGACATGTGACACCGATCTAGCGATGCGATCTAGCGATGCGTTCGCTTGTAACCAGGGTAAACATCGGGTTACTAAGCACAGGGCCACGCTGAGTAACCCGATGTTTACCCTGGTTACCAGCGTAAATGTAAAAAAAAACAAACAGCACATACTTACATTCCGGTGTCCGTCAGGTCCCTTGCCGTCTGCTTCCCGCACTCAGTGACTGCCGGCCGTAAAGTGAAAGCAGAGCAGAGCGGTGACGTCACCGCTGTGCTGTGCTTTCACTTTACGGCCGGCAGTCACTGAGTGCGGGAAGCAGACGGCAAGGGACAGACACCGGAATGTAAGTATGTGCTGTTTGTTTTTTTTTACGCTGGTAACCAGGGTAAACATCGGGTTACTAAGCGCGGCCCTGCGCTTAGTAACCCGATGTTTACCCTGGTTACCCGGGGACCTCGGCATCGTTGGTCGCTGGAGAGCTGTCTGTGTGACAGCTCCCCAGCGACCACACAACGATTTACCTACGATCACGGCCAGGTCGCATCGCTGGTCGTGATCGTAGGTAAATCGTATAGTGTGATGGTACCCTTAGGGAGGTGCACACATTCTCAATAAGAATGTGGATTTGCCAGCGCCGCCCCCCTTTGCACACAGCTTGGAAGTGTACACAGAGCAAGCAGCCATTGAAGCACATGGCATGGAGCCGGCAGCAGACAGATCTCACAGCATGGCACAGGGTGAGTGAGTTGATGTATCAGGCAGGTGGGGGATGGAAGGCCATGCAGTGATACCGGCAGGGTTGTTACAGCTTCCAGTTGAATACGGTCGCATGCACTTGACATAACATTCAAGGACAGGTGTCAGGTTACTGTCCTCTGTGTTACAAGACAAAGGAAATTTTAATTCGATAGTGATTTCCTTCCTACACAAAACAATTGTGTTTTGCTAATTAAATGTCATCTTGTCAATCAGCAATGATCAGCTTATATGTTTTTCACAGAAAAGTATTACAAGCTGGTAATTAAATTATAATGGATTTAATCGGTAAACTGATTGGCACACTGCAAGTTATTTCATCAGCATTTAAAGGGAAGCTGTCACTAGAAAAAAAAGCTATAAACCTGCAGATATGGGGTTAATCTGCAGGTTAATATCATTATTAACTTGCCTGATGCCCAAACTTACCTGAACACTGCAGGGAGAAAGTTAACTTTATTCCCCCCGGCCGCGTTCTGGTTTCAGTCACTGGGGTGGAGCCGGTGTGAGTCCAGCCATCGCTCTGAGAAAACAGTGACTGTAACCGATCCTGGCCCTGACTGACACTGGCTCTGCATTGGCGCAATGGCTCTGCAACCCACGTTAGTGCTGCCCCACTGACTTAACACTGCCAAGGGGAATAAAGTTATTATTCTCCCCACAGTGTTTGGGTAAGGGCGGGTGCAGGGAAAGTTAATAATGCTATTAAGCTGCAGATTGACCCCATATCTGCAGGTTAATAGCGTTTCTTTTGGTGACAGGTTCCTTTTAACCTCTTAACCCCCGGAGGTATTTTCTTTTTTACGTTTTTAATTTTTGCTCCCTTTCTTCCCAGAGCCATAACTTTTTTATTTTTCCATCAATATGGCCATGTGAGGGCTTGCTTATTGCAGGACGTGTTGTACTTTTAAACAACACCATGGGTTTTAACATATCGTGTACTAGAAAGTGGGAGAAAAATTTCAAGTGCAGTGAAATTGCAAAAAAAGTGCAATTCCCCAATTGCTTTTTGTTTTGCTTTTTTACTGTGTTAACTAAATGCTAAAACTGACCTGCCATTATGATTTTTCAGGTCATTATGAGTTCATAGACACCAAACATGTCTAGGTTATTTTTTATCTAAGTGGTGAAAAAAAAATCCAAAATTTGTTAATTAAAGAAAAAAATTGCACCATTTTTCGATACCTGTAGGGTCTCCATTTTTCGTGACCTTGGGTTGGGTGAAAGCTTATTTTTTGTGCGCCAAGCTGATGTTTTTAAAGATACCATTTTGGTGCAGATATGATCTTTTGATTGCCTGTTATTACGTTTTATTGCAATGTAACAGTGACAAAAAAAAATTCTGGCATTTTGACTTTTTTTTCTCATTACACCATTTAGCGATCAGGTTATTTTTTTATATTGATAGATCGGACGATTCTGAAAGCGGCAATACCAAATATGTGCATGTTTGATTTTTTTTATTGTTTTATTTTGAATGAGGCAAAAGGGGGGTGATTTTAACTTTTATAAATTTTTTATTTTTTTAATATTTTTAAAAACATTTTTTTTTACTTTTGGCATGCTTCAATAGTCTCCATGGGAGACTAGAAGCTGCCATCACCCGATCGCTTCTGCTAAATACAGGCAATGATCAGAACACCTGTATGTAGCAGAATTGCTGACTTGCTATAAGTGCCGACCACCAGCATTTAACTTGCACTTCCGGCAATGTCGCTGGAAATCTTCCCATCAGTCACTTGATCTTAGGTCACCGATGGGTTGGCCTGACAGCCAGAGGTCTCCTGAAGACCTCTATGTTTGTCACTGCCGGATTGCTATGAGAGCCACCCGGTGGTCGGTGCTCATAGCAATCCGGCAATGACAAACATAGAGGTCGGTTGGAGACCCCTGGTTGTCATGCCAACCAATCGGCAACCCGCGGTAATGTAACACGGGCGCCAGTGGGCGGGATTTCCAGTGCACTTGCCTGAAATGTGTTAAATGCCACTGTCAGAGTTTGACGGGTTAACAGCAGTGGGTGGATTGCGATTTCACTCACGTCTGTTAGAGGCACATGTCAGATGTTCAAAACAGCTGACATGTGCCGGAAAAATGTGGGCTCACCACCAGAACCCACATCAAAGGGAGGGTTTCCGACATCAGCATGCTATTACGTCCAATGTCGGAAAGGGGTTAATATGTATAATAGTGATTATACAGACTGCTACAACAGAAAAGCCCAGATTGCTTTTTGAGGGAAGTCTTTTTTCTTAAGATATGCAGACACCAGACTTGAACATTCTTCTTGACTGTACTTTAAAATGCTGCAAGGATATAAGAAATATAACCCTTACAAAAAAAAGATGAAGAATGCACACAAAAGTATGGAAATTCTTATTTTCTATACAACATCTGATTAGTCAAGATACTTAAAAGACACCACGGGGAGGCTGGCATAAATAAAACTAAAGCAGAATGAGGTTGTTTCTAAAACTTAATTTCCTCTTAGATTACATCAAATCAAATGCAAATAATTATTGAGTATTTTCTCCATAACCAACTATTTCTAAAGGTTAAGCTATTTGTACCTGCCAAAAAGTAAAAAGGAATTTCAGCCTGATTATCTTGTGACAATTTTGTAGTAGGTGACTTTTTGTCTGGAATTGTTTCAGACTTTCAAACTGCTTAATCCTTAAAATTGAAAGAATAAAATAATCCTGTGCATATGCCTGTTAAATATGACAACTAATAATATTATTCTTCTTTGATATCTAGGTAAACTGTGCTTTAAATTTTTAAGCAGTTTAAAGCTAAACATTGCTTCAATTATTATTATTATTATTATTTATTTATATAGCACCATTAATTCCATGGTGCTGTACATGAGAAAGGGGTTACGTAGAGAGTTATAGATATCATTTACAGTAAATAAATTTACAAAGACAGACTGGTACAGAGGGGAGAGGACCCTGTCCTTGCGGACTTACATTCTACTGGATAATGGGGAAGAGACAGAAGGTCGGGGGTGCGGCAGCTCTGGTGTTGCTGAGGCAGCAGCTCGGGTGGTGTTGAGGTGGCAGCTCGGGTGGTGGTGAGGCGGCAGCTCGGGTGGTGGTGAGGCGACAGCTCGGGTGGTGGTGAGGCAGCAGATTCAATGATGGTTCTATAATTGTTGAAGCCTATAAGACTCTGGCTCTGATATAATTCCTATAATGCTGGAAAGTTCTCACTCTTGTCTATTCACTGTGGGGATATGATCTTCTTCCCCTGTATGATGTTGAACTATCATAAGTAGACAGCAACATACAAGGGAATAAAGAACATGCCCCTGACATACCCCCGACCTGTGAATGATTACAAACACTTCTCAGCTTTTATCTCGCTGCAGTCATTGTGGGACAAGGGGAATACATTAGAGCTGGCAATGTTGTGAAAGGAGAGCTGCAGCTGCAGATTTGTTTGTGATGAAACAATGCTTTGCTATAGTGCCACTTCCAACACTGATTGCCATGAGAGGAAAGCTGAAAAGTGTTTGTAATCATACTCATCTCTGCTCAAATCTCTGCCATTGGTAATCACACACAGTTCTACCGTGAGATCAGTGAGAGAAGGGATGTACTGTATATAATTCCACATGTGTTAATTCATATTTTTGATGCCTTCAGTGTGAATGTACAATTTTCATAGTCATGAAAATACAGAAAAATCTTTAAATGAGAAGGTGTGTCCCAACTTTTGCTTTGTACTGTATGTCATTACATGTTTCATATGGGAGAAAGCATGTTCTAAGCTACTGTGGGGGCATGTTCTTTTTTCCCCCTCTAAGTTGATGCCTGCTCATGATTGCTCAATGTCATACAGGGGAAGAAATACAAACTCCCAGAGAAAAAAATATAGTAATGCCCCCTTGGACTTAATATAAATCATATTTTTAACTTTGCTACATTATATATCTGCAATAGAGAGGATCAATTAAAAATGAAAAAAAGTTTTGTTCAGCTCTTCAGCCATTATTCCATGATGTGCAAAGTTTAACATGCTTAACGGTTCTCTTTAACTCATGTATTCTTTGAACATCCATTACTTGTGGGAATATATTGTATCTACATAAAGTGTTCAGACTGTGGGTGGCTAAAATAAAAGTGAATACAAGGCAACCCGCATGAGCAACACTAACCTTACAATCATATCTTTTTTCTCCTTTTTCATCCCATAAATACGCATAACTACACATTTCTTGTGTCTATATTTGTTGAATCCCATGTGTGTGTTTCTGAAAACAGCAGTGTATAATCATCATCTGTGCGTTTTGACAGCTGCTTATACTTTCTTGGACACTGAGACAATTTGCTGGTAGACTGATGTTGGCACTTGACTTGTCCGTAAGGTGTGGTGGATTTATTCACAGCATTGCATAGTCTCATATTATGCCATCATATTATATGTGCTGGCTTCCTGCTATTCTATTTCTTCAGTCTTTTCTTGCCTGTGATGGAATGTCTCGTAAATCACGAGAGTATATCTCTAACAAAAAAAGAAGACCAGGTTCAGTAAATGCATTGCTTTCTGAGGCACCACCGGGGATCAAGGAGTCCTTTATACCTGCTATGTCAGCCATTCAGTATATTGTACATTAGGGTCCATTACAGATATTTAATGTAACAGAAGCCTACATGACAGCTAAGCTTCAGTAACTAGGAAAGTTCTGGTAAGTGTCAATCTATAGCTTCTAAATATTACATAAGTAATGTTCATTTGTTAATATCAGATACACCGACTATAATAATTCACCTTGTGTTTTTTACTATTAATTTATAGTTAATAATATTATTCTATTTTATGGTGCATAAATACTATAATTTTACATTTAGGTATAACTGTATATGATATGTATTTTGCATGTGACCTTTATCCTCCCAACCATTTAACCACTATTTCTTTTGGCGTAATGAAAATTCCAATAGGCCGTACATGTTGTATGCAAAGATATTGAAGGTACAGACCTTTTATTAGCTATCTTCTCTAACATTACATCCATGCAATCGATGAAGCAGCAATTGATCACCAGGAGACTGGAAATACAGCGATCCAACTAGACCCATCATATGTCAAAATAGACTGGAAATTGTCCTATGTCTTTAAATGGGGTAGTGGGTGTACCCTTGATTCAGTAGGTGTTTCCTTATGTTAGAGGCTTTATTGACGCCCTGATATTGCTCTATACTTTTGGGCACCTACTTATACATTACATGGTAAAAATAGTATGTGCACTTGGATCGAGCCAACCTTGCCCTTGTTACTTGTGTATTATGCCACGTTGGAAAATATTACCGTATTTGGCTTTAAGATATGTGTTCTATGAACGTTTATTTCTTTAAAAACAGCAAGCATATTTTATCATCATTTTTACTGGTCTCTGTCACAAAATAAATATTCCAAATTGATTCCATACGCAGATGACTCTGCAATGTATTAAGGCTAAAATTCCTGGACAGAAATCTATGCTCCATGTGCACATGGCAGAAAAACCCATGAAATCCACATGGAGCCCAGTATTTGCTGTTGTTTTCATACATAGAGCTACATATGTCCTGTTCTATATTCCACACAGACATAATATTTGGCAACAAATCTTAATTGTTTCAAGAAAAGTTCATTTTCATGCATGCATTGATATGAGAATACTTTATGACAGGTTATAATATCCATTAACCTTTGGAGGAAAGCAGCATATTGCTATGTGTGATTGCTTAGGAATGGCAATGTGCTACAGTAGGAGTCTATGCCAAGCCATATGGCGCAGTATTGCACATACTACCTCTGCCACCCGTCTGTTACTATAATGAGGTATAGTCATCACAGCAGAAACAGCAAAAATGAGAGAATCAATAGATAGTATTTTATAGTGTTCCACCACGTTTTCATCTAGACATTTCAAATGAGTGTTAAAACAGAGCTTGATATTTATAGTAAAGAACTTATGCTGCATATTTTCATGGTCTGCTGCCAGGTTCTTGAAATAATATGTCTACAAACATGTATCATCGGTGCTCAATATCTCAGTACTAAACTGTGTCAAGGACATGTCACTCAGGCAGTAAACTCTGCACTGATGAGGGGCTAGTACACTAAACAGAAGGGTATCTACTGTAGCTTGGCTAATGTTCCTGGTCATGTCGCAGGGATCTTGGACATTGACGTACCACAGCTACCGCCAATAGGTGGCACTAGCAAGATCTAGAGAGTCCATGGATGTTACTTGGATTAAATCTAGACCTAAAACTACTTTATTGTGACTCCTCTTTCTAAATGTTCTTAAAAACCAACAGCGACATAGACTCCAATTCATCAAATCGATTACACCTGTCGTAAGTCAGTTTGAAAAGTCACAAACATTTAGCACAACCTTTGGCATTTTCACCCCAGCAAAATAGAAATGGGCAGAGCTGGGGCGAAACGGAGGTGTGACACCACAACTCGTCTAATTTATAATGAGCTGTGACTTACCTTATTCCAGAAATATTATACTGCGTCCCAACTCAAGAACAAGCTCGATTTATTAAGAAGCGTGCGCCTCTTTATAAATCAAGAGCGCCTGACTACAACACACCCCTTCATCACGTCTTTGATAAATCAGGGCCATAATGTTGTAGTCCCAACGTCAACACTGCACGCTACATATAAAATATCATGCATCAATGTGTTACAGCTAAGTCCCATCTTTATTTCTCAACATTGTCAAAACATTTCTAGAAAAACATTACACATCCACATAGATAGAAATCCATTACAGGTTACTGCATAAAGCCATTTCCCCGGTGATCACAGTAATGATTGTCTGCACGGAATCCATCAAACAAAATGGATCATTTTCATAATGTGCATGCAAATACAATGCAGCCTTAATACAATACGCTGCATAAATGAATTTGCCCAAGTTCGCGAATAGAAAAATTCATCCTCAGTAGTGGAATCAGCAGTTTACACCATATTTATAGAAACCAGTGACACCATTTCAAGCAAATATTACAGCTGTCCACCCAGGGTCATTTATCTTCTGATACTTGTAGTATAGTTCTCCCAAAGTGCTGCTTCTTCTATCACTATATATAATATGGTGATCTATCAATGTCAGTTACCTCCATGTTAGCAAGAGTACATCTGTAGGTTACAAGGCAATTTTCTGTATATCCCCAGCGCTTAAGTATTACCCAATTCACTGATTTGACATTTTATTGATAACTTGCCTTCCTCAGCCGCCTGTTAGATAATATCTGGCAGCACAATCATCCAACTTCTTTCGTTTTTATCCATTTCAGCCTAAGGATAGGCTCTCTTACTACTAGGTTTAGAAAATACATTTCATTGGCCTACTCCACTTTATGTCATGATGTATTGCCAATATGTATCAATGGTCAACACAAAGTAAATATTGGTTTAATATAGTGTATGTTGTAAAGAGATATCATATCATAGGCAAGTACAAAGCCAGAATAAGCATTGAAGAGTGTAAGGCTGGCTTATATATCATCAGACAAGCAATTCTGTTCAATTTCTCACTGTCGACATGAGGTGGTTTTGTAATTGGAATTCATTCCTTTTGTTACATTGAAGTTTGCTCTTATATAAAGGGTGAATACCAGGATATCCCTTTGACCCCGCTCCCATGTTTAACTCCAAGCCACATTTATAGCAACCTGGTGACTCCATATCATCTACAAAGGCTCATGACATGCCTTCTCAATAATAACGGGCTATGGTTACAATATACACAGTGACGTTTACCAGCCTTTTCCATTAGATTAGAAGTTGGCATGAAATAATTGTTGACCTAAAGATCTTTTTGCCGTAACTATGATTTTTCAACTCAACCAAATGAGCATTGTATTTCCATGGGGGTACCCAAAGTAATTAGATGGCAGATACTTGATGTACTGCCGATTTCATAAAAATGTAAGGAAATGCTGCTGCTGTAGACATGGTTATCCCCACTTCAGCACCAGTCATCTCTGTGAGGAGCCACCATTTTGATCACTGGACCAAAAGCAGAATTATATATGTATATACAGTGGGGCAAAAAAGTATTTAGTCAGTCAGCAATAGTGCAAGTTCCACCACTTAAAAAGATGAGAGGCGTCTGTAATTTACATCATAGGTAGACCTCAACTATGGGAGACAAACTGAGAAAAAAAAATCCAGAAAATCACATTGTCTGTTTTTTTAACATTTTATTTGCATATTATGGTGGAAAATAAGTATTTGGTCAGAAACAAACAATCAAGATTTCTGGCTCTCACAGACCTGTAACTTCTTCTTTAAGAGTCTCCTCTTTCCTCCACTCATTACCTGTAGTAATGGCACCTGTTTAAACTTGTTATCAGTATAAAAAGACACCTGTGCACACCCTCAAACAGTCTGACTCCAAACTCCACTATGGTGAAGACCAAAGAGCTGTCAAAGGACACCAGAAACAAAATTGTAGCCCTGCACCAGGCTGGGAAGACTGAATCTGCAATAGCCAACCAGTTTGGAGTGAAGAAATCAACAGTGGGAGCAATAATTAGAAAATGGAAGACATACAAGACCACTGATAATCTCCCTCGATCTGGGGCTCCACGCAAAATCCCACCCCGTGGGGTCAGAATGATCACAAGAACGGTGAGCAAAAATCCCAGAACCACGCGGGGGGACCTAGTGAACGAACTGCAGAGAGCTGGGACCAATGTAACAAGGCCTACCATAAGTAACACACTACGCCACCATGGACTCAGATCCTGCAGTGCCAGACGTGTCCCACTGCTTAAGCCAGTACATGTCCGGGCCCGTCTGAAGTTTGCTAGAGAGCATTTGGATGATCCAGAGGAGTTTTGGGAGAATGTCCTATGGTCTGATGAAACCAAACTGGAACTGTTTGGTAGAAACACAACTTGTCGTGTTTGGAGGAAAAAGAATACTGAGTTGCATCCATCAAACACCATACCTACTGTAAAGCATGGTGGTGGAAACATCATGCTTTGGGGCTGTTTCTCTGCAAAGGGGCCAGGACGACTGATCTGGGTACATGAAAGAATGAATGGGGCCATGTATCGTGAGATTTTGAGTGCAAACCTCCTTCCATCAGCAAGGGCATTGAAGATGAAATGTGGCTGGGTCTTTCAACATGACTGATCCAAAGCACACCGCCAGGGCAACGAAGGAGTGGCTTCGTAAGAAGCATTTCAAGGTCCTGGAGTGGCCTAGCCAGTCTCCAGATCTCAACCCTATAGAAAACCTTTGGAGGGAGTTGAAAGTCCGTGTTGCCAAGCGAAAAGCCAAAAACATCACTGCTCTAGAGGAGATCTGCATGGAGGAATGGGCCAACATACCAACAACAGTGTGTGGCAACCTTGTGAAGACTTACAGAAAACGTTTGACCTCTGTCATTGCCAACAAAGGATATATTACAAAGTATTGAGATGAAATTTTGTTTCTGACCAAATACTTATTTTCCACCATAATATGCAAATAAAATGTTAAAAAAACAGACAATGTGATTTTCTGGATTTTTTTTTCTCAGTTTGTCTCCCATAGTTGAGGTCTACCTATGATGTAAATTTCAGACGCCTCTCATCTTTTTAAGTGGTGGAACTTGCACTATTGCTGACTGACTAAATACTTTTTTGCCCCACTGTATATCTGCGCTGTAGGTTCCATATGGTCTAAAGAAGAACAATTAATAAAAAGACTTTCTGCATATAATGTCCATCACAGAATATATCCACAATTACCTAATTGGGAATTATTAATGCGTTATTAATGCGTTATCTGTCATGCATATAAGGTGTTAATAATTACCGGGTATTCACATACGATGTATCGTGGTCAAGGTCTCCCGAATATGTGCACAACGGTGATGTATTCCTCCGCTTTATTTCCAAAAGATATGTGAGGAAAGGGTGTAAAAAACTTGTCCCGGCCGGTGACAGTCACCCCCTACCTCACAGACGATGCTTCCGGATCTTCAGCGTGAGCCCGCGCTCCCACACGCTAGTTGCCGGCGAGGTGCAGTGAAGCTGCAGAACCTCGCCTGACGTCACATACACGTGATGCTTCACGTGAACGGCTAACGGAGTGCACACAGTACCAAAAAGGATCTATCCAACGCGTTTCGGAGTCGGCGGAAGGAGTCAAAAACCATTTTCCTGTATAGTGAACTCTGCATAACAGACCGGCCTGAGCCAAACATGACCGTGAAAAAAGCTTAGAGCTGACGGAATGTCACCGCAGTCTGGAGAAGATCTAGCATTCTCCATAGAAAAAAATGATTGTCTATGGACAGCTATTGTTAGTCCTTTCTGTACATGGTAAAAATAATAGCAGCTAGTGCTCCACTGGAGGCTCTAGTTCAGGTTGAAGTGTCTGCAATATCCTTTCACAAATCACATTAACATAAAATGAATGTAGAAAGAAGAAATAAAATGTAGCAATCAGATGATTGCTTTTTCATGTCTAGTACAGGAGAAGCATCAGTTAATAAATGTACATAGTTATGAATTTATCTGCTGCAATAAACATGCAGAGTAAGGTCTCATTCCATTCCCTTTAATTTGACACTAAAAAGTAATATCTTGTGCATTGGAAATAAAAATGGCATTAGAGTGTGGAAAATAAACTATAATTTGCTGGTTCTAGGATATTATGTCATGTTTACTTCTCGGAGATGAGTCTATGTGGTTTCTGTTGGTTTTCTTAGTCCCTATTGGGATAGGGCCATACATCTGTTCTAAAGAAACTTGTGCAAACACTTTGGAGATCAGCAGTTTCTCTTGATTTAACAGTCTCACGGGCGATTATTTCTAAACTAAATGTTGCCATCTTTTGTTTCCTGAGAAATACAGTTGTGAAAAATAACTCTGGAGAGAGACATAACTTGGGACAACAAATATTTTTTTATTAAATGCCGACTTTAACCCATTCTATTGTGAAATATTTTCACCGTATTTACTATTGATTAACTTTCTGCAATATTCTTATGAATACTATAAACTAGCGACAAACAAAAATTTCTCAGGAAAGTTGATTTTTTACAGCAAATCAAAAGTATTTCAAAGTCTCCAATTGCCTTATACAATGCTACACTATGCTCTTTTTCTCACACATTTTCGCACTTTGTGGCCATTTTGCATTCTATTGCTGGGATCACAGTAGAACCAATAACATTTTTGCAACAATTTTTTGCCCCCTCAAAAATAACACAGCTGTAATGTGTGAAAGCGTCCTTAACATTTTAGTGTCTTATGGCTTTTTCTCCTCTCTATGGCTAGATTCTGAGATCCTCTCACTATAAAGATTTTCTCCTAGATGTCAACTACATTTCAGGCTTCTATTTTTATACAGACTATAAAAGATGATCCTGATTGGTTGAGCTATGTATAATATAACCGGAGATGTGTCCTGCTGTCCGAAGCCTTTTCCGCATGCCAGGACATCGGTTGGAGCAACATCGGTTGGAGCAGCAGCTAGAGATAGAGATTTCTATTTTCATGAAGTATTCAAATACACTGTCAACAGTGTGAATGTGTCAGGCATAGTCGAGATAAATTGCACTGTTGAACAACCTTTTTTCTCCCAGCCAGCATTTGCTTTCAGTCACAGGGGCGGCGCCGCTTCAGTTACTGCTCTGCACAGCATTTCTGAAAGGCTACAGAGTCTGCCACACCATTAAGCAAGAGGCACCTCTATCCAAACACCATGAAGACCAAGGAGATCTCCAAACAAGTCAGGGTCCAATTTGTTGAGAACTACAAGGCAGGATTTGGTTACAAAGAAAATAACCCAATCTCTGATGATTCCACCAGAGCACCAACAAATCCTTTATCATCAAATGGAAAGAACATGGCACCACAACAAACTTCCCAAGAGAGGGCCACCCACCAAAACTGTTTGGAGGCAAAGAGGGCATTACCAAAGGTAACCCTGAAGGACCTGCAGAATTCCCAAACAGCAGAGACTGGAGTACCTGTCCATTCGACCACAATAAGCCGTACACTCCATAGAGTTAGCCTTTATGGAAGAATGGGCAGAAAAAAAGCCTTTACTTACACACACAAAATTGTAAGGTTCGTTTTGAGTTTGCCAAAAGACATGTTTCAGACACACCAAATGTAGGTGCTATGGTCAGATGACACCAAAATTTAACAGTATCATGCTGTGGGAATGTTTTTCAGAAGCAGGGATCGTAACAATGGTCCGAGTCGAGGGGAAGATGTATGGTGCAAAATACAACAAGACAATGAACCAAAGCATACTGCTAAAGCAACACTCAATGTGTCAATGTTTTGGAGTGGCCTAATCAGAGGCCAGACCTTATTCCAATTGAGAATCTGTGGTTAGACTTGAAGATTGCTATTCACCAGAGGAAACCATATAACTTGAAGGAGCTGGAGCAGTTTTGCCTTGAGGAATTGCCAAATATCCCAGTGACCACATGTGGAAAGCTCATAGAGACTTTTCCAAAGCGGCTTACAGCTACAATTGCTGCAAAAGGAGAATCTACAAAGTACTGACTTTAGGGAGGTGAATAGTTATGCGCACTGAAGTTTTCAGCTATTTTTTTCTATTTGTTGTTTGCTTCAAAATGAAAAGAAAGCCAAATGTTCACAGTTATAGGCATGTTCTTTACATGAACTAATGCACACCCTCAAAAAAACTGAAATTCCAGGTCATATGGTAGCAAAACATGTAAAATGCCAAGGGAGGTGAAGACTTTTGCAAGCCACTGTACATAAAATGGTAACAGCTAGTTTAGACAATTCACGCAAAGTGAATCGCAAATTCACAAGGTTCTGCAAATTCCTACAGTTTGATGAATAATTCATTTTGCTTCAAATCAATTCACTCATCTTTACTATAAAAATTTTTTCCTTTGTTTTCGTTATTTAATTGAAATATGCTATACCCAGTAGCTTAGTTGGAGGGGGGAATGTAAGGGGGCCCACCCGGTGGTGCAAAGAGTCATGGGCTTACCACTCAACTACTCTCCCTCTTGTAATCTGCAGGTTTCTTTATATCTACTCTCTACGGGGCATCAGTGCCTCAACAAAGATGGTGTGTTTACATTATTACATTGCTACCTGTGCTTGTCTACTGATTGTACTTAAAGGCATGTATTTGCTACCAGATGCAACTACCTGTCTGCTGTAGCCGGGGCCGGTCATTGACCGCTCCTGCCAGAGATTCAGCTACTAACTGGAAATAGAGCAGCAGTTTCTCTTCCTCTTGTTTCTCTTCCTCTTGATAGAGCGGGACTGCTGATGTCATGCTGCCGGTGCCACCCAGATTCCCTCAATTAGACAGGAGAGATACTTTAGTCAGTCAGCATGACACCGGTAGTCCTGCAATGTCAACAGGAAGAGAAACTGCTGCTCTGTTGACAGGAGACAGCTGAATCTCTGGCAGGAGCGGTCAATGACCGGCGCTGGGTAGAACAGGCAGGTAGTCACCTCTGTTTGCAATTACATGCTTTTTTTTAAGTTCCTGATATCCCCTTTAAGGAAACTTGCGTTTTTTTCTGGGGCATTACTATTCTTAAAAAGGAATTTAGGGGACATTATTATTCATTAAGGTCACACACGGGCTGATATTACTTAGTAAGGGGCATTATTATTAACTAGATGGTGGCCCGATTCTAACGAATTGGGTATTCTAGAATATGCATGTCCACGTAGTATATTGCCTAACCACGTAGTATATTGCCCAGCCATGTAGTATATTGCCCAGTCACGTAGTATATTGGCCAGTCACGTAGTATATTGCCCAGCCACATAGTATATTGCCCAGCCACATAGTATATTGCCCAGTCACGTAGTATATTGCCCAGTCACGTAGTATACAGCACAGAGCCACGTAGTATACAGCACAGACACGTAGTATATTGCCCAGTCACGTAGTATATTGCCCAGCCACATAGTATATTGCCCAGCCACATAGTATATTGCCCAGCCACATAGTATATTGCCCAGCCACATAGTATATTGCCCAGTCATGTAGTATATTGCCCAGTCACATAGTATACAGCAAGGACACGTAGTATACTGCCCAGTCACATAGTATATTGCCCAGTCACATAGTATATTGGCCAGTCACGTAGTATGCACCACATCCCTGTTAAAAAAATGAATTAAAATAAAAATTAGTTACATACTCACCTTCCGGAGCCTCCCGATCGAACCGGCCGATTACCGATGGTCCTCGCGCGCTCCGGTCTGAAGAGTGCATTGCGGTCTCGCGAGATGATGACGTAGCGGTATCGCGAGACTGCTACATCATCATCTCGCGAGATCGTAGCATGGACCGGTTACCGGAGCATCGCGAGCGGTAAAGGCCTGTTGTGGATCCGAGGGGCCGACGGATGGTGAGTATATAATGATTTTTTATTTTTTTAATTATTTTTAACATTAGATCTTTTTACTATTCATGCTGCATAGGCCGCATGAATAGTAAAAAGTTGGTCACACAGGGTTAATAGCAGCGTTAATGGAGTGCATTACACCGCGGTCAACGCTGCCATTAACCCTGTGTGAGCGCTGACCGGAGGGGAGTATGCGGGTGCCAGGCACTGACTGTGGGGAGGAAGGAGCGTCCATTTTCTTCCGGTCTGTGCCCGTCGCTGATTGGTCATGGCTGTTTTGCCGCTACCAATCAGCGACTTGGATTTCCATGACAGACAGAGGCCACGACCAATGAATATCTGTGACAGACAGACAGACGGAAGTGACCCTTAGACAATTATATAGTAGATGAAAGGGGCACTTTGGGCAATGTTATGTACCAAAGTGGACACTTGGGGGCACTATTATTATGTATTAAGAAGGCATTTTGGGCATTATTATTGATTAAGAGGGCATACTGAACATTATAATTGATCAATTGAGTATTCTGAGCATTATTATTACTATTGATTAAGAGGGCACACTGAACATTATTCATCATCAATGAGGCAGCAATATAAATTACAGGAACACAGAGTACTGAATCATAATTTAATAAGGGGGCACTATGGGCATTAGTATTCATTAAAAAAGCACACTAGTCATTTTTATTTATCAAGCAGTGACATTATTATTTATTACGGGGGAATTCTGGACATTATTATGTGGTAAGGGAGAGGTATGGGCATTATTATGTGGTAAGGGAGAGGTATGGGCATTATTATGCGGTGAGGGAGATGTATAGGCATTATTATGTGGTAAGAGAGCCCACATGATCTTTCATGAACTGTACAAGGTGGTAGCAGTGCATGGATGGAGTTGAGAGCTAGTAAAGACAAAAGCACACTGGACATACAAACCCTACACCCGGCATGTATTACTGAGGAGTACACATCCAAATAGAAAGGTCTAAAACTGCAAGCAGATTGCAAACTGCATGTCAGGGGGTCTGAAAATGAGGGGAAAAAATGAAGATTTCAGACTAAAACAAACTGCCAATACATAAAATATTTCTGGCCTACTTATAGGGTAGGTCCTTAATATCAGATCTGTGGGGTCCAACCATGGCACCCTATCAATCAACCATTATTTGGTATGGTGGCCATCAGATCAACACAACACTTGGAACAGATCTGCATTCAATGTGTAGCGACTGCTGCTGGGTAGTCTTGAATGGTTCCTATTCATCAGAATTTAAGAACACGAGAGAATAGGAGCCGTTGTGCCGTACCCAGCAGTGGCCAGTGTATATTGAATAGAGCTGTGCTCCGGAAGTCACTGGAGCAAATAACAGCTAATCGGTTGGGGTGTTGGGAGTTAGATCCCCAACGATCATATATTGACGCTGTATCTAGAGGGTGGGTCATCAACATGTGAGTGGACAATCCCTCAAAAGACAAAAATGCCAATACTGAAACTCATTAATTCATTTAGGTTAGAGGCTGTGGAAATTAGCATTTAATTAAAGAATACTTTGAAGTGCAACTTGTAGAATTACATGCAACATAGCATACTAATTGTAAATGGTGTCACTGTAACCTCAACTTTGTGACCTTAGAAGACATTCTTCAGCGATTCCTTCCAAAGTTTACAATCAACTGTCATCAGCTCCATAAATGCATTTATTAGTCCCTGTAAAGATTTAATTAAACTTGATTTTCACTATTACAAAGCAGAGCATTTGTATTGAACTACAAGGATATACAAAACCTAAACAGAAGGCTAACCTTTTTCTTTGTATACCAAGACTTTCAGTAAATACACAATGAAAATACAAGGAAACATTTAAATTAAAAACATTGTTTTAGAAATTAATTACAAACAGCGATAATCTGTAAAAATGTCCATCACTTATCTTTGCCCTTGGCTCTTTCTATCCTTGGCTGCGGATTAAAACAGGTAAGAGAGGAGATGGATAATCATTGTTAACATACAACACACTGAATGCACATGCTCCCCAGAGGACACATTATGGTAATATTCAGAAAATTGTAAAATTTAATCAATTGAATTAAAACAATGACAATATCATTTCACCTCCTTTTTGTATAAATAGACAAAATTTAAAAAAAGCTATACTTTTTTTGCATTATACCATTCACCAAAAATGATTCTGATTATTCAGTATTCAGATATCATCCTTTTCCTGTAGTCTTATGTTTACTCCCCAGATTAGTCAATATTAAAGAGGTTGCGCAGTGTAAAAAAAGTTATCACTTATTCGTGGGATAGGTCATTACTTGTTGATCGAAGGGTGTTCCCTCCGCTGGGACCAACACTGATAGGCAGAATGTGGAATATTAATCCATGATGGGGAACTTAACTTCCTGTTACAAAATAGCATCCGGTTGTATGCCCAACGTCCACGCCATTAATCTTCTATGAGGTTTTCGGAAAAAGTCGCTCGGCAGCCCCATAGCATAGAAAATAAATGGAGCAGCAATTGAGTGCGGGCAATATTTTTTGTTCTCTGTACTTTGGACAGTAACAGCAAGTAAGACGCTGAAGGTCACATCACTACATGTAACACCACAGGAATGGAGCAGAATTTTTACAGAAAGTAAATTATGAAATATCTTTATTTTACAAAGGTTCTACAATGTTTTTATAATCAGTATGTCCAGAAAATCGTGTTATTATTTTGGCCCAAATTTTAGTCTAGTTAGCCAAAAGCTCCAGACTCTCTCTAACAAAAAAATTAAAAATGGCTTAAATATAAGACTGTACTTTTTATATGAATTTATAAGTACAGGATTAAATAATTTTCTCAGTCACCTAGCATAATGATTTCCGACCTAACAACCCGCTTGAATTATTTGCAAAATGTCGGAGCAACTAAAAAAATGGTGCAAGGGAATGTAAAGTGGATGTTATGCACTTCTAAATGTATATCCGTGAACTCAATGAACCACATGAACACAATGCTCTTTGTCCTACAGGCTAATACCAGAAAAAAGTGGTGGGAAACCGCTACTGAACATCCCACTGTAATTTAAGTCGCTGTGCTCTTCTTAATGAAAGGCGGCTTGTGTGTAGGACTGGTCTAACAGGTTTACAAGCCTGAAATTAAATACACTCTATTCAAAGTCTCAATAAAATTGAATAGTGCGTTAGTGGTATATTGTGGATGGAACAAATGTTCCCCAGGAATTCGGGAGAGTTGAAGCTGAACATGTGCTCTCAGTATCCTAACAGGATAAAGTCGCCGGCTGCTGATTAAGATGACCAGGGCTGTGCGGAACAACCCATCATGAGTGAGGTTAGTATGTATGTGAGATGGGATGAGAAGAATATTCTATACATTACATACCTACTGACATGACATTACTGAGATGTAGGTTTAATCAGAAAAGATCCATTCCTTGTGTTTTCTTTATTGTGATATGTTGGCTGACAGTACGCTATGGGCAATGGTGTCCCTTGTGAATTTACTATTGAATTCTTTAATATATGATGAAAGGATACCTTTTATAATTAAGTGACTAATTAAACATATAGTCAGTCAACTGTACAAGAGCCAATCATATACAAACTTGTTTGCCGGCTGATCACATTTTTATGCAGGCATGCACATCATTGTGGGTCGGTAATACATCCCTTTAGACTATACAGCTTGTATGGGGACAAACAATCAAAGCTATGGTTCTTCTTCACGTGTAGTTAATGGCGGAATGTTAAAAAGAATTATTACAAGTGCAGATCTACATGATATATGTAAATCAGTGTCCATTATAGGCACAAATTTGTGTAAAAGTAGCCTTATATGTAAGGCATGATCCTTCCGATGCTTAGATGATTGATTACATTTCATTCAGTGTACTGATAAATGATCTATATGCGGAATAGGTATTATGTAATCATTTACATTGCCAACCTGTGGTACCCTAGAGGTTTTACGCCATGATTCTCCGTGGTAGTTGCACTGTTCTAGCAGGACTTTTAAAAGCTAGCAAAGGTTATTGTAACTGCAACATAACACAATCTCAATGTATTACTGTAGGAAATTAATGCCAACTTACAACAATCACAAGGATTCTATCACTACAACTCTTTCTCTTTATGAAGCAGCAATGAGATTGCATGATAGTCATGGACTACCAACAACGGAGTTTATGGCCATAGAACTTGCAGAAGTAGTATGACATAATTTATGTGAGCAGAGGGCACCTGGCACAGGAACGCTGAGAAAACCTGCAAAATATCAGACGGTTTAGACATCTTCGCCTAATGAAAACACTGAAATAAATAACAAAATAAGACAAATGGGATAGGAACCGTTTGACTACCAGATAGGCTTTTTCTTTTAGGGTATATTTACAAGTGGCAGATGGGTTGCAGATACATCTATGTTTGTCCCATTCACCTGAATGAGATTGGCGGAAATCCATGCCTAATGCCAAAATATCCATGTTCAGATGTAACTGATTGTCACGTATGGATACACTATCTATTATGTGTCCTTCTGAAAAAATAAGGGGATATTATGGCATGATTCGTGCATCACAATCCCCAAGACAGTGATGACGATGGAACTTAGTGTATCAATAAGAATAATCCGGCTTGATTTACAAAGGCACCTTCATATTTTAGTCTGGGTTGTAAAGAATTTAACAATGAATATTTAGGTACAGAATTTACCAGCAAAGACCACAGTCTGACTACAATGTACTACTCACTGCTAAATGTAAAGCAACCAAGGAGCATCACCCTTCCCTTCACCCTCTACAAACCTGACAAACACATTAGAGAGGACCTTTCACCAAATTTTTCATGTAGAACTGAACACAGGATGTAACAGAGGCTGCAGAGCAGAATGAAACCTTTTTTTTATTTCGGATCTCTGTGGTGAAGATATTAGCAATCAAAGCTAAACTCAGTTGTGGTGCCCTTCCCCTCACATTGACGCCTTTTTTGATCAGGACATTACATGTCACACACAGAGAAACCTGAGCTAATGCAAAGGCCTATTCTTTTTTTGCTATGTTGCAGCAGTCTTTTGATTGGTCAGCATCATACAGGGAGGAGAAGTAAACGCCCCTAGTGAAATCTATCTGATAACAACTAGTTGGACGTAACAAAAGTTAACTCATTAGGTGCCAAAGTCTTTGATTTCTAATATATATGCAATATAAGAAGGTGATTTTGTTAAGCATTTTACTTCTCTATGTAGCTACTAATACATCATGTGTTCAGTTCAACATAAAAAAATATTGATGAAAGGTCTTCTTTAAGGCAAGACTCTTGGTCAGCAGCTCTCCAACAATTATGTTTGCCTTGAAAAGAGCATAGGAGCAATGATTTCTGGAAAGTTGCTGACTGACAGAGGGACGTTTAGGAAGTACGGTATTCAAAACAATGCATTTTTATTTAAAACATGTCATACCAAAAGGAGACAAAGTGGATCTGAAAGAACACAATGAAAATGTATGTAATGAACTGCAATGAAAAAGACAAGGATCTTACTTAATTTAGCTAATCTGAAAATTGGCAGCATCATAAACACACCAAATACTTAAAGTGGGTAGTTAGCCTGATGTCGTGCTCACAGTGTTTTTCCGGTGGTCAAAGGCTTCGAGGTTTCTAGTAGGATTTTGGAAGAGTTTTCAAGCTTTTTTTGGAGCATTTTTTGCTACCTCATTTGTTTTGTCACTGGCAACCACCACTGAGCTCCTTGCTTTCTCTTCTGATGGGTAGCTCCCTATAATCTCTCCAGTCCATTAGTGGCCACTGATTGGCTGCAGTTTGACATTGTGTAAATATGAAAGTTTGTCTGCAGTACCCTACAGCAGTCACTAAGCAGTGTACATAGTTGTGGTGGTCCACACCTCTACTGGAGGTCATTATATCTGGTCAATGGGGGTACAAAGTATCAGACCACCATCAATCTCATACTGATGACCTATCCATACTTACAGATACGTCATTGATATGATAGTACTAGAAAACCCCTAGGATAGTGTTCCCAGATGAGGGTCTTCTCTATATCGGCTCAGAATAAGGCCAGGTTTATATTGCGCTAATGGCAATGCGCTGACAGCATCCGATACTAACGCAATGTAACGGATGCTATAGCGCACCCATTGACTGCCATTATGTAGCGCATTACTAAGGCATGTCATAATCGGCATGCGTTAGCGATGTGCCATCATTCTGTGATGGACCATTGGACGCGGTCTGCAGTGTTTCGGGGTCCATCACCGCTAGCGCAGATTTATCGCATAACGCAATCTTTAAAAGGCAGTAGCGTTGCGCGGTCCGTTTAACGCATTGGTTGGACGGACTGCACTAACGCAATATGAACCTGGCCTAACTAAAAGCCCGACGATTTTCTATAATGACCAGATGATGACCTCCTTAGGTTGATTGTAACTAGTCTGGATCACAATGCAAAGCAATTTGCTATAAACCAACAAAGCCCTGTTATAGTGATAATATCGCTGCAGAAAATAACATTCAGCAGATTACAGCTCAGAAGCCTCTCATTCATACAATACCTTAAGGCTATAAGTCTCAAATATCATTCTCTTCCAGCTCAGTATCAAGATTGCAGTTGCGTTAAAATGTTTCAACATACAAATAAATGTGGGAAGAAATTAACTTGGTCTATGTTTACATTTATCTGCCAATCATATACTGCTGCTCATTGATTATGACTGTTCTCATTTTTCAGTGTTACAAGGAGCATCTCAGGACAATTACAAGGATAAACATCTTTATAGTGTGATTTTAAAAGGCATTTGTCTCCAGATTTTACTATACAAATTGTATATATTATCAAATGGATCTCCTGGATCTAATGAGGCTGAAGTTGTTGCTTTGAAAATCCATCTCACTATATAATTCTTTTCTAAAGTTATTTTTCGTGTGATATCACCATGAGATTTTTATGAATTCAGTTGGAGCTGGCAAGTGGTTTTTCTAAAAGAATGGTACAGGTATTCTTTTGTATTGTGAAATCTTGTGATAGATTATCTTTAAGACTCACTTTAAAGAGGCTGTCCACCACTTTTACATTGATGACTGATCCTCAGCTGTTATATGTAGTGATATAGCTAGTTATATGTGTCCAGAAGTACTCAGTTGTGGAGCTGCTCCGTCTTCTGGTAGTGGCCGAGGCTGGGTACTGCACATATGCCTCCTACTCAAATCAATAGGAGGCAGATGTGCAGTACCCACTATCAGAAGACGGCCAGCTCCGCAAATGAGTCCTTCTGGCCAGTGGCACTGGCCACCATCAACACCGATAACAGCTGATCAACGGGAGTGCTGGGGGTCACACCCCGGCCGATCACACAATGATGACCTACACTAAGGATAGGTCATCAATGTAGAAGTAGTGGACTGCCTCTTTAATGTTAAGTTATTCACAGATGTTAGAGGAGATGTCCCATCAGGCACTATTAAAGGTGAATAAAACATCAAAGACGGTTTTTAGAGAGGACAGAAGAGTATCAGGCTGCAATGTCTGTCTTTTTAAAATACAATTATGCGGACGTACGATAGTTCTTTTGTTTTTTTTCATTGGCAGTAAATAGTTAACTAGGCGATTGTTTAGGTATCCTTTTTTATATCATTATTTTTTTCTAAAAAAACAAAAACCTATCTATCAACTGTACTGCGAAATTGTAATGTGAACTGAGCATTTAGGCCCCGTCACACATAGCGAGATCGCTAGCGAGATCGCTGCTGAGTCACAAGTTTTGTGACGCAACAGCGATCTCAGTAGCGATCTCGCTATGTGTGACACGTACCAGCGATCAGGCCCCTGCTGTGAGATCGCTGGTCGTGTCGGAATGGCCTGGGCCATTTTTTGATCGTTGAGGTCCCGCTGACATCGCTGAATCGGCGTGTGTGACGCCGATTCAGCGATGTCTTCGCTGGTAACCAGGGTAAACATCGGGTTACTAAGCGCAGGGCGGCGCTTAGTAACCCGATGTTTACCCTGGTTACCATCCTAAAAGTAAAAAAACAAACGCTACATACTTACCTATCGCTGTCTGTCCTCGGCGCTTTGCTTCTCTGGTCTGGCTGTGAGCGCCGGTCAGCCGGAAAGCAGAGCGGTGACGTCACCGCTCTGCTTTCCGGCCGCTGTGCTCACAGCCAGACCAGAGAAGCAGAGCGCCGAGGACAGACAGCGATAGGTAAGTATGTAGCGTTTGTTTTTTATTTACTTTAACGATGGTAACCAGGGTAAACATCGGGTTACTAAGCGCGGCCCTGCGCTTAGTTACCCGATGTTTACCCTGGTTACCGGGGACCTCGGGATCGTTGGTCGCTGGAGAGCTGTCTGTGTGACAGTTCTCCAGCGACCAAACAGCGACGCTGCAGCGATCCGGATCGTTGTCGGTATCGCTGCAGCGTCGCTATGTGTGACGGGGCCTTTACACAAGTAGATTCTATATACATTTCAACGACATTTTCTAACAAGTTATCTTGTGCTGAAAGGCAAACAGTAGAGATTTACCTGGCACTTGACGTCACAGGGTACATTATCTCCTATTGTAAGTAAAGAACCTTAGAGCTTTTGTACAGAGCATTACACATGTTGGTGGCTTGTATAATCAATATATACAGTATAAATAATATATTGTACTGGAAGTGCATTTCACTCCTTAAGTCTATGCATTAAACTAAAGGTACCGTCACATTTAGCGACGCTGCAGCGATCTAGACAATGATCCCGATCACTGCAGCATCGCTGTTTGGTCGCTGGAGAGCTGTCACACAGACAGCTCTCCAGCGACCAACGATGTCGGTCCCCTGGTAACCAGGGTAAACATCGGGCAGGGCCGCGCTTAGTAACCCGATGTTTACCCTGGTTACCAGCGTAAATGTACAAAAAAACAAACACTACATACTTACATTCCGGTGTCTGTCCCTCGGCGCTGTGCTTTCCTGCACTGTCAGCGCCGGCCAGCCGTAAAGCAGAGCGGTGACATCACCGCTGTGCTTTACGGCCAGCCGGCGCTCACAGCCAGTGCAGGGAAGCACAGCACAGCACAGCAGGGAAGCACAGCGCCGGGGGACAGACACCGGAATGTAAGTATGTAGTGTTTGGGTTTTTTTACATTTACACTGGTAACCAGGGTAAACATCGGGTTACTAAGAGCGGCCCTGCGCTTAGTAACCTGATGTTTACCCTGGTTACCAGTGAAGACATCGCTGAATCGGCATCACACACGCCGATTCAGCGATGTCTGCGGGAGGTCCAGCGACGAAATAAAGTTCTGGACTTTCTGCTCCGACCAACGATGGCACAGCAGGATCCTGATCGCTGCTGCCTGTCAAACTCAACGATATCGCTAGCCAGGACGCTGCAACGTCACGGATCGCTAGTGATATCGTTCAGTGTGACGGTACCGTAATATTATGTTGATGGGTAGCCCTGTTAGTGGGGTTTCAGGCAGATTTTAATATTCAGAATTACTCCCTTACCCCAAATTAAAATATATAAATTATTGTAATGTGGTTTGCAACACAATATACGGTAATAATATTAAAAGTGTGAATGGTAGGGGCACATTTATAGCACTTTACAATGTTTATCATAGTCGCTTGGAGTAAGACATTCCCATTATTAACATTTTTCCCCAGTTCTGTGGATAGGTGAGAAAGGTTATATTATTTATGGTCTAGCGGGGAGGACTCCCATTGATTGATAGAACTGGACGTTCCAACCTGGTGATCGTCCTATTGGGGACAGCCATTACTCCAGGCTAGTCAACCTATAAGGGATGTTACAAGTAAAAGCATGGTAGCAACCAAGGGAGAAGTTTTGGAAGCATGACAACACTTTGTACATCATAACACCTAATATAATAATAGTAATATAAGCTTTATTTATACAGTACCAAAGTAAATCTTTCAGTTGCAGTTTGCTTTGTGTATATGGGGATTATGAGGTGCCTAAGTAGCTAATTACTAAATGGAGTAACATTGTAATAAGTACTGGCGTATAAGAAATTCTTTTGTAGCATGACTTTCTATCATTAAGAAGTATCTTTAGTAGAGATGAGTGGAACGAACAGTAGAGGATTGAGCTTGAATCAAATTTCCTGAAACTTGCAGGTTCATGTGAATTCAAACATTTTGAGATTAGTTTGAACACAAAAAATTGCCAGGATTTGATCCTCACACTCCTGAACTATTATAGAGTGGGATATCTTCGTACAACCTTACCCATAATGCCCTGCAGCTATGACATCTAGCAGATATCATACCTTGTACTGTAGTGGTCACTAACTGGGCCATCACAGATCAGCAGGTCCCAGTGGTGCACAGTTTGTACAGCAGAGTCATTTTCCATCTACAGAGTCACTGTGTAATTCTCTTACTACTATGCAGTGTAAGCTCTTATGGTCAGTGGGGTCCTCTCTCTCACTTTTCCGTGGTGTATCAGCTCTTCTGTTCAGCAGGGACCTCTCTTTCTTGAAGAAATCAAATTTTGGGGGAAAATCCAGCAAATTTCATCTCCACTCATCAAGTGAAATGAGTCCTGGAAGTGATAATATTGTTCTCACAGACCCCTGATCTCAATATCATCGAGTCTGTCTGGGATTATACTAAGAGACAGAAGTATTTGTGCAAGCCTACATCCATAAAAGATCAGTGGTTAGTTCCCCAAGATGTTTGGTACAACTTGCTCGTCAAGTTCCTTCAAAAACTGTGTGCAAGAATATATAGAAGAAATGATGTTTTGATGCTGTTTTGAAGGCAAAAGGCGGTCACACCAAATATTAATCTGATTTAGAGTTCTCTTTTGTTCATTCACTTTGCAAATTAACTGATAATAATAACCTATTAGCACTTCAATTATTTAGGTCATTCTTAATTTTTCCACACATACCTAAAATGTTTACACACTTTTGTACATATATACACATATAAATTAATTTATATACCATGACCGTCATTTCTTCAAGCTTCACTTGAGGATTTAGGCAAGCACATTGCACTGCCCATTGCTTTGCAAGAGACCCAACAGGACACATTCAATTCTCATTAAAAAAAATGAATTTTTGTATAAATATAAAATTCACATTTAATTTTTCACAGCACTGATGTCTTCTAATAGCCACCAATTTGTAAGATGATAAATTATGTCATTTAAAATTATTGTTAGCAAAGTGATATCTACTATAGCATTCTAGTATTCAAAGGCACAAGAAAAGCAGGACTTTGATAAATAGCTTGACTATCTTTGAGACATTGCCTTACAATTCACATTAATTATCTTACTTTGAATTGCTTTATAATTAATTCAAATGTGATAAGCAATATATTGCAACATCTGTAACATTTCCAGGTTATATTTTATTACCTTGTAAAATAAGTAGCAAGGATTCAGCAAAAGTTTTAGAGTACACTGGATCCTAGGCAAAAATAGTACTACAACAATGTAATACCGCTGCCCAACAAATTAACACATTTCTTATAGTTTGAATAGATATTATATACAATAGTAAAAATATGCTGTATGTGAAAAATATCCTCAGGCCATAAAGTATTTTCTCTACAAATCTTTTTTTCTGATTTATAAATTAAGAGATTGATCAATGTCGTGCAGAAATTATCTGCTGCAAGTGAATCTGTAAAAGTTCATCCAGATGTCTGTAAATTGATGGTAATGCAGACATATTTGTTGATTTAGTGCTGTAAAGGATATTGATGGTTAAATGCTCCACGTTCAAAGGTAGTGGAAGGTTTAATCACGCCATCCTTAGAGGTCTGCGGCAGGAAATGGGTCAAGTCCCATTCCTTGCAGATGTTGGTACTGAAAGGGTTAATTTTCACATACTTAAAGGGTTGGTTCAGCACCTAAAATGAACTTTCTAACTATTGTTACACCCTAACCACTTTTGTTATTAGTTTTATTTTAGAATACCCTAAACGTCTCCCTATCTATCTAATGTCAAAATGTGTTTTTTTACTGTACCACTAGAACACGTCATTGGATGAATTCATGGCTGTCTGCTGCAGTGAAGGGGTTAACAGTTAAATGTCTGGTTATCTAATTCCTGGTCTTCTAGGGAAGTAAACTGTTCTGCACAGACACAGGGCTGAAAAAATTCTCACTGATGTAACCAGTCATTTCAGGCCACATGTCCCACATAGGCGTCAATGGATGAATTGTGGGGATTTACAAATGGGACTAAAGTGGAAGACCTCGAAAGGACCTGGAAAATATATTTGGTTGACATTATATTAACCACCCCATATTTTAATTCATGAATAAATACATAGATTTTAGTTACATGAATAATTTTCCACTTCCACCAAAACATTTAACAGGGGTAGATCTACATTTACGTTAAGAATTATGCCTGCTATGGGGTATGTGAGTTTGGGAGCCTGGTCCCCAACACCCTTCTGCTGAAAAATTCTATTTCAACAGTATCTGCAACCTCATACTGTAAAATACTGTGCAGCGAAATATGTTGGCGCTATAGAAGCAAGCATAAGAAATAATGGATGCTCTTGGAAACACACAGGTGTTAACACCCCAATGACCTCCAATATGTATTAAAATGGCAGGGTTAAGGGACTTTATTCAGGAGCCTCCGCCCTCTCCCACGGGTGACAGCTCTTTTGGAACCGATCGGAATCAATTTACCCTTTAAACATTGCTGTAAATTGTGACAGCGGAATCCAAGTGCTTAAAAGGGGGTTAAAAGACCCCCTATGGCAGAATTGACCTGCTGTGATTGTAATAGCAGGTGCAGGTCACCGCCGTTTCATGGGTACTGCAGACCATGAGACCAAAGATCAGAGTAAAAATTATACGCCGGCAGGGTCCTCCCTCCTTATGTACCTGTGTGCCTTGTGTTTTGCTCATGTTTAGTTGTATTTGTCTATATTTGCCCCCTTTTCACATGTAACGAACAAGCCATGGAATAAATGGCGCTATAAAAATGTACAATAATAATAATAATACATGTCCCACATTGGGACTTAGTAGTAAAGAAAAAAATAACATAAAATGTGTGAAAAGGTAAAAAAAACACGAAAAGCACACACAAATCTCAAAAAGTCATTTTGCAACTAAAAACACAGCGTTTACATTAAAACAAAAATAAACCAAAAAGTACACACGATTGGTATCACCCGACCTATTAAACTGCCTTGTTATTTACTCCATATGGCAATAATGATTAAAAAAACCTCACAATTGGCGCTTTTTCATCATGACAAACAAAAAATTGAATAAAAAGTGATTAAAATGACCCACATAAAAAATATTATCTACATGAAAACGCCAAACCATCATGCAAAAAACAAGACCTTATATGACTCATTTGGGAAAAAAGTTACAGCGCTCAGAATATGATGATGCTAAATAAATCAATTTTTGTAAAATGTTGTTTTATTCTATAAAAGTTGCAAAGCATAAAAGAAACAATATAAATCTGGCATCGCTGTAATCGTACTGACCCGACGAATAAATTGGTCTTATCACTTTTACTGTACAGTGAAAGGCGTTTGTCCAGAGGTGTCTGACCACATGTGGGGTATCAGCTCGCTCAGAAGAAACTAGGTAACAAATAGTAGAGTCCATTTTCTTGTGCTATTCCTTATAAAAGTGAAAAACTTAAGGCTAAAGCAACATTTTAGAATAAAAAATTACAATTTTTTTTTTCATTTGATTTTGTATTATTCCCATTTGGCACATGAAGAGTTTTTAACCCCCGGAGCTTTTTTCATTTTTTACTACTCTTCTTCCCAGAACCATAACTTTTTTATTTTTCCGTCAATATGGCCATGTGAGGGCTTGTGGGACGAGTTGAACTTTTGAACAACACCATTGGTTTTACTAGAAAACGGAAAAAAAATTCCAAGTGCGGTGAAATTGCAAAAAAAGTGCAATCCCACACTTGTTTTTTGTTTGGCTTTTTTTACTAGATTTACTAAATGCTAAAACTGACCTGCCATTATGATTCTCCAGGTCACTACGACTTATTCCGTTACCTGTAGAGTCTCCATTTTTCGTGATCTCGGGTTGGGTGAGGGCTTATTTTTTGCATGCCGAGCTGACGTTTTTAATTATACCATTTTGGTGCAGATATGATCTCTTGATCACCTGTAATTGCATTTTAGTCACGGCGACCAAAAAAACTTAATTTTGGCGCTTTTACTTTTTTCTTGCACCGTTTAGCGATCAGGTTAATACTTTTTTACTGATAGATTGGGCGACTCTTAACGTGGCAATACCAAATATGTATAGGTTTGATTTTATTTTTATTGTATTATTTTGAATGGGGCGAAAGGGGGTGATTTGAACTTTTATATATATTTGTTTCATATTTTAAAAAACATTTTTTTTACTTTTGGCATGCTTTAATAGTCTCCATAGGAAACTAGAAGCTGCCATAGCCCGATCGGCTCTGCTACATAGGAGCGATGTTTAGATCGCCTCTATATAGCAGATTTACTGACTTGCTATGAGCGCCGACCACTGGGTGGCACTGACAGCAAGCCAGCACTGACAACATAGAGATCTCCAGGAGACCTCAGGTTATCACACACCCGTGATCACGTGCCGGGGGTCATCGGTGTGCATATTTCTGGCAAGATGGCCGGAAGGACGATTTAAATACCGCTGTCAGAGTTTGACAGGGGCATTTAACTGGTTAATAGCAACGGCTATTGTGGGCACATGTCAGCTGTTCAAAACAGATGACATGTCCCCGGAAAGATGTGGGCTTACCGCCCGAGCTCACATCAAAGGGAAGGAGACTGACATCGGCATACTATTACGCCCAATGTCGGTAAGGGGTTAAAATGGTATCACTTTTGGTCAGTTTTCAATATATACGCCCCTCAAAATCCATTTAAATTTGAATAGGTCCCTAAAGAAACAGGTTTTGAAAATTGCTTGAAAAAATTAGAAATTGCTACTAACCATTCAACCTTTCTAACATGCTAACAAAATAAAATGACATTTGAAAAATAATGCAGATGTAAAGTAGGCATATGCAAAATGTTATTTCTTGATTATTTTATACAGCATAACGAGGATATAAAGATTGAAAGTTTCAAAAATGCTAATTTTTTAAAATTTTCACCAACATTCTGATATTTTTACAAATAAATAGAAAATATATCAACCTAAATTTACAGCTAACATAAAGTACAATGTGTCCCTAAAATTATTTGAACTGATTATTTATATCCAACCATGATTTATTTAGATTAACTATATATACAATTTCAATCATAATTCTTTAACCCAAATTAGATTTATTATCAAAATTTCAAAACTGAGTGACTGGCTTCATCATTAATATGAGCAATCAATGTGATGTCACAGCTGCATCCAAAATATTGAGACCCAAGCAGCAGCGCAGTGCCAGCACCGGACCTGGGGAGTGTAAGTACTATCTGATTTTGTTATTTTACATTACAGGAGTCATTTGAGGTCCACTTGCCTACAAATTTAAAATGCTTGGTCATTTTTGAGAGTTGCGATCCCACCTCCCTCCCATGTACATTGGATGGTCAGCCAGACAGACTGGATCCTTATCTCCCACAACATTCGATCATCCATAGACCCAATATGTATGGACCATACCATCTGATAGCAATGCTTACACTGAAATGGCATGTTGTGTTTTCTTTCTCTCCTAGGCCGGGATCACACTTGCGAGAAACTCGCAGGAGTCTCACACCTCAAGACTGCCGGCACTCGGACCGGAGCGCTCAGCTACATAGAAATACATGCAGCCGCACACTCCTGTCCCGAGTGCCGTGTATTGAGATGCGAGACTCTTGCGAGTTTCTCGCAAGTGTGACCCCGGCCTTAAGGTACCATCACACTAAGCGACGCTGCAGCGATACCGACAACGATGTCGATCGCTGCAGCATCGCTGTTTGGTCGCTGGAGAGCTGTCACACAGACAGCTCTCCAGCGACCAACGATCCTGAAGTCCCCGGGTAACCAGGGTAAACATCGGGTTACTAAGCGCAGGGCCGTGCTTAGTAACCCGATGTTTACCCTGGTTACCGTTGTAAATGTAAAAAAACAAACACTACATACTTACATTCCCGGTGTCTGATCAGGTCCCTCGCCTTCAGCTTCCAGCACTGACTGAGCACCGGCCGTAAAGTACAGCGGTGACGTCACCGCTGTGCTTTGCTTTACGGCTGGCCGGCACTCACCAGTCAGTGCGGAAAGCTGAAGGCGAGGGACATGACCAGACACCGGGAATGTAAGTATGTGGTGTTTGTTTTTTTACATTTACAACGGTAACCAGGGTAAACATCGGGTTAGTAAGGGCGGCCCTGCGCTTAGTAACCCGATGCTTACCCTGGTTACCAGTGACGACATCGCTGAATCGGCGTCACACACGCCGATTCAGCGATGTCAGCGGGAGATCCAGCGACAAAATAAAGTGCTGGACTTTCCCCAGCGACCAACGATCTCCCAGCAGGGGCCTGATCGTTGGTCGCTGTCACACAGAACGATTTAGTTAACGATATCGTTGCTACGTCACAAAAAGCAACGATATCGTTAACGATATCGTCCAGTGTGACGGTACCTTTACTTTATATCACCTTTGGTGACACTTTAGCTGACTAATCAATCTCTCCATCAGCTCCTACTAGCATACACAAGAGCTAATTCTCCACTTTTATCCTTTCCACACCATCTCCTATAATCATAGATGACACAGTGTCACTTAGCAATGAAAGAGCACCTCACTTAGCTCATGTATTATTCCTATTAATGCTGAATATTTAAGCTCATGGCATTAATTTAATGAGCAGAATGCTGTAGAGGCTTCATATCCAAATTAATTTATGGACTCTATGAGGATGTGTTAAATAACCATCAGTATTAATGGAAATTGAGTATTAATGAAGCAAGAAGCAAGAATGTCATACACTATATAAATGTAGAGGTGAGAAGATGATATCAAAACACTGGGCACATATTCCTCCCGCGGTCTGGTCTCATTTTCATAATGAAGATAACAGCAGGAAAAAACTGTTTTAATGGTGATTAAAGTGATCTTAGTGTGCGATGTGCACATCTCGCTGTCTTATTAAAGATAATTACGTGTTTTTCAGGGAGAGATATCCAAACATAGAAAGGAAAGGGCCAGCACTCTGACACATGTGTCAGTATACGATCATTCTAGCAATTAAAAGACATTGCATCCTCATCAGCCATCATCGTAATCTTGCCATTTTTAGGTAAGTAAGTATCTGCACTCTTCAAAGCAGCTGCTATACTAATAGTTTTTTAATATTTAATATATACAGTGGATATGAAAAGTCTACAAACCCACATTGAAGTGTCAAGTAAGGCTAGTTTCACACTAGCGTTTACCTGATCTGCGGTGGGCTGCGGACTTCCTCCGTGAAGCCCCGCCCTCGGCCGCACCTCCGCCGCTAGCTCTGCCTACTTCTGCATGCGGCCCACATGCGGCCTGCGTACCTATCTTTAACATTAGGTACGCAGGTCGTGCCGCTGTATGCGGATGCGGGTGAATCATCTTCAGCTTTTCAGCAGAGGCCTGTAAAATGTACTGATATTTAGAATTGTTAATAATTCCCTTCATTAGTAAAATCCCAGTTCTAGCTGTCAAAAATCATCCAGAATGCATAATGCTGTCTCCATCATGCTACACTGTAGGTATAGTATTCTTTTGGTGATGCACAGTGTTGGCTTTGCATTAATCATACCTGTTGGAATTATGACCAAAAAGCTTAACCTTTTTCTCATTAGAGCATAATATGATTTCCAACATGATTTTGGAACACTTAATGTAGGTTTTGTAAAAGCATATCTGGACTTGGATATTCTTCTTTGCAATAAATGGTTTCCATCTTGCCATCCTACTTCACAGGCTAGACACATCAAAGAATATGGGAGACTGTTGTCACATGCAGTACACAATCCACAATCAGTACTTGCCAGAACTTCCTGCAGCTCTTTTAGGCTATGTGCACACGTTGCGGATTTGCCTTCGGATCCGCAGCGGATTGGATGCTGCGGATTCGCAGCAGTTTTCCATCCATTGTACAGTACCATGTAAGCCTATGGAAAACCAAATCCGCTGTGCACATGCTGCGAAAAATACCACGTGGAAACGCTGCGGTGTATTTTCTGCAGCATGTCAATTCTTTGTGTCAATTCCGCAGCAGTTTACACCTGCTCCTCAATAGGAATCCGCAGGTGTAAAACCGCAGGTGAAATCCGCACAAAAAACGCAGGAAATCCGCAGTGCGCTTTACCTGCGGATTTTTCAAAATGGGCGGAAAAATCCGCACACCAATCCGCAACGTGGGTACATAGCCTTAATGTTGCTTCAGGATTCTTAGCCGTCTCTTGGACTAATTTTCTTCTTGTCTTTTCATTAATATTTGAGGGGCTATTCAGTTCCAGGTAATGTCTTTTTTGTGCCAAATTTAAACCACTCCCTTTTTGCTGTTTTTTTTATCCTACTAGAACAGGTAAACTTTACAAGAATAGCAAGATAGGTGAGGAGAATATGGAGAACTTAATTTTGCTATCTTCTCCATTCTCTCAGTCTGCATTAATCGGACTGCACTCGAATGACATCTGAGTGCAGTTCCGGTGTTTTACATGCACCCATAGCCTGGGTACGCATGATCGGATCATCGGAGACACTCGCAGCATGCTGTGATTCTTTTCTTATGCTTAATCAGCATAAGAATACAGTTATATGAAAAAGTTTGGGCACCCCTATTAATCTTAAGCTTAATGTTTTATAAAAATAGTTTTTATTGCAACAGCTATTTCAGTTTCATATATCTAATAACTGTTGGACACAGTAATGTTTCTGCCTTGAAATGAGGTTTATTGTACTAACAGAAATTGTGCAATCTGCATTCAAACAAAATTTGACAGGTGCATAAGTATGGGCACCCCACCAGAAAAGTGGCATTAATATTTAGTAGATCCTCCTTTTGCAAAAATAACAGCCTCTAGTCGCTTCCTGTAGCTTTTAATGAGTTCCTGGATCCTGAATGAAGGTATTTTTGACCATTCCTCTTTACAAAACAATTCCAGTTCAGTTAAGTTTGATGGTCGCCGAGCATGGACAGCCCTCTTCAAATGATCCCACAGATGTTCAATGATATTCAGGTCTGGAGACTGGGATGGCCATTCCAGAACAGTGTAATTGTTCCTCTGCATGAATGCCTGAGTAGATTTGGAGCGGTGTTTTGGATCATTGTCTTGCTGAAAGATCCATCCCCTGAGTAACTTCAACTTTGTCACTGATTCATGAACATTATTAACAAGAATCTGCTGATACTGAGAGGAATCCATGCGTCCCTCAACTTTAACAAGATTCCCGGTGCCGGCATTGGCCACACAGCCCCAAAGCATGATGGAACCTCCACCAAATTTTACTGTGGGTAGCAAGTGTTTTTCTTGGAATGCTGTTTTTTGGCCACCGTGCATAACTCCTTTTTGTATGACCAAACAACTCAATCTTGGTTTCATCAGTCCACAGGACCTTCTTCCAAAAAGAAATTGGCTTCTCCAAATGTGCTTTTGCATACCTCAGCCGACTCTGTTTGTGGCGTGCTTGCAGAAACGGCTTCTTTCGCATCACTCTCCCATAAAGCTTCTCCTTCTGCAAAGTGCGTTGTATAGTTGTCCGATGCACAGTGACTCCATCTGCAGCAAGTTGATGCTGCAGCTCTCTGGAGGTGGTCTGAGGATTGTCCTTGACTGATCTCACCATTCTTCTTCTCTGCCTTTCTGATGTTTTTCTTGGCCTGCCACTTCTGGCCTTAACAAGAACTGTACCTGTGTTCTTCCATTTCCTTACTATGTTCCTCACAGTGGAAACTGACAGGTTAAATCTCTGAGACAGCTTTTTGTATCCTTCCCCTGAACAACTATGTTGAATAATCTTTGTTTTCAGATCATTAGACAGTTGTTTTGAGGAGCCCATAATGCCACTCTTCAGAGGAGATTCAAACAGGAGAACAACTTGCAAGTGGCCACTTTAAGTAGCTTTTCTCATGATTGCATACACCTGGCTATGAAGTTCAAAGCTCAATGAGGTTAGAAAACCAAAAAAGTGCTTTGGTAAATCAGTAAAAAGTAGGTAGGAGTATTTAACCCCTTCATGACCTTGGGATTTTTCGTTTTTCCGTGTTCGTTTTTCACTCCCCTCCTTCCCAGAGCCATAACTTTTTTACTTTTCTGTCAATTTGGCCATGTGAGGGCTTATTTTTTGCGGGACGAGTTGTACTTTTGAATGACATCATTGGTTTTAGCATGTCGTGTACTAGAAAACGGGAAAAAAATTCCAAGTGCGGTGAAATTGCAAAAAAAGTGCAATCCCACACTTGTTTTTTGTTTGGCTTTTTTGCTAGGTTCACTAAATGCTAAAACTGACCTGCCATTATGATTCTCCAGGTCAGTACAAGTTCATAGAAACCTAACATGACTAGGTTATTTTTTATCTAAGTGGTGAAAAAAAATTCCAAACTTTGCTAAAAAAAAAAAATTGCACCATTTTCCGATACTCGTAGCGTCTCCATTTTTCGTGATCTTGGGTTGGTTGAGGGCTTATTTTTTGCGTGCGGAGCTGGCGTTTTTAATGATAGCATTTTGGTGCAGATACGTTCTTTTGATCGCCCGTTATTGCATTTTAATGCAATGTCGCGGCGACCTAAAAAACGTAATTCTGGCATTTCGATTTTTTTTCTCGCTACGCCATTTAGCAATCAGGTTAATGCTTTTTTTAATTGATAGATCGGGCGATTCTGAGCGCGGCGATACCAAATATGTGTAGATTTGATTTTTCTTTTATTGATTTATTTTGATTGGGGCGAAAGGGGGGTGATTTAAACTTTTATATTTTTTTTATTTTTTTCAAATTTTTTTTAACTTTTTTTTTTTCCTTTTGCCATGCTTCAATAGCCTCCATGGGAGGCTAGAAGCAGGCACAACGCGATCGGCTCTGCTACATAGCAGCGATCTGCTGATCGCTGCTATGTAGCAGAATTGCAGGTGTGCTGTGAGCGCCGACCACAGGGTGGCGCTCACAGCCACCGGTCATCAGTAACGATAGAGGTCTCTAGGACCTCTATGGTTACCATCCTGATGCATCGCCGACCCCCGATCATGTGACGGGGGTCGGCGATGACGTCATTTCCGGCCACCTGGCCGGAAGCGGTAGTTAAATGCCGCTGTCTGCGTTTGACAGCGGCATTTAACTAGTTAATAGGTGCGGGCAGATCGCGATTCTGCCCGCACCTATTACGGGCACATGTCAGCTGTTCAAAACAGCTGACATGTCCCGGCTTTGATGCGGGCTCACCGCGGAGCCCTGCATCAAAGCAGGGGATCTGACCTCGGACGTACTATCCCGTCTGAGGTCAGATAGGGGTTAAAACAAGAAAATGATAAGGGTGCCCATGCACCTGTCAAATTTTGTTTGAATGCAGATTGCACATTTTCTGTTAGTACAATAAACCTCATTTCAAGGCAGAAACATTACTGTGTCCAACAGTTATTAGATATGTGAAACTGAAATAGCTGTTGCAAAAAAAACAATTTTTATAAAACATTAAGCTTAAGATTAATAGGGGTGCCCAAACTTATTCCTATAACTGTATATATATATATATATATATATATATATATTGTCCAAACTTCTGAGCTCATAAAACTATATACAGTTAGGTCCATATATATTTGGACAGAGACAACATTTTTCTAATTTTGGTTATAGACATTACCACAATGAATTTTAAACAAAGCATGACAGCAAAGGGTTTTCAACCAAGTACTAAAAATGAACATTTTATTTAAAATTATTAAATCTGTCCAATTACTTTTGGTCCCTTTAAAAACAGGGTGGCACATGTTAAGGAGCTGAAACTCCTAAACCCTTCATCCAATTTCAATGTGGATACCCTCAAATGAAAGCTGAAAGTCTGAACTTCAACTGCATCTGAATTTATTTGTTTAAAATTCATTGTGGTAATGTCTATAACCAAAATTAGACACATGTTGCCTCTGTCCAAATATATATGGACCTAACTGTGATTCAGTCTGATACCTTAGCATTGCTGTTTTAGGATATAATAGAATATACTAATAACATTGTTGGATACCTCAATGAGTCGAATGTCCACCTTTCTTTGCTATCTAGTGGGGAAAGCAGTGAATGAACAGTCTATAAAGGTCTCCATAAGATAGGTGTGAGCTAGAACCAATGACTTCACAATAAAATAATCAAGTTCTTTGATGCCTCCCAGTCCCACATCAGGAGGGAGGCGCTGATGGCACTATGTGCCTGCCAGGAGGAGTGCATGGCCCGATGTGTCCTGGCAAGCACTTGTCAATGCTATATTATCAGCGCCTCTCACATCCCGATGCAGAAGTGAGTGGTGACAGAGAACTTCTTAGAATGGTTTTTTTTAACTCTAATTTTACATTTTCTACACTATGCAATATTTTGTATAATCATTTATAAATATGATCATGTAAAAGATATGTATTGAAATACAAAGAAAGACATACGTTATTTTTATAGACATCTCTCCTACTCTAATGGCATATATAGATCATTGCACAGGGTATTTGGTAGCACCACCCTGACTTAATGTATGCCTACATTAGTGATGCATACTCAGTATACTAATCTCAATCTAAAACATTGACCATGGTCATCTACAATAAGTATCTGGAGACAGTATATAGTATATAGTCATTCTTCAGTCCACCACTCTTTCTACCCTGTGTATTTGATGCCCAATGTAAAAGCCCTGATCTGTCTTTTTTATGGAGTATAACAATTGAAAAAATATACATGAATACTGTGAAGCAGCATTGGCAGTCATGCTAGAGAAGGATTTGGCCATGATTATGTATTTAGCTTATAAAATGATCTCCAGAACCTTACGTTCAATGTCAAGACTGAAGAAAGATAAGCCGTATTCCCTCTCATCCCGCTAGGGGGCAGCTATGTCCAGCTGTTTGCCTTAGCTGTTAAGCAGGGCCTCAGGAGGCAGACAGGGGTGGATGCGGCTTGTGTTTGCAAGCTGTTTGCTGGCATTCATGGGTCAACATTACATTCCTTCATCCCACATTCAGTGGGAATTCATCCAAAAATCTTCCCTGGGGAAGGAACTGTCGGGTTCTTTAAAGAGTGAAGACAGGAAAAGCCGCAAAGCATTCAGTCGAAATGTGTTTCTGTGCAATAACACGATCTGTGTCACCATTACAGACAGTTTAGCCAACGTTTTTCAAAAAAGTTTGTGAAAACTACAAAAAACTTTCATGGAATTTGTTTTAATTTTTTTAACTGACTTTCTGCAATAAAAGACCTTATTTACATTATTGAATTTCAGATCGGGGCGGCCTTACCATTGGTGCAGCCTGTGCAGTCGAGATAAAGGGGCCCTCTTCTACCTCCAAAACAGTAAGCAGCTTTTGTCACAGACATATAGAGGGGCCCACGTACAGAGGCCCTCTCAGTCTGTGTCTGCTACTGTTCTGGATTTATATGTAGCTCCCATAGCCTAACATTTATTCTGAATGTCTGTCACATCCAATGTTTTCCGCGCTGTCATGCGCATGATAGCATGGCAAACACTGCCTCTCCATTACTAAGCCGTAGGCTTGATGTCACCAGACAATACAAAGGTGACATCAACCCCACAGATATGAACCCCACTTGCCACCACCACAGGGCAAGTGGGAAGAGCCATGCAAAGCACAAGAATTGGAGCATCTAATAGATACGCCTATTCTGGGGAGGCTGCAGGCTGCTATTTTTAGGCTGTGGGTGCCAATATCCATGGCCCCTTACCAGCCTGAGAATGCCAGCCCCCAGTTGTCTGCTTTAGTTTGGCTGGTTGCCAAAAATGGGGGGACCCCAAACCGTTTTTTAATTACTTATTTAAATAAATTTAAAAATTTGCGTGAAGGCCCCTCTATTCTTGATAACCAGCCTTGCTAAAGCTGACTGCTGAGGGTTACAGCCTGAAGCTGTCACTTTTGCCTGGCTGGTTATCAAAAATACAGGGGAACCCACAACATTTATTTTACATTTATTTATTATAGCGCAGGCGTTGACTGATGGGAGTAGTAGCCGACTCCTGTGACCGAGGGCAAACTTTTTACCTCCGGTCACAGCTGTGGTCTCATGCTGCCATCTGACAGGGAGGGAGCCACAGCACTCTGACTGGTGGTATTAGCCGCTGGTGTTTCTCGTGCTGTCATGCAGATGACGGCGCAAGAAACAAATGTTTGGAGCGCCAAATCCGAACAGTAACACGGACTCCATGGTGAAGTAATTGTTTGGGGTCCATGCCCAAACATAAGGTGTTCGGTAAGGACCCTGAACTTTACTGTTCAGGTTCGCCCATTTCTAGTGATAGGTGAACGTGCTCAGCACTGCTGGATACTCGATCAAGCATCAGGGTGCTATATCGAGTATCAAGCAGTGCCGAGTATCATGTGGTGCTCAAGTGTTTGGGTCTCCCCATAAGAAGCTCATTTTAATTATCCAAGCAGTGCACCGCACAAAAGTGGGGTATTTCCTTGCTGGGAGCACAGGAACTCCTCCGTTAGACAGACTTTTTGTCAGTGAAAGAGAGAGAGAGACCCCATCTTCTGGAAAAAAAGCTTAAGCTTCCAATTGACTTCCATTATACTCATTACTCACATCGAGCTTGTCCGAGCTTCCAACCCGCTCAATTCGAGTACCGAGCACTCGAGCATTTCAGTGCTCAATCAAAACTAAACACTACATGAAACCTGGTTTTATTTAGAAGGATGTGCAATGATTTGGAACAATAGTTTTATTGACTTGTGAAACATTCTGGTGGTCTGCCAGTCATAGTCAATGTACTCCAACATATTCAATTACATTTATTGGTGGCAGCCCTAATGAAATTAGCAATTCAATATATGTATGCTAGTCACAGGTACATGAGAGACAAGTGCACATAGGGTGATACAATTTAGGGTACACAGTCACACAGTGCAATTTTGATCGTTACGACGGCACGATTCGTGACGTTTGAGCGATATAGTTACGAGATCGCAGTGTCTGACATGCTCCTGCGATCAGGGACCCCGCTGAGAATCGTACGTCGTAGCAGATCGTTTGAAACTTTCTTTCGTCGTCTAGTGTCCCGCTGTGGCGGCATGATCGCATGGTGTAACATATATCGTATACGATGTGCGCATAGTAACCAACGGCTTCTACATCGCACATACGTCATGAAATTATCGCTCCAGCGTCGTACATTGCAAAGTGTGACAGCAGTCTACGACGCTGGAGCGATATTGTTACGATGCTGGAGCGTCACAGATCGTACCGTCGTAGTGATCAAAATGCCACTGTGTGACGGTACCCATAGGGTTGGGCGAGTTAGGGGGAGGTGAGATGGTGCTCATCTGACCAGGGAGTGCATGTCATAACCCCATTGTATGCCTGTAGGCATGTAATCTAGATATGACAAAGAGTTTGGTACTAACTTGAAACGTGTAATAAAGCTAGTGTTGAATACTACTACCGAGGGGAAAGACTACTTTTCCAGCAGCAGCACCCATCTCCTTTTACTCCTCAATCACGGATACATGAACACATGACATGTCACAGAGATATGTCGGAAATTTTGATAGGTGGGGACTACACATCAGCAGACCAATAAAACCGAGCGGAAGAAGAATTCAGCCCTGCGCTTCTCTCATCCAATACTGAAGACGGGCTCACAGACTTTACATAAAGCATGTCTTCAGTCTTGGTGTAGAGCACCCTCTGGTGGTCACGTCTGCTACTTTGTTTTAGTAAATGTTACAGTAATAAGATCACAGCAGGTTATAAAGTATTGGTTCTGTGCTAAAGAAATGTGTATCAATGGTAATTGTGTGTCTGCTGTGTATAAAATGAGTTTTAGATATGAGGCCAGATATTTAAAATAAATTACAAAATTACATTTAAAAAAACAACGTAAAGATAAAACATACTGTATGCTTCAGATGATTGGAAAAAGTCTTTTAAAAATGTCCAATTGGATGAATATAACTCTTTAAGCAATTTAAAGCCATATGCCCATATATGTGGAAATAAGATTGCATCTTTGAACATTTTCTTTCCTAAAACATTGAGGAAATATTTGAGAAGTGATAAAGGAATTGCTAGCTCTGCAGACCACACATGTCTGTAGTGGATGTCCTGCTTTGCATACAGTCTCAGTGACAGATTGTACACAGTCTGCTGAGTGCTGTTCTCTCGTTACACGCCTGATGTCTTACCCAGATTGTTCCATCTCTCCAGAATCTCACCACTAGAGCGCTCCATCTGAATGATGTGTCTCTGCTGTTCATCTCTGCTGTATCTCACGCTGTTTATGATGATGCATTCCCAGCAATACTAACATTACAGCTGACTGCTACTCTGCCCCATGCTGATAACACTGCGCCTCTCTGGACCTGAGCAACTATTATTGCGCTCGTCAAATGGTAATAAATGAAAATGAAGCTAAGATTTGAAGCTATATTCCATAATCTCATTTTAATAAAGAGTTGCTTGCTGGGATGTTCCTAGTGGCAGGATTATTTCAGCATGCGTGGCCTACATGAAGCTTTCTTATATAAATATACTGTATATACAGTTGCAATCAAAATTATTCAGCCACCAATGCAAGTTAGGCTTATTAACAGTTTTGAAATGTTGCAATAAACCAAATGCTAAGTTCACAAGAGACTATAAAAGATAATGCGACTTTCATTCAGAAAAAACACCATATTCATCTATAATGTCATCCGTTTTACATCCATGTGACATTGGTTTTTATACTTCTGCAGATAAAATTTACAAGTGTAAATAGTTTGCTATTTTAATAATTGTAATATATGCATAAAATAGGATAGTATAAGGATCTATATGGGATTACGTTTTTTTGCGCACCCATACACTTGCGTAGGCGAGTCTACTTTGAAATACTGAAGAATAGTGCAGAGAATGATTTTTTTTAACACAGACACCCAAGTGCTGTCCATGTAAAAATTTGGTCATGAAAATGCATTGAAAAAAAAAACAATTTAAATATCTCAAGTGATTTTTCCCAATTCTCCATATTGTATAATCCACATCCTATAGTCCTCCATAAAATATAATGTGCCCCATTGTCATCCATATAGTGTAATATACTCCCCATAGTCCTCCATATAGTTTAATATACTCCTCATAGTCCGCCATATAGTATAATACTCTCCCCATAGTGCTCTATATAGAATAATGCACCCCATAGTCCTCCAAGTAGTACAATGCCCTCCCCATAGTATAATGCACCCCATAGTTCTTCATATAGTATAATGTATTCCCCAAAATCCTTGATGCAGTATAATCCAGGTCCCATATAGTAGATATAATATAATGCACTGCCCATAGACCGATATAGTATAATGTGGCCCCTCTCAAAGTATAATGCAGCCCCCCCCCATAAAACATAATGCAGCCACCCCATAGGGAATAATGCAGCCACCCCACAGAATTTAATATAGCCCCCTCATAGAGTATAATGCAGTCCCCCAATAAAATATAATATAGCCCCCCTCATAGAGTATAATGCATTCCCCCAATAAAATATAATATAGCCCCCCTCATAGAGTATAATGCAGCCCCCCATAAGATGTAATGTAGCCCCCTCATATAGTACAAAGCAGCCCCCATAGAATATAATGTAGCCCCCAAAGAAAATAATGTAGCCCCTCCCATAGAGTATAATGCAATCCCCTTCATATAGTATAATGCAGACCCCCATAGAATGTAATGCAGCCCCATAAACAATAATATGTATCCCCCTCATAGTGTATAATGCAGCCCCCTCATAGTATAACGTAGCCCCCCATATAGTATAATACAGCCCCTCCATAGAGTATAATGCAGCCCCCACATAGGGTACAATGTAGCGCTCTCATAGAGTATAATGCAGCCTCTCCATAGAATATAATGTAGCGCTCTCCTAAGGTATAATGCAGCCCCCCTTATAGGGTGCAATGCAGCCCCCTCATAAATTATAAGGCAGCCCCCTCATAAGTTATAATGCAGCCCACCCCATAGAGTATAATGCAGCCCCCTCATATAGTATAATGCAGCCTCCCATAGAATATAATGCAGTCCCCTCATAGAGTATAATGCAGACCCCAGAGAGTATAATATAGCCCCCTCATAGGGTATAAAGTAGTCCCCTCATGGGGTACAATGCCGCCAATCCATAGAATATAATGTAGACCCCCCATAGAATATAATGCAGGCCCCTCATATAGTATAATGGAGACCCCTCCCAAAGAGTATAGTTCATCCCCCTCATAAGGTATTATGTAGCCCCCCGCCATAGAATATAATCCAGCCCCACAGTCCTACAGTATTATGGCCACCAGTACTCACTCACCGATATATAAAAAAACAAAAACAATACTCACCTCTTTTCCTTGTTCCTGCTCTGATCCCGGCTCTGCTCCGGTCTCAGCAGCTGCACTGCTCGCCACTCAGCATGGTGCATGGTGAAGTGACATAATCAGGCACCAGCTGCATCAGAGGCAGAGGGGATTGATGGGAGCGGGAGCGTCATGTGACGCTCTCTCCTCCATTATTGCTTTCAACTGTATCAGCATCTATGATGCCGATACAGTTGAATGCTGTGCACGGTAGCAGCGCTGGTGCCGGGCAGGCGGGCCACAGTGACTCACGGGCCCCATAGCTGCTGCATGGCACGCCACTGGCTGGGATCCCCTAGGCATCTGTCTAGTCTGCCTGCCCATATCGCCAACTCTGGTTGTAACAACTAAAGATGCTTATCATTAAGGGGTTAGATAAATTCGAGACTGCAGTAGTCACTAAAAATGGTATTTTGTGTTGAAGTTGGAGAAAACACTTGATATTTTGTTTTTATTTATTTCAAACAGCAGAAAGTTGCAAATTTGGCTAATAAACTTTATTTGCGAAAGGAGGTTGATTGATTTTGCTGCAACTGTGAATAAATGAGTATACGAGTATAGGAAAATACTCTAGATAGATATCTATGTATTATTGTATTTCTAAACATAGTTATACATATATACTGTATTTGTATATTTATATATATTTGTGTAGATAGACAAGTACGGTAGGTAGTTACATTCTCTCCAGTATCTCACAACCTGTGGGTTCACAATATATAGAAAGGGGCAGTATTTCTAATTGCCTATACACAGTACAAAAATATTTTATATCTTTACCTGGAATCAAAAACTTATCAACCCAACATTGTTGATCTATGACACTTATTATTTATTAGACTAAATATATGTAATGATCATCTTTGGCTAATCTAGTGCTGTTTATTCTGAACATTGCGACTTAGAGACAGTGTTAGATAGTATTTATCAGAAAATATTTTGCTTACATAACTCCCGTATGAAGCCTCATGTAAAGGCCTCATAATATAACTCCATACAGAATGTGGGCCATGCGAATTAGCCCCTATCCTATTGTGTAGATCAGTTCAAATGGCTTTACTCTAAGATCTTGCAATGTACTTTTAAGAATCATTCAGTGCAGCACAGTTTTACACAAACACCCCCTGTTCACACGGGCACAGGAAGTCACATGGAGTGAGAGCGGGTGCCCTACGCAACTGCCGGCGTATCTCAACACTCGGTCACCAGCCTGAAAGGCTGACAGACCCCTTGTTAGCCCAGTAGGGCTGCTACCAGTTCCTCAGTAGTGGATTTATGGATTGAGATAAAAGAGCTGCCCAATGATAAATTAGACATTTAATTACCTTAAGGGCACACTAGACAAAACACTATATACACAATTGGTATACATATATGGTGGTCATATGTGGAAATACAGATGGTAGTACAATAAGTATAAGCAGATGAAGCAAAAGTCGGTTACCGGCTTAATGTTAGGCCTTGATGCTGACAGCCTGGGTGCCAGTTGTTTCCAGTTTATTCCAACACAATACACTGCATGACCTCCCTTAGAAGTGAACCAAGGGACACAGCCTTGCACGATCACTTAACCCCTTGGTCGGTAACTCCCTTTCTTGCCCCCGGGATGGTCCTAGTTTCCCTCCCCTTGGCTCTAGTAGCTGAAACTCCAAAACCTTTAGGCTATGTGTACACATTCAGGATTTTTCGTGTTTCTTTCACGGTTTTTCGCTATAAAAACGCGATAAAACCACGAAAAAAACGCATACATTAAGCATCCTATTATTAGAATGCAATCCACAATTTTTGTGCACATGTTGCGTTTTTTTCCACGGCGGAATCGCATTCCGGAAAAAAACGCAGCATGTTCATTCCTTGTGCGGAATCGTGGGGATTCCGCACACATAGGAATGCACTGATCCACTTACTTTCCGCATGTGGCTATGCCCACCATGCAGGAAGCAAGCGGATCATGTGCGGTTGGTACCCAGGGTGGAGGAGAGGAGACTCTCCTCCAGGTCCTGTGTACCATATAATTGTTAAAAAAAAGAATTAAAATAATAAATCGTGATATCCTCACCCTCCGGCGACCCTCGCAGCGTTTCTGCTCCTCGCGATTCTTCCGTTCCCAGTGATGCTTTGCGGCAATGACCTGTGATGACGTGGGTCTCGCGAGACCGCTTCGTCATCTGAGGTCATTGCCGCTAGGCATTACTGGGGACGGGAGCATCGCGACAAGCGGGAAGACTGCCGGGGACGCCAGAAGGTGAGAATATCATGATTTATTATTTTTTAAATTATTTTTAACATTAGATCTTTTTACTATTGATACTGCATAGGCAGCATAAATAGTAAAAAGTTGGTCACACTTGTCAAACACTATGTATGAAAACGCTAGCATTCTGCAAGCTAATTATGCTTGTAAAACGCTAGTGTTTAGCGGGAAAACGCATGCCAAATGCACAGATGCGGAATTGCCGCGGAAATTTCTATTGAAGGTCACAGGGCGGCAGTTAAAGCGCCATCAGCTCGGGCACCATTACGCTTGGAGAATGAACCATGGCTTCGCAACCTGGCTTCTACTAGCCATTCTGTATTTTTACCTCACCCCAGAGTGCTAAAATGGATAGAGACCCAGGCGTTTGTTCAGCTTGTTCCCGAGATCTCAAAAATCTAACCGTATATGGCTATTAAGGACGATAACGCAATAATTTCTTATGAAATTACGTATCCCATTTATCTGTGGCTGCGCTATAAGTTCCCATCATGTGATGTGAGTCGAAGGGCAGCGCAAACTGTGCATGCCCAAAAAAGAAACTTACAGTGCAGGCGCCGGGGATGTCAATGAAGGCACAGGAGGCGGCGCCCGGCGTACGGAGGGGCCAAGTGATGGCTGGGAGGCGTTTGTGTCCATGGGAAAAGACATGCCCCCGGACAGACTACAGGTATGGTGGGCAAATTATAAAACGAATATTGCAGCTTTGGAAGGGACCCCAAATAAAAGAGCCACCTTGACAGAATGCAGCATTAGTGCTGCACAAGGTGTCTCTTTTAGTTAAAAACGCCAGGGGGGGGTGAAAGATTCCCTTTAATTCATTTCAAATGGCGTGTGGTTCCTAAAAAATTGGTTTAATAAATTTTGTTAAAAAAATTAGACATTGCTGATAAACTTAATAACCCTTTCAACTTCCTAACATTTTTTTTTTTTAAACCATGCTGATGTGAAATAGATACAGCACCAAAATATGTCCCCAAATATCATAACTGAGTATGGCACTTCATAATACTACTAACACAAAAGGACTTACACCTCAGTAGTCCAAGAAGAAGCGAACCATAAATATAAAACCAACATCTTTATTGAATATTGAAGATAGTGCCGCAAAGAACTAAAGTATATAAACAGGAGAGTCCAGAAGGAGGAGCCCTCAGTACGGCATATAATGACTCTGTAACATGTAATACAACTCCAAACTAGTTAGTAACAAGTCAATGAATATCAATAGCCATAAAGAAGCTAGGGCGAAATGCGTGTTGGGGTGAGGCGGGTCCCTTGGTTGGCGTTGATTTTGGCTCTGGCTCCAGGTACAGGCCTCGGCAGCAGATCAAACTTTTTAACAGGTAACATATCCACCCTTCTGTGGTTATGGTTTATGTATTGCCTGGATGGGTCATTATTCAGTGACTAGATATTTATTGTGCATATACAAAGTGCCTTAGTCTGAGTTTACTTAGCTCTTGGTTCTCACATATTACATCATATCATATTATATTTTTCAGGGCTATTGATATTCATTGACTTGTTACTAACTAATTTGGAGTTGTATTACATGTTACAGAGTCATTATATGCCATACTGAGGGCTCCTCCTTCTGGACTCTCCAGTTTATATTCTTTAGTTCTTTGCTGTACTATCTTCAATCTACTACTGTATATAATTGTCTAAGGGTCACTTCCGTCTGTCTGTCTGTCTTTCTGTCTTTCTGTCACGGATATTCATTGGTCGCGGCCTCTGTCTGTCATGGAAATCCAAGTCGCTGATTGGGCGTGGCAAAACGCTCACGACCATTACCATGACCAATCAGCGATGGGCGCAGTCCTGCGGGAACATGGCCGCTCCTTCCTCCCCGCAGTCAGTGCCTGCTCCATACTCCCCTCCAGTCAGCGCTCACACAGGGTTAATGGCAGCGCTAATGGACCGTGTTATGCCGCGGTGTAACTCACTCCATTAACGCTGCTATTAACCCTTTGTGACCAACTTTTTTACTATTGATGCTGCCTATGCAGCATCAATAGTAAAGAGATCTAATGTTAAAGATAATAAAAAAAAAATCATCATATACTCATCTTCCGGCGCCTTTCCCGCTCCTCGCGACGCTCCGGTGACCAGTTCATGCATTGCGATCTCGCGAGATGATGACGTAGCAGTCTCGCGAGACCGCTACGTCATTATCTCGCGAGACCGCAATGCACTCTTGAGACCGGAGCGCGCGAGGAGCGTAGGTAAACACTTCCTGGATCCAGGGGCCAACGGAAGGTGAGTATATAACTATTTTTTATTTTAATTCTTTTTTTTAACAGGGATATGATGCCCATATTGCTATATACTACGTGGGCTGTGCAATATAGCACGCGGGCTGTGCAATATACTACGCGGGGTGGGCAATGTACTACGTGGGCTGTGCAATATACTACGCACGCTGGGCAATATACTACGTGGGCTGGGCAATTTACTACGTGGGCTGTGCAATATACTATGCGCGCTGGGCAATATTCTACACGGGCTGTGCAATATACTACACGGGCTGTGCAATATACTACGTGGGCTGTGCAATATACTACGCGGGCTGTGCAATATACTACGTGACTGGGCAATATACTACTTTACTGGGCAATATACTACGTGACTGGGCAATATACTATGTGGCTGGGCAATATACTACGCGCGCTGGGCAATATTCTACGCGGGCTGTGCAATATACTACGCGGGCTGTGCAATATACTACGTGGGCTGTGCAATATACTACACGGGCTGTGCAATATACTACGTGACTGGACAATATACTACTTTACTGGGCAATATACTACGTGACTGGGCAATATACTATGTGGCTGGGCAATATACTATGTGGCTGGGTAATATACTACGTGACTGGGCAATATACTACGTGGCTGGGCAATATACTATGTGGCTGGGCAATATACTACGTGACTGGGCAAAGTACTACATGGTTGGGCAATATACTACGTGGCTGGGCAATATACTACGTGGGCTGTGCAATATACTATGCACGCTGGGCAATATACTACGTGGGCTGTGCAATATACTCCGCGCGCTGGGCAATATTCTACACGGGCTGTGCAATATACTACACCGGCTGTGTAATATACTATGTGGGCTTTGCAATATACTACGCGGGCTGTGCAATATACTACGTGACTGGGCAATATACTACTTTACTGGGCAATATACTACGTGACTGGGCAATATACTATGTGCCTGGGCAATATACTATGCGTGCTGGGCAATATTCTACGCGGGCTGTGCAATATACTACGTGGGCTGTGCAATATACTACGCGGGCTGTGCAATATACTACATGACTGGGCAATATACTACTTTACTGGGCAATATAGTACGTGACTGGGCAATATACTATGTGGCTGGGCAATATACTATGTGGCTGCGCAATATAGTACGTGACTGGGCAATATACTATGTGCCTGGGCAATATACTACCTGACTGGGCAATATACTAAGTGGCTGGGCAATATAGTTTGTGACTGGGCAATATACAACGTGACTGGGCAATATACTATGTGGCTGGGCAATACACTACATGCCTGGGCAATATACTACGTGGCTGGGCAATATACTACGTGGCTGTGCAATATACTATGTGGCTGGGCAATATAGTACATGACTGCGCAATATACTACGTGACTGGGCAATATACTATGTGGCTGGGCAATATAGTACGTGACTGGGCAATATAGTACGTGACTGGTAATATACTACGTGACTGGGCAATATACTACGTGGCTGGGCAATATACTACGTGGCTGGGCAATATACTATGTGGCTGGGCAATATACTACGTGGTTGGGCAATATACTACGTGGCTGGGCAATATACTATGTGATTGGGCAATATACTACGTGGCTGGGCAATATACTACGTGGCTGGGCAATATACTATGTGGCTGGGCAATATACTACGTGGCTGGGCAATATACTACGTGGATGGGCAATATACTATGTGGCTGGGCAATATAGTATGTGACTGAGCAATATAGTACGTGACTGGGTAATACACTATGTGGCTGGGTAATATACTATGTGGCTGGGCAATATACTACGTGACTGGGCAATATACTATGTGGCTGGGCAATATACTATGTGGCTGGGCAATATACTACGTGACTGGGCAAAGTACTACGTGACTGGGCAATATACTACGTGGCTGGGCAATATACTACATGGGCTGTGCAATATGCTATGTGGACATGCATATTCTAGAATACCCGATGCGTTAGAATCGGGCCACGATATAGTATTCAATAAAGATGTTGGTTTTATCTTTATGGTTCGCTACTTCTTGGACTACTGTGGTATAATTCCTTTTGTGTTAGTGTGAAATAGATATGTTGTAAAAGTTATTAACTATTTTGTGTGATATAACAATCTGGTTTAAGGGCATAAAAATTCTCTAAGTTTGAAAATTGCAAAATGTTCACATTTATTTTCAAAGTTTCAATATTTTCATGAATAAGAGCAAATCATATCGACCAAAATTTACCACTACCATGACGTACAACGGGTCACGAAAAAACTTGCTCAGAATCACTGGAACGCATTGAAGCGTTCCAGAGTTGTAAACTTTGAAAGTGACAGTGGTCAGAAATGTAAAAAATTGGCCTGGTCAGGAAGGTGAAATCAGGCTGGGGTTGAAGGGGTTAAAAAAAAAAAAAAATATATATATATATATATATATATATATATAAAGCAGCAGGAGGACTGTGTAGGTCTCTAAGGATAGGAATCCCCACATAGAGGCCACAGTTTGAAAGGATTTCTAACAGGACTGTGAATTCAGAACACATTTTCTTTTATTATCTTATTTAAATATGGTTAATGCATTAAACACTGTAGAACACATTTTGCAAAAATTGATGTGTAAAGAGGCAATTTATATTACTTTCCTCTTACACTTGTGTCCTATTGAGAGCCTAGATCTATTCCATCATTATGTATTGGCAAGTGTCAGAAAAGCAGAAGGTAATGCCTGGGCTCGCTGGTTCGGAACCACACATTGATGTATGTAGACCCAGGAGCTCCTGAGACGCCTAAGAACTTGGCAAATTATCCACCTTGAGTTCACAGTGTATACACATCTGTGTTGTGCCCACAGTCTGATGACCTTCATTACATATTTGGCATATACCACCTGAGTACATCCTGGGAAGTCAGCCCAGGGCAACTAACCTGATTGATGGAGAATTAGCAGAGCTCATTAAATCTGTTGGTGCTTTTCAAAACATTCTTAAATTTAGTGGAATTCTACTCATGGAAAAAAATAGAACAATTTAGAAAGCTTCAAGAAAAATATCTGTCTCTGCAAATAAAGTAACACAATGAGGTATAAATATCCCTGAAGAAGTCATATTTCTGATGATACGTGTTGGGCTACTTCATACCCCCTTATCTCTCCTTGTTTTTCAGTAGTATTCACTTTGATAATGTCTATATTGATATACGGTATTTATTGTTGTATTATTTATTGGTTTACTTTATCAGGTTCAATTACAACACGTTATGTAGCATGCAATATGCTCTATTTTCTATGCTAGGTTTTCCGCCTCATATGATGTTTTGTTACCAACACTTATTATGATGTTTTTGGGGGTCTTATATTTACCTTTTTGCTGTTATGCACTTGCACATTGTAGTTTTACTTTCTAATTGTGTTTCTTTTGCATCACATGGCTTATTTTAATTTATTTATGTAAACTACCTTATATAAATTATTATTCGGCCAATGCTATATAGCAATTTTTTTTTCCTGTGTTATAAGTATTTTGTTTGTTTTATTAGTTTATAGCACTTATTTTATATACTATGTGGATAGTGGCTCCTTTATGTTATAATACCAAGAAGATATTTATAAAAGGCTGGATATAAGCTAAATCTGGCAGCCTACACTATGGTCCATGACCATTACACAATATATCGCACATCTTGACTTTTTATTTACTTATCTATGGAAGAATTAGTGACACATTCACACTACGACTCCCATAGACCCATAGAAGTGAATATCATGAATGCGTAATACCCCTTCACAGATATTTGTAACCTATTCCCACTTTAAAATAAAGAAATTGATGGCGACAGTATTGGAAAGTACATATGCTAGATCTTAATTTTAAAAAAAGTTGAATGTCTATAAAGCAGAGACTGGATTATAATAAACTATATAGTAGGTGGTGAAGAAATACTAAGGTAGCGCAGGATGATTTTAATGTATAGATGTACACTTTGAGCAGGTAACTTCATGTAGGAGAGACGCTCTTTGTCTATTCTATACACACACTCAAAGACGCACTATCCTCCTGGACCTGCTCCTGCTGTTACCAGCCACTGTCCTATTCATTCTGTGAGTGGCAATGATGATCGAGGAGATGCTAGACCAGGAGCTCTGGAAGGTGCAAGCTCAGTCTGGCCACAGAGGCTAGAGTGGCCGGGACCTGAAATGGTGTCCAGTCTGGTAGCATAGGAGTGTGCTGTCTACCTAGAGTATTTAGCTCCCTCATTTGGCCAATAGGAAACCACCACACCTGATGGAAGCTTCCCAATTGTAATTCAGTTTAGCTGTGGTTTACTTCTGCTGTTCTGCTCTTGCTTTGCATGTTTGATTCTCGTTGTGACCTTCAACTGTTTATTGACAATTAGAGGCAGGCAAATTTATTGAATGAAACTAAATTTTACAAAAACCTGTATTCATCATATTACGAATATTTCGTAATTCTTTCACGTAATTTTGCTGAACCGTTGAAGGCTGGCAAAAGCTTAAAAAATAAAACCTAATACTTCACCACTTACCTTTACGGAAACCTCAACTGCTCGCTCTCCATAGCGTCCTCCGTACCTCTTCTTACCATCACCATGCAGTAAAACCTCAGCCTTCTCACAATATGTCAGAAATTCCAGCAGTGAGACCATGCCCGAGACCTCTCTGTGCCTTTACGTCATAAGGTTGCAACATCATGGCCTTATGTTAGGCAATCTAGGCCAGAACCTCTAGACACAACAAAACCTGGAACATCTCTGCACATAGAGGTCACAACTGGAGTTTCTGGCCTGACATGAAGAGACCAGGCATCTCAGGAAGTGGAAGTATGAAGAGGCAACCAAGGACTGTACAGGGGGCAGCGATCAGCAGGGATGGCCAGTGAAGTGAGTTGTGAGGTATTCTTAACCTTATGCTGGCCTTTTAAGGTTCAGTAAAATGGCACAGAGTTGTTGTTTTTTTCTACATGTTATATTTATTATGCTTTGGGGTCTCCCTAGAATCTCGAGTAAAATAAGGGACATTCAACTTACAAAGAATAAATGCAACGCAAATTGAAGTTCCTGGTAAAATCTGTACGTTTAGGCAAATTCAAATCATGTCAAATCCATTCAGCTCTATTGACGATACTTCTGAGTCACAATATTATCCATTGTCTACCCGCCTGTTTCTGACCCGGAGTCCTGAGCAGTCCTGCTTGAATGCTCCACTGGCCAGTGGCTAATCCTACAACTCAACCAAAGATTCCTGTGTACGTCTACTTCCATGAACAGATGTTAAAAGGGTGAAGCCCAGGGCTTACCAGGGACCTGATAGATTTGCTAGCACAAAGACTCTCTGGTAATCCTAATTAAAGCTGCCAGGTGAACTTGGATGGAACCATTATTACGCACATCCTGTGTTGGATGGATTCAAGTAGATTAAAAAATTCTACAATTCTTCAGACTAGGGTTGAGCGAAACGGGTCGTTCATTTTCAAAAGTTGCCGACTTTTGGCAAAGCCGGGTTTCATGAAACCCGATCCGACCCCTGTGCGGGGTCGGCCATGCGGTACGCGACTTTCGCGCCAAAGTCGCGTTTCAATGACGCGAAAAGCGCCATTTCTCAGCCAATGAAGGTGAACGCAGAGTGTGGGCAGCGTGATGACATAGGTCCTGGTCCCCACCATCTTAGAGAAGGGCATTGCAGTGATTGGCTTGCTGTATGCGGCGTCACAGGGGCTATAAAGGGGCGTTCCCGCCGACCGCCATGTTACTGCTGCTGATCTGAGCTTAGGGAGAGGTTGCTGCCGCTTCGTCAGAAGCAGGGATAGCGTTAGGCAGGGTCCATTAACCCCCAAACCGCTTGTGCTGTAGCGATTTCCACTGTCCAACACCACCTTCGGTGTGCAGGGATAGTGGAAGCTACATTTTTTTTTTCTCAGCGCTGTAGCTCATTGGGCTGCCCTAGAAGGCTCCTTGATAGCTGCATTGCTGTGTGTACGCCGCTGTGCAAACCAACTGCTTTTTTCAAAGCACAAATCCTCTTGTTCCTTCCTTTCTGCACAACTATCTTTTTTGTTTGTCCACACTTTTTATTTAATTTGTGCATCAGTCCACTCCTTATTGCTGCCTGCCATACCTGGCTGAGATTACTGCAGGGAGATAGTAATTGTAGGACAGTCCCTGTTTTTTTTTTTTTTTTTTTGTGGGAGATTAAGATTGGCATTTCTGCTAGAGTGCCATCCCTGTGTGTGCCATCTCTCACTCAGTGGGCCATATAAAGCCTATTTATTTTTTTGGTTGATTTGGGTTCTAAATTCTACCTGAAAAAATCACTAAATCAATCAGTGGGAGATAAATATTGGCCTCTGGGCTTGTGTGCCACTCCTGACTCCTGTGTGTGCCATCTCTCACTCAGTGGGCCATAGAAAGCCTATTTATTTTTTTTGCTTGATTTGGGTTCTAAATTCTACCTGAAAAAATCACTAAATCAATCAGTGGGAGATAAATATTGGCCTCTGGGCTTGTGTGCCACTCCTGACTCCTGTGTGTGCCATCTCTCACTCAGTGGGCCATAGAAAGCCTATTTATTTTTTTGCTTGATTTGGGTTCTAAATTCTACCTGAAAAAATCACTAAATCAATCAGTGGGAGATAAATATTGGCCTCTGGGCTTGTGTGCCACTCCTGACTCCTGTGTGTGCCATCTCTCATTCAGTGGGCCATAGAAAGCCTATTTATTTTTTTGCTTGATTTGGGTTCTAAAATCTACCTGAAAAAATCACTAAATCAATCAGTGGGAGATATATATTGGCCTCAGGGCTTGTGTGCCACTCCTGACTCCTGTGTGTGCCATCTCTCACTCAGTGGGCCATATTAAATTTATTTATTTTTTTGGTTGATTTGGGTTCTAAATTCTACCTGAAAAAATCATTTTATTTTATTTGGTTTCTAAATTCTTCCTGAAAAAATCATTTTATTTTATTTTGTTTCTAAAGTCTCCCTGAAAAAAAAAAAAAAAACAGTGGGAGATTAATATTGCCCTTTCTGCTTGTGTGCCAGTCTTGACTCCTGGGTGTGCCATCTCTCTCTCTCTCTCTCTCAAATAGTGGGCCATAGAAAGCCTATTTATTTTTTTGCTTGATTTGGGTTCTAAATTCTACCTGAAAAAATCAATAAATCAATCAGTGGGAGATAAATATTGGCCTCTGGGCTTGTGTGCCACTCCTGACTCCTGTGTGTGCCATCTCTCACTCAGTGGGCCATAGAAAGTCTATTTTTTTTTTATTTGGTTTCTAAATTCTCCCTGAAAAAATCATTTTATTTTATTTGGTTTCTAAATTCTTCCTGAAAAAATCATTTTATTTTATTTTGTTTCTAACGTCTCCCTGAAAAAAAAAAAATCAGTGGGAGATTAATATTGCCCTTTCTGCTTGTGTGCCAGTCTTGACTCCTGGGTGTGCCATCTCTCTCTCTCTCTCTCTCTCAAATAGTGGGCCATAGAAAGCCTATTTATTTTTTTGGCTGATTTGGGTTCTAAATTCTACCTGAAAAAATCAATAAATCAATCAGTGGGAGATAAATATTGGCCTCTGGGCTTGTGTGCCACTCCTGACTCCTGTGTGTGCCATCTCTCACTCAGTGGGCCATAGAAAGCCTATTTTTTTTTTATTTGGTTTCTAAATTCTCCCTGAAAAAATCATTTTATTTTATTTGGTTTCTAAATTCTTCCTGAAAAAAATCATTTTATTTTATTTTGTTTCTAACGTCTCCCTGAAAAAAAAAAAAAAAAATCAGTGGGAGATTAATATTGCCCTTTCTGCTTGTGTGCCAGTCTTGACTCCTGGGTGTGCCATCTCTCTCTCTCTCTCTCTCTCAAATAGTGGGCCATAGAAAGCCTATTTATTTTTTTGGTTGATTTGGGTTCTAAATTCTACCTGAAAAAAATCAATAAATCAATCAGTGGCCTCCACTGACCAGACCACTGCTGCCCGTGTACCCCTGGAACCAATTTTAAATTGCCTACAGCCAGCCCAATTTATTATGTTAGGCCTTCGAAGCCTGTCTGCGGTCCCTCCTTCCACTAGGCCTCCACTGACCAGACCACTGCTGCCCGTGTACCCCTGGAACCAATTTTAAATTGCCTACAGCCAGCCCAATTTATTATGTTAGGCCTTCGAAGCCTGTCTGCGGTCCCTCCTTCCACTAGGCCTCCACTGACCTGTCTACTGCTGCCCGTGTACCCCTGGAACCAATTTTAAATTGCCTACAGCCAGCCCAATTTATTATCTTAGGCCTTCGAAGCCTGTCTGCGGTCCCTCCTTCCACTAGGCCTCCACTGACCTGTCTACTGCTGCCCGTGTACCCCTGGAATCAATTTTAAATTGCTTACAGCCAGCCCAATTTATTATCTTATGCCTTCGAAGCCTGTCTGCGGTCCCTCCTTCCACTAGGCCTCAAATAGTGGGCCATAGAAAGCCTATTTATTTTTTGGGTTGATTTGGGTTCTAAATTCTACCTGAAAAAAATCAATAAATCAATCAGTGGGAGATAAATATTGGCCTCTGGGCTTGTGTGCCACTCCTGACTCCTGTGTGTGCCATCTCTCACTCAGTGGGCCACAGAAAGCCTTTTTTTTTTTTTTTTTTTTTGGTTTCTAAATTCTCCCTGAAAAAATCATTTTATTTTATTTGGTTTCTAAATTCTTCCTGAAAAAATCATTTTATTTTATTTTGTTTCTAAAGTCTCCCTGAAAAAAAAAAAAAAAATGGGAGATTAATATTGACATTTGTGCTTGAGTGACAGTCCTGCGTGTGTGGCATCTCTGTGATTTGGTGCCACAGAAAACAGAGTGTGTAACATTGTGCCTGATTTTCCTTGCGGTCTCACCAACCTGTAAAGGGATATCGAAATCATACTGAAGTTATAGCTCACCGTGTAAGTTGTTTGACAGCAACAAATAAAGTTACTTTGGTTAAGTTTTTAAAGCAATGAGGAAGTCTGGTGCAAGAGGTCGTGGCCGTGGGCGTTCATTGTCAGCTGGTAATGATGGTAGTGGTAGTGGAGCATCAGGTGGTCGTGGGAAAAAAAATATTCCACCTAAGTCTGGAGCTGAGGAGCCAGGTTCGTCGTCTGGCTACACAAGGCCTCGAACGCTCTCTTTTCTGGGAGTAGGAAAACCGCTTTTAAAGCCGGAGCAGCAACAGCAAGTTTTGGCTTACCTTGCAGACTCAGCCTCTAGCTCTTTTGCCTCCTCTTCTGAAACTGGTAAATGTAAAAGCAGCTCGTCGTTTGTGGATGTTCACGGTCAGGGACAAGTCGCTTCCTTGTCCTCTTCAGCAAAAACAACAACAAGAGAGAAGGATGCAGCAGGCGACACAACGGGTTACTCCATGGAGCTCTTTACACATACTGTCCCTGGCTTAGAAAGTGAAACAGTTAACAGGCCATGCCCATTACAAGTAGATTCTGACATGGAGTGCACTGATGCACAGCCACAGCCAGACTACTATGCTGGTCCTTTGACTCAGACCACAACATTGCCCTCTCAGGGTACTGATCCACAATCAGACCCTGATGAGACTATGTTGCCCCGTCACGAACGCTATACCACCGACCGATACGGTGACACAGACGAAGTTGCACACGAGCTAGAAGAGGAGGTAATAGATGACCCAGTTGTTGACCCCGATTGGCAGCCATTGGGGGAACAGGGTGCAGGCGGCAGTAGTTCTGAAGCGGAAGTGGAGGAGGGGCCGCAGCAGGCATCAACATCGCAACAGGTTCCATCTGCCGGGCCCGTATCTGGCCCAAAACGCGTGGCAAAGCCAAAACCTGTTGGAGGACAGCGTGGCCATCCGGTTAAAGCTCAGTCTGCAATCCCTGAAAAGGGATCCGATGCTAGGAAGAGTGCAGTCTGGCATTTTTTTAAACAACATCCAATTGATCAGCGCAAAGTCATCTGTCAAAAATGTTCAACTAGCTTAAGCAGAGGTCAGAATCTGAAAAGTCTCAATACAAGTTGCATGCATAGACATTTAACCACCATGCATTTCCAAGCCTGGACTAACTACCAAACGTCCCTTAAGGTTGTAGCACCCTCGGCCAATGAAGCTAGTCAGCAACGCAACATCCCTTCCGTCACTGTAAGGCCACCATTTTTCGCACCACCGGCAGTATCTGTGCAGGTTTCTTTGCCAGCCAAAAGCAGTCAGGGTCAGGGAATCACCAGTTTTGTAGGAGGAAATATTGCATCTAGGGCACCGGCGGAAACAATACCGTCTCCAACCGTCTCTCAGTCTGCCATGTCCACCGGCACACCCGCTAGTTCCACGATCTCCAGTTCTCCAGTCCAGCTCACCCTACATGAGACTCTGGTTAGAAAAAGGAAGTACTTATCCTCGCATCCGCGTACACAGGGTTTGAACGCCCACATAGCTAGACTAATCTCGCTAGAGATGATGCCCTACTGGTTAGTTGAAAGCAAAGCTTTCAAAGCCCTGATGGAGTACGCTGAACCACGCTACGAGCTACCCAGTCGACACTTTTTTTCCAGAAAAGCCATCCCAGCCCTGCACCAGCATGTTAAACAGCGCATCGTCCATGCACTCAGGCAATCTGTGAGTACAAAGGTGCACCTGACTACAGATGCATGGACCAGTAGGCATGGCCAGGGACGTTACGTGTCCATCACGGCACACTGGGTGAATGTGGTTGATGCAGGGTCCACAGGGGACATCAATTTCGGGACAGTTGTGCCTAGCCCACGGTCTAGGAAACAGTTGGCTGTAGGCGTTCGCACCCCCTCCTCCTCCTCCTCGTCCTCCTGCAGAAGCGAGAGCTCTTCCAGAGAATGCAGTCGCCCAACCACTCCATCGGCAGCTGACACTGTTGCACACCAGTTGTCCCATTATGGGCCAGCTACTGGCAAGCGTCAGCAGGCTGTATTGGCTATGAAGTGTTTGGGCGACAACAGACACACCGCGGAAGTTCTGTCCGAGTTCTTGCAGCAAGAAACGCAGTTGTGGCTGGGCACAGTAGATCTTGAGGCAGGCAAGGTAGTGAGTGATAACGGAAGGAATTTCATGGCTGCCATCTCCCTTTCCCAACTGAAACACATTCCTTGCCTGGCTCACACCTTAAACCTGGTGGTGCAGTGCTTATTGAAAACTTATCCTGGGTTCTCCGACCTGCTCCTCAAAGTTTGTAGACTTTGCTCACATATCCGCCGTTCGCCTGTACACTCCAGCCGTATGCAGACCTATCAGCGGTCTTTGAACCTTCCCCAGCATCACCTAATCATAGACGTTGCAACAAGGTGAAACTCAACACTGCACATGCTTCAGAGACTGTGCGAACAGAGGCGGGCTGTTATGTTTTTGTGGGAGGATACACATACACGGGCAGGCAGTAGGATGGCAGACATGGAGTTGTCAGGTGTGCAGTGGTCGAAGATACAAGACATGTGTCAAGTCCTTCAGTGTTTTGAGGAATGCACACGGCTGGTTAGTGCAGACAACGCCATAATAAGCATGAGCATCCCCCTAATGTGTCTGCTGATGCAAAGTTTGACGCACATAAAGGATCAGGCATCTGCACCAGAGGAAGAGGAAAGCCTTGATGACAGTCAGCCATTGTCTGGTCAGGGCAGTGTACAGGACGAGGTAGCGGGCGAAGAGGAGGTGGAGGACGAGGAGGATGATGGGGATGAGTATATTTTTAATGAGGAAGCTTTCCCGGGGCCACTGGAAATTGGTTGCGTGGCAAGGCCGGGTTCTGGTTTTTTGAGGGACACAAGTGACGTAGATTTGCCTGAAACTGCCCCTCAACCAATCACAACTGCAGATTTGACAACTGGAACTTTGGCCCACATGGCGGATTATGCCTTACGTATCCTCAAAAGAGACACACGCATTACGAAAATGATGCTCGATGACGATTACTGGTTGGCCTGCCTCCTTGATCCTCGCTATAAAGGCAAATTGCAAAATATTGTGCCACATGAGAACTTGGAACTAATATTAGCAACCAAACAATCAACTCTTGTTGACCATTTGCTTCAGGCATTCCCAGCACACAGCGCCCATGATCGTTCTCACACGAGCTCCAGGGGGCAGCAGACCAGGAGTGTTAGGGGTGCACACATCAGAAGTGGCGTTGGACAGAGGGGTTTTCTGACCAGGTTGTGGAGTGATTTTGCTATGACCGCAGACAGGACAGGTACTGCTGCATCAATTGAAAGTGACAGGAGACAACATTTGTCCAGTATGGTTACAAACTATTTTTCATCCCTTATCGATATTCTCCCTCAACCGTCATTCCCATTTGATTACTGGGCATCCAAATTAGACACCAGGCCAGAATTGGCAGAATATGCATTGCAGGAGCTTGCTTGCCCGGCAGCTAGTGTCCTATCAGAAAGAGTATTCAGTGCTGCAGGTTCAATATTAACCGAAAAAAGGACTCGTCTGGCTACCCAAAATGTTGATGATCTAACATTCATTAAAATGAACCACAACTGGATTTCGAATTCTTTTGCCCCACCTTGCCCGGCCGACACCTAGCTTTCCTATGAAAAGCTCTTGCCTGTGGACTACTGTGAATTACTTTTCTAATGTCTTAATTTGCTGCAGCTGATTGTCCATCATACGACATGTTTACACCTCCCTAAATGGCCAAACTCCCCACACGGGGCCATGGTATCGCGACTTGGCGCAAGCACCCGTGAGAGTGCTGTTTGTCTGAAGAGGTGGGTGTGCCCGCTTTTGGTCGACAGCACTGCCACTGGGTCCCTCATAGTACAATAAAGTGTCTCTGGCGGTGGTGGTGCGCACCCAACGTCAGACACACTGTTGTAACATGAGGGGCCCTGGGCCTGTACCGCCGGCCACAAGAGAGTTCACCCACCCCCAGGTCAAACATTGCTCTACCACTTCCACATTTATCTCTCACACTTCCACCAATGTTTAGTCTATGCGCTGACATCCTTCCATTCCTGCCACTGACAATACCATTGTGTTGACATGTATGATGGTACTTAACATAGTCAGGGGCAGTGTCCTCTATTTACCAAAGTAAATACTTTGCGCCAAATTAGTAGGTCTGAAACTACGCAGAGGATCCCACCCCTGTACCTAATGATTGCACCCTTTAGTGTTTTCGTTTTGTTTTAATGCGAGACATTCACATTTATTTATTGTTTTGGACTACTAACTGGCAGACACTCATTACAATCGGCCTCCGCTGACCAGACCACTGCTGCCCGTGTACCCCTGGAACTAATTATAAAGTGCCTACAGCCAGTCCAATTTTATTATGTTAGGCCTTCGAAGCCTGTCTGCGGTCCCTCCTTCCACTAGGCCTCCACTGACCTGTCTACTGCTGCCCGTGTATCCCTGGAACCAATTTTAAATTGCCTACAGCCAGTCCAATTTATTATGTTAGGCCTTCGAAGCCTGTCTGCGGTCCCTCCTTCCACTAGGCCTCCACTGACCAGACCACTGCTGCCCGTGTACCCCTGGAACCAATTTTAAATTGCCTACAGCCAGCCCAATTTATTATCTTAGGCCTTCGAAGCCTGTCTGCGGTCCCTCCTTCCACTAGGCCTCCACTGACCTGTCTACTGCTGCCCGTGTACCCCTGGAACCAATTTTAAATTGCCTACAGCCAGCCCAATTTATTATCTTAGGCCTTCGAAGCCTGTCTGCGGTCCCTCCTTCCACTAGGCCTCCACTGACCAGACCACTGCTGCCCGTGTACCCCTGGAACCAATTTTAAATTGCCTACAGCCAGCCCAATTTATTATGTTAGGCCTTCGAAGCCTGTCTGCGGTCCCTCCTTCCACTAGGCCTCCACTGACCTGTCTACTGCTGCCCGTGTACCCCTGGAACCAATTTTAAATTGCCTACAGCCAGCCCAATTTATTATCTTAGGCCTTCGAAGCCTGTCTGCGGTCCCTCCTTCCACTAGGCCTCCACTGACCTGTCTACTGCTGCCCGTGTACCCCTGGAATCAATTTTAAATTGCTTACAGCCAGCCCAATTTATTATCTTATGCCTTCGAAGCCTGTCTGCGGTCCCTCCTTCCACTAGGCCTCCACTGACCAGACCACTGCTGCCCGTGTACCCCTGGAACCAATTTTAAATTGCCTACAGCCAGCCCAATTTATTATGTTAGGCCTTCGTAGCCTGTCTGCGGTCCCTCCTTCCACTAGGCCTCCACTGACCTGTCTACTGCTGCCCGTGTACCCCTGGAACCAATTGTAAATTGCCTACAGCCAGCCCAATTTATTATGTTAGGCCTTCGAAGCCTGTCTGCGGTCCCTCCTTCCACTAGGCCTCCACTGACCTCTCTACTGCTGCCCGTGTACCCCTGGAACCAATTTTAAATTGCCTACAGCCAGCCCAATTTATTATGTTAGGCCTTCGAAGCCTGTCTGCGGTCCCTCTTTCCACTAGGCCTCCACTGACCTGTCTACTGCTGCCCGTGTACCCCTGGAACCAATTTTAAATTGCCTACAGCCAACCCAATTTATTATCTTAGGCCTTCAAAGCCTGTCTGCGGTCCTTCCTTCCACTAGGCCTCCACTGACCTGTCTACTGCTGCCCGTGTACCCCTGGAACCAATTTTAAATTGCCTACAGCCAGCCCAATTTATTATCTTAGGCCTTCGAAGCCTGTCTGCGGTCCCTCCTTCCACTAGGCCTCCACTGACCTGTCTACTGCTGCCCGTGTACCCCTGGAACCAATTTTAAATTGCCTACAGCCAGCCCAATTTATTATGTTAGGCCTTCGAAGCCTGTCTGCGGTCCCTCCTTCCACTAGGCCTCCACTGACCTGTCTACTGCTGCCCGTGTACCCCTGGAACCAATTTTAAATTGCCTACAGCCAGCCCAATTTATTATCTTAGGCCTTCGAAGCCTGTCTGCGGTCCCTCCTTCCACTAGGCCTCCACTGACCTGTCTACTGCTGCCCGTGTACCCCTGGAATCAATTTTAAATTGCTTACAGCCAGCCCAATTTATTATCTTATGCCTTCGAAGCCTGTCTGCGGTCCCTCCTTCCACTAGGCCTCCACTGACCTGTCTACTGCTGCCCGTGTACCCCTGGAACCAATTTTAAATTGCCTACAGCCAGCCCAATTTATTATCTTAGGCCTTCGAAGCCTGTCTGCGGTCCCTCCTTCCACTAGGCCTCCACTGACCTGTCTACTGCTGCCCGTGTACCCCTGGAATCAATTTTAAATTGCTTACAGCCAGCCCAATTTATTATCTTAGGCCTTCGAAGCCTGTCTGCGGTCCCTCCTTCCACTAGGCCTCCACTGACCTGTCTACTGCTGCCCGTGTACCCCTGGAACCTATTTAAAAGTGCCTACAGCCCAATATTTTATTATGTTAGGCCTTCGAAGCCTGTCTGCGGCCCGTTCTTTCTACTACTCCTACACTGACCAGACCACTGCTGCCCGTGTACCCCTGGAACCTATTTGAAAGTGCCTACAGCCCAATATTTTTTTATGTTAGGCCTTCGAAGCCTGTCTGCGACCCGTTCTTTCTACTACTACTACACTGACCAGTCTACTGCTGCCCGTGTACCCCTTGAACCAATGTTAAAGTGCCTACAGCCCAATATTTTGTTATGTTAGGCCTTCGAAGCCTGTCTGCGGCCCGTTCTTTCAACTACTACTACACTGACCAGTCTACTGCTGCCCGTGTACCCCTGGAACCTATTTAAAAGTGCCTACAGCCCAATATTTTTTTATGTTAGGCCTTCGAAGCCTGTCTGTGGCCCGTTCTTTCTACTACTACTACACTGACCAGTCTACTGCTGCCTGTGTACCCCTGGAACCTATTTAAAAGTGCCTACAGCCCAATATTTTCTTATGTTAGGCCTTCGAAGCCTGTCTGCGGCCCGTTCTTTCTACTACTACTACACTGACCAGTCTACTGCTGCCCGTGTACCCCTGGAACCTATTTAAACGTGCCTACAGCCCAATATTTTTTTATGTTAGGCCTTCGAAGCCTGTCTGCGGCCCGTTCTTTCTACTACTACTACACTGACCAGACCACTGCTGCCCGTGTACCCCTGGAACCTATTTAAAAGTGCCTACAGCCCAATATTTTTTATGTTAGGCCTTCGAAGCCTGTCTGCGGCCCGTTCTTTCTACTACTACTACACTGACCAGACCACTGCTGCCCGTGTACCCCTGGAACCTATTTAAAAGTGCCTACAGCCCAATATTTGTTTATGTTAGGCCTTCGAAGCCTGTCTGCGGCCCGTTCTTTCTACTACTACTACACTGACCAGTCTACTGCTGCCCGTGTACCCCTGGAACCTATTTAAAAGTGCCTACAGCCCAATATTTTTTTATGTTAGGCCTTCGAAGCCTGTCTGCGGCCCGTTCTTTCTACTACTACTACTACACTGACCAGACCACTGCTGCCCGTGTACCCCTGGAACCTATTTAAAAGTGCCTACAGCCCAATATTTTTTTATGTTAGGCCTTCGAAGCCTGTCTGCGGCCCGTTCTTTCTACTACTACTACACTGACCAGTCTACTGCTGCCCGTGTACCCCTGGAACCTATTTAAAAGTGCCTACAGCCCAATATTTTTTATGTTAGGCCTTCGAAGCCTGTCTGCGGCCCGTTCTTTCTACTACTACTACACTGATCAGACCACTGCTGCCCGTGTACCCCTGGAACCTATTTAAAAGTGCCTACAGCCCAATATTTGTTTATGTTAGGCCTTCGAAGCCTGTCTGCGGCCCGTTCTTTCTACTACTACTACACTGACCAGTCTACTGCTGCCCGTGTACCCCTGGAACCTATTTAAAAGTGCCTACAGCCCAATATTTGTTTATGTTAGGCCTTCGAAGCCTGTCTGCGGCCCGTTCTTTCTACTACTACTACTACACTGACCAGACCACTGCTGCCCGTGTACCCCTGGAACCTATTTAAAAGTGCCTACAGCCCAATATTTTTTTATGTTAGGCCTTCGAAGCCTGTCTGCGGCCCGTTCTTTCTACTACTCCTACACTGACCAGACCACTGCTGCCCGTGTACCCCTGGAACCTATTTAAAAGTGCCTACAGCCCAATATTTTATTATGTTAGGCCTTCGAAGCCTGTCTGCGGACTGTTCTTTCTACTACTACTACACTGACCAGACCACTGCTGCCCGTGTACCCCTGGAACCTATTTAAAAGTGCCTACAGCCCAATATTTTTTTATGTTAGGCCTTCGAAGCCTGTCTGCTGCCCGTTCTTTCTACTACTACTACACTGACCAGTCTACTGCTGCCCGTGTACCCCTTGAACCAATGTTAAAGTGCCTACAGCCCAATATTTTGTTATGTTAGGCCTTCGAAGCCTGTCTGCGGCCCGTTCTTTCAACTACTACTACACTGACCAGTCTACTGCTGCCCGTGTACCCCTGGAACCTATTTAAAAGTGCCTACAGCCCAATATTTTTTTATGTTAGGCCTTCGAAGCCTGTCTGCGGCCCATTCTTTCTACTACTCCTACACTGACCAGACCACTGCTGCCCGTGTACCCCTGTAACCTTTTTTAAGCTGCAGTGAGCCACATTTTTGGTTTAAGGCCTACTACCTGTGTCTGTCTGCGCCACTCAATACAGCTGTGTTCCTTTGAAAAAACTGAGCGTCAATCGTCTTGTTTTCAGCCTCTAGGAATTTTAAAACTGCATTGGGGCTACAACTTTGGTAGGGCCTACTAACGGTGTCTGCCGCCCCAAGGTGTGCCCCAGGTTTCGTCCACATTGCTTCGATCTTCCTACTCTCGTTTAGTAGTTGTTGCAAACTACACTGCATTAGGCCTACAAATTTGGTATGGGGTGTAGAGAGACGGTGTGTTACACTCCAAGGTGTTCCCCAGGTTTCGTCCACATTGCTTCGATCTTCCTACTCTCGTTTAGTAGTTGTTGGAAACTACACTGCATTAGGCCTACCAATTGGGTATGGGGTGTAGAGACGGTGTCTTCCACTCCAAGGTGTTCTCCAGGTTGCCTTTCCTGAGCTTCTATCTTCAGGCTCTTGTTAAATAGTGGTTAAATGGAACAACTGCATTTGGCGTACTAGTTGGTTTGGGGCCTACTAACAGTGTCTGCCGCTCCTTGCTGTTTTCCTGGTTTCCTGTCCTGAAATTCCATTTTCAGGCTCTCGTTAAGTAGTTGTTAATGTTAGACTGCATTTGGCCTACTAGTTGGGTTGGGGCCTACTATCGGTGTCTGCCACTCCTTGCTGTTCTCCTCCACTGAACAAAGCTGTGCCGCCTGTTTACTACGGTTGTCAATTTTGAACTGCATTTCGACTACTTACTGATTTGGGCCTACTCTCTGTGTCAGCCTCTCATTCCAGTTGTCCTCCACTGCAATGCCCCCTGGTTACTCCTGTGTTACCAATTTTGAACTGCATTTAGCCCACTTTATTCTTTGGGCCTATATCTGTGTTTCCTCCTCATCCTGCCCATTGCCCAGCCAGTGATAGATGAGTCTGCTGGTACATTGACCCATAACGCAACATTCCCCGTGCACGCTACACAGCAAGATTGTGACCCTGCTGAAAGTCAGGTTCCTCTTCCCGCATACCATACCACCTTACACGGGGACAAAGAGGAAGGTGCAGATGAAAGTGCAGGTTCCTTCATCAGGTGGGGGGAGGAATACTAGTTGGCGAGCTCACTGGCACAGGGCCTCTCATAGTACGCAAAAGTGTTGCTGCCGGTGGGAGGCGCACCCGCCATGCAAACACACCGCTGTACTTTGAGGGGCCGTGTGCCAGTGCCAATGCCAACAAGTGGGCCCCCCCTGCTTGCTCAGGATCACAGCACTTGCAAAGTTGAAATACTTACCTCTCTCTGCTCCACTGCCGTGACGTGGTCCAGATTTCCTGGGCCCACTAATTACTTGAACCAGCCCTACCCCTCACAATTTTAGCCAAATGACCCCCAATTTAAAATGCCTTCCAATTATTATAAGGTAAATTACGATTGACAAGCTTCTGTAACAAGAATGAATGTTTTTGCCATTAAAATGGTCAGTGTAGGTGTTTTCCTGGCCTCCACTCACTGCCGACTTTGCTCCCCCATTGACTTGCATTGGGTTTCGTGTTTCGGTCGATACCCGACTTTTCGTGATAATCGGCCAATTCCACTCGACTCGACTTCTAAGATAGTCGGGTTTCGCGAAACACGGCTCGACTCTAAAAAGGTCAAGGTCGCTCAACCCTACTTCAGACTATTAGATCCGACACAGCACAACTGGGCATTTTAAAGTATAGGCAAACGCAGACTGAGATGATGGAATGGTGCAGTGGTTAGCACAGCAGCCTTGCAGCGGTGGGGTCCTGGGTTCTAATCCCACCCAGGACAACATCTGCAAAGAGTTTGTATGTTCTCTCCGTGTTTGCGTGGGTTTCCTCCGGGCACTCCGGTTTCCTCCCACATTCCAAAGACATACTGATAGGGATTCTAGATTGTGAGCCCCATCGGGGACAGTGGTGATAATGTGTGCAAAACTGTAAAGCGCTGCGGAATATGTTAGCGCTATATAAAAATAAAGATTATTAATGGTAAGGGAGGCAACTCTTTTCTTACAAACCTCTCCAGACTGTTGTTAAGATATCTTTGTGGTTGCTTAGTTACAGTCATGTATGTACGGTGCTGCATTCCTTCACAGCACAAAGTCTTCAAAGACTATAATATATACGATATGACTAAAGCAAGCACATGTAAAAATGCTAGGCTTTTACAAGTGATGACTTGCAGGATGGAAATTTCTGTATAACAATGTGTTCTCCATCCTTACCATGCTGTGTAAACTGAAATAAATGTTAACGCGCACATTACTTACCATAAACAGTACATCCTTCAAGCTTAACAACTCATCTGTTTCTATACATGCTCACATTTTTGCTAGTGACATTCACATATACAGTATATCAGTTCCCCATTTGTGTGAACTAAATGTTCCACTAAAGTGTACAGGATTCATAATCCCTCTCGTTACAGCAGTTATTTAATATATTATTGTCTTTTATCACATGACGTCTATACAATTGACAATGACTGTTTACATTCCGAAAAAAAGAATTATTTCCTATTATCCATACATGGCAAATAGGTAAAATATTTTGGTGGATATCAAATAATGATGTCAACTATGCTCAGCTGATCATTATCTCTTTAGGGAACCATTTTGACCCTGTTCATTTTCTTGCAGATTGCAGTACATTATAAAACTCACTAAAATTAACTCCTTACCGCCAAGCCTGGTTTTAGATTCTTGACAGAGTCTGTCCCACTTTTTCAAGTCTGAAATGGTGACATTATTTTATAATAACTTTGGAATAAGTCTTCCAATACCAATGATTAGAAGAAAGTTTTTAGTGAAATATGTGTAATGCTGCCGCCACCCAGTATCGTGCAACCTTCACCAGGGGGTGCCGGTTGGAGTAAGAAAGGTTTCACTCACAGCAGCTAAGGCGCCACCAGGTGGCGAGAGTGTGGTCAGATGAGCCAGGTCAGGAAACGCAGTACCAGAGGAAACAGCAACACACGTGGTCAGGTACAAGCCAGAAAAGTTGGAGCCAGTCAGGAGCAGAGAAGCCAGAAACATGAGACAGTCTAACAAGTAAGAGTTCAAGCCGGATCAGATACCAATTGGTAACAGCACAGGGAACAAACACTAGACAAGCAGGGTAACAGGAATGGGAGGACATGGGAAAGGTGCAAACGAGCAGAGGACCAATCAGGGAGTAACGGGGTCAGCCGCTCGAGCCTGGGCAGGAACTATAACTGACACTGCCTGCAGACAGCAGCTGGCTGAAATAGCCAAACAGATCCCAAAATGAGGCAAAGAAAGTTAACCCCTTATGACCAGACCAGGGAGAGAATAGCAAGAAACAAACCCCAGCCTGGTTCATAACAATATGGTACTTTATGTTTGTCATAAATTTAACTTAAAAAAAAATTATCTGCTCTTATAGAAGACTAGATGGTGGCCCGATTCTAACGCATTGGGTAATCTAGAATATGCATGTCCACATAGTATATTGCCCAGCCACTTAGTATATTGCCCAGCCACGTAGTATATTGCCCAGTCACGTACTATATTGCCCAGTCACGTAGTATATTGCCCAGCCACATAGTATATTGCCCAGTCACGTACTATATTGCCCAGTCACGTACAATATTGCCCAGCCACATAGTATATTGCCCTGTCATGTACTATATTGCCCAGTCGCGTACTATATTGCCCAGTCACATAGTATATTGCCCAGTCACGTACTATATTGCCCAGTCACGTACTATATTGCCCAGCCACATAGTATATTGCCCAGCCACGTACTATATTGCCCAGCCACATAGTATATTGCCCAGTCACGTACTATATTGCCCAGTCGCATACTATATTGCCCAGTCACATAGTATATTGCCCAGTCACGTACTATATTGCCCAGCCACATAGTATATTGCCCAGTCACATACTATATTGCTCAGCCACATAGTATATTGCCAGTCACGTACTATATTGCCCAGCCACATAGTATATTGCCCAGTCACTTACTATATTGCCCAGCCACGTACTATATTGCCAAGACACATAGTATATTGCCCAGTCACGTAGTATATTGCCCAGTCACGTACTATATTGCCCAGTCACGTACTATATTGCCCAGTCACGTAGTATATTGCCCAGCCACATAGTATATTGCCCAGTCACGTACTATATTGCCCAGTCACGTACTATATTGCCCAGCCACATAGTATATTGCCCAGTCACATAGTATATTGCCCAGTCACGTACTATATTGCCCAGCCACATAGTATATTGCCCAGCCACGTACTATATTGCCCAGCCACATAGTATATTGCCCAGTCACGTACTATATTGCCCAGCCACGTAGTATATTGCCCAGCCACATACTATATTGCCCAGCCACATAGTATCTTGCCCAGTCACGTACTATATTGCCCAGTCGTGTACTATATTGCCCAGCCACATAGTATATTGCCCAGTCACGTACTATATTGCCCAGTCACGTACTATATTGCCCAGCCACATAGTATATTGCCCAGCCACGTACTATATTGCCCAGCCATATAGTATATTGCCCAGTCACGTACTATATTGCCCAGTCGCATACTATATTGCCCAGCCACATAGTATATTGCCCAGTCACGTACTATATTGCCTAGCCACATAATATATTGCCCAGTCACATACTATATTGCCCAGCCACATAGTATATTGCCCAGTCACGTACTATATTGCCCACCCACATAGTATATTGCCCAGTCACGTACTATATTTCCCAGCCACATAGTATATTGCCCAGCCACGTACTATATTGCCCAGCGACATAGTATATTGCCCAGTCACATACTATATTGACCAGTCGCGTACTATATTGCCCAGCCACATAGTATATTGCCCAGCCACGTAGTATATTGTCCAATCACATAGTATATTGCCCAGTCACGTAGTATATTGCCCAGTCACATAGTATATTGCACAGCCCACGTAGTATATTGTACAGCCCGCATAGTATATTGCACAGCCCACGTAGTATATTGCCCAGCGTGCGTAGTATATTGCACAGCCTGCGTAGTATATTGCCCAGCCCGCGTAATATATTGTCCAGCCCACGTAGTATATTGCCCAGTCACGAAGTATATTGCCTAGTCACGTAGTATATTGCACAGCCCGCGTAGTATATTGCACAGCCCGCGTAGTACATTGCCCAGCCCGCGTAGTACATTGCCCAGCCCGCGTAGTATATTGCCCATCCCGCATAGAATATAGCACAGCCCACGTAGTATATAGCAATGTGGGCATCATATCCCTGTTAAAAAAAATAATTAAAATAAAAAATAGTTATATACTCACCTTCCGTTGGCCCCTGGATCCAGGAAGCGTTTACCGACGCAACTCGCGCGCTCCGGTCTCAAGAGTGCATTGCAGTCTCACGAGATGATGACGTAGCGGTCTCGCGAGATCGCAATGCTTGGACCGGTCACCGGAGCGTCGCGATGAGCGGGAAAGGTGCCGGAAGGTGAGTATATGATTGGTCGTGGCAATGGTCGTGGGTAGGGTTGAGCGAAACGGGTCGGCCATTTTCAGAAGTCACCGACTTTTGGCAAAGTCAGGTTTCATGAAACCCGACCCGACCCCTGTGTGGGGTCGGCCATGAAGTCGGCGATCTTCTGAATCTGGTATCGGAATTCCGATACCGATTTCCGATATATTTAAGATATCGGGAATTGGTATCGGAATTCAGATTTAAGTGTAAAATAAAGAATTAAAATAAAAAATATCGCTATACTCACCCTCGGACGCGCCCTGGTACTAACCGGGAACCTTCCTTCCTTCGAATCAGCGCTTGCAGGACCTTGCGGTGACGTCGCGGCTTGTGATTGGTCGCGCGACCGCCCATGTGACCGCTCGCGCGACCAATCACAAGCCGCAACGTCACCACAAGGTCCTGCAAGCGCTGATTCTTAGGAAGGAATGCTGCCGGAAAGAAGTAGGGCGCGTCCGAGGGTGAGTATATACCTAATAGGAATATAATTCCTAATAGGAATATACTCACCCTCGGACGCGCCCTGCTTCTTTCAGGCAGCCTTCCTTCCTAAGAATCAGCGCTTGCGGTGACGTAGCGGCTTGTGATTGGTCGCGCGAGCGGTCACATGGGCGGTCGCGCGACCAATCACAAGCCGTGACGTCACCGCAAGGTCCTGCAAGCGCTGATTCGAAGGAAGGTTCCCGGTTAGTACCAGGGCGCGTCCGAGGGTGAGTATAGCGATATTTTTTATTTTAATTCTTTATTTTACACTTAAATATGGATCGCAGGGCCTGAAGGAGAGTTTCCTCTCCTTCAGACCCTGGGAACCATTGGAAACCCAATGCAATGCATTGGGTTTCGAGTTTTGGCCGACCCCGACCCCGACTTTTTTATAGGATCGGCTGATTTCACTCGACCCGACTTTTGAAAAAGTCGGGTTTCGTGAAACCCGACCCGATCCTATAAAAGTAAAAGTCGCTCAACCCTAGTCGTGGGCGTTTTGCCACGACCAATCAGCGACTTGGATTCCATGACAGACAGAGGCAGCGACCAATGAATATCTGTGACAGAAAGACAGAAGGACAGACAGAAAGACGGAAGTGACCCTTAGACAATTATATAGTAGACTAGATGGCAGCCCGATTCTAAAGAATCGGGAGTCTAGAATCCATATATACTTTATTTATTCAAATGTAAGAATAATACAATTAATAAATAATAGTAAGAAAGAACAAAAATAATAGGCAGTATATGGAGAAAACACCAAACAAAAGTTCAAAATTGGTGTGAAAATGTCACTGAACCACTTCACAACTAAATATATATAGTTTTGGTAAATGGTATTATCATTTTTTTGACGAAATTCGGCAGGAGCTTGAAGAGCAACGTCACTGGGCCCGCCTCCACGCAGTAGAAACTTGCTGTGAGGTAAAAATTCAAAAATCACACCAAAATGGCAGGCGGAGTGTGTCACAGTACGGCACGTTTCTGATTGGTCGCTCGCAGCAGGCGGCAACCAATCAGACACTGGACACTGTTGACGTCACTTATCTCCGGACATTAGCTCCGGACATTAGCTCCGGACATTAGCTCCGGACATTAGCTCCGCACATTAGCTCCGGACATTAGCTCCGGACATTAGCTCCGGACAAAGCCACGGAAGTTGGCACAAATTGCAGGAAGTAGTATTCTAGGCAATTAATCTCCGGACATTAGCTCCGGACATTAGCTCCGGACATTAGCTCCGGACAAAGCCACGGAAGTTGGCACAAATTGCAGGAAGTAGTATTCTAGGCAATTATATATTAGATACTCATAACTCGCTAAATAGTAATTAAATGACCATAGCTGAAGGAAAAGACATGGGCCGCACATACAAAACTTATACATCGTTTTATTGCAGCTAAACAAAAATTTGCAAAACTGAACATGATGTTCTCCTGTTAATATTCTATTCAGACTGTATGAAGCCCACTGCCATGGTTATAAAATACATTTCACATACAGTATGTCTATTTTACAAATACATAATTTTTAAATGACTTTTCATTTTGCTAGGGTGCTGGGGTAAAAGTTTAGCAGTAATTTGTAATTTTTTTCAATAAAATGTACGAAATCTATCAGATGTTTAAATGCAGTTATAGGCACATACAGGATTGTGAGATTGATACAAAAATGGACAGCTGAATACTAAGGCCATGTTCACACTTTGCGGTTTTTACCGCGGAACCGCGCCGATTTTGCCGCTGCGGGTCCGCTGCAGTTTCCATTGCGTTTACAGTAACATGTAAACGCTATGGAAACCACAAACCGCTGTGCACATGCTGCGGGAAAAACCGCGCGGGAACGCAGCGGTTTACAACCCGCAGCATGTCACTTCATTGTGCAGAATCGCAGCGATTCTGCACCCATAGGAATGCATTGATCCACTTACTTCCCGCATGGGGCTGTGCCCACCATGCGGGAAGTAAGCGGATAATGTGCGGGTGGTACCCGGGGTGGAGGAGAGGAGACTCTCCTCCAGGCCCTGGGAACCATATTTGTGTAAAAAAAAAAGAATTAAAATAAAAAATCATGATATACTCACCCTCTGACGTCCCGATCTCCTCAGCGCTGCACGCGGCCGTCCGGTCTCAGGTTTGCTATGCGACCAGGACCTGCGGTGACGTCGTGGTCACATGACCATGATGTCACGAAGGTCCTTCTCGCACAGCATCTTTGGAACCGGACTGCCGCCTGCAGCGCCGAGGAGCCTGCTGTATAGCCATCTGGGCCAGGGCTCTTGCCCAGTTTCAAGTCTTGAATCACGGAAGTGACCTCATCTAGAGAAAAATCTCTCTCCAGATCCTCCAAGCACTCTGCAGGAATTGTGGGTAATTTGTTGAGTTTGATATATGCATTAATTTTCTCTTGGAATGAGTGGGTGGGGAGGTCTTTGAAACAGCCCTTTATGTTATATAGAGAGCTGTAGTAATCAGAGAAGCTAGACAAAATTTATTTGGGGCTGTGGACTGTTTTACCCTTGGCGTCTTTAATGTGTGGTACAAATGTTTGTGGGCCCCGTGGATGTAGAGCTCTCGCTAAGTATTTGTCGCTCTTGTTCCCCAGGAGGTACAATCTACTTCTAATTTCTTCTCTAAGACAACGTGACCTCTGGTCCAGAATTGTTAGTAGTTTCTGTCTAGCTGTGGACAGACTCGTCAGAGTAAGAGGGGACAGGTCCTGCTTGTGTTGCGTCTCTAGTTTGTGGATCTGTGAGGAGAGGTCAGCTATGTTGGCCAGGCGTTCTTTTTTAAGACGGGCTCCCTGAGAGATGAGTGTACCCTGTAGGACGCTCTTAAGGGCCTCCCATTGCATTGAAGGGGATGTTGAATCCCCTGTATGGTTTGCCACAAAATCTGCGATTGCCCTTCACCGCCGACACACAGATCGGGTCCTGTAGTAGGCTTTCGTTTAGTCGCCAAGAAAAGCTAGATCTTGTGGAGGGATCCAGCCGTATTGAGAAGTATATAGGTGCGTGGTCGGACCATAATACAGACCCTATATCTGCCTTCACCTCAAAATCCAACAAACACTGAGAGATAAAAAAAATAGTCAATTCTACTGTATGTGGAATGTATATGGGAGTAGAAACTGTAGTCTTTTGTGCCCGGGTGAAGAGCCCTCCACACATCTATCAACCGCAAATCATATAATTGTTTCTTCACTTTTTTAATTGAAGAAGGTGGGTATGAGGTCCTGCCCGACGAGACATGGGGAGGGGGGAAGGGGGAGGGAGGGGGGAGGAGGAAAGGAGGAATGGGAGGAGGGAGGGGGGAAGGGGAAAGGGGTGGAGGGGTAAGGGGGGAGTGGGGGAAAGGGGGAGACGGGGGGGAGAAAAGGGGGAAGATCAATAGATAAACCAACAATTCACAAACACTTCACTAACACTATCTCAGAGTCTAGTAGTCAGGGCTATAAACTATTAAGAAGTTGTGCACGACAAGGCGCGTACAGTTCAAAACCAAATCAGTGTGTGAATCAGTGGAACTTATAACAAACTATGAAAGTGTAAAAGAGAGCATCACAGGAGAGCAGGAGAGGACAGCGTTTGGTGAAGGCTCCTCTCAAGTTGGGTCCGGGGGGGGGAACCAGTCTTCTTACGCTGCTTAGAATGCTGTTCTTTTAGCCATCTTGGAGGAATGTCTGGAAGTTGGGGCGAGCGCGGCCAGTCCAGGAGGTCAGTCATTGGTAGTTCAAAGGTTCCTAGTAAGTTGGCCAGGTCGCTCAGATTGCGGAAGATGGCCGTCTTCCCGCCTTTAAAGGCAATCAGCTGGAATGGGAATCCCCATCTATAAGTAATGTCTCTGTCCTTGAGAAGAGACAATAAGGGGCGTAGTGCTCTCCTAAGCTGTAACGTGCGCCTAGATAGATCGGACAGTAGTAAAATTTGAGTTCCACAGTAGTCGATGGTGCCCCTCCGCCTGGCAGCCAACATGATGGCCTCCTTGGTTCTATAGTAATGAACTCTACAGATGACGTCCCTAGGTCTCGATTCTGATGTCGGTTTGGGTCCCAGGGCTCTGTGTATACGGTCGAACTCAATTGAGCTGCCTTCCTCACCATCGAGAAGGTCAAAGAATATTTTCTGTACAGTAGAATCCAAGTCTGGGGGATTTACGGATTCAGGGAGGCCTCGAATTCTAATATTGTTACGTCTGTTGCGATTTTCTAAGTCCTCCATTCCTGTCGCAAACTCCTCCAGTCTCTGAGCGTGGCTAGCTATAACCTCCCTGTGGGTTTGTAATTCTTGTAAAATAATGTCCTGGGACTTTTCTACCTCTTCCACCCGAGTTGTGAATTCTGAGTTTTCAATACGGCAGGCGAAAGCCTCCAAGTCTGATTTAGTAGGGAGAGATCTGATGAATTTGCTAAGCTCGTTAACAGACACATCGTCTGGGAGTTTGCCATTATCATCCCCTTCATTGGTCATTCTGTCGGGGGAGCCCTGGTGGGTTGGTGGGTCATGTGTGTTAGAGCTATTTCCTGAGGACTTGGTGGAGGATTTAGATCTTGTGTTCCTGTGTTGGCCATTTGTATTGAGAAAACGATCCATGTTGCCAGGGAGAGGGTCAGAATCTGGAGGCAGTCCAGAACGCTGTTTGGTCTTGCCCATACACACCTGTGAGACTTTAATTGCTAATAGGTGGTTGCGGGGGGGATTTGGAGGGCATGTGTGTCTACATTAGACAGGCAGACCTCTCAGCAGCAGGTTCCTTTCCCCTATAGGAATCCTGGGTTCAGTGGGGGATTAGGCCTGAGGTTTTATGGCCTGTGAACGGGTCGATAAAGAATCTTAATTGTAGTTAGGAGGCTATTCCTTTATGGGGACCCCGGGATTGGTGCCAATAATGGGGGGAGAGGGAAGCCACCCAAGTCCTGAGCTGGCCCCGCACCGTACCCTCCAGTCACGTCCAGTGAGACAATGGGGTCGCGAGGGGACCGTAGAGACAGGCAGCGGGGGCGACCAGAGGGCAGACTGCGCCCAGAGCTGGTAACTGATAGCGAGATAGCGGGATGGGCACTGCTGAGATCAGCGTCTACCCCCCGCGCCTCCGGCACTCCCACACACCCCTAGGCCTGCTGTGCTGTGCCGCGGTCTCCCTCCCTGCCTCGCGTCCTGGTACCTGTAGTGTGGACCCGACCTTCTCTGTACTCCGACCACCTCCAGGGACCCGCAGCAAGGCAGCAGCAGCGTCCCCTTTCCTGGCCACCGTAGGCGCCGATCAGCGCTCCTCCGTCCCGGGGTCCTTCCAGCTGGTGGGACTGCACACAGGATGGACTCTGACTCAGCTGCGTTCAGGTGCGCATTCTCCTCCGCAGCTGTTCCGGGCGTCGCTATCGCCGGTTGCAGTGGTGGCCTCAGCGGTGGAGCGGGGAGGGCACTGAGGCAATCACTGCCGCTCCCAGGTCCTCGCCGCTGCGGCGCTCAGTGGCGCAGCGTCGCGCTGAAGCAGGATCCTCCGCTGTGGCTGGTCTCCTCTGTTCCAGGCGCCGTCCCACCGGTCGGTGCGAACTAAGCAGGGGGCCGCCACAGGGATGGAGAATGGGGAAGGCGGGAAGGTTGCTGTCCACGCGCCTGAGTGCCGGTCCTCCCCCGGAGGTCTCCTCCACCTCTTGCTGGCACCGGATCGTCTGTCGGGGTCCTGAGGAGTGGGAGATTACACGCCACCCACAGGCCTCAGGCCTGTGTGTAGGCCTCCGGGGTTCCCCGCGTCTACAACTCAGAGATACGGCCAATATGGCTAAGATGAATGTCCAGGGCTTATAGGCAGATGGATTAAGCCTTTTGATCTGAAAAATTGCGACCCTGGATGGGCAGATTAGGCAGATTATATCTGCTATCAGAGGAGCTCAGGGGATATACGTCCTGCTCCTTCTGCAGCTAGCCACGCCCCCCCAAAAGTGATATTTTAAAAACTGCACCCCTCAAAGTATTCAAAGCCACATTCAGAAAGTTTGTTAACCCTTTAGTAGCTTTACAAGAAGGGATGCAGAGTAGAGTGAAAATGAAAAATTCTTGCAAGTGGAATGTTACTTTACCCTTGCATTTTTCATTTTCATTTTCATAAACTGACAGAAAATGTACCCAAAAATGTGTTTTCAAATTTCTTCTGAATGCAGCAATATCCCATATTTGGTCAAAATCTACTGTTTGGGTACATGGCAGGGCTCTAAAGGGAAGAACAGCTATTTGAGTTTTGAAGCACAATTTCGGGTGCAGTAGAGCATGGATGTCATGTTACACTTGTAGAGCCCCCAAAGTGCCAAATCAGTAGAAACCCCCCAAAAGTGACCCCATTTTGGAAACTACACCCCTCAAGAAAGTTATGTAAGGGGGATGTGAACATTTTTAACCCGCAGGTACTATACAAAAGTTTATATCATTGGGACTTATCAATACAAATTTAAGGTTTTCTATAAAAGTGTTGTTTTAGCTCCAATTATTTTCTTTTCACAAAGGTAACAGAAAAAAATTCAACTTAACCTGTTGTGCAACTCCTCATGAGTACCCTGATATCCCATATGTGGTTAGAAACTACAGTTTGGGCACATGGCAGGGTGTGGAAGGAAAGGAGAATCATGTCACATTAGGTGGGCAGCTTTGGCTGGAACAGAATGCAAACAACATTTCATATTTAAAAAGGTGACAAAACAACAGAAGTGACCACATTTTGGAAATTACACACCTGAAAGAATTCATCTAGGTGCATAATGACTTTTTTTTAGATCCACAGGTGCTTCAAAAAAAGAATACAATACTTGAATACAGAAATTAAAAATTACATTTTTTTTCCAGTACAATGATGATTTAGTGTAAAATTTTTCATTTCTAAAAGGGGTAATAGGAAAAACTGGACCCCACAATTTATTCAGAAATTTCTTTCAAAAACAGAAATACTCTGTGGTCAAAAAAATATTGTTTGGACACATGACAGGGCATGGAAGAGAAGAAACTATATTTGGCTTTTAGAGTGCAAATTTGTCTGAAATAATTTGCAGGTGCTACTTGTAAAGCCCTCAAAGCGCCAAAACAGCAGAAGCACCTCAACAGGGCAGACAAAGTACACCTACGCCGGAGCTGCGGCGTGAAGACAAGAAGAAGATGTCATCGTAAGAAGATAGGAGGCCCCGGACTGCGACGCCCATCGGACCCGGACGGCAGCGGGACCGCCCCTGGGTTAGTATAATATAACCTGTTTTTCTCATCTTTCAGGATACATCGGAGCTTATCTACAGCATTACAGAATGCTGTAGATAAGCCCCTGATGCTGGTGGGCTTAGCTCATCTTCGATTTTGAGGGTGACAGGTTCCCTTTAAGGAACCATATTTAGGATTTGTCTCTAAGCAATAATACAGTTGAAAACAGAAGTTTACATACACTATATAAAAAGACACATATGCATGTTTTTCTCAATATCTGAAATGAAATCAGTATGCACTTTCCAGTTTTAAGTCAGTTACGATTACCATAATTGTTAATATTTGCCAAATGCCAGAATAATGAGATAAAATGTTTTAAGGCATTTTTATTACTTACTGCAAAGTCAAAAGTTTACATACATTTCATTAGTATTTGGTACCATTGCCCTTAAACTGAATGACTTGGGTCAAACGTTTGGGATAACCTTCCACAAGCTTCTCACAAAAGTTGGTCGGAATTTAGAACCGTTCCCCTTGACAAAACTGGTGTAACTGACCCATTTCTGCCAAAGCTTTAACTTCCTGGCTGATGTCTTGAGATGTTGCTTCAGTATTGCCACATCTTCTTTTCTCATGATGCCATCTATTTTGTGAAGTGCACCAGTCCCTCCTGCAGCAAAACAACCCCACAACATGATGCTGCCACCCCTTGTTTCACAGTTGGGATGGTGTTTTAAGGCTTCCAAGCTTCCCCTTTTTTCCTCCAAATGTAATGATGGTCATTGTGCCCAAAAAGTTCAATTTTATTTTCATCAGACCACAGGACATGTCTCCAAAAGTTGTTCCTGTGTGCATTTGCAAACATTAATCTGGCTTTGTTATGTTTCCTTTGGAGTAATGACTTCTTTCTAGCAGAGTGGCCTTTCAGCCCATGTTGATACAATACTTGTTTCACTGTGGATATTGACACAATCTTAGCAGCTTCTGCCATCATCTTCACAAGGTCTTCTGCTTTTGTCCTTGGGTTGATGTGAACATGTTGGACCAAAGCACGTTCATCTGTGGGACACAGAACCCGTCTCCTTCCTGAGTAGTATGATGGCTGCACATTCCCATTTTGTATGTACTTACTTATAATTATTTGTACAGATGAACGAGGCACATCTGAAAATTGTATCTTGAAATTGCACCCAAGAATGAGCCAGACTTGTGCAAGTCCACTATTCTCTTTCAAGATATATTGGCTGATTTCTTAAGATTTCCATTGACGCTACACAAAAAAGCAGTGTGTTTCAGGTGTGCATTAAAATATATCCACAGGTGTGTCTCTAATTAACTCAGATGTTGCCAAAAAACCTATTAGAAGCTTATAAACACATGATATCACCATATGGGCGGTCCAGAATTGTTTAAAGTAATGTATAATATAAACCGATGACTAGGGGTGGACATCGTGTCGGATGTGGACATGTGCCTGCACCAAATACAAGATTCCATGCATATAATTCCTGACAATACAAAAGTTACCTTCTTTTTCCCATCTGTCTGCAAATGCGGATACATACACATTGTGGAACAAATCAGCAGGGTCCACAAGATATCACACGTACAGCAGTTTGTAACTGATGAAGGTCTGAGTGACCGAAACGTTTTGTACAACATCTTGGACTGCATAAGGCTATGTGCACACGTTGCGGATTAGGCGTAGAAAACGCACCTGCAGATTTTTCGCGTTTTTTTGTGCGGTTCTGCAGCGTTTTTTGTGCGTTTTTGCTGAGTTTTTCTTGCGGATTTGCTGCGTTTTTTAACCCTGTAGTTTTCTATAATGAAATGGGTACAAAAACGCTGCAGATTCACAAAAAAGAAGTGACATGCTACTTCTTTAAACCGCAGCGTTTCTGCAGTGGATTTTCCGCAAAGTGTGCACAGCATTTTTTTTTCTCATTGATTTACATTGTACTGTAAATCAATTGTGGATCTGCAGCATTTCTGCACCGCAAAAAACTTTGCGGATCCGCAGAGAATCCGCAACGTGTGCACATACCCTTAAAGTTCATATTTACATCATTAAGTTGAGTGCCGGGTTTATATTATACATTGCTTTATGGTGTGGGAACCTACCCTTGGCATCTCCTTCAGTAGTGCTAACGGTGTTTCTTCTAAGGGCAGTCTCACACTTCCAGATATTTCCGGTACCGGAAAAAATCGGTACCGGAATTATCCGTGTCCATGTGGCCATACTTTTTTGTGGCACATCAGTGTGGCACACGTGCGGCACATGTGTGCCGCCCGTGTGCCCACTGGGTACCACACGCACCGTGCTGGGTACCACACGTACCAGCATCTGGTGCTGAAGACCCATTCATATCTTCCCTGCAGCAGCGTTTGCTGCAGAGAAGAAATGAATAATAGTGCTTAAAATAAAGATCTATCTTCCCCCCGCCCTCCCACCCCCTGTGCGCCTACCTACCCCCTGTGTGCCCCCCCGCCCTCGCTGTTCTGAAAATACTCACCTGGCTCCCTCGTTGGCTGTCGCTTCTTCCTGTTCTGGCCGCAGCTTCTCCTGTATGCGGTCACGTGGGGCCGCCGATTACAGTCATGAATATGCAGCTCCACCCCTATGGGAGGTGAAGCCGCATATTCATTACTGTAAATGAGCGGCCCCACGTGACCGCATACAGGAGAAGATGTGGCCAGGAGAGGAAGCAGCGCCGGCGAGGGAGCGAGCCAGGTGAGTATTTTCAGAACAGCGGGGGGGGGGGGGGCGCACAGGGGTGGGAGGGCGGGGGGCACATAGATCTTTATTTTAAATACACTTATTCATATCTTCTCTGCAGCAAACGCTGCTGCAGGGAAGATATGAATCGCAGCTTCAGCACCAGTGAGGGGGACAGCGCTTCATGTAGCGCTGTCTCCTGCACCGCACACGGACTGCACACGGACAACGTCCGTGTGCGGTACGTGCTTTACACGGACCCATTGACTTTAATGGGTCCGTGTAATACGTGCGCTCCCACGAACACTGACATGTCTCCGTGTTTGGCACACGGAGACACGGTCCACAAAAACTCACTGACATCTGAACAGATGCATTGATTTTTATGTGTCTACGTGTGTCAGTGGCTCCGGTACGTGAGGAAACTGTCACCTCACGTACCGGAGCCACTGACGTGTGAAACCGGCCTCAAACAGAATTGTTTAAAGGCATAGTAATCTTAGTGTATGTAAACTTTTGACTTTGCAGAAAAATGCCTAAAAACATTATCTCTCTCTCATTATTCTGGCATTTGGCAAAAATTTATGATTATGGTAATCCTAATTGACATAAAATGGGAAAGGTTTATGCTTATTTCTTGTCAGATATTGAGAAAAACATGTATATGTGTCTTTTTATATAGTGTATGTAAAATTCTGGTTTCAACCATATGTCTGTGTGCCATTTGGCACTAGTACAAATGTACACATTTCCAGAAACTGGCACTATTTCCATAAATTCCTCACTATAGGACACAAAATAATACAATTCACTTGTATGTACTATGTAAATGCAATTAAACAGACATAAAGAATTATTATTAATAATAATTATAATAATAACTATTATTATTATTATTTAATACAAATAATAGACTATGTTTAGCATATGCCTATCAGATTGATTATGGTACATGTCCCATGTGTTTCATAGAGGCTAGACATGCACAGTCTCTTACAATTAATTCATGTAAACCATCCATGTTTCTGAGAAAATTGGCTTTTATGGGAACCTCAGAATGGTGCAATAAAGAAAAGTTTTGTCTCTTCAAAAACTGAACTGAGAAAATGCAGTGCTAAGAAAGAAAGTAATAATAGAGAATAGCAAGGGGATGTGAAAGGACTTAAACACATATGACTTTTTCAGGATTTTTGTAAATCTTCTTTTTTGCATTTTATTGTATTTATTTGCCACTCTTGTTCCACAATTTACCCTTTGTGCACATTGTGGTCGAGGAAAAGAGAAAAATTTGTTGACATACAGTACAGACCAAAAGTTTGGACACACCTTCTCATTTAAAGATTTTTCTGTATTTTCATGACTATGAAAATTGTACATTCACACTGAAGGCATCAAAACTATGAATTAACACATGTGGAATTATATACTTAACAAAAAAGTGTGAAACTACTGAAATTATGTCTTATACTCTAGGTTCTTCAAAGTAGCCTCCTTTTGCTTTGCACACTCTTGGCATTCTCTTGATGAGCTTCAAGAGGTAGTCACTGGAAATGGTTTTCACTTCACAGGTGTGCCCTGTCAGGTTTAATAAGTGGAATTTCTTGCCTTATAAATGGGGTTGGGACCATCAGTTGTGTTGTGCAGAAGTGTGGTGGATACACAGCTGATAGTCCTACTGAATAGACTGTTAGAATTTGTATTATGGCAAGAAAAAAGCAGCTAAGTAAACAAAAACGAGTGGCCATCATTACTTTAAGAAATGAAAGTCAGTCTGAATAATTGGGAAAACTTTGAAAGTGTCCCCAAGTGCAGTGGCAAAAACCATCAAGCGCTACAAAGAAACTGGCTCACATGAGGACTGCCCCAGGAAAGGGAGACCAAGAGTCACCTCTGCTTCTGAGGATAAGTTTATCCGAGTCACCAGCCTCAGAAATCGCAGGTTAACAGCAGCTCAGATGAGAGACCAGGTCAATGCCACACAGAGTTCTATCAGCAGACACATCTCTACAACAACTGTTAAGAGGAGACTTTGTGCAGCAGGCCTTCATGGTAAAATAGCTGCTAGGAAACCACTGCTAAGGACAGGCAACAAGCAGAAGAGCCTTGTTTGGGCTAAAGAACACAAAGAATGGACATTAGACCAGTGGAAATCTGTGCTTTGGTTTGATGAGTCCAAATTTGAGATCTTTGGTTCCAACCACCGTGCCTTTGTGCAATGCAGAAAAGGTGAACGGATAGACTCTACATGCCTGGTTCCCACCGTGAAGCATGGAGGAGGAGGTGTGATGGTGTGGGGGTGCTTTGCTGGTGACACTGTTGGGGATTTATTCAGAATTGAAGGCATACTGAACCAGCATGGCTACCACAGCATCTTGCAGCGGCATGCTGTTCAATCCAGTTTGTTTAGTTGGACCATCATTTCTATTTCAACAGGACAATGACCCCAAGCACTCCTCCAGGCTGTGTAAGGGCTATTTGACCAAGAAAGAGAGTGATGGAGTGCTACGCCAGATAACCTGGCCTCCACAGTCACCAGACTTGAACCCAATCGAGATGGTTTGGGGTGAGTTGGACTGCAGAGTGATGGCAAAAGGGCCAACAAGTGCTAAGCATCTCTGGGAACTCCTTCAAGATTGTTGGAAGACGATTTCCGGTGACTACCTCTTGAAGCTCATCAAGAGAATGCCAAGAGTGTGCTAAGCAGTCATCAAAGCAAAAGGTGGCTAGTTTAAAGAACCTAGAATATAAGATAGAATTTCAGTTGTTTCACACTTTTTTGTTAAGTATATAATTCCACATGTGTTAATTCAGAGTTTTGATGCCTTCAGTGTGAATGTACAATTTTCATAGTCATGAAAATACAGAAAAATCTTTAAATGAGAAGGTGTGTCCAAACCTTTGGTCTGTACTGTACATCACTGACACAAATATCCACCATATGACACTGTATTGACATATAGTGCAATAGCCAGTGCATGGCAAACATTAGTTTTTTTTAAAAAACATGCAACACCTTAAAAAATGAATAGCTCGGCTTGATGGCTAAAACTCAGTGAATGGAGCCCTATTGGAAAACTTAGTGTATACTCAAAACATATGGCTTGGTCGCAGCAAGGACAGAGCCTAATATATAGTATTATGTTGCCTACGCAACAAAGATAAAAAATAAAAATCCTTGCAATTTTGTTCCATTTTTACTCTATCACTCTCTCGGTGACATAAAATTGGAAAGTTGCAACATAATGTAACATCACCTACACATGAAGCTATTGCAGAATCCAGGCAAGTAAAGGATATAGACATATATATGGTGGCGGGGAAGAGGCATTTTTTAAAATCTTGAATGCAAGAACTTGGGCCTATATATCATTTTTTTTTTACAATTAATGACTAGGGATGAGCTCGGTGATACTCGGTTATCACTTGGGTATCACGGTGCAGGGATGTGCTCATTACACAGCGAGTGATGGGTGGTGATCGATGTAAAACTCAAATCCGCATCTATGGTGCCTGTTATACAGCCTATACGCATGTGGGGATTGCCTGTGAGTCACTGTAATGCAGTAGCCATCTTGATTGTGGTATTACTGCGATTAGCTGGCTGTCTGACATCATCAGGTATTATAAAAGGACAGGAGCCACCCGGCTCGGCACACTGACGCCATTGCACAGCTCTGTGACACTTTGCATTGGAGGGAGAAAGTGCTTGCTTGCCCAGGCGTATGTGTGCACAGTATAATGAATCAGGGGCCTGTAGTGTTGATACTGGTGCTGAAGCTGAGTCCATCGTACTAACAGACTTTCTAAGGGTCAATCATTTGCTTTGCTGTTTGTATCACATACAATCTGCATTTAGCTTAGGGAGGGAGAGCGAGTCGCAAGAGCAGGGAAAGTGAGAGAATTCAGTGTGCAGTCCATTGGCAAATATATAGTTGCAGCTTTGTTTTGTGGGGGCTGAAAAATTTGAATATATTTTGATACATCAAGTATTATGTGCTTTGAGGTCCATTTTTGTATTATATATCACACCCAAAAATCGTTGAAACATTTTCCTGAGCTACATTTCTCAGCCATACACTATTCTGTAGAGTGAAGTACATTTCTGTGATCTCTAAAACTGAGAAAAAGCTTTTAACATTTTTTGTAGGTTTTCATTTCTCAGCTATACAGAGTTACGAGGTCTGTAAATATTTCTGTGATCTCTAAAACTAAAAAAAAGCTTTTATAGGGAACTTGCAGGATTGTGCAAAGTAACCTACAGACAGTGTCAGGTCAGCACCATTATACTGATTAAATGATACCTTGGTTGTTTAAATCCATCTTGTGGTTGTTGTTTAATCGTTATTTTCAGTTTTCAGTTAATGTGATTCTCGTGCTCCGGAGCGGCCTGTGGGGGAGACTTTAGGTGGTGCTTTGCTTACGTATTCATCTGTATGGCTTATGACAGGCAACTGATTCCTCAGTGACCTGCCCCCTATTTTACATACTGAATACACCATGTTTCCAATTATTATGCAAATGAAATTTTTCTCGAATTTTTCTAAATGGTCGCTGCAAATGACAGTCAGTCTTAAGGTACGTCACACTAAGCGACGCTGCAGCGATACCGACAACGATCCGGATCGCTGCAGCGTCGCTGTTTGGTCGCTGGAGAGCTGTCACACAGACAGCTCTCCAGCGACCAACGATCCCGAGGTCCCCGGTAACCAGGGTAAACATCGGGTTACTAAGCGCAGGGCCGCGCTTAGTAACCCGATGTTTACCCTGGTTACCATCGTTAAAGTTAAAAAAACAACCACTACATACTTACCTACCGCTGTCTGTCCTCCAGCTCTGCTTCTCTGGTCTGGCTGTGAGTGCCGGGCAGCCGGAAAGCAGAGCGGTGACGTCACCGCTCTGCTTTCTGGCCGCTGTGCTCACAGCCAGAGCAGAGAAGCAGAGCGCCGAGGACAGACAGCGGTAGGTAAGTATGTAGTGGTTGTTTTTTTACTTTAACGATGGTAACCAGGGTAAACATCGGGTTACTAAGCGCGGCCCTGCGCGTAGTAACCCGATGTTTACCCTGGTTACCAGCGAAGACATCGCTGAATCGGTGTCACACACGCCGATTCAGCGATGTCTGCGGGGAGTCCAGCGACGAAACAAAGTTCTGGACTTTCTTCCCCGACCAGCGACAGCACAGCAGGGGCCTGATCGCTGCTGCCTGTCACACTGGACGATATCGCTAGCCAGGACGCTGCAACGTCACGGATCGCTAGCGATATCGTCTAGTGTGACGGTACCTTAATAAAAGTCATCACTCGTTAGGGTATACATCGAATTTTATTGAAGAAACCTCCCAATGATAACAGTATAATCTCCAAAATGAATAAAAACTCATAATGCACTGTTCCAAATTATTAAACACAGTAGAATTTCTAAACATATGATATGTTTTAAAGAACTGAAAATGCTCATTTGTGGAATTTGCAATGTTAGGAGGTCACATTCACTGAACAAAAAAGCTATTTAACTCCAAAACATCCTAACAGGCCAAGTTACATGTTAACATAGGAACCCTTCTTTGATATCACCTTCACAATTCTTGCATCCATTGAACTTGTGAGTTTTTGGCGAGTTTCTGCTTGTGCTTCTTTGCATGAAGTCAGAATAGCCTCCCAGAGCTGCTGTTTTGATGTGAACTGCCTCCCACCCTCATAGATCTTCTGTTGGATAATACTCCAAAGGTTCTCTATAGGGTTGAGGTCAAGGGAAGGTGGTAGCCACACCATGAGTTTATCTCCTTTTATGCCCATAGCAGCCAATGACTCAGAGGTATTCTTTGCAGCATGAGATGGTGCATTGTCCTGCATGAAGATGATTTTACTCCTGAAGGCATGTTTCTGCTTTTTATACCATGGAAGAAAGTTGTCAGTCAGAAACTCTATATACTTTGCAGAGGTCATTTTCACACCTTCAGGAACCTTAAAGGCCCTACCAGCGGTTTCCCCACGATTCCAGGCCAAAACATGACTCCTCCACCTCTTTGCTGACATCGCAGCCTTGTTGGGACATGGTGGCCATCCACCAACCATCCACTACTTCATCCATCTGCACCATCAAGGGTTGCTCGACATTCATCAGTAAACAAGACTGTTTGAAAATTAGTCTTCATGTATGTCTGGGCCCACTGCCACTGTTACTGCTTGTGAACACTGTTTAGGGGTGGCCGAATAGTAGGTTTATGCACCACAGCAAGCCTTTGAAGGATCCTACACCTTGAGGTTCGAGGGACTCCAGAGGCACCAGCAGCTTCAAATTACTGTTTGCTGCTTTGTAATGGTATTTTGGCAGCTGCTATCTTAATGCAATGAACTCTGTCTGTGCTCCGTTTCAGTCACAAATCTCTTCACAGTATGATGATCACTCTTAAGTTTTCATGAAATATCTAATGTTTTCATGCCTTTTCCAAGGCATTGCACTATTTAACGCTTTTCAGCAGCAGAGAGATCCTTTTTATTTCCCATATTGCTTGAAACCTGTGGCCTGCTTAATAATGTGGAACATCATTTTTAAGTAGTTTTCCTTTAATTAGAATTACCTGGAAAACTAATTATCACATGTGTTTAAGACTGATTTCAGTGAACCATTGAGCCCTGAGACACAATACCATCCACGAGTTTATTTGAAAAACAAAACAATTAAATCTTTATGACACTTAAATAATAATATAATAATAATAATTTTTATTTATATAGCGCCAACATATTCCGTAGCGCTTTACAAATTATAGAGGGGACTTGTACAGACAATAGACATTACAGCATAACAGAAATACAGTTCAAAACAGATACCAGGAGGAATGAGGGCCCTGCTCGCAAGCTTACAAACTATGAGGAAAAGGGGAGACACGAGAGGTGGATGGTAACAATTGCTTTAGTTATTCGGACCGGCCATAGTGTAAGGCTCGGGTGTTCATGTAAAGCTGCATGAACCAGTTAACTGCCTAAGTATGTTGCAGTACAGACACAGTGGGCTATTAACTGCATAAAGTGAATGAGAACATGATGCGAGGAACCTGATAGTTTTTTTTTTTTTTTATAAATAGGCCACACAGGGATAGTTAGGTTAATGCATTGAGGCGGTAGGCCAGTCTGAACAAATGAGTTTTTAGGGTACGCTTAAAACTGTGGGGATTGGGGATTAATCGTATTAACCTAGGTAGTGCATTCCAAAGAATAGGCGCAGCACGTGTAAAGTCTTGGAGACGGGAGTGGGAGGTTCTGATTATTGAGGATGCTAACCTGAGGTCATTAGCGGAGCGGAGGGCACGGGTAGGGTGGTAGACTGATACCAGGGAGGAGATGTAGGGTGGTGCTGAGCCATGGAGTGCTTTGTGGATGAGGGTAGTAGTTTTGTACTGGATTCTGGAGTGGATGGGTAGCCAGTGTAATGACTGGCACAAGGTAGAGGCATCGGTGTAACGGTTGGTGAGGAATATGATCCTGGCAGCAGCATTCAGGACAGATTGGAGCGGGGAAAGTTTGGTAAGAGGGAGGCCGATTAGTAGAGAGTTACAATAGTCCAGACGAGAATGAATAAGTGAAACAGTAAGAGTTTTTGCAGAGTCGAAAGTAAGAAAAGGGCGAATTCTAGAAATGTTTTTGAGATGCAGGTAAGAAGAGCGAGCCAGTGATCGGATGTGGGGGGTGAATGAAAGGTCAGAATCAAGGATGACCCCAAGGCAGCGGGCATGTTGCTTTGGAGTAATGGTGGAACCGCACACGGAGATGGCAATGTCAGGCAAAGGTAGGTTAGTAGAGGGAGAGAACACGAGGAGTTCAGTTTTTGACAGGTTAAGTTTCAGATAGAGGGAGGACATGATGTTAGAGACAGCGGTAAGACAATCACTGGTGTTTTCTAAAAAGGTCGGTATGATATCAGGAGAAGAAGTGTATAATTGGGTGTCATCAGCATAGAGATGGTACTGGAAACCAAATCTACTGATTGTTTGTCCAATAGGGGCAGTATACAACGAGAAGAGGAGGGGGCCTAAATTCGTGAAGCGTTCCATATTTTTCAGTAACCACCGATTGACCAAACCGCTGCACGGCCAGCTCTACCCTCACCTACTGTATCCTCACCCATCCCTTGTAGATTGTGAGCCCTCGCGGGCAGGGTCCTCTCTCCTCCTGTACCAGTTGTGACTTGTATTTTTCAAGATTATTGTACTTGTTTTATTATGTATACCCCTCCTCACATGTAAAGCGCCATGGAATAAATGGCGCTATAATAATAAATAATAATAATAATAATAACAGTAAGGGGAAGGTGAGAGGAGGAGAAACCAGCAAAACATACAGTGAAGGATCGGTCAGAGAGATAGGAGGAGAACCAGGAGAGAACGGTGTCCTTGAGGCCGATGGAGCGGAGCATAGTGAGGAGGAGCTGATGATCCACAGTATCGAAAGCTGCGGAGAGATCCAAGAGAATTAGCATGGAGTAGTGACCATTAGATTTAGCTGTTAGTAGGTCATTAGAGACTTTAGTGAGGGCAGTTTCAGTAGAGTGTAAAGAGCGGAAGCCAGATTGAAGAGGGTCGAGAAGAGAGTTATCTGAGAGATAGCGGGTAAGACGGGAGTGGACCAGGCGTTCGAGGAGTTTAGAGATGAAGGGAAGATTAGAGACAGGTCTATAATTAGCGGCACAGTTTTGATCGAGGGATGGTTTTTTAAGTAATGGATGTATGATGGCATGCTTAAATGAGGAGGGAAAAATACCGGAAGTGAGGGAAAGGTTGAATATTTTTGTTAGGTGAGAGGTGACAGCCGGGGAAAGGGACTGGAGGAGATGTGACGGAATGGGGTCACTGATGCAAGTGGTCGGGCGAGAAGATGCAAGGAGCCTGCTTACTTCTTCTTCTGTAACTGCTTCAAAGTCAGAGAGTGAACTAGATGCAGTGGGGGAGGGAGGACAGTGCATGGTATGAAGAGATTGGGAAATGATTTCCTGTCGAATGTGGTCAATTTTTTCTTTGAAGTAATTGGCCAGATCGTCAGCACGGAGATCCGTGGTTGGGGCCTGCTCTCTTGGGTTGAGTAGGGACTGGAACGTGTCAAAGAGACGTTTAGGGTTATTGGACAGGGAGGTGATGAGGGTGTTGAAGTAGGTTTGTTTGGAGAGGTGAAGGGCAGAATTGTATGTCTTTAGCATGAACTTATAATGGATGAAATCTTCGGGTAGATTAGATTTTCTCCACAGACGTTCTGCGCACCTGGAGCACCGCTGCAGGAAATGTGTTTGCAGCGTGTGCCACGGTTGTTGCCATCTGTGCCGAGTTGTTTTATGTATAGGAGGAGCAGCTTCATCCAGAGCACTTTGCAGGGTTTCATTGTAATGCTTCAGAGCAGAGTCAGGACATGAGATGGAGGAGATTGGGGCCAATGAGGACTGCAAGTTCTTCATAAGTTTCTGGGTGTTAATGGCCTGTATGTTTCTATAAGTGTGGAAAGTGGGGGTGACCTGAGCGAGATGGCAGTTCTTGATAGAGAATGAAAGAATGTTGTGGTCAGAGAGCGGGAGAGGGGAGTTTGTGAAATCATCCACTGAGCAAATCCAATTTGCATAATAATTTGGAACATGGTGTATGATATCTATTGAAAAAAAAAGTCACATTCAACAGGCAGGCTACGGCAGCTACGGTTGCGCAGGAGCACCATCGGCGCCATCTTGATGGAACAATTTTTTTTCCTCTAGCAAAATGGTGCTGACAGAACCATGCAGTGGCATCAATTTGATCGCCGATAGATGCTGCTGCACAGGCGCCGCCGGCGCCATTGCAGTGTAGACAATTTGGGACTTTTCCTCTAACAAAATAGGCTGAGGATGGGAATGAAGAGGAAGAGGAAGAGAGGGAGGAGGAGATGGAGAGTTGTCATCATGGTGGAAACAGGGAACTGTTGGCTGTATGGAGCTTGGCACAAATGGCCAACTTTATGTACTGCTGCCTTTCCCATGACCATCATGTTACATTCATCTTGGCCAAAAAAGAGTACTAGTTGTTCACCCTGCTAGACCCACGCTACAAGGAAGTCTTTGCATTTATTCTTCCTAAGGTGGAGAGATCTTCTAAAATGGTTCTATACCAGAAGGCCATTGTGGAAAATGTGTTAAAAAAATTCCCGTCAGACCACACTAGCGGCAGGGGGCAAGCTTCCTTGCCCAACCAAGGAGGAGAGGCAAGGGACACAGCAGAGGCAGGGGTACACTGTCAAATGTGTGGGTCAATTTATGAAACCAGCCCAGCAACCAGGGCCTGGTGATCAGGTATTTTTGACAAGGAGGGAAATGTTTTTAAAGATACTCAAGCATTACTTGGCTGACCAAACTAGCATGCTCCCTAATTCCTCTGTGACTTTCAACTATTGGGTCTCAAAGCTAGACACCTGGCATGAGCTGTCCCTCTATGCATTGGAGGTGTTGTGGTGCCCTGCTGCTAGCAACTTGTCTGAGCAGGTTTTTAGTGCCGCCGGGGGGGGGCCTTAACAGACATGCTCTTTCACCTGTTAACAGAAAATGCAGACAGGCTCACTCTCATAAAAATGAACAAAGCCTGGGTTAGCCCACACTTTTCCACACCACCAGATGAAAGCAGCGCATAAAGTATTTGTAATATTCAATATTTTAATGAGGCCCGCCAGTTGTTGCCTTTTAAGGGTATTTGGATGACCCTCCTCATAATTTCTGTCTGGCTTTGAACATTCTGCAAGGCCTTTAATGTATAAGTACATGAATTATACTTTCAAAATATTTTCGTTCAACTTTTTTTTTATAGATTCAATGACTCATTCATACAGTTTAAAACGATTATTGTTGCATTACAGTGGTATGAAAAGCTTACGAAAAGCGCAGACTATTCAGCAGTCTGGAGTACATTACGTTGGTATGTAAGCCTCAAAAACTTGTAAATAAAATGTATCAGTATTATATTGCTCATTCATGGGGTATTACATCTTCCTGGGTACAGTTCATTGCTACATAAGCCTCAAAAAACTTTTTCAAAATTTTATCGTTATTATATTTCTCGCCGACTGGGTATTACATCTTCTTGAATAAATTTAGTTGCTATAAAAGCCTCACAAAACTTGTTAAAATGTATCAGTATTATATTGCTCACTTGGTATATAACACTCAAAAAACTTGTTCAAAATTTTATTGATATTATATTGCTGTTCCATAAATTATTCAGGTCTGGAGTACAGTTCGCTGCTATATTATCTTAAAAAAACTGGTGAAAAAAATGTTTTGGTAATATATTGCTCTTCCATAGAGTTTTATGTATTCTTTGGTAGACTTAGTTGCATAATAAGCCTGAAAAAACTTGTTCAAAATTTTAGGCTGTGTACACACGTTGCAGATTCAGTGTGTTTTTGTCCCGTTTTTTCGGTGCCGATTTAAGGTAAAACATGATGCCAGCAAAGTGAATGAAAAACCTGAAAAGACTATTCCGTGGTCTGGAGTACATTTTGTATATAGCCCTCAAAAGGGAATAATAATAATTTTAATAATAATCTTTATTTTTATATAGCGCTAACATATTCCGCAGCGCTTTACAGCTTTGCACACATTATCATCACTGTCCCCGTTGGGGCTCACAATCTAAATTCCCTATCAGTATGTCTGAATAGCTTTTATGAGTCTAGGAGTTCCCATACATGACAGTTTGAACAGAATGTGTATGAGGACCTCCTTTACGTATAATACAGGGTGTATCTGAGTTCCCAATTTTGGCAGCTCTTGCTTCCTTCATGAATTACAGTGAAATATCCTATTGTTAATTAAAAAAATCAATTTTGGCTTACTTAAATTATAATTTTTTAAAATCCTTTTTTAATTTTTTTTTTAATTTTGCCTTATATACAAGTCATTATACAGTAAAAATGTGTCTTAATAATTTTTTTTCCTGTAAAATGAAATTTCTCGTCCATTTGGAATGTTTTATTGTCACTCCTTAAAGTGGAGTAAAAGTGTGACACCATTGTTCTCAACCGTAATCTAGGAGTCAGAGATTCTTTCAGGGGTCTTCCCCATGTTGTTTCCCTTCTATTCAGCACTTTTCCCATCCATTTGAATATTTTCACTGCTCCCCAGACATCTTTGTAGGGACGCTTTCCCACTGACTCCCATGATACTTGTTACTCTCAAAGAGCATGCAAGTATTAGGAATTGTAATTAGGAATCAGTTCATCCACATCAAAATTCATATAATATAATTTTGACATTTCCAACTAAAATTTCTACATATCTACAACTAGAAATGATGGATAAGATTACTTATTATCCATTTCATCACTTGTTTTTATTTTTCCCCAACTTTCATCCAATTGACTTTAACCTAAACACTAACGACTTGGAAGCTTTGACTGTAATCTACAGAAATCAATATTAGAAAATATGTGCTGTTTAATAATGGATTCTAATACAGTGCTAATGTTAGGTCAATAAACATACAAAAATGCAAGATTTTTGAGAACTGTTTTCATACTTAAGGAAAGTGCAAACGAATTTTCTTCCAAACTGCAATTTCATCCAAATAAGGAAGCAATAAAATGCAAACTTCCTTTTACAGCAGAGGATTGAATGTATATGTTGTGAAATATGTGGAGTTAATTTGTTATAGGGTTATTCCAAAAATGTTCCACTGTCAGCTACAGCATTTGCCAAAGACACAATACAGATTGTGTACCCTGCAGCCGAGACTGTTCTGACAGTAACACAAGTATCTATGTAATACAAAGTATCTGGCATTTATCATAAATATAAACATCTAACGGTAACCTTATGAAGGTCATAGGAGATTGGTCTGAAATAAAATGAAAAATGCACTCAACAACATGTGACATGCACACCCCCGCAGAAAGTTTGCACACCTAGACACCCACACACTCTCTGACTCTATCCTACCACTGGCATCCATATCATCACCCCATGACACAGACAGTGCCACTGCTTTCAACAATACACTCTCGCATCAGCTATTGACATGGTTGCCCCTCTCATTCATGGCAGAGTATCGATAGACAACCCTGGCACAACAACACCACTAAAAAGCTCTGGCAAGTGTCCAGGGTTGCAGAGTGGCACTGGAAGAAAGCACATTCGCAAGATGACTTCACTGCATTCAAACAGGCAACGCTCGCTTTTAAATCTGCTCTCACCTCTGATAAACAGGCCTACTTCTTCACAACCCCCGTATCTTCCCTATCCTACAACCCCAAACATTTATTCAAAATTTTTAGAATCCCGGAGTGTCTATCAGCCATATCCTCCTTATTCTCCTTTCGCTTCCTAAAACTCAATGTGGACAAATCTGAACTCATCATCTTTCCTCCATCTCATAGATCTTCCTTACCTGACCTATCTATCGCAATTAACAACATCAAGCTTACCCCCATGCCAGAAGTCCGCTGCCTCTGAGTAACCCTGCCCTTCAAACTGCACATCCAAGCTCTTTCCACCTCCTGTCGACTCCAGCTCAAAAATATCTCCAGAATCCGTCCTTTCTTCAACCGTCAATCTACTAAAATGCTTGTGCATGCCCTCATCATCTCCCGCCTTGACTACTGCAACATCCTTTTCCGTGGCCTCCCTGCTAACACCCTTGCACCTCTCCGGTCCATCTTTAACTCGACTACCCGACTAATTCATCTCTCTCCTCGCTACTCCACCGTTTCTGCCCTCTGCAAATCTCTTCACTGGCTCCCATTTCCCTCAGCGTACCAAGTTCAAATTACTAATACTAACCTACAAGGCCATCAATAGCCTGTCTCCTCCATATATCTCTGAACTAATCTACTGATATCTTCCCTCACGTAATCTCCGGTCCTCCCAAGATCTCCTTCTCTCCTCCACACTTATTCGCTCCTCACCCAACCGTTTCCAAGACTTCTCACGAATATCCCCATCCTCTGGAATTCTTTGCCCCAACACGTCCGACTATCAACCACATTCGGATCCTTCAGATGGAACCTGAAAGCCCACCTCTTCAGGAAAGCCTACGGCATTCACTGACCCCGCTGCCTCCTCACCACTACTGAAGCTACCACCTCACCAACACCGGAGCTCCTGCAACCCTCAACCTATTGTCTCCTTCCCCACCATCCTGTAGAATGTAAGCCCGCAAGGGCAGGGTCCTCGCCCCTCTGTATCAGTCTGTAATTGTTAGTTTGCTTACTGTAAGTGATATCTGTAATTTGTATGTAACCCCTTCTCATGTACAGCACCATGGAATCAATGGTGCTATGTAAACAAATAATAATGTGACCTTTATTTTTCTCCTATAATATTTGAACCATTAGGAGAAATGTTTCCATGGAAAACTATTGTCACCTATTCAAATGATTGGTGATAAATGTTTGATCCCTGGGAGTCCCTCCACTAAGATCTCCATTATCAATAGAACAGGGGCTCAGTTCCTCTTTTCTGATATCAGGATCAAATGGAGGGGCATACTCATACATGCACACTGCCACTATATTAATTTTCTATGGAAAGGATGGATCAGTGCAGAACCCAGTTAGAGACCCCCATGTTTATCACAAAAATATTTTTTGGGAGCACCATTATCTACGCATAATGTGACTCCTACTAAGCTAATATTTCTATGGTTTGGTGGAAATTGTGTCCTGCAGTGTATACAGATATTGTCACAGATGTGTCAGGTGTCAGGTGGAGGATTGCTGGCATGACATCTCGGTTGTCTTCTCAAGCTAAGTGTTCCCCTCATTCATCTTCCCTCTGTCTTTTGATTTAGTTGGAGCTGACAAGTGCTCAGCCCATCCCCTCACTAACCAGGGTCTATCACTAGGGTCAGGCAGGGATTAGGCTCCTGCTCCGTAATAGGTGCAGAACATATATAGGGACGGTTAGGGTAGACAGGGTGATGTTAGCTCTGCCTAGAGGTCTCCACCCCCCACTTCCCTAGTGTTTGGGGTTCCCGCTCCCTCTACCCTTTGTTGTGCACTTACTTGTTCTTCACCCAGCATGACAGGTATTGAAGTTGGCACCACATAAAGCAACAATGTGATATTAATGTATATTGGTTGTACTGAGGGGTGTAGTTTTCCCCCTTCTATAAACATAAAATATTATAAAATACAGGCGGATATCACAACCTGTGTAAATGTTATTGTTCACATCACCTACAGTATGAATATAGTGAAATATGCCATTGTTAAAATGGAAATTTCTGCATTACATTGTTATATAAATTTTGAGCGTTCTCAGATTATGCAGTTAAACCTTGTTTAGGCATATGAAAATATGATGAGTTAATTGTTTGATAAAGCAGAAGCTTATGTTCCTGCAAGAATCTCTGGAATATATCACGATTATTAAAGTGCGCATAGCAAAGAACAGTGATTTTACAAAGACAAAATATATTTTACATATGTTCAAATGATAAGTTACAAAAAATTACACATCTTACTGAATTTACTCTTCAATATATCCTCATATTCCTGAGTTTTATAGATGTGATATTATATGTACTGTATATTATTTGGTAGCACACTCTACATTATCTACTCTATTGATTATAAATTTTGTGCTGGATATACGGTGCCTTGCGAAAGTATTCAGCTCCCTGGAACTTTTCTACCTTTTCCCACATATCATGCTTCAAACATAAAGATACCAAATGTAAATTTTTGGTGAAGAATCAACAAGTGGAACACAATTGTGAAGTTGAACAAAATTTATTGGTTATTTTAAATTTTTGTGGAAAATCAAAAACTGAAAAGTGGGGCATGCAATATTATTCGGCCCCTTTAGCTTAATACTTTGTTGCGCCACCTTTTGCTGCGATTACAGCTGGAAGTCGCTTGGGGTATATCTCTATCAGTTTTGTACATCGAGAGACTGAAATTCTTGCCCATTCTTCCTTGGCAAACAGCTCGAGCTCAGTGAGGTTTGATGGAGATCGTTTGTGAACAGCAGTTTTCAGCTCTTTCCACAGATTCTCGTTTGGATTGAGGTCTGGACTTTGGCTTGGCCATTCTAACACCTGGATACATTTATTTGTGAACCATTCCATTGTAGATTTTGCTTTATGTTTGGGATCATTGTCTTGTTGGAAGACAAATCTCCGTCCCAGTCTCAGGTCTTTTGCAGACTCCAACAGGTTTTCTTCAAGAATTGTCCTGTATTTGGCTCCATCCATCTTCCCATCAATTTTAACCATCATCCCTGTCCCTGCTGAAGAAAAGCAGGCCCAAACCATGATGCTGCCACCATCATGTTTGGCAGTGGGGATGGTGTATTCAGGGTGATGAGCTGTGTTGCCTTTAAGCCAAACATATCATTTGGCATTGTTTCCAAAAAGTTCGATTTTGATTTAATCTGACCAGAGCACCTTCTTCCACATGTTTGGTGTGTCTCCCAGGTGGCTTGTTGCAAACTTTAAATGATACTTTTTATGAATATATTTGAGAAATGGCTTTCTTCTTGCCACTCTTCCATGAAGGCCAGATTTGTGCAGTGTACGACTGATTGTTGTCCTATGGACAGACTGTCCCACCTCAGCTGTAGATCTCTGCAGTTCATCCAGAGTGATCATGGGCCTCTTGGCTGCATCTCTGATCAGTCTTCTCCTTGTTTGAGATAAAAGTTTAGAGGGACAGCAGGGTCTTGGTAGATTTGCAGAGGTATGATACTCCTTCCATTTCAATATGATCGCTTGCACAGTGCTCCTTGGGATGTTTAAAGTTTTGGAAATCATTTTGTATCCAAATCCGGCTTTAAACTTCTCCACAACAGTATCACGGACCTGCCTTTTGTGTTCCTGGGTCTTCATGAAGCTCTTTGTGCTTCACACAGAACCCTGAGACTATCACAGAGCAGGTGCATTTATACGGAGACTTGATTACATACAAGCGGATTATATTTATCATCATTAGGCATTAAGGACAACATTGGATCATTCAGAGATCAACAATGAACTTCTGGAGTGAGTGTGCTGCACTGAAAGTAAAGGGGCCGAATAATATTGCACGCCCCACTTTTCATTTTTTATTTTCCACAAAAATGTAAAATAACCAATAAATTTTGTTCAACTTCACAATTGTGTTCCACATGTTGTTGATTCTTCACCAAAAACTTACATTCGGTATCTTTATGTTTGAAGCATGATATATGGGAAAAGGTTGAAAAGTTCCAGGGATCCGAATACTTTCGCAACGCACTGTATGTCTACCTATTCACTCAAGGTCATCTGCTATGGACCGTAAATAAAATAGTTGTTTTTCTGATCAGTTTAAATAAATCATAAACCAGTTTTTATTTTTGTCGCTCCATGTCTATTAATACTGCTCAGCTTCACCATTCCTCCAGACATATGGTAGCCAGTTCTAGTAAAAATCTTGGCGTCTTACTGCTGTGAATAATGGGTTCAATCTGTATACAGCTCTGTAAGACTCCTATAGAGGTAATTCAGAAAAATGTATAAATTAATGCATTGAGTCTAGCTGACAAAAGTTGCAACTTCCAGTCACCAGTTATATCAGGAAAGTACTGGAATACAAACTTATGCTCTTATAAATGAACTACATGGAGCTTAAAAGAAGAGGAGCTTATTCTAGTTTTATTACTTATAAGGAGATGCACTTTTACAAGCAATTAATAATTTTCATGTAAAGGTCATCTAAAGTATTACAGACTATGTTTTGGTTGAGTGAGTCATTGGAAATTAGTAGTGAAAACTAAATATATAGTGGGAGCCACATGCTGCTTATATATGGAGTATAGTGATTGTCCACTTGGTAATATGTTCTCATATTCATCAGGCAATACACTACTATCGATTGGTAATATTTTAGAGATGTTTTAGTATTTTTGTTACATTTTCATTTTTGCAGCTTTATGGTCCTGCAATGGGTGCCGAACAGTGGCCATGACTGAAATGATCAATCCCCTAAAAGGAGAAAGACTCTGGAACTTTTACCCTTGATCAGTTGTTTAGCACAGCAGAGACTAATGAAAAACTCAGTTTCCTTGATCAGCACCAGATTAAAAAGCTTCACACAGATTGTAAGAAATACTTGCCATACCTGCAGATCCCTAATGACACAGACTAAAATGATCATAGATTTCATTACTTGTTTAAAAATGTTATAAATTCCCAATATTTATGATTTAGTTTGCACAAACAATAACGTCTGTTATTATGCCAAGCAAGTTAAATTGCAATGCATATAAGGGCGCAGTTGCAAATGTTGCATGTTATAAAACTGTTCTGTTTCTATGGCTTCCTGAGATTCTAAGCTAACATCCCTCTCATCCTCTTAGCCTACGTAAATAGTGGTTTGCAAAAGAATTCATCAGTAGTCAGTAAATAATGAAAGGCACAGCACAAGCAGAGCAGGAAACAGAGGGTAATCTGCTATGAAAGGAACACAGGGTTCCAAAAGACCAATGGATTGATAGATAGATGGATGGGTTGGTGGATGGATGGATAGATGGGTTGGTGGATGGATGGATAGATGGATGGGATAGTGAATGTTTGTGGATTGATAGGTTAGTGGACTGATGGATGATAGATAGATAGAAATAGAGAGCTTGCTCATGGTCTATTTAAAAATTAATGGTCTATCTAAGGTGATGTTAAAAAAACTGTTCTATACGAGTATGCACAGCGGAGAAACATCCTTTGTGTTGTGGAATATTTGTCTAAACTAAAGCATTTCTCACAACAAACGATACCATGCTTTTTATTTGGAATGAAAAAGGCTTACCTATTTTTTTGCTACTTGATACGACTTAAACCTTTACATCACATTTTATCTCCTACTATTTTCAATTACATTTCTCTATATACCTCACGATACAGAGTGAATGGAAAAATGCTCCTTTTCATTCATTAACTCAACCTTTGCCTGTAACCTCCTGAAATGTTCAACATTGCCAGCTCATTTGGCATTGAAAGGTTCATATCTTCAGTAGGACACAGATTTTCTATTCAGCAATTTTGGCTGGTAATACACTAGACTAAAGAGCGGGGGCGTTCGCCATGATGTACCCTGGCATTGCTAGGCTTCCTCTGCAGCTGCTATTTACCAGACAGCAATTGAGGGGAATGCAGCTGGCAAAGAAAGAGTCTCAGAATTCTAAATAAGTTTCAGAGATCTGAGCGCTGATGATGTAATTATGTTTTCACTGTACACCAGTAACAGACAGTAAATCATTACCAATTACATTGCACATGAACCTATTATTGGGTAGACAGTTCAATTATTTCAATTTATTACAAATTAATTCAAATAAACCCAATGTGTAAAGGACGTCTGGCCAGAAAACACCATACATGTGGCCCAACCTATTCGCTATTTTACATATTCAGACTGCTTAGACAGCATATCAAATATTGGAAAACACTGAACTTAGAAATAAATGATAATTAAAAAGACACTTCCTTTAAGTGAAGTCTCATATTTTTAATGCTGTTAAACATTATGATTTTGTCCATTCTCTAGAAACAAAGCTTGTTAGAAATCAATGAGTATGAGTTGTGTGCAGACATACTGTGTAGAAATCCCAGCATTATTCTATGTGGGTATGGTCTCGTCATTTCTTACATAACGCCACAGTTATATCATATCCAGCCACAGACTGGGAGGCATAAATATGGAAATGTAGTTTATATTGTGGTCCCTAAACCATAATCCTACCCAGCTCACTTGCAGGTACTTATATGTAGTACAAGAAAAATAAACATAGTATTATAGCCTATGGGGCCCATGCTTGAAAAAGTCACAACATTTTTGAGCAATGCGAGGCTACGCTAAAATATTAGCGGTTTCACAAAAATTTTTTCCCAGGCATGACAAAGTGGGTAACACTGGAGCAGAACAGGGGGCGCACCACCCCCGCTAGACAAATTAATGATGATCTGCGGTGTTAAGCAGCTGACCACCAAAGGGGCAGGGAAGCAGTGATGGACTCAGAGAACCTGGCCGGCCAGGAACTGGTTAACAGGAGGATGCTGGAACAGGTACAGAGAGGACATGTTTAGGAACGCAAGCCAGACTCAGTTATGGGAATACGGGTGCAGGTTCAGACTGGACAGGAGACGGTAGTGGTACAGGAGTGGTATAGGTGGATCAGGACTAGGTACAGGCAGGATGGGTTTAGGATGAGGTTCAGACAAGATGGTCAGGTTCAGGTTCAGGGAGTACAGATACAGGGACCTTACAACTAAGACAGTAGTGCACACACTAAACACTAAAGTTGCTCGCTCAAGCACCTGGGTTGCTCAAGCACATGAGTGGGTGGACACGTCAGCGTCCCTGCCGGGAAGAAAAACAGAGATCGGGCAGGGATGCTGGCACTGACTTAACAGGCTATGACACAGTATACTGATCTGTGATAGTTTTTGTGCTACTTTTAGTCATCTCAGTGATCCAATGATGAATAACTTTTCTAAGGAAAGATCATCATCTATGTCAAAGTCTTGGAAAACCCTTCTAAATAAAGGGTAATAGCCATAAGTACCATAAGGCTTATAGTCATAAATACTAATATGACCAGTAACTATAGTCTATAAGTATCATACATTTAGAAATAAAATATGGTGACGCACTGTACGCAGAAGATATTCGAGTCATACTCATCTGACACCATGGAATTGTGTGTTTTACAAATACATTATAACACTATTTTAATTACATTTATTATGAAACAGATGTCAGAACATCTGCAAAATGCCATATAATTTCATTACCAGCTGCAATATTTACTCTGGCAGTGCTTTTATTTAAAATATCCCAATGTGTCAAGTATGTATTTTTGTCTATTTTCATGATACAGAGGTCATCATTTTTGTTAGTAGTCTTAATGATATGAAACATTTTGTAGTTTGGCCACATTTCACTAAAAGACAAACTATGATTACTTCTACACAGATCCACAAAAATTCTAAATAGATGCACAGTTTATTACATTTATTTATGTATTTATTTATTTTTTAAATGAGGCATGCTATAAAAAAGTTTTTACATAAACTACCTATTGTCTACAAGACCTAACACTTAGAAATTTCCCCTGAATAGTAGTTAATAAACTAAAACTAAAATTTAGTTAGTAAAACTACCATTCAATGAAATACCATTCAATGGGCCTTTTAAATGGGTTTTCCACTTTGGATAATCCTAACTTGTACTTGTGTACAAGATTCTGGAGATGGGACATTGATCCAGAAAGTTTGTCTGGAGTTGGGAAAAAAGTTTCCCCCTAATATGGGGCAATTAGCATTTGCCCCATGGGGTTATTGATCAAAATATTCAGATATAGGTTGAACTCAAAAAAATCTTGTCTTCTTTCAACCAAATCAGATCTTATACTTTGCACTGACGAGGGGCAACACCCTTGAAACATCACACCTGCAAGCTGAGATTCTGGTTTAGCTTTTATCCTAAAGGTACCTTCACACATAACGATATCGTTAACGATATCGTTGCTTTTTGTGACGTAGCAACGATATCGTTAAGGAAATCGTTATGTGTGACAGCGACCAACGATCAGGCCCCTGCTGGGAGATCGTTGGTCGCTGAACAAAGTCCAGAACTTTATTTCGTCGCTGGATCTCCCGTGGACATCGCTGGATCGGCGTGTGTGACACCGATCCAGCGATGTCTTCACTGGTAACCAGGGTAAACATCGGGTAACTAAGCGCAGGGCCGCGCTTAGTAACCCGATGTTTACCCTGGTTACCAGCGTAAAAGTAAAAAAGAAAAAAACAGTACATACTTATCTAACGCTGTCTGTCCCCGGCGCTCAGCTTCTCTGCACTCCTCCTGTACTGGCTGTGAGCGTCGGTCAGCCGGAAAGCAGAGCGGTGACATCACCGCTCTGCTTTCCGGCCGCTGTGCTCACAGCCAGAGCAGGAGGAGTGCAGAGAAGCTGAGCGCCGGGGACAGACAGCGGTAGGTAAGTATGTACTGTTTTTTTCTTTTTTACTTTTACGCTGGTAACCAGGGTAAACATCGGGTTACTAAGCGCGGCCCTGCGCTTAGTAACCCGATGTTTACCCTGGTTACCCGGGGACTTCGGGATCGTTGGTCGCTGGAGAGCTGTCTGTGTGACAGCTCTCCAGCGACCAAACAGCGACGCTGCAGCGATCCGGATCGTTGTCGGTATCGCTGCAGCGTCGCTTAATGTGAAGGGGCCTTAAGTCATATTGCAAGGCTTGTTAAAGAGTCGATATTGACTTTTAGGATTACTACTTCCAAAAGGTGGTGCAAGAGTTCTAGTCCTCTTCCTCTCTGAAGAGATATTTTGCATTTTTAAATTTCCAGAAGAACATGCATGTCTTATAAGTCTCATCACTCTGACATGCCAGGCATGACATGTCACTCTCTAGAAGGAGAAATGTTACCCCTCAGACACCAACCTAAAAACTATGTAACTATGCAACAACAGGCTGATCATAAAATGTCCCCTTTTAAGAACTCTAGCTATCAACTGAAATTTCTGGGGAAAAGCTGGACATTTGAGATAGACTAATAGAGAACGCAGGCACAGCTAAGCAAGAAACTCAGGGAGGGCCAGAAAGTATATGAAAAGCTTAAGATGAACCACAACAAGAAAGAAATAAAACACCTATGAATAGATTCACATCTAAAAGAAACAGGCAATTTACTGAGGACAATCTAAACATCTAAAAATAAGTAAAAAGCTGCCATGAAGCAGAAGGTTCAACCTCTCAGTCTAAAGAATATATAGGTGGAGAGGGTCCTCACATACAGAGTCATATAAAAAGTATTAGCTGCAAATACATCATTATATCAATAAGTAAATAAATAAATAATAATGCAATAAATTACGAAGAAATAAATCAGTGTATAAAAATATAGCACAGGGAAACTATTAAAAATGAACCATAGATATTATTATTACTATTATTATTATTATTATTATTTATTTTTAAAGCACCATTAATTTTAGGGTGCTTCGCATGTTAAGAGGATTTATATACATATAAGCACATATTTTATACATGATACACTAACAGTGACAGACTAGTACAGAGAGGAAGATGACCCTACCCTGCAACAGGCTTAGAATCATTAGAGTATTAGAGAATTAGATAGTAGAAAAAGAGGTTGAAAAAGTGGTAGTGAGGTGACAGCGTAGTGGTGGGGAGGCTGGAGATTTTTCTGAAGAAATTTGTTTTCAGGTTGTAGCTGAAGGTTTCAGTTGTGAGAGACTATGCTGTGGCACTGAATTCAAGAGGATTGGGGATGATCTTAAATATTCTTGTAGACTGTTGGGTGAGGAATCTTTGAGGGCAATAATAATAATAATCTTTATTTTTCTATAGTGCTAACATATTCCACAGCGCTTTATAGTTTGCACACATTATCATCACTGTCCCCATTGAGGCTCACAATCTAAATTCCCTATCAGTATGTCTTTGGAATGTGGGAGGAAACTGGAGAGCCCGGAGGAAACCCACGCAAACACGGAGAGAACATACAAACTCCTTGCAGATGTTGTCCTAGGCGGGATTTGAACCCAGGACTCCAGCGCTGCTAGGGTGCGGTGCTAACCACTGCGCCACCGTGCTGCCCAATGGAAAGAAGGAGATCATGTGAAGATTGGAGAATATGCATGGAAAGGTATCTTGAGATTAGTTCTGAGCTGCATGGGGGAGTCAGATTGTGGTCTAGATCAGGGGTGTCAAACTGCATTCCTCGAGGGCTGCAAACAGGTCATGTTTTCAGGATTTCCTTGTACTGCACAGGTGATAATTTAATCACCTACACAAATAATGAGCCCTGCGCTTAGTAACCCGATGTTTACCCTGGTTACCAGTGACGACATCGCTGAATCAGCATCACACACGCCGATTCAGCGATGTCAGCAGGAGTCCAGCGACAAAATAAAGTGCTGGACTTTCCCCAGCGACCAACGATCTTCGAGCAGGGGCCTGATCGTTGGTTGCTGTCACACATAACGATTTCGTTAACGATATCGTTGCTACGTCACAAAAAGCAACGATATCGTTCAGTGTGACGGTACCTTAAGATTAACATCCTTAATAATCAGAACCTCCCACTCCCGTCTCCAAGATTTCTCACATGCTGCGCCCATTCTTTAGAATACATTACCCAGGATAATTTGATTAATCCCCAATACCTACAGTTTTAAGTGTGCCCTAAAAAAGCATTTCTTCAGAGTGGCCTAGCGCCTCAACACATTTATTTAACTATCTCTGTGTTGCCCATTCCAAATTTTCTTCATTATCAGGTTCCTCGTATCATGTTCTCACATGCTTTATGCATTTAATAGCCCTCTGTGTCTGTACTTTTACACATTCTGGCTGATTACCGGTTTATGCAGCTTTACATGAACACCCGATTTCTTACATTATGGCTGGTCTGAACAATGAAAGCAATTGTTACCATCCACCTTTCGTGTCTCCCCTATTTGCTCATAGATTGTAAGCTTGGGAGCAGGGCCCTCATTCCTCTTGGTATCTGTTGTTGTTATGTGATTACTGTTATACTGTAATTGTCTTTTATTGTCTGTACAAGTCCCCTCTAAAATGTAAAGTGCTGCAGAATATTTAGGCACTATAGAAATAAAACTTATTATTATTATTATTAATAATAATAATAATAATAATAATAACAATAACGAGAGTGATACAAATTAGGAATCCTAGTACCAGTATGGGGAAAAGGTTACCCCACGCGTATCCCCATTCCGAGATAGCTTCATCAGGGGAAATAATGTGTGATCTTTTGCACACTTACTGTATATATGTGCAAGTAAATTAGGTCCATCCCCTATGTGTTAAATTAGATGCCAAGTCAGGTGTTATTTATTAGAACCTTTGCATCACACAAATTTTTGAAACGAGAAAGGAACACAGTGCGGCACTCACCCTGTTTGAAGCTGTGATATCGTGCTCTTTATTGGAAGAAAATATTTAAAACATCCGTAAGGACATCAGGTCTGCAGGAGGGTGCGGGAGTGGAGTGTGTCTTGGTTGTCACACAAATTTTTGCCAAACAAAATATGGTGGGTAAGCATGGACGAAATATCACAGGTGCATGCGCTCCAAACTGGAAATGACAATATAACAGCACTGAATGCCACATCAAACATGTCCGACAATAACTTGCATGTGCGCATAATACAAGATTAATTATAAAGGTAAAACCAAGATAACTTGCAAAGATAGAGATTAGTAATGCCAACATACGTAATAAGCATCAGTGGTAAAAAAAAAACATCCTCAATTAATACACAAACGATCAAAGATTTATTAGCTCTTGTGCACATCATAAAGATATTTATCAATGTAGAAAAAAGTTGGTGTACCCACAGAGGTACAGTTGAAACCAAAAGTTTACATGCACTATATAAAAAGACACATATACATGTTTTTCTCAATATCTGACATGAAATCAGAATAAACCTTTCCTGTTTTAGGTCAATTAGGATTATCATAATTATTAATATTTGCCAAATGCCAGAATAATGAGAAAGAAAGAATGTTTTAAGGCATTTTTATTACTTACTGCAAAGTCAAAAGTTTACATACACTAAGATTACTATGCCTTTAAACAATTCTGGACTGTCAATATGATGATGTCATGTGTTTGGAAGCTCCTGCTTTTTGGCAACATCTGAGTTAATTAGATGCTGGAAGATTGGCGTGCACTCGGTCAAAGTGTCGAGGTGCAGGTGGAGTGGGCCTGAGACCCCACTACCAAGGCTAGAGAGATTCATCGCACACTCTGAACAAACAATTTTATTTGTGACTTTGAAGTATGCGACAAAGTATGGACGTTTCGGCCTCACTGGGGTCTTTATCACAATGTTGCTGTAAAAAAGAAGACAGTGTAAGTGAATAATATAATGATCACAGGGTATCAATCAATGATAGATATCCCATAGGATTCAATTGTATAAGCAAAGTGCTGTACAAATGTAAAATACATACAAGTAAAAATAACAGTCATGTAAACTGAAAGCAAAATTTAAAAAAATGAAGAAAATTAGATAAAGGTGTTGAAGTCCGAGACATCACATAATAAGGCTATCGTCCTGAGGGTTCAAATGAAATCTGACAAACAGTGTCATAATGCCGTCATGTGCATATACATAGCAAATAGATATAGCAATATTTTAGTATTTAAGCCAGACTCAGGTTAAGGGATTATGCAACAATGAGTGTAAATATTGAAGAAAGCTTACTTTGGTACTTCAGATGGAAGGGATATATTTGAAGGGGAAGAGTTGCAGTTACTGCTGAAAAGAAATGCCAGCTTATGAGACGGGTATCAAGTTGGTGGCATAGCAGTTAGCACTATAAGTGGGTGGCATAATGGATCACTAAGGAGGCATAGTAGCTCATACTCCCAGTTGGTGGCATGGCAACTAACACTAGGTAGGTGGTATAGCAGCTCACACCCTCAGTAGGCATAGTGGCACACATTAACAGTTGGTGGCAAGGCTGCTAAAACTCTAAGTAGGTGGCATAGCAGTTCACACTCTGAGTGGGTGGCATAGCAGCTCTCACTGTAGCCGACATGCATTAGTTAACTGTGTTGTCTTGGTTTCCTTGGCGCTCCCGCTACTATGTTTACAGGGTGGTTGTGTTGTGAATTCTGTGGCTGAATTCACTCCTGTGGTCACAAGTGGTACTGCAGCTTCTGAGCTTCCTCCCTCAGGTGTTCTGGTGAGCTCGTTAACTGCTTCATTACTTAACTCCGCCTGATGCTGCTATCCTTGCTCCTTGTCAATGTTTCAGTGTTGGATCTGAGCTTCTCCTGATTGTTCCTGTGACCTGCTGCTCTGTATAGCTAAGTGCTTTTTGCTTTTTTGTTGCTTTTTTTCTGTCCAGCTTGTCTTTTGTTTTGCGGGAAGCTCTGAGACGCAAAGGGTGTACCGCCGTGCCGTTAGTTCGGCACGGTGGGTTTTTTTTGCCCCCTTTGCGTGGTTTTGCTTTAGGGTTTTTTGTAGACTGCAAGTTCGCTTTACTGTCCTCGCTCTGTCCTAGAATATTGGGCCCCACTTTGCTGAATCTATTTCATCCCTACGTTTTGTCTTTTCATCTTACTCACAGTCATTATATGTGGGGGGCTGCCTTTTCCTTTGGGGAATTTCTCTGGGGCAAGTCAGGCCTATTTTTCTATCTTCAGGCTAGCTAGTTTCTTAGGCTGTGCCGAGTTGCCTAGGTAGTTGTTAGGCGCAATCCACAGCCGCTTTTAGTTGTGTTTAGGATAGGATCAGGTGTGCAGTCTACAGAGTTTCCACGTCTCAGAGCTCGTTCTTGTATTTTTGGGTATTTGTCAGATCACTGTGTGCGCTCTGATCGCTAAGCACACTGTGTTTCTGGATTGCCTTCATAACACCTGTCATTAGCAAGCATAACAGTACAAGGAACCTAACTAATGATTCTCAATAGAGGGAAAGAAAAAGTTCTGACATCATTTTTTTTTTTTTTTTTTCTGCTCTGTGTTCACTTTTTTTTTTTTTCCCCTAGACATTTGGGTGATTCTGGACACAGGTGTGGACATGGATATTCTGGGTCTGTGCTCTTCAATGGATAATCTCGTTATAAATGTACAAAAAATTCAAGATACTATTGATCAGAAATCTATGTTAGAACCAAGAATTCCTATTCCTGATTTGTTTTTTGGAGATAGAACTAAGTTTCTAAGTTTCAAAAATAATTGTAAGCTATTTCTGGCCTTGAAACCTCATTCTTCTGGTAATCCTATTCAACAGGTTTTGATTATTATTTCTTTTTTGCGCGGCGACCCTCAAGACTGGGCATTTTCTCTTGCGCCAGGAGACCCTGCATTGAGTAGTGTCGATGCGTTTTTCCTGGCGCTCGGATTGCTGTACGATGAGCCTAATTCAGTGGATCAGGCTGAGAAAAATTTGCTGGCTTTGTGCCAGGGTCAGGATGATATAGAAGTATATTGTCAGAAATTTAGGAAATGGTCAGTACTCACTCAGTGGAATGAATCTGCGCTGGCAGCTTTGTTCAGAAAGGGTCTCTCTGAGGCTCTTAAAGATGTCATGGTGGGATTTCCTATGCCTGCTGGTTTGAATGAGTCTTTGTCTTTGGCCATTCAGATCGGTCGACGCTTGCGCGAGCGTAAATCTGTGCACCATTTGGCGGTACTGCCTGAGGTTAAACCTGAGCCTATGCAGTGCGATAGGACTATGACTAGAGTTGAACGGCAGGAATACAGACGTCTGAATGGTCTGTGTTTCTACTGTGGTGATTCCACTCATGCTATTTCTGATTGTCCTAAGCGCACTAAGCGGTCCGCTAGGTCTGCCGTCATTGGTACTGTACAGTCCAAATTCCTTCTGTCCATTACCTTGATATGCTCTTTGTCGTCGTTTTCTGTCATGGCGTTTGTGGATTCGGGCGCTGCCCTGAATCTGATGGATTTGGATTATGCTAAACGTTGTGGGTTTTTCTTGGAGCCTTTGCGGTGTCCTATTCCATTGAGAGGAATTGATGCTACACCTTTGGCCAAGAATAAACCTCAATACTGGGCCCAGCTGACCATGTGCATGGCTCCTGCACATCAGGAAGTTATTCGCTTTCTGGTGTTGCATAATCTGCATGATGTGGTCGTGTTGGGGTTGCCATGGCTACAAACCCATAATCCAGTATTGGATTGGAATTCCATGTCGGTATCCAGCTGGAGTTGTCAGGGGGTACATGGTGATGTTCCATTTTTGTCGATTTCGTCATCCACCCCTTCTGAGGTCCCAGAGTTCTTGTCTGATTATCAGGATGTATTTGAAGAGCCCAAGTCCGATGCTCTACCTCCGCATAGGGATTGTGATTGTGCTATCAATTTGATTCCTGGTAGTAAATTCCCTAAAGGTCGATTATTTAATTTATCCGTGCCCGAACACGCCGCTATGCGCAGTTATGTGAAGGAATCCCTGGAGAAGGGACATATTCGCCCATCGTCATCACCACTGGGAGCAGGGTTCTTCTTTGTAGCCAAGAAGGATGGTTCGCTGAGACCGTGTATTGATTACCGCCTTCTTAATAAGATCACTGTTAAATTTCAGTATCCCTTGCCATTGTTATCTGACTTGTTTGCTCGGATTAAGGGGGCTAGTTGGTTCACTAAGATAGATCTTCGTGGTGCGTATAATCTGGTGAGAATCAGGCAAGGAGATGAATGGAAAACTGCATTCAATACGCCCGAGGGTCATTTTGAGTATCTAGTGATGCCGTTCGGACTTGCCAATGCTCCATCTGTGTTTCAGTCTTTTATGCATGACATCTTCCGTGAGTATCTGGATAAATTCCTGATTGTTTACTTGGATGACATTTTAATCTTCTCAGATGATTGGGAGTCTCATGTGAAGCAGGTCAGAATGGTTTTTCAGGTCCTGCGTGCTAACTCTTTGTTTGTGAAGGGATCAAAGTGTCTCTTCGGTGTGCAGAAAGTTTCATTTTTGGGGTTCATCTTTACCCCTTCTACTATCGAGATGGATCCAGTTAAGGTCCAAGCCATCTAGGATTGGATTCAGCCGACATCTCTGAAAAGTCTGCAAAAGTTCCTGGGCTTTGCTAATTTTTATCGTCGCTTCATCTGAATTTTTCTAGCATTGCCAAACCATTGACCGATTTGACCAAGAAGGGTGCTGATTTGGTTAATTGGTCTTCTGCTGCTGTGGAAGCTTTTCAGGAGTTGAAGCGTCATTTTTGTTCTGCCCCTGTGTTGTGTCAGCCAGATGTTTCTCTTCCGTTCCAGGTCGAGGTTGATGCTTCTGAGATTGGAGCAGGGGCGGTTTTGTCACAGAGAGGTTCTGATTGCTCAGTGATGAAACCATGTGCTTTCTTTTCCAGGAAGTTTTCGCCCGCTGAGCGTAATTATGATGTGGGCAATCGAGAGTTGCTGGCCATGAAGTGGGCATTCGAGGAGTGGCGTCATTGGCTTGAAGGAGCTAAGCATCGCGTGGTGGTATTGACTGATCATAAGAACTTGACTTATCTCGAGTCTGCCAAGCGCTTGAATTCTAGACAGGCCCGTTGGTCGTTATTTTTTGCCCGCTTCGACTTTGTGATTTCGTACCTTCCGGGCTCTAAAAATGTGAAGGCGGATGCTCTGTCTAAGAGTTTTGTGCCCGACTCTCCGGGTTTATCTGAGCCAGCGGGTATCCTCAAGGAAGGAGTCATTGTGTCTGCCATCTCCCCTGATTTGCGGCGGGTGCTGCAAAAATTTCAGGCGAATAAACCTGATCGTTGTCCAGCAGAGAAACTGTTCGTCCCTGATAGGTGGACTAATAAACTTATCTCTGAACTTCATTGTTCGGTGTTGGCTGGTCATCCTGGAATCTTTGGTACCAGAGAGTTAGTGGCTAGATCCTTCTGGTGGCCATCTCTGTCACGGGATGTACGTACTTTTGTGCAGTCCTGTGGGATTTGTGCTAGGGCTAAGCCCTGCTGTTCTCATGCCAGTGGGTTGCTTTTTCCCTTGCCGGTCCCAAAGAGGCCTTGGACACATATTTCGATGGATTTCATTTCTGACCTTCCCGTTTCTCAAAAGATGTCAGTCATTTGGGTGGTCTGTGATCGCTTTTCTAAAATGGTCCATCTGGTGCCCTTGGCTAAATTGCCTTCCTCCTCTGATTTGGTACCTTTGTTCTTTCAGCATGTGGTTCGGTTGCATGGCATTCCTGAGAATATTGTTTCTGACAGAGGTTCCCAGTTTGTTTCAAGGTTTTGGCGAGCCTTTTGTGGTAGGATGGGCATTGACCTATCCTTTTCCTCGGCTTTCCATCCTCAGACTAATGGCCAGACCGAACGAACCAATCAGACCTTGGAAACATATCTGAGATGTTTTGTTTCTGCAGACCAGGATGATTGGGTGTCCTTTTTGCCGTTGGCTGAGTTCGCCCTTAATAATCGGGCCAGCTCGGCTACCTTGGTTTCTCCATTTTTTTGCAATTCTGGGTTCCATCCTCGTTTCTCTTCAGGACAGGTTGAGTCTTCGGACTGTCCTGGTGTGGATTCTGTGGTGGATAGGTTGCAGCAGATCTGGACTCAGGTAGTGGTCAATTTGATCTTGTCCCAGGAGAAAGCTCAACTTTTCGCTAATCGCAGACGCCGTGTGGGTCCCCGACTTCGTGTTGGGGATCTGGTTTGGTTATCTTCTCGTCATATTCCTATGAAGGTTTCCTCTCCTAAATTTAAACCTCGTTTTATTGGTCCGTATAGGATTTCTGAGGTTCTCAATCCTGTGTCTTTTCGTTTGACCCTCCCAGACTCCTTTTCCATACATAATGTATTCCATAGGTCGTTGTTGCGGAGATACGTGGCACCTATGGTTCCATCTGTTGAGCCTCCTGCCCCGGTTTTGGTGGAGGGGGAATTGGAGTATATTGTGGAGAAGATTTTGGATTCTCGTGTTTCTAGACGGAAACTCCAGTATCTGGTTAAATGGAAGGGTTATGCTCAGGAAGATAATTCCTGGGTTTTTGCCTCTGATGTTCATGCTTCCGATCTTGTTCGTGCCTTTCATGCGGCTCATCCTGGTCGGCCTGGGGGCTCTGGTGAGGGTTCGGTGACCCCTCCTCAAGGGGGGGGTACTGTTGTGAATTCTGTGGCTGAATTCACTCCTGTGGTCACAAGTGGTACTGCAGCTTCTGAGCTTCCTCCCTCAGGTGTTCTGGTGAGCTCGTTAACTGCTTCATTACTTAACTCCGCCTGATGCTGCTATCCTTGCTCCTTGTCAATGTTTCAGTGTTGGATCTGAGCTTCTCCTGATTGTTCCTGTGACCTGCTGCTCTGTATAGCTAAGTGCTTTTTGCTTTTTTGTTGCTTTTTTTCTGTCCAGCTTGTCTTTTGTTTTGCGGGAAGCTCTGAGACGCAAAGGGTGTACCGCCGTGCCGTTAGTTCGGCACGGTGGGTTTTTTTTGCCCCCTTTGCGTGGTTTTGCTTTAGGGTTTTTTGTAGACTGCAAGTTCGCTTTACTGTCCTCGCTCTGTCCTAGAATATCGGGCCCCACTTTGCTGAATCTATTTCATCCCTACGTTTTGTCTTTTCATCTTACTCACAGTCATTATATGTGGGGGGCTGCCTTTTCCTTTGGGGAATTTCTCTGGGGCAAGTCAGGCCTATTTTTCTATCTTCAGGCTAGCTAGTTTCTTAGGCTGTGCCGAGTTGCCTAGGTAGTTGTTAGGCGCAATCCACAGCCGCTTTTAGTTGTGTTTAGGATAGGATCAGGTGTGCAGTCTACAGAGTTTCCACGTCTCAGAGCTCGTTCTTGTATTTTTGGATATTTGTCAGATCACTGTGTGCGCTCTGATCGCTAAGCACACTGTGTTTCTGGATTGCCTTCATAACACCTGTCATTAGCAAACATAACAGGTTGTCCTCTGCAGCTGCCTGACATGGTTAAATACCAGCGTGTATCGCCGGGCCGCATGTGCGGCACGGGGTTCTGCCCACCGGAAGTGATGTCATCTGCTATGACGTGGCATGTGCAGTCTGACTGAATCCATGCATATGCATGTTGCCATGGGAAATAAAATAGGAAAGGAGCACCATGCAGTCATAGAATCCAAAACAAACAATATTTTTTTTATTTCAAACACAATAAAACAAGCAGACAGGCGGTGCTAAGCAGGGCTAAAAGCTGACAAAAGAAGCCATCAGCAACAAGGGGCGCCCCTTGAGGAAGGTACCAAAACGAAATGCGCGTCGGGGTGGATCGGTGTCCCTACGTTACTTACCAGCAGCATTAGGTGATGTGCACGCTTCTGTTTTCTCTTATATATCTGTAGCTACTATATTGATCACTGTATGATTATTTATTAAGTAATACTGGCTATATTGTTTACTTGTCGGTGATTATAAATTGCTGCTATACACTGCACGTTGCACTTTACAGCTCACCTATATGTGTTTATTTGTATATATAGGGATTACCGTACCTTCGGCTCTAACATGTTGCTGATGGCTTCTTTTGTCAGCTTTTTGCCCTGCTTGGCACCACCTGTCTGCTTGTTTTATTGTGTTTGAAATAAATAAAATATTGTTTGTTTTGGATTCTATGACTGCGTGGTGCTCTTTTCCTATTTTATTATGCTTTGCAGTCATCCCTATGTCCATGCATAGGTGGTGTTTTGGATTCATGGTCTGATTGAGATATGTAGCTATATATATATATATATATACATATATATGGTCCTTATATACTTTGTTGACTACTGCCCACCACCAATAATGCACATTGGAATTCTTCTTTATGTTGCCATGGGAGCAGAGACACTCCCGAGGTGATAGAGGCATCACCTGATATGTAAATGTGCTGTGTCTGTATGCAGCTATTGCTATAGTAGCCACAGTGCTGCTGTGTGTGCCTGTAGTATTGGGAATAGTTGATTACAGTACAGGCATGTGGTAGGAATGTGAGAACGTAGTTGTTCAGAGCTGAACTTAAATTGAGTTAATTGGAGACAAACCTAATAATAATAATCTTTTTTTATATAGCAGCAACATATTCCACAGCGCTTTATAGTTTAAGGCCATGTTCACACCATCCTTTTTTTCATGCGGAATCGCCGCGATTTTCCCGCTGCGGGTTCGCAGCTGTTTTCCATGCAGGGTACATTACAATGTACCCTATGGAAAACAGGAACTGCTGTGCCCACATTGCGGAAAATCGCGAAAAAAGCCGCGCTGAATAGCCGCGGTAAAAAAGAAGTACCATGTCACTTCTTTTTGCGGAACTGCAGCGGTTCTGCACCCATAGACCTCCATTGCGAGGTCAAACCCGCAGTAAAACCCGCAGATGAAAAAAAATCTGCGGGTTTTCTGCGGTTAGTGGTGCAGAACCGCTGCAGTGTGGCTGCCCCACCGTGCCCCAATCCCACCCCCCCATGCTCCGATGCCACCCCCCGTGCTCCGACGCCCCCCCCCGTGCCCTCATCTCCCCCCCTTATACTTACCCGGCCTCCCAGTGTCCGTCCGGCCGTCTTCTCCCTGGGCGCCGCCATCTTGCAAAATGGCGGGCGCATGCGCAGTGCGCCCACCGAATCTGCCGGCCGGCAGATTCGTTCCAAAGAGCATTTTGATCACTGAGATATAACCTATCTCAGTGATCAAAATAAAAAAAAAGTAAATGACCCCCCCCCCCCTTTGTCACCCCCATAGGTAGGGACAATAAAAAAATTAAGAATTTTTTTTTCCCACTAAGGTTAGAATAGGGTTAGGGTTAGGGGTAGGGTTAGGGGTAGAGGTAGGGTTAGGGGTAAGGTTAGGGGTAGGGTTAGGGTTAGGGGTAGGGTTAGGATTAGGGGTAGGGTTAGGGTTAGGGGTAGGGTTAGGGGTAGGGTTAGGGTATTTTCAGCCATTTTAACCCTAAAAAACTTCCTAGAAAACACACAGACTCTGCATAGAAAACTGCATAAAAAACGCATCAAAAAACGCATCAAAAACGCATCAAAAAACGCACCAAAAAAGCACCAAAAAAAGGACCTGCGTTTTCTGCCAAGAGCTGCGGTTTTTAGTCCTGAAAAAAAAGGAGGGAAATCAGGAACGTGTGAACATAGCCTAACAGTTTCAAACACAACAGTCATAAGTAACAACTTTAACAATACAATAATTAAAGCAAAATAGGATGACCCTGCTCGTGAGAGCTTACAATCTACAATGAGGTGGGGGAGATACAAAGTACAGGTGTGTATTTACAATGATGGTTCAGCCATCTTGAGGGGGTGGGGGATTGATAGAGATAGTGAGTGGGCTACATACACACTTACACAAAAAAATTACTTTGATTAGGGAACGTGATAGGCCGCTCTGAACAAATGTGTTTTGAGGGAGCGCCTAAAACTGTACAAGTTGTGGATGGTCCTAATATCTTGGGGTAGAGCATTCCAGAGAATTGGCGCAGAGCAGAAGTCTTGTAGTCGGGAGTGGGAGGTATGGATTAGTGCAGAGGTTTGTCGAAAGTCATTTGCAGAGCGCAGCGGACGGCTAGGCCGATAGACAGAAAGGAGGGAGGAGATGTAAGGGGGTGCCGCTCTGTGGTGAGCTTTGTGGGAGTAGTTGTGAGAATAAGTACTTTGAATTGGATCCTGTAATGAATGGGCAGCCGGTGTAACGACTGGCGAAGAGCAGACACGTCTGAGTACTGATTAGCCAGATGGACGACCCTGGCTGCTACATTAAGGATATTCTGGAGAGGGGAAAGTTGAGTAAGGGGGAGGCCAATTAATAGAGCGTTACAGTAGTCCAGGCGGGATTGGATCAAGGCGACAGTGAGGGTTTTTGTTGTTTCCATGGTGAGAAAACGGTGGATTCTAGAGATGTTCTTTAGGTCTAAGCCGCAAGAGTGGGCAAGAGATTGCATATGGTAGGTGAAGAAGAGATTGGTGTCAAATGTAATACCCATACAGCGTGCCTGCTGCCGGGGTGTTATTATGGTGCCACCCACGGAGAGGGAAATGTCAGATTTAGGGAGGTTAGTAGATGGCGGGTGCAGGAGAGGTTCAGTTTTGGAGAGGTTGAGTTTCAGATAGAGGGCAGGCAGGATGTTGGAGACTGCGGACAGTCACTGGCGTACTGTAGTACAGCGAGGGTAATGTCAGGGGATGATGTGTATAGTTGTGTGTCATCAGCATAAAGATGGTACTGAAAGCCAAATCTGCTGATGGTCTGTCCAATTGGGGCCGTGTAGAGAGAGAAGAGAAGGGGGCCAAGGACTGAGTTCTGAGGTACCCCAACAGTGAGAGGAACAGGGGATGAAGTGGTGCCAGCGAACAAAACACAGAAGGAGCGGTCAGAAAGATAGGAAGAGAACCAGAAGAGGGCAGTGTCTTTAATGCCTAGTGATTGGAGCCTAGAGAGTAGGAGACGGACGTATTTTAAGGTACACCTGAAACACACTGCTTCTTTGTGTAGCATAATGGGAAAATCTCAAGAAATCAGCCAAGATAACAGGAAGAGAATTGTGGAACTGCATAAATCTTGCTCATCCTTGGGTGCAATTTAAAGATACCTGAAGGTGCCTCGTTCATCTATAAAAACAATTATATGCAAGTACAAAAAAGATGGGAATGTACAGTCATCATACCGCTTAGGAAGTAGATGGGTCCTGTGTCCCAGAGATGAACATGCTTTTGGTCCGACATGTGCATATAAACCTAAGGACAAAAGCAAAAAACCTTGTGAAGATAATGGTGGAATCTGGTAAGATTGTGTCAATATCTACAGTGAAACAAGTACTATATCAACATGGGCTGAAAGGCCACTCTGCCCTGATGAAGCCATTACTCCAAAAGAAACATAAAAAAGGCAGATTAATGTTTGCATATGCACACAGGAACAAAGACATTTAATTTCTGGAAACATGTCCAGTGGTCTGATGAAACTAGAATAGAATTTTTGGAGATAATGACCATCGTACGTTTGGAGGAAAAAGGGAGAAGCTTGGAAGCCTAAGAACATCATTCCAACTGTGAATCATGGGAGTGGCAGCATCATGTTGTGGGGTTGTTTTGCTGCAGGAGGGACTGGTGCACTTCACAAAATAGATGGCATCATGAGAAAAGAAGATTATGTGTCAATACTGAAGCAACATCTCAAGACATCAGCCTGGATATTAAAGCTTGGGCAGAAATGGGTTTCCAAATGGACAATGACCCAAAGCATACTGACAAAGTGGTAACAAAGTCGCTTAAGGGCAACAAAGTCCTTAAGTGGTAGACATCACAAAGCTCTGATCTCAATCCTATTGAAAATTTATGGGCAAAGCTGAAAAGGCAGGTGAGAGCAAGACAACCTACAAACCTGGATCAGTTACACCAGTTTTGTCAGGAGGAATGGGCGCAAATTCCAACCCACTATTGTGAGAAGCTTCTGGAAGTATATCACAAATGTTTGACAGAGTCATTCAGTTTAAGGGCAATGGTACCAAATGCCATTGCATGCGTATGTATGTACTGTATGTAAACCTTTGAATTTACAGTAAGTAATAAAAATGCCTTAAAGCATTCTCTCTCTCTCTCTCTCTCTCTCTCTTTTTCTCTTTCTCATTATTCTGGCAATTAGCAAATATTAATAATTATGATAATCCTAATTGACCTAAAACAGGAAAGGTTTATTCTGATTTCATGCATATGTGTCTTTTTATATAGTGTATGTAAACTTCTGGTTTCAACTGTATATATGAACATATTTATACAGTTATAAGTGGCTGTAAAAAAGCTATAGACAAGAAATTGCATGTGTGTAAATGCACAATAAGAAGCAACCTCATAAAGTAGAAGAGAAGTTAAACGGATATAGCTGGTACCAACACTGATCATTTCTGATGCAGCAAGTTGTCATCAGTAATGAACAGCCGACAACTGCTGGATTGTCACCTGTTGGAGGATGCTATTCTCTTATATCGCAGGTCAGAAAAAAGGCGTATTGGTGATCACAAAGGGGTTAAGGATAACATTTTATTGCGGTACCACCATGCACATAACTCCATTCAAAGTCAATCCCCATCTATTTCTTAACTAGCTCCAAACCGCTCATAGACAACAATGTCCAGATGTTCCGGGTGGTTGGTAACTTCCAAAAACGTCAAAGCATAGCAGAGCAGCTGATCAAGAATCAGACACAGCCAGACTCTCCATAAAAAGGGCAGGAATATTTGTTACAGCATAGGAAACCGATTTCATTTTTGAATATTCGAGAAAGAAAAAAATCTTACCACTCTTTAGTTTGCGTGTACAGAAAAACTATGAAAATGTACCTGGCCCAGAATTGGGGTAAATGACCTAATCTTGAACTGGTTGATTCCGAAATATCCAGTTTGGCTTCATTAATACGGTATGGCATTTATAGGGATAGATAAATAAATGGAGGGCACCGCAAAATATATCAAAAGTGGGAAGGTTCACCATGGGCTTGTAACTGAAGGAAGGCGCAAGAGAAAGATCATGCCCGCATAAATAGGAACACCTCCATATATATAACAATATCAAAGTCGGTATGGCAATGACATCAACAAACTCTACAATACAATTAAAAAATATGTGAACAACTGAACATGCTCTGTGGTGACGCAGGGAACCCCAATCTTATGGGGGCTTATAGCTGCTGTCAATTAAATAGGTTACAACGCTTTTAACATCATTAACGGTATTAATCAAAATGGCTGATCAGAGATATACAAGTGTTTAAACCTGGTAGAGGATATAAAGAGAAATTTGTAAAGTTTCCTAAAAAAAAGTTAGCAGGATACACAGGGAGTCACAAATTCAGCATCACTGTATTAACCCTGCTGTTCTGTTCGGTCTGGGGAGACCTATTTTGAACTTTGGTATTTTTTGGGGTGTTCAAGATGCGGTTCTGAAACTTGTGGTTGATTGACTTAAATGAGGATGGGTCGGTCGGCCACGGGTTTCAGAGCCGCATCTTGAATATTTTAAAGAATATTGAAGTTCAAAGTCGGTCATTTTTGACCAACAGAACAGCAGGGTTAAAACAATGGACAAAAGGGCTTTCATATAATTTCCATGTTTGCTTAGGACTTATAAAGGTAGAATTTGGTTAAAGTGCCCTGTGCAGCTGCCAAGATGGCCCTACATGTACTTTCATCTTCTCTGTGAAACAATACAAAATGCCCTAAATCATACAATGTCCATACAGCTGTGTAATTGAGAATCTGGCAGTATTCTTTTGTCATCCGACGTTCACCAGTGCTAGGCCAACCTTCTGCACTGCCGGTGAACCCTCACCAGTGTTGACATTGTGTTTGTACAGGCAAGGCTTGTGCACAATTATTTCACTTGTCATTGATCAGCCGATAAGAGCTCTACTTATCAAATGCAGTGTGGGTGTAATGAGCGTGAAGAGAAAGGTTCTTCATTGCAGCTCAGCAGCTCCATAAGACCTAGCAACAGCGTTTTTGCATTATACAAACATATTGTCTCTAGGTATCCGATGCCACAATATGGGATTCTTTCTTAGATTCTAATATGACATAACATACCCCATGCAGTCAATCCGCAGATACAGTACAGTCACTTATTGGTCCTATCTTGGTAATGGCCACAACTGACCTGATTGCCCAAGCAGTAAAACAACTCCAAAAATGGCAACGCATCAACCCGGACTTTTCTCATTTTTAACGATTATTCCTTCTCACTGAAATATGAATTAAAGTCTTAAGAACACAACTTGTCTTGGCTGCTTTTTATTAATAACCATTGAAATCAATATTGGAAATCTTGTAAAATTTGGGTTTTTTTTTGCCCAAACTTTCAGTAGGAGGCTTTTATTTTTTTATGCAAAATGCTGCTTAGGCTATCTCCCATTTACAGGAAAGGTGATAAGTGCCAGATCGATGGGGGTCCGACAAGCTGCTGCTGCATTCAGAGCAAATGGAGCTGAGGGAGACAGTAGGGGGCCATATTTGGCTATCTCCATCCCTCCGATAGACAATCAGTGAGGCAGCACCACACAGCAAACTCATAATAAGAAATACTAAATGACATGGACATCTTGGAATATTACAGGGTGTCTGCAGAGATTGAAAGCGGTGTCTCCAAACTCCAAGCTATAGTCAGCAGTCAGCCCCCACAGATCGGCAAGCTATCCAATATTGTATGCCAAGAACGAGACTGTAAAACCCTGAGAATGGGGCTAGACCTGCGCTCCATTCATTGTGTATGGTTATGCTGGATAAAGCCAAGTTTATTGCTTTCCCATTTCCATCCCTCCCATTGACAATGAAAGGAGCATAGGTCGAGCGTGTGCATTTCTACTTTATTCAACATTGGGCACTACAGGGGCCCTTTCTTGAGGCTCTGGAGCCACATTCTTGAGATCATTAGGGGTCTTATAGATAGGGGATAACTTGTGATTTTGGTTTGGCCTCAGAGGGCAAGTCAAGGTTACACGCAATGATTCCTGACTATTGGCCATGCACACACAAAGACATACTATGTGGATAGAACAAATTCTTGTCTTCACAATTCTTGCTCTTGATAGAATAAATCATTAAAGGAAATCTGTAACCAGGATTTTGTCACCTAACCTGAGAACAGCATAATGAAGAAGCAGAGACCCTGATCCCAGCGATGTGCCACTTACTGTGCTGCTTGCTGTAGTTTTGATAAAATCAGTTTTAGCACCAGGAGATTATCACTAGTGGACTAGTAAACCTGTTGCTGTGTCATCCTTCATATTCATAAGCTCTGTACTAAGTGCTATAAATGCATCCCAAAATGTTGTACACCTGATGTATCAAAAATGTTTTGAAAATGTTCCATATAATTCATAATGCCTTTTGAAATATTATGATGTCTTTGCATCAACCAATTCTTATTTTCAATGTCCTCGTATGACTTTCTCTACTCTAGGGTAGGTTTGTGTTGCTGCCTTGTGACATTTACCAAGTAAGCAGTTTAGTAGATGATATATGACTTAATGATGAGGAGGAAAATCAATGTTGTCAATAGTCTTGATTACTCCATCAAAGCTGCAGATATTAACTGATGTAGACAACAAGAAAATGGTAATGCTGCTTCTCTAGCACCAGTGTGATTCAACTGTATTTTAATTTTTGCATCAGCCCCTTATTTGAAATGTGAACACATAAGAATTTTTTTGTAAGAAGTACCTGTAAGGTCCATTTAGAGGAATTCTGTCATTAGATAATGACTTATTTTTTTTTTCACTTGTTTGTGTTAATTTTTTTTTTTCTCATATGTCACAATCTGTATTAAAAATAAAAAATGAAATCTTGCAATTTTCACTCTGCCCACTGATGCTTTCTTAGACTCATGCTTCCTTTTGTTTCAGGAAACAACACATGTATGTAGCCACAATGGTCAGGTTCTAACCCTATGTTTTATATTGGTTTCTTGAGAAGGGAGGGGAAGCAGGGTCAGCTGTGATATCTCCTTTTGTGATGGTTGTGATTGTTGGATCCTATGTGATCAACTGTGTATATAGGTGCTACCTATCATTTTAATTCTGCGTCTTATAATAAGGAGCCTTGCTGGACATGCTTCCTAAAAGGACAGGCAGTATGAGTGCAAAAAACTCCCAGTGGCCAGGGTGAAAATTGCAGGTTGCTAACTTTGTTTTTACTTTAATAAAGACATAAATACCATAATATAAAAAAATGGCAAATTTAAAAAACGAACATATACCCCCAAAACCTGGTTTAAACAAAAGGTAATTTCTCACTATATGCTCCATTTAAATATGTGGCATTTTTACAAATATAAAAATGACAATAACATGTGTCAGGAGTCAGAGCCCTGTCTGTACACACAAGTATGGTCCCAAGGGTGGATTCCCATCCGTCACATTTCTCATTTATTCCACTGATGTACAGAGACGGCAGTCCATGAGGGTGCCTATTACATTTAATCAGTTGCCACACAGCATTTTAAGCTACACATCCAGTGTGTAATGTTCTTTTCCATTTAGATGTGTTTTACTGAGGCACTGTTCCTTTAAATAATCTCTCAATTCTATTTCTGTAAAGTCCTGTCTTCTGTTCCATAGCAGTGCTTGTCTTCCTGATGGTTTTGGCAGAAGAATGATGAATTTTAGTTTCCATTGACTGTGGTTCATAGTCCTCTAAAATAGATAGCTGACGTGGTTTATGGAGCAGTTACACAGCAGACTCTTGGCGCTGCCTGATATCTGCTCCGCAGCTGGAGCTTTTTTGGAATTTGGTACAATCTCATCCACGAAATGAGTGATGGAATTTTTTTTGCAGAGAATGATATTTATAAATTGATAAGACAAATATACTGCAGCAAACAAAAAAATTTACAATTTATCTCACTTACTGTATATAGCACCGATAATACCACAGCACTTTACATACATCGTTATCTTCCCTGTCCTGCCCATTGGAGCTCACAATCGACATCAAGGAGAACATACAAACTCCCTGCAGATGTTGTACTTGGTGGGATTTGAACCCAGAACCCCACAGCTGCAAGGCTACATTCCTAACCACTGAGCCAGTGTGCTGCCCATGTCCTTTAAGGCCTCTTTCACACTTCCGTTTTTACAATCTGCACAGGATCCGTCAAAATGTTGAAAAGACGGATCCTGTGCTGATTGTAAAAAACGGATGCACTGGAGCCGTTTTTTGACGGTTCCAGTGCATCCTAGAAGGCTATGTGCACAAGTTGTGTATGCATCTTCGCCGCTGTTTTTCGCTGCGAAAACGCATACACAACACAACCCATGATAAAAAATAATTAAAAAAAAATAAAAAATCGTGATATTCTTACCTTCTGGCATCCCGCGCAGCCCCTGCAGCCTTCTCGATGCTCGCGATGCTGCCGGCAGCTCCGGTTCCCAGTGATGGATAGTGAGACAATGACCTGTGATGATGTAGCGGTCTCGCGAGACCGCTACGTCATCACAGGTCATTGTCTCGAGACCGCTATGTCATCACAGGTCATTGTCTCGAGACCGCTACGTCATCACAGGTCATTGTCTCGCTATGCATCACTGGGAACAGGAGCTGCCGGCAGCATCGAGAGCATCGGGTAGGCCGCGGGAAGATTGTGGGGGCCGCCGGAAGGTAAGAATATCACGATTTTTTTTTTTTTTATTATTTTTAACATTATATCTTTTTACAATTGATACTGCATAGGCAGCATCAATAGTAAAAAGAGAGAGAGCGCGAGCGAGAGAGAATTTCCCTGATGGTAAATTCTTCCACGCATGCTCAGTTTGAAAAGACGGGACCCGTCGCTAGATTCCTGCTTTTCACAGTCAGTGACGGATCCTGAGCCCATAGGCTTCCATTATAGCCAACGACGGGTAGCGCAGGATCCATCGCTGAGCGATTTTCCGACATGCAGAAAAAACGTTCCTCTGTACGTTTTCTCAGCCCGACGGACAGCAATTTTACGACAGATCCAGCGCAAGACGGATGAAACGTGTGGCCATCCGTCACAATCCGTCGCTAATACAAGTCTATGAGAAAAAAAACAGATACAGCTGGATCTGTTTTTTTCACAAAACGATGGATTGTGATGGAAAAAGAAAGACTGAAGTGTGAAAGAGGCTTAACTGTTATTTTTCCTCATAGTATTGTACAATTTAAGGTGCCAATCAGTCAAAACTGGCGTAACATAAGCTCATGCTAAGCTGGTCTTGCTGAAGTACAAGATGCCGAATTCATGAAGATGAGCAAATTTGCCGCATCTTCTGAGTGGCTTGTGCTATGCCAGAAATTCTACATCAGATCCTCCCCTGCTCCAACCATTTCAGTGGAGACGAGTCAAACTGGTATGAAAACGCCAAAAGTCGCAAACTTTTATCACAACTCTGCGTTGCGTCAAAATTGTGTGACTTGTCATGCTTGGAAGCTTTGATGAATAGGCCTCTAAATGTTTAGAAATTGAAAGCACAGTGCAAAATTTGAAAGGGCACTCTTATCCAACCTTTTTTTTTTTCAATTAAATCTGGCTCAGTGATCAGCTGATCACTAGTGATGAGCGAACTGGTATAAGGTGTTATTTGAGCATGCTCATGTGCTAACCGTGTTTTCGACATGCTCAAAAAATATTTCTAACCAATTAAAAGGCAACCTGTCACCCCCACAGGCATTTGTAACTAAAAGAGCCACTTTGTGCAGCACTAATGCTGCATTTGGACAAGGTGGCTCTTTTAGTTATGCTCCTTGCACACACTGAAATAAACACTTATAAAATGTGCCCCCTCATACCGTGAAATCGCCAGGGAAGCAGGACTTTCCTTCCTAATCAGATGCAGCACGGTCGGCATTCATACCCCCTTGACGCCTCCTCAGCGTTGTTTGAATCTGTCCCGGAGCCTGCGCTGTTACGTGATCCCTTGGGCATGCGCAGTTAGCGCTGCCCATCTTCTGACATCATTTGATGTCAGGCTGACTGCGCCTGTGCGGCCGCGCTGCCCAAGATCCCGCCCCGCAGTGTCTTCTGATTTATTCACATTGCGGGGCTGGGATTCATGGGCATGCGCAGTGCATATCTTCCCCTCTCACTCCTCTCCCTCCGCCTTCTTCAGACTGTGCGGCGTCAGCTGATCCCTAATCGCATGCCACAGTGAATCCAAGAAATTCTCACTCCAAGATGTGAGAGCTACTGCTGCTCTCAGGCTTCCTCCAGATGTCAGTTACATCCAAAGGAAGTGCGGGAAGTGGCCGCTGATTGGCTGCAGGGCTCGCATGGCATAATGTCAGGAGAGTAGGTGCTGACAGTCCTGGAAAGGTGCCACATTGGAGGTAAGTAAAGGCTGTTGTTATTTTACGTGGGTGAAATATAGTGATCACGAAGTGGATTTCCAAGTAGTGGACAACTCCACCCTCTTTGAGTCAGGATGGACAGCTACTGTTTACAAGTGGCTCCCATGTGTCTTCACCTATCCTTAGACTAAAAAGGCCAATTTGTAGTGTAGTGTTATATATCTCTGGATGGTCGTGGCTTTTTATGAGAAATTTGTTGTTTTCATTGCACCTGATCACTCTTTTTGTCTATCATGTTCCCTAATCAGTTATTTTGTTTGTGTGTAGCCCATTCACTACTTCCATCTATCCCCCACTCCCTGAAGATGGCTGGACCATCATTGTGAATACATCATTGTAAATAAGCTCCTGTACTTTGTATCTCCCCCACCTCATTGTATATTGTAAGCTCTCACGAGCAGGGTCGTCTTGTGTTGCTTTAATTATTATATTGTTAACATTGTTACTTATGACTGTTGTGTTTGAAGCTGTTAAACTGTAAAGCGCTGCGGAATATGTTGGCGCTATATAAATAAAGATTATTATTATTATTAATGTCCTCCATGGTGTAACAAACGTTACACAGACACAAGAGAGTAGGAATCCCTCAAATGCTGGGTATGGGAGATATAGCCCTAACCACTAGCTCAAGCCATTTCATTATTGCAGTTGCACTTAATGTTGTCCTTGGTAGGATTTGAAACCAGGACCCCAGTGCTACAATGCTATAAGGTGCTAACCACTGAGGCACTGAGCTGCTCTTTTTGAAATATCATTGTCTAATGTACGTACAGTGCCAACAAGGTGTACATTAATTCTATATTATGATGTGGTGCTACTCCTATTCTGTAACATCAATGTGGTCTTAAGGTACCTTCACACTGAACAATTTAACAACGATATCGCTAGCGATCCATGATGTTGCAGCGTCCTGGATAGCGATATCGTTGTGTTTGACACGCTGCAGCAATCTGGATCCTGCTGTGACATCGTTGGTCAGAGCAGAAAGGCAGAACTTTATTTCGTCGCTGGATCTCCCTCAGACATCACTGAATCGGCGTGTGTGATGCCGATTCAGCGATGTCTTCACTGGTAACCAGGGTAAACATCGGGTTACTAAGCGCAGGGCCGCGCTTAATAACCCGATGTTTACCCTGGTTACCAGTGTAAATGTAAAAAAACCAAACACTACATACTTACATTCCGGTGTCTGTCCCCCGGCGCTCTGCTTCCCTGCACTGTCAGCGCCGGCCGGCCGTAAAGCACAGCGGTGACGTCACCGCTCTGCTTTACGGCCGGCCGGCGCTCACACTCAGTGCAGGAAGCAGAGCGCCGGGGGACAGACACCGGTATGTAAGTATGTAGTGCTTGTTTTTTTTTACATTTACACTGGTAACCAGGGTAAACATCGGGTTACTAAGCGCGGCCCTGCGCTTAGTAACCCGATGTTTACCCTGGTTACCAGGGGACTTCGCATAGTTGGTCGCTGGAGAGCTGTCTGTGTGACAGCTCTCCAGCGACCAGACAGTGACGCTGCAGCGATCGGCATCGTTGTCTAGATCGCTGCAGCGTCGCTAAATGTGACGGTACCTTTAAGCAGTGACCTATTGTCTCTGTCTTGTGACATCACTCTATACAAAATTAACATACTATGACCATCTATTTGTATCTATTGTGTATAAGCTCTCTCAGCATTAAGGCCCCCATACACACTTGATGGCTCTCAGTTGAACAAATCTTCAACAGATCCTTCAGCTCACAGCTATTTGAGCCAACACTCCGGCAGAAAAGAGCTTGTTCAGCTGAACGCTCCTGTGTTCTCTATGAGAAAGCTACTGGCTGAATAGTCAGCTGACAGCATATCTCTAGGAGAACAAAGGGATCGGCAGTCTGAAATTCAACATGCCCAATTCGCATCTCCCCCAAGTAATAAGTTGGCCAGCACTCCTATACACTTTAGACTGTTGGATGAACCCATGGCAAGTTCGGCAGACATTAATCTAATGTGTATAGGGTGCCTTACTCCATTGCTGTTTAGATCAACAACTTCAGTTTTTCAAAGATTGTTCACTTTAGTAGATTCTCCAATTAAGTCTTAGTGGCCAATAGAGTTGAGCGACTTTTACTTTTTTCGGATCGAGTCGGGTTTCGCGAAACCCGACTTTGTCAAAAGTCGGGTCGGGTGAAATCGGCCAATTATTGCAAAAAGTCGGGGGCCGACTAAAACACGAAACCCAATGCAAGTCAATGGGGAATCAATGTCGGCAGTGAGTGGAGGACAGAAAAACACCTACAGTCCCCTTTTTAATGCCAAAAACATCAATTCTTATTACTTAAGCTTGTCAATCTTAATTTACTTTATAATAATAGTTAGGCATTGAAAACTGGAGGTCATGTGGCTAAAGTTGTGGGGGGGTAGGGCTGGCTCAAGATTTTCGTGGGCCCAGGAAACGCGGAATACGTCACGGCGGTGGAGCAGGGAGAGGTAAGTATTTCAACTTTGCAAGTGCTGTGATACTGAGCAAGCAGGGGGGGCCCACTCGTTGGCACTCGCACAGGGCCCCTCATAGTACGGCAGTGTGTTTGACGGTGGGTGGCGCCTCCCACTGGCAGAGACACTTTTGCGTACTATGAGGGACCCTGTGCCAGTGACGTCGCCAACGAGTATGCCCCCCCACCTGATGAAGGAACCTGCACTTTCATCTGCACCTTCCTCTTTGCCCCCGTGTAAGGTGGTATAGTATGCGGGAAGGGGAACCTGACTTTCAGCAGGGTCAGATTCTGGCTGTGTAGAGTGCAAGGGGAATGTAGTGGTCTGGGTCAATGTACCAGCAGACTCATCTAGCAGTGGCTGGGCAATGGGCAGGATGAGGAGGAAACACAGATATAGGCCCAAATAATAAAGTAGGCTAAATGAAGTTCAAAATTGGTAACAGGACTAAAAAGGCGGCATTGCTTTGTTCAGTGGAGGACAACTGTAATGAGTGGCAGACACAGTTAGTAGGCCCAAATAATAAAGTAGGCTAAATGCAGTTCAAAATTGGTAACAGGACTAAACAGGTGGCATAGCTAGGTACAGGGGTGGGCTCCTCTGCTGAGTAGCAGACAGTGGTAGTAGGCGCAAAGTATTAACTGGTCTAAATGAAGGCCAGGGCCCCTGTATATTTTAACTATCATCTATCATTTCAACAAATTAGTATTGGCAGTGCCATTGAAGGATTTAACAGCACAGACTACACAGTGGGGGAGCAGGGAGAGGTAAGTATTGCAAGTGGTAGAGCACTGTTCGAGCTGGGGGGGAACACTCTCTCATGGGCGGCGGTACTGGCACAGGGCCCCTCATATTACGACGGTGTGTCTGACATTGGTTGTGCACCACCACCGTCAGAGACACTTCATTGTACTATGAGGCCAGTACCATCGCCCAAGAGTGGGCACACCCACCTGTCCAGGCAAACGGCACTTGCACGGGTGCTTGCGCCAGGTGGTGACCACGGCCCTGTGGGGGGAGTCAGCCCATTTAGGGAGGTATAAAAATGGCCTATGGTGGACATTCAGCAGCTGCAAATGGAGGAATTGGAGAAGTCAGTAAGAGGAGGCCAAAAGCAAGACATTTTTCCGGCAAGCTATGTGTCAGCAGGGGAAGGTGAGGCAAAATAATTTGAAATCCATGATTGGCTCATTTTAATGAAGGTTAGATCTTCTGGCTTTAAAAGCTGTTTTCCTACTCCTAGATAAGGGAGCCTTCGAGACCTTGTGTAGCCAGACGATGACTCTGGCTCAACACTTCCAGCCTTAGGGTACCGTCACACAGTGGCATTTTGATCGCTACGACGGCACGATCCGTGGCGCTCCAGCATCGTAACAATATCGCTCCAGCGTCGTAGACTGCTGTCACACTTTGCAATGTACGACGCTGGAGCGATAATTTCATGACGTATGTGCGATGTAGAAGCCGTTGGTTACTATGCGCACATCGTATACAATATCGTGCACACCTTTGTTACACCATGCGATCATGCCGCCACAGCGGGACACTAGACGACGAAAGAAAGTTTCAAATGATCTGCTACGACGTACGATTCTCAGCGGGGTCCCTGATCGCAGGAGCGTGTCAGACACTGCGAGATCGTAACTATATCGCTGGAACGTCACGAATCGTGCCGTCGTAGCGATCAAAATGCCACTGTGTGACGGTACCCTTAGGTGCTATTATGCTTTTGCCACTACCACCAGATGCACCACCACCACTACCAGCTGGCAACCACCGCCCACGGGCTCTTCCACCAGACTTCCTCATTTTTTGGAAAATCTAACCAAAATAGCAACCGTTATATGGTACTGTAAAACAAGGTAGAAGGTGTATATAAACTTGTTGAGAATTTAAATCTCCCTTTTTTGGGGGGAGACTGAACCAAAACTCAGGCCCAGTGTATAAAACAACACAATGTAAGTGGCAGAAAGTGGCTGGCTGACATATGACAAACTACCAGGACTGCAGTATATCCACTTTGTGAGAATTTGAATCTCACTTTTTTTGGGGGGAGACTGAACCAAAACTCAGGCCCAGCATATATAACAACGCAATCTAAGTGGCAGAAAGTGGCTGGCTGAGATACGACAAACTAACAGAACTGCAGTATATCCACTTTGTGAGAATTTGAATCTCACTTTTTTTGGGGGGGAGACTGAACCAAAACTGTGTATATAACAACGCAATCTAAAGGTACCATCACACTCAGCGACGCTGCAGCGATATAGACAACGAGCCGATCGCTGGAGCGTCGCTGTTTAGGTCACTGTAGAGACGTGAAACACAGCAACTCCAGAATGATGCAGGAGCGATCCAGTGACGTAACGGCGACTCACTTATCGTTGTAGCTGGTTGTTAGCTCCATGTAAAACATTGCTGGCATCGTTGCTTTTGATGTGAAACACGACGATGCACGCCGACCTGACGACCAAATAAAGTTCTGGACTTCTAGCTCCGACCAGCGATGGCACAGCGGGATCCAGATTGCTGCTGCGTGTCAAACACAACGAGATCACTATCCAGGATGCTGCAACGTCACAGATTGTTGTCGTTCTCGTTGTAAAGTTGCTGAGTCTGAAGGTACCTTTAGTGGCAGAAAGTGGCTGGCTGACATATGACAAACTAACAGGACTGCAGTATACCCACTTTGTGAGAATTTGAATCTCACTTTTTTGGGGGGACTGAACACAATCTAAGTGGCAGAAAGTGGCTGGAAGATATATGAAAAAATACAAGGACTGTAGTACAATTTCAATCTCCCTACAATGATCTCAGGAAAAGTATGGCAGCAATAAAAAGGAGTGCTGCGCACAAAAGTGTGGACAAATAAACAAGAGAACTGTGCAGAAAGGAGCAACAGGATTTTTGCTTTTAAAAAAGCAGTTGGTTTGCACAGCAGCATGCAAACAGCAATGCAGCTATCAGGGAGCCTTGTAAGGCAGCCTAATAAGCTACAGAGCTGATGAACAAAAATATAAACTCCACTGTCCCTGCAAAAATATGGTGGTGATGGACAGTGGAAATCGCTACAGCACAAGCAGTTTCGGGGTTAATCTTCCCTCCCTAACTATATTCCTTCTAATGAAGCTACAGCAACCTCTCCCTATGCTAAGATCGGCGGAAGTAAGAAGGAGGTCGGCGTGCATGCCCCTTTATAGCCCCTGTGATGCCGAAGAAAGCAAGCCAATCACTGTCATGCCCTTCTCTAAGATGGTGGGGACCAGGACCTATGTCATCACGCTGCCCACACTCTGTGTCCTCCTTCATTGGCTGAAAAATGGCGCTGAAAGCGTCATACGAAATGCGACTTTTGCGCGCAGATCGACGACCTCATGGCCGATCCCACACTAGGATCGGGTTGGGTTTCATGAAACCCGACTTTGCCAAAAGTCGGCGATTTTTGAATTTGTCCGATCCGTTTCGCTCAAGCCTAGTGGCCAACTACGAATGCATTTCTAGCATGTATAGCAAGCATAAGACATTTTGGCACAGTCACATGGAACGATATCATCAAGTGCAGATAATACACCATATATGTAACAAATTTACAAAACCGTGTCTGGCAAATACAGACATCTGTATTGCTTTGTAGAACTTTTGTCAGTAATCTGCTATTATTTATTTGTGCAACCCTATGGCTTCTGTCAGGACTCTTCCTTATCAGTTCAAGGCAAACTCAGCAGGAGATGATTCTCTCAACACTTTACAGGGGGTCTGGTTACTGGAGGGGAGATGCTGTGGTTTAAAACTCTTTATTGTAGGTAGGAGACAGAGAGATATGGGGGAAGGGTTTTAAAAGTTTGGTGATGACAAAAGGAAGTCATTTAAACAGTTTACTTATGTTTTGTGGAGCTACAGGGAAGAGGTGTTTTACTTTTCTGGTCTTCACTTAGACTTGATGCTGAGTTAACCATGGTGTAAAATGGCCCTGTCTTAAGATACGCGGAGCCTGAAGAGTTTATGAAGGACCAAATGGAGCAATTGGCATAAACTAAATGCCTAGTTACCATCTCTATTGCTCTACTGAGGTTAGCCTGGTTTGGACACAAAGACACCTTTCTACTGGAATGTAAAAAGTGTAAGAACCTCAACCCCTCAAAGCCTACTGAGCAGAACTAAGTGGATTCTTGGACCTTGTGTCCTGCCAGAGTGCAGAGGAATTACATCACGTCAGGACCGTTACACAGACGTCACGTGGTGGTAAGTTTTCTGTGGTTTATTGCTCAACTTAGACGCACTTTGCATTCCTACAGAAACTCATTGCTACATTGCGCAAAGGTAGGAACATTTTATTTAAACACATAGTCTGAATAATATTGGTGTAAATTGATGGAGCTTTCACTTTAACTCAAAATATGTTGATATTATGTACCTGGAAATGCTGTCATTGATGTAATGTTGCCCTTAGCAAATGCTTCTGAACAGAATGTTCAGAAAAAGCCGAAATTTTGTAAGTAATGGAGTTGGGCTAAGCAAAATATAATTACCATGTCTGAAAGATGATCTTATTTGCTGGATTTCACAGCACTTCCATTTAATTGGATTGCAGCTATTTTCATTTTTCTCTGTTTATCTTGGAATATCTTACAAGGAGAAGAGCGTTCTGCTTAGAACAGGATAGAAGTTATGGGATCATTGCAAAATACCCTGCATATTGAGCGAGGAAATGTAATGGCAGAAGGAGGTATGATATTATGGTCTTACGAGAGAGGAGACAAAATAAGCATTATCACTTCTGTGAATATGTTTTATATGGCCCATTTATTGACTAAATCAATTTCGAATGATGGAGTAGAAGTATTTATACTGGCAGTAACAACTGATGGATAACTATAAGAACCACAGGGATATACAGAACAGTATTACAATATCAGTTTCTAGCATAACAGCAAAAACATTATTTATCAATGGGAGAAATGTTTATCCCATATTTATCATAAGAATGGAGGCGCATTTAACAGCATCATGTTTCTGAAGTTAATCTCTAAAAGTTACATCAGTTTCAATTTGTTGATGAGATGGATAAAACATTGGGGAACTTAAATTGTATTAATAATGTTTCCATGCACCAACATAGCACTTTCGAATTCAGAGGACACATAGAAACAAGATCAGACATCCGAGATGATCAAACTAAAAGTGCTTGTTTTCTGCAATGGTCCAGCAACAAAATAAAATAGCACATGGACCAGCAAGAACCAGTTATTCAGCTGGAGTCTGTTGAGTTTGGGGGTTACTTCTAAATAAGGGGATCCGGGTTTTATTCTTTAGATAAAATTGTAGAAGGGGTATTGATAGTACAGGAGGTAAGATTAGGAAATGTGAAATGCCTATTTAAAATGTGAGGTTTTAGGGCAAACTAGGAATGACGAGGATTCATTTGTCTGGATTGGGATAGTGAGCTTCAGTAAAGTGGTGAAGCATGAAAAGAGTCTTGGAGACCATAATAGGAGATTTGGATTATGGAGGAATGAAGTCTTAGATTATATCTGCAGAATGTAAAGTCTGGTTAGGACGCAGACAGATGTCTGTAGTTCTCGTTCGAGGACCACATCACACTGCATGGACGGGCCCGGCATCATTCCTGACCTGAGCGTGACAGCGTGATGTATTTCTATGCAGAGGTGAAGCCTCGATCAGGAGAGCCAAAGGCCAGTCCGAGGACTGCGATGCGATCCTTGCATGAGAAATACAGCCGTCTGTCTGCCCCCTTAAAGTGGTAAATAGAGATGAAGAAAGAGCTATAGGATACTGTAGCACCTTAAAGAGTTTAGGGGATGAGAGTAGTATGTTATCACTGTATTATACATATTTTATTATTACTATTATCAAAACTGCCTTAGTTCCCTGCAAATCAGCTGAATGCTGTAACATCTATGTCGATTTGTGTCTCCTTTGTTTCCGCTATGGCCTCTGGGCAGCGCCTTTATTACTCACGATGCATGACAGCCAAGGTCCTGTTTTTTTCCTGGGACTTTTGGTGACACTTAATCAAGGAGCTATGGGGTTAATATTGGTCTGGTCAGCTATTTAAACCCCTGATGCTCTGAATTCCACTGCTAGTCAATAACTTTGCTTTCCTGGTCTAGCTCTGTTCTGTCCTCCTATTGTTTTACCCTGAATTATTCAGTTCTTTGACCTCGGCTTGAAATTTGACTACCGACTTGCTTCACGTTTTTGTCCCTGCACTGACCTTTTTGCTTAGGTTGGGGTCACATTGCGTTTCGGGAGTCCGTTTAACGGACTATGTTACACCGCTGCATAACGCGGTGTAACGTAATCCGTTAATGCCGCCATTGCTAGTAATGGCGAACGCATCGCTAGTGCACACCCACATTGGGCATGCGCTAGCGATGTGCCATCATTTGAGTGACGGACCCGAGACGCTGGCTGCAGCGTTTCCGGGTCCGTCACTGCTAGCGCAGCTGGAGCTAGCAGAAGCTCCATCTGCGCTAGCATTATGTAGCGCAGGCACTTGCGCTAGCAGCAGCCCGTTAGCGTATGTGCTGAACGGGCTGCTGCTAACGCAATGTGACCCTAGCCTTAGACCAAGCAACATGACCAGCTTGCACCAGCGAACAGCAGCTGATTCCGTGGCCCCAGATCCTTGTACAGTGGTTAGAGGGTGAAGGCCATGGGATCTGGAAAACAGTAGCTAGTGCCAAGCCTGTTCATGGTAGCCATTTTTAAAGCTGCCAGGTGCCCACGAACAGTGCTTTTTATGACAAGCTATCATCAGACATAGACATGTACACATCTGTTTTCTGATTGGCTGAAAAAGATTGTGTCATGACTTCTTTATTGCAGCAATATGACTTCAGAAACCTCCAGCAATCATGTGTTACCAGCCATATTTTTCCACTGGTGGCATAATGTAGTATCATAAGGAAACCTCCATCTGTTTACTAAGTGTGATTAAGCAAGGGTGATAATGAACCCTTTGTGATTAAGATCCATAGGTGTTCCTTACAAGTGTTTGTTGTCTTTTCAGAATGCTAATGTAGGTGTATTGTTAAGTAATCAGAGAAAAAAAAACAAACTATAAAGGAAAAGGCTTTTTCCTGAGTGGATTTTATACCCTTAAGGTACCTTCACACATAACGATATTGTTAACGATATCGTTGCTATTTGTGACGTAGCAACGATATCGTTAATGAAATCGTTATGTGTGACAGCGACCAACGATCAGGCCCCTGCTGGGAGATCGTTGGTCGCTGAATAAAGTCCAGAACTTTATTTCGTCGCTGGACTCCCTGGAGACATCGCTGGATCGGCGTGTGTGACACCGATCCAGCGATGTCTTCACTGGTAACCAGGGTAAACATCGGGTAACTAAGCGCAGGACCGCGCTTAGTAACCCAATGTTTACCCTGGTTACCATGCTAAAAGTAAAAAAAAACAAACAGTACATACTTACCTACAGCTGTCTGTCCTCCAGCGCTGCGCTCTGCACTCCTCCTGTACTGGCTGTGAGCCGGAAAGCAGAGCGGTGACGTCACCGCTCTGCTTTCCGGCTCCCAGACAGTACAAGAGGAGAGCAGAGAAGCAGAGCGCAGCGCTGGAGGACAGACGGCTGTAGGTAAGTATGTACTGTTTGTTTTTTTTTTTACTTTTAGCATGGTAACCAGGGTAAACATCGGGTTACTAAGCGCGGCCCTGCGCTTAGTTACCCGATGTTTACCCTGGTTACCGGCATCGTTGGTCGCTGGAGAGCGGTCTGTGTGACAGCTCTCCAGCGACCAAACAGCGACGCTGCAGCGATCCGGATTGTTGTCGGTATCGCTGCAGCGTCGCTAAATGTGAAGGGGCCTTTAAGGTACCTTCACACATAACGATATTGTTAACGATATCGTTGCTTTTTGTGACGTAGCAACGATATCGTTAATAAAATCGTTATGTGTGACAGCGACCAACGATCAGGCCCCTGCTGGGAGATCGTTGGTCGCTGAAGAAAGTCCAGAACTTTATTTCGTCGCTGGATCTCCCGTGGACATCGCTGGATCGGCGTGTGTGACACCGATCCAGCGATGTCTTCACTGGTAACCAGGGTAAACATCGGGTAACTAAGCGCAGGGCCGCGCTTAGTAACCCGATGTTTATCCTGGTTACCATCCTAAAAGTAAAAAAAACAAACAGTACATACTTACCTAATGCTGTCTGTCCTCCAGCGCTGTGCTCTGCACTCCTCCTGCTCTGGCTGTGAGCGTCGGTCAGCCGGAAAGCAGAGCGGTGACGTCACCGCTCTGCTTTCCGGCCGCTGTGCTCACAGTCAGTACAGGAGGAGTGCAGAGCACAGCGCTGGAGGACAGACAGCGTTAGGTAAGTATGTACTGTTTGTTTTTTTTACTTTTAGGATGGTAACCAGGGTAAACATCGGGTTACTAAGCGCGGCCCTGCGCTTAGTTACCCGATGTTTACCCTGGTTACCGGCATCGTTGGTCGCTGGAGAGCGGTCTGTGTGACAGCTCTCCAGCGACCAAACAGCGACGCTGCAGCGATCTGGATCGTTGTCGGTATCGCTGCAGCGTCGCTTAATGTGAAGGGGCCTTTAATGAAATATAATAAGTATATTGTCCATTTACCAATGCCTTCTTCTCAAACATGGGATATGTCCATACATTTCTATACTTTTTTCTCAGTTATGTAGCAATGAATTAAATATTGCCAGTTGTGTAGCAACATTAGAAAATATGTTTTGGATCAAACTGTGCTGAGACCTGAAATGTATTTCATAATCCCCAAAACTCACTTTTGGGAGGAATCATTTTACGTGGCGAAGCAATAAAATAACCTGCCTCCTTGAGAGAAACTCTTTGTAATAATATGCCCTGTTTACATTTGTTAGCAGATTTAATTCACAAAACAGCTCATCTACATTTCTAATTGTACTTCTGCCAAATATTTCCAGCTGAGGTTTTTTTTTCCAGAGCCAAGTAGTTTTCAGGCTTTAAAACAGATATCAAATTCTTTTGCATTTCAAAAACGGTAATTTGTAAATTTTTTTGTAAAAGTATATTTTTTCCTGCCCAGTTAACATATTTTACATTTTTAACACAGTTATTTATCGTCATGTTTGAAAGGAATAGATGCAAAAAATTGTAGTAGCAGTTATAAGGGCGTAAGGATGCCTTCAAACAAAATATATATGATAACTATTTAATGATGGTTGGTCCAGGTATTACACAACATCAACTTAAATTAACCCCTTGAATATTATTTTTTATTTATGCATTTATATGCATGCAACATGGGCAGGCTCGGACTGGCCCACCGGAGAACAGGAGAATCCTCTGATGGGCCTCCATGCCGGGGTGGGCCACAACCCTTTTCATGGGAGGACATATGGAGGGACAAGAACAGCATGGGTGGGTGGCGAGGGGGGAGCCTGACAGCTGCCAAGGGGTATTTAATAGATAATGATGGCATTCTGTGACTCACAAGAAGTCAGAAACTGATTTTCTGTCTATACACTAGTGGATGTACTGTTCTGGTTGTCAGAAGAGTCAGATGACCCAACGAATATTGATAGTGAGTAAGTATAATACTGTAAGTGCAAACAAAAATTACTGGAGTTCTTCCTTAAGATTATATAGCCACCATTACCATAGGGTTCTGTTCACATGTCTAACTGTTATCTGTTTCTAATGGATTAAATGTTCAAAAAACTGGAACAGTTACAGAGCAAAATCTGATGCAAAATGAAGGTAATGAATCAATCTTTAAAAAAAAACCTGAAAAACAGCGGTCAGTTTAAAAATGAATTAAATAGGTATTCCCATCTCAAGGATCCTATTCCAATATGTAGTAGGTGTAATAATAATAAAAATTAGAAAATACCTGCAATTAGAAAGGTAGTATAGTCCTTCTGATTGGTTACATCGCTTACTCCATGTGCAGGGCATTCAGTAGCTTAGGTATCCATGGTTATGATGACCTCTCATATAGTGACAGTTAGTTAGCTTTTAGCGGTCGTAACCATGGATATTATTATTATTTATTATTATAGCGCCATTTATTCCATGGCGCTTTACATGTGAGGGGGGTATACATAATAAAAACGGGTACGATAATCTTGAACAATACAAACAACTGGTACAGGAGGAGAGAGGACCCTGCCCGCGAGGGCTCACAATCTGCAAGGGATGGGTGAGGATAGAGCTGGTCGTGCAGTGGTTTGGTCGATCGGTGGTTACTGCAGGTTGCAGGCTCTACTACAATGCCTGCACATGGGGTAAGCGACACAGTGAATCTGAACTACTATAATACATTTCTAATTGGAGGTATTTGCTAATATTATTATTATTACACCTACTTTATATTGGGATAGGATCTTGGAGATGGGAATACCCCTTTAAGTTTTTGGTTTTCAACCCTTTTTTGTTTTGTTTGTACTAAATCCATTCTTACAAGGTGTCTCTAGCATTCTGGGCATTGGACATATGCAGTACTAAAATCATGTGCAAAAATCAGGTTAGTTAATGGATGGCGTAACAGATAATCATCCAGTATCCTGCAGGCTGTAAGCCCGCAAGAGCAGAGCCCTCTCCCCCTTCTGTACCAGTCTGTCACTGTTAGTTTGTTCATTGTATTTTACATTTTGCATTTTGTATGTAAAACCTTGAAATCAAAGGCGTTCTATAAATAAGTAATAAAAATTATTATGATCCATTTCCCATAGACTTCAAAGAAAAAAGAAAAAATTGATCAGATTTTTGGAGTGGACAATAAAGTTGTGCAGATTGTTTTTTTTATCCCATGAAAAAAACAGATAGCAGCTTGAAAGGAATGGATCCTGTACTGGATCATTTTAAATCCCTTTTGGAGATCTCAAAACGGATTTAAAAAAAAAATCTAGTGGACATATCATTAATTAATCATTAAAGATGATCTCTAACTATTGTAACCACCGAAAGAAAAAGATCACAGGGTCACTTAAAATAAGGTGCCAGACAGAATTATATGCTTCGGGGGTATATTGTATAGTATTTGTTTTCGTGAAATATTTATGATAATATACTGAAGGTATGGTATTTTTTTTTTTTACTTTATCTAACTACTATCTAAAATAGTGTAGGAGTAATAATTGCGTTTAGGCCATTTTGCAGTAAGAACGCTCTATAAAAAGTCATGACTTGTTTTACTTCAAGCAACTTTTAACTAAATGAGTGCACATATTGTGGGAAACATGAATGATTCAACAGACTACACTAATTTACAAAGCGAAGATACACATTGAACAAGAGAGTGAAAACACAACCAAATCATATGACCATTTTACTATACACGTCCAGTGCCCGGCTGTCATGTTCAGGCACACTCATCTGTCAGGCAGGGTTCTGCATCGAATTTGTATTTTATGGCTGATGTATGGCTCATGTGGTCTGTCTTGATGGCTTGAGGAAAAATTGGAATTGGGGCAGGACCTTTCTGATATATTTGCCCAAGGAGGGTGGTCCTGACATGTTGTCAGAGGTTCTGTATTATTGAAAATCATGAACGTTGTACTGTTAAGAGAGAACGTCCTTTACTATCTGTAATTCACTGTTTACTGTATACCATATAGTGCATTATACTGGGCAACGCTCCTGTGATAAGCCACAAGGGCAAAACTTGCCAAAAATCACTTGTGAAACAGAACAAGGACAACCTGATCCACATCTTGGTCTAGAATAGTGCCACTGAATGACACAGGTTAGCTAGGAGGATACCTCAAGTAGCAGCTTGGTTCTGGCATTATGAATGTACACAGGCTTGGACTGGCCCTCCGGTGGGCCCCTGTGCAATGATGGGCCACCACCCTCTTATATGAGCAGTACTTGGCACTATATACTTGACTCACTATGTACAGACAAAGGCAGCATCTTATTCATTTATAAATCTGCCCAGTTCATTGTTCTACAAATGTGATTGAGGAAAATGTCATATTTGCATGTAGCTGAAAAGTGGATCCCTGGAGTTGGTTACTGGTGGGCCCTTGGCACCCTAGTCTGACACGGAATGTAGGTCTCATACACACCAGTATGGCTTACTACTAATGATGAGCGAACATGCTCGGATAAGGTGTTATCCCATCATGATCGGGTGCTCAAAAAATATGCTAACCGAGTGTCTCTGGCGTGCTCGGAAAATATGTCCCGTGGCTGTATGTCTCACGGCTGTTAGGCTACGTTCACATTAGCGTTGCGCGCCGGTGCGTCGGCGACGCAATGCACGACGCACAAAAAACGCGCGCAAAACGCGCGCAAAAACGCTGCGTTTTGCGACGCGTGCGTAGTTTTTTGACGAAAATCGGACGCACGAAAAATGCAACTTGTTGCATTTTCTTGCGTCCGACGCTAGCGTCGGAAATGACGCACGTGTCGAAAAACGCCACCCCAAAAACGCACGCGTCCCCTATGTGGCGCGTCGCCACTGCGTCGCCGACGCAACAGCGACGCACATTAGCGGAACGCTAATGTGAACGTAGCCTTAGTCAGCTGCAGAACACGCAGGGATTGCCTATCAAACAGGCACCCACTGCATGTGATGCGGCTGTTAAACATATTTTTCGAGCACGCTGGAAACAGTTGGTTAGCACCCAAGCATACTCGGATAACATATTCGCCACTTACCTTATAAGACAAAACATCAGCTAAATCGTGCCATGTATACCTTAATGTACCTCAGCCAGAGGCATTCAAAGGCTCTTTATGGTCCCATGACTCAGAGCATATATGTAATATGACGGGACAGTCACATTTCTGAAGTAAAATAGTGGTACAGCATTCCAGGGAAGAGATATGAGTAGTGTGCATTGCAGGGCAGCATAATCAGTGGTGAAAATCAAATATGGCAGACCAAAAAAATCCAAAACGGTTTGCTAGCTTCCATACTCATTGGATCCTTGGCACAACATGCCATTATATTGACTTTCAATAGTATTATTTTTGTATGTTACTGCTAATTAATCAATCATGCACATATTACAATGCATATTTCTGTCCAGGTAAAAGGCAGAACAATAATAATAATCTTTATTTTTATTTCACGCTAACATATTCCGCAGCGCTTTACAGTTTGCACACATAACAATTCTAGGTCAGCTTAGGATCTTCTTGACTTCTTATGGTGTGATTTCAGATGTTTGTAAAACATAAAATATACAGGTTATTTTATTTTTTTAGCCTTTCTGGAAGCTAAAAAGGAACAGAGAGGATGAATACATTCCCTATCACAAAACTAACATTTAATTTGAAACCCCTAGGAGGCCGAATTCCCAAGGCTATAACTGTCCTCAATGACAGCTCTGGTGTGAAGCCCGTCTGCTCGTGAATCTGGCAGACACTCAGCCTTGTGGTTACACAAGGTGCAATAAAGTCTTTGCTCCACCCAAACTATTTTGATGAAAAAAAAAAAGCGCTTTGATGTTCTTCCCAACTTTCTAAAGATGTTGAAAATGTCACATGATTTAGTTATGTGGTGACCTGTTTGCTTATTCTGAATGTACGGGTTCACATTGCGTTAACAGCAGCCCGTTCAACACATACGTTAACGGGCTGCTGTTAATGCAAGTGCCGGTATGGCAGCGCGCTAGCGCAGATAGAGCATCTGCTAGCTCTATCTGCGCTAGTGGTGACGGACCCGGAAACGCTGCAGCCCCCATCTCAGGGTCCGTCACTCAATGACGGCACATCGCTAGCGCACACCCGTGGTGGGCATGCGCTAGCGATGCATCCGACATTGGATTAAATAGCGGCGTTAACGGACTACATTACACCGCGTTATGCCGCGGTGTAACGTAGTCCGTCTAACGGACGGGTTTAACGCAATGTGAACCCAGCCTTAGCTTGCAAATAATTGTGTCTGGGACCATTTAGTATTTAAATATATATCATTATATATTCATGCAGTGTATATTTACAGAGAATATGTGTATACTGTTAGAATTCACACCGACAATAGGGAAGATCAGGAATGTGTGCCCAATGGCAGCCACATTTGGGAGTCACTTTCTCCTAACAGGTGCTCCCCGACATCTGCTTAGCAGTAGGAATACCTCGCTGGCCGGCAGATCAAGCAGTGTCCTATTAATCAACTCTATGTTTTCTCCGTCTATCATGATGCTACATCTGCAGACAGTCTGGAGATCTGACTTTCCGCCAAGATGTTACCTGCTTTCCAACTGCAGTATACGTGTGAAAATATGTTAGCTGTCATATAGTGACAGTATAATTTAATGGATTGCCTTTCGTGGAATGTATAATATACAGCTTGTCTTTGGATGGCTGCTCTCCACAGAACTCTAGTAAAGCTGGCCATACTATCGCATTATCTGTTAGACGCGGGAGATAGAGGTTCTGTATAGTGCTGAAGGATACAGATAAAGGTACAATAGAAATTCTATATTCTATGTACACCGATAGGGCTCCGAATGCAGCGCCGCTGTCATTTGTTGGGTCTTTGGGGGTGTGCACCCTGTCACACCATGGTCTTTGGGGGAAGGTTCCACATCATCACTTTCTGGACTATGTTTAAGGCTATGTGCCCATGATCAGGAAATAGCAGCGCTTTAATCACGCAGTTAATGAATTTTTTTGCACCAATTTTGCAATATTTTAACGCAACCTGTGACTTTTTGAGCTAAAGCTTTGCAATAAAAGGATAAAGACAAAAATAAAGCACATTTTAGATTTTAACCAAAATTCATGGAGCACGCGTGTCATTTTCAATAGTCTGGCACAAAAAAAAGTCAACACGTACCATAAGGAAAAGAAAAAAAAAGTCGATTAACCCCAGAGGTATTTTCTTTTTGAGTTTTCATTTTTTACTCCCCTTCTTCCCAGAGGGATAACTTTTTTATTTTGACCATGTGGAGGGCTTGTTTTTTTGCGGGACGAGTTGTTCTTTTGAATGACACCTTTGGTTTTAACATATTGTGTACTGGAAAATGGGAAAAAAAATCCAAGTGCGGTGAAATTGCAAAAAAAAGTGCAATCCCATAGTTGTTTGTTTTATTTTTTTTTTTACCATGTTCACTAAATGCTAAAACTAACCTGTCATTATGATTCTCCAAGTCAGGTCATTACGAGTTCATAGACACCAAACATGTCTAGGTTCTTTTATGGTGACATGAAGAACGGCCTTACTCTACAGTCACTGCTTGTGTTTTTGGATTCATTTCCTCTTTTCCAAATGCTAAATGTTTGTTAAGGGAGTAAAGAAATAAAGTCTTTCCACAAAGCTCAGCTGATGGTTCATACCTCCAGAAATCACAGTGAAATATCCAGCCAACCTTAGCGTGTAGGCCACATTAATGTCCATAATATTGACTTAGTGAGGTAGACCTGCTAAAATGAAGAAAGACGGCTATTGAAAATGAAAAGGCAGTTCCCCGCACAGGATGTTTCTTAGCTATTTTGGTTGGACTATCATGGAACATCAGCCGAGTGAGTGGAAGCAAAAAGCTGAGATCCATATTTCCAGTGCTTGCTCTCCTGAAATATACTTTCAGGCCCAGACATACTTCAGTAAAGGTGTGTCTCCACCCGATGACTTTCCAGGCGACTAAGCTGATCAAACCTGTTTTCTACCTCATGCAGGTGCACAGCTTTGCTCTCTGCTAAAAGCAGCAGACAAGTAGAACATTAGTAGTAATTTTTGTCATATACCCCTGAAATATAGTAGGGCGATATAGGAAAATAATCCATATACCTTTCCTAATGTAGAATGCAACTATGAAATATTACTACCTGCCCATATGAAGCCCCACCATTACGTAACCCATAGTCACAGCACATTGGTTAGGCTACGTTCAGACTAGCGTTGTGCGCCGCTGCGTCGGCGACGCAACGCACAACGCACGCAAAAACGCGGCAAAACGCACGCAAAAACGCTGCGTTTTGCGACGCGTGCGTCGTTTTTTGCCGAAAATCGGACGCAAGAAAAATGCAACTTGTTGCGTTTTCTTGGTCCGACGCTTGCGGCAAAAAAGACGCATGCGTCGCAAAACGCAACAAACAAAAACGCATGCGTCCCCCATGTTAAACATAGGGGCGCATGACGCGTGCGTCGCCGCTGCGTCGCCCGACGCTAACCCGACGCACACTAGCACAACGCTAGTCTGAACGTTGCCTTACAATGACAAATTCTGGTTTGCACCCTTGATCAATGTTTCCAAAAAAATGTCTGACCCATGTACTGGTTTTCAGCTGTATAATGTTCTTATGTATAAGGCAAGGTTCGTATTTCATGGTGAATATATGGACCTCAATGCCCAAACTGGTTGCGGGTCTCCAGACCCAAACTTATGGCCTCCTGCTGGCATTACGGACCCTATACCATATGTAGACCATCAAATATGGTCCGATCCTCTAAAGCTAAGATCACAATTCTGAAGATTTGATAACTGTTCCTACACAATTAAGAAGCCTCAAAAGTTTAAATTTGTGTTGGAGCATTTATTGCAGATTTCTTTAGAAAGTAAAAAAAAATAGTGTAGTGTGATACGTAACTTTTTACAGAACATTATATATTTTTCATAAATCGTTCACACCCGCCATATGACAGATCTTTGAATACCTACATATTCTGTCGTTCTACTCTGAAAATGGAACAGAGAATCTGAATTTGAGTGCAAGTGTGAACTGAGCTTTCATGTAAAATCACCTATCGTTTGGCAGACGCGGTACTGAATAAGGTGCGCGTCTCTGACTGGGGAGCACATAGAGAGCTGCACGTAAAGGTGGTGCGTGCCAGTTCCCCCCTAGCATCACTCCACCCTTAGTGATGTACTAATTGGAAGACCCCCAGCCGGCCAGTGGGCACTAGAGGGGAGGGGTCCTACGGCCACTCCTACAGGGGTTAAATCCAGGTGTCCGGCCGGGAACTTTCTCTTTCACTCCCGGCAGGACACCTGGAAGCTTTTGTCCCTGCATCCCTGTAGTAATGTCGGACTCCCTGGTCGAGGCCCTGCGGAAAGGATTGGAACAGAGAGGTGAGCACTGGCTTCAGGCCATCCTTACCGGCCTCAGGGCTCGCCTTCTCCCGACCCCGCTCTGTCTTTCCTCACCCCTTCGTCCCCTGGTCCCGTAGGTCCGTCCTCCATTACCCCGTCGCCCTCTGGTCCCCTAGGTCCGTCCCCCAGTATCCCTTCTCCAGGGCTGTTCTCCCTTACCCCTCCGCCATCGGGCCCCCTCGGGCCTAGCTCACCTCTGCTGCCTTCGGGAGCACCCTGTGGTCCGTCGTCTGGCCCGGCCCCGATCGTTGGACAGAGGCCCCTCTCTGTGCCGCTGCCGGTATCGGGGCCCTCGGCTGTAGAGGGTCTGGGGGCCTCTCGAAGGCGGCGGGGCAGAGCCGGGCGTCGCACCCGTCGGAGGGTGGCCGGCGTCTCCTCGCCGGCTCTTGTCCGGACTCCGGTGGGGGCGGAAGGCAGCGATGGGCAGCCGGCGCCGGTTACTCTGTCCCGGCTGTGCGGGGCTACATCCGGCGGCGCCCGGCGGCGGACGGTGTCGCCCCCTTCCCCGGCCGCTCCGGAGAGGCCGGTGGTGGCGCCGGGTGGCAGGCGATCCGCCCGCTTGCCCCGCGCCCCGGAGCGGCTCCAGGTCGGGGAGGAGAGGGCCTCACCGCCTCGCAGCTGTAGGCGTCTTCCGGAGGCCTCGGGCACCGCTCGGAGCTCTGGGGAGGCTCCGCCCAGCCACTTCCGGTCCCCGCCCGCCCACTTCCGGTCGCCGCATATCAGCGCTGAACACAGCGCTGGTCAGTCCTCGGTTGCCTTCCCTGCGGGCACATATACGCCGCCCGCAGGGGGTAACCTGGGGGCTGGTTTTAACCCCTCACGTTCCACAGAGTGCGCTGTTCGGTCGAACTCGTCCGAACAGTGTGCTGATTTATCTCCTGGCGTGACCTCCAGCTTACCCCCGGCAGGCGCAGCACTAATGCCTGTACGGGGGTATCAGGGGTCAGGCCGGAAAGGTCACAGGGTGGCTGAAGAGCGCGTTGTTCGGTCCCATGGGACCGAGCAAGGCGCTCAACAGCCGCACAGCGGGAATCACGGCGACATCTCAGTAAACGCACCAAGCACAGATACATTATCACCTCCCCCCACAGCCCAAAATCTTAATAAAAATTTTCCGTTTACCACTGCCCCGTCAAATGCCAGCAATAGGGAGGAATACGGTTACCTCCTGACGCCCCCCCTTCCGATTAGCGCTACAGGACCATCTACGGCCAATTATCCCCCTCTGTCCACCGATAGAATCCCCCCCATTACACCGCATAACAACGGCGGACGAAGGCGTAGACGCCGCACGTCCTCCCAATCTTCCTCCGATAACTCCTGTCGCCGTTCCGCTACTCCTCTAAACGCCCCTCCCGTCACCGTCGCAGACGCAGCTCCCATAGATGCCGCCGCAGATCCCGGGCCACAGGATGGCCGTCATCAGCAACATCCAAGGGGTCCGAGGTATCGCTAAGTCCGGATAAGAGTCATCATGCACGTGGTAAATCCTCTAAATCACGGCCACCCTCTAGGGCTTTCAGCCGGGGAGAACAATCCCCCGCGGCTTCCAGCCACAACAACCACCACGCAGTCGCTGAAGACGGAGCCATCAATCCGCCACTATGTGGTAGTAATCGGGCTCCAACGCACGATACTCAGGACATCGGCCAGTCCCTCGCTGTAGCGGGAGCCAGAGTTTCCCCGTCCTGCGACATCCCCCCGTCAACATCGGCGGGGGTTCCTCCAGGATCGGTGTCCACTCGTCCAGAATCACACAGCGGTGAGTGTACCAAGGATAGCGAGGAAACGTTACGCTACGGAGTTAATGTAAAGGAAATGGAGCTAACTTCAGTGTTAAAGGAGATAATCCTACAATTATCTCAGGCAAGGGGAAATGTGGTGAACAACACAACACCACAATCCGCTAATCTACACAAAGACGCCTTCTTCTGCGGGATCAGCCCGCTAGGCGCCCATATAGATCAGGAAACTAGACAGAAGATATGGAACAACGATTACATAGATATATGGTCGCTGTTATCAGCGGACCAACAAACGGTGGAGAAAGCGAACGATAGGGGTTTTGATAGGGGGAGATCGAAAATTGCTCTAACCATGAATAATTGGATCCAGGCCTTCGCAGTATTGGGCTGTATTATGGGCCAGAAACATCCGAAACGCTGCTCCGAATTGTTTATATATCAGGACATGATATATAGTTCGCACAAGTCGCACGGCGGTTCAGCCTGGCGACGGTACGACGAGGAGTTCCGCAGGCGTCTGGCCCTACAGCCCGATCTAGGCTGGGGGGTAAAAGCGACAGACGTGTGGTTGCGTATGATGTTGTCTCAAAAGCAGCCCCCCTTTTCAGCCACGACCACTAATTACTCCGGAGCCGCAGGTCAGAACTCAGTGGTTGTGCGAAAACCCGGGGCCTGCTGGCTATATAACGAGGGGAACTGCCGTTTCCACGCGCTATGCAAATTCAGACACGAATGCTCCGCTTGCGGGGGGGGACACCAAGCATCAAGGTGCACTCATCAGGCATACAAAGGGCCTACAAGGCAGAACCCCAGTGAGCGTAACCGCGATGGCCCCCTGGCTAAAGCTCTACCCCAATAAGAAAGCGGCTCAGCAGCTGCAGGCGGGATTCACCGACGGTTTCTTTATACCCTTTAGGCTAACAAGAACGCCAACCCTATCCGATAACCTTAAATCAGCTCGCGAATTCCCCAAAATTCTTAGGCAAAAAATTGGAAAGGAGGTAGAATTGGGTAGGGTAGCCGGCCCCTTTACGTCGCTCCCCTTCAAAAACATTAAAATATCACCGTTAGGCACCATACCAAAAAAGGAACCCGGTAAATACCGCCTAATCCATCATTTATCCCACCCAAAGGGCGATTCGGTTAACGACGCAATTACCCCAGAAGAAGCTTCTGTCTCATACGCGTCTTTTGATAAGGCGGTTGAATTAGTGCGGGCAGCCGGGACCGGCGCCCTGCTAGCCAAATCCGACATTGAATCGGCATTCCGTTTACTACCCGTGCACCCCGAATGTTTCCACCTTCTGGGCTGCAAAGTGGACCAATACTATTACTTCGACATGTGCCTCCCGATGGGATGTTCCATCTCATGTCACTATTTCGAGCTGTTCAGCACCTTCCTAGATTGGGTAGTTCGGTACGAAACGGGCAGTAAATCCCTAATTCACTACCTCGACGATTTCCTGTTCGTCGGCCCCAGAAATTCTAAACTCTGCTTCGATCTACTAGAAAAATTCAAATCTATCTCACTCAAATTCGGCGTGCCATTGTCACCTTGAGAAAACGGAGGGTCCATGTAATGTATTGCCCTTTCTGGGCATTGAAATAGATACCAACATGATGGTGTTCCGCTTACCAGAGGATAAAATACAAAAAACCCTGCAAATGTTGAAAGGCTTCCGCGAAGTTAAAAAGGTAACCCTACAGCAAATGCAGGCGTTATTGGGTCTACTGACATTCGCCTGCCGGGTAATGCCGGTCGGCAGAGCATTCTCGCTCAGACTATCGCTGGCAACAAAAGGTGCTTCTCAGCCCGGCCATAGAATTAGGCTCACTCGTTCGCTAAAAGCTGATCTGCTGGTATGGCAGACGTTCCTACAATCGTACAACGGTCACACGTGCGTCATGGCTAGAGAGATTACAAGCGAGGATTTAGTGCTGACATTAGGGTGGAACAAAAAAGAGGGTTTCGCAGCAAGCTATAAAAACCAATGGTGCAAATCTGGTTGGCCAGAGAGATGGACGACAACAAAGTGGGGGCAAGACCCAGCCCTATGGGAAGTGTTTGCGGTAGTAGCAGCGTTGGAGATATGGGCCGATCAGTTGAGGAACATGAACATTCGTTTCCAAACTAAAAATACGAAAACAGCGAAGAGTTTAAATCACATGTCTTCTTCATCCTTGCTCTTTTGCGACGGCTTGCGCTGTTATGCCTAGAAAACAATATTTGGTGTAGAGCCACCGTGGTGGCGGAGGTTGACGAGAATATCATTAACCCATTGTTATTTTCCAATTGGCAGGCTTTCAGAATCCAGCAGCCCAACGCGCAACCCCTGGGTATCCTGTGTCCACTGTCCCTGTGGGATACAGTGGCCAATCATTGATGCCCTTAATCCGGGCCTCCGTTTCGCCAGCTACCTGGCGGGTGTATGGTAAGGCTTGGGAGGAGTGGTGCTCACTAATTCAGGGTAGGCCAGTCGATAAATGCGATCAAGCATGAAGCGCGGTGACGACTGATTTTCTAGTGCGGATGAGAGAAGATGGGGCGTCGGGCACCTCAGCACAACGGAAATTATCGGGGCTAGCATTTTTCTTTCAATTATTGGGATGGGTAGACGTAACTAAGTCCTTCTGCATAAGACAAGCCATAAAAGGTTGGAAAAGGCTTCAGCCAAGCCAAGAATGTCGCCGCCCCATCTCTCTGAGACTATTGCAGGACCTGATTGCGATATCCCCGTCGGTCTGCTCATCGCAATATGAGGCAGCCCTCTTATCGGCAGCTTTTGCGACCGTCTTTTTCGGAGCACTGCGTATCAGTGAATTGCTACCGCGGTCAAAAAACGCGTCGGAAGGAGGCCTAATTAATGAGGACATGGTAATATGCAGCGACGCCCTGCGCATCAGGGTCAGAAAATCCAAATGCGATCCCTCCGGTAGGGGTACATGGGTCCTGGTTAACTCCATAGAGGGCCCAGCTTGCCCGCTAAAAATAGTTAGAAGATACGCCGGGATAAGACACGCTGGTAGATTTTTCTTCACTCATACAGACGGGTCCCCTCTGACCAAGTACCAATTCCAGGCGATGTTCAAGCTATGCTTGGAAAAAACCGGCGCTAATCCAAACGAGTACGGAACACATTCGTTCCGCATAGGGGCAGCCACAGAAGCGGCTAGGGCAGGAGTGTCAGAGGCCGAGGTGCAGAGAATGGGTCGTTGGAAGTCCGCATGCTTCGCCAGATACATAAGACCTGACTTGCTTAATTGACATGTGTTGTCTCTTACAGGGGTGGAAGTTTGGGTGGTAGGAGATTCCTACGTTTACTGGGCCGAAAAGAGGGCCAAACTGCGGCCAGGAGGAACAAATCTTTACCTCCCGGGCATAAAAGTAAACTGGAGGGGTATCAAAGGCCTCCAGTGGAAACAGGTGTTCAAAGAGATGGTTGGCATTGCAAGGATGGCGGAACACCCGGTAATAATGGTGGTACACGCGAGTGGCAATGACCTCGGCAAACAAAAGGTGGCCGATTTGTACAAATGGGTGACAACTGATATGGAAAGGTTCAGCTGTCTATTCAGGAACATGATCCTGGTGTGGTCGGATATAACACCACGGGCCGTTTGGCGAGGAGCAAGAGATAAAAAAGCCATAGAGCGGACAAGGGATAAATTCAACGCGCGGATTGGAAAATATGTGAGAGGAAGAGGCGGTATCGTGATCCGGCACCGCCAGCTCCAAGGGGATAACACGCCACAACTAAGACCGGACGGAGTTCACCTAACGGACATTGGCCTCGATATTTTTCTGTCTGGTTTACAGGATGGGGTTGAACAGGCCCTAACATCGAGGGGTGGGGTCGGAGTCCCGCGTAGGTAATACACGGGATCCTCCGTGGCGGAAGAAGCGGGGGAGGGCAAAGGTCGTAACCGCTCGTTTGGCCAATTCCCCTGTCGATCACGGTCAGGAGCTCGGCGCGAGCCGCTCGTTACGATATGTAATTGCCCTTTCTCTGCTTATTAATTAATAAACTGTGACCGACCTGTTCAACCCACCTAGGACTGTGTGTGTTTCATTACGGGATTGATGGGAGGGGGGAAGGCACTGGTTACGACACCCAGGTCTCCACAGTCTTCTATAGACAGCTTTTGTGTAGACTTATATGTATTTATGGTCGACCGAAGGACCAGACTGCAAAAAACTCCCCAAAAATAAAACAGGTGAAGATGAACTTCAGCCAATGTTTACATTGCGTAATTGTTCAAGAGGACCTGTCATTAGGTCAAAAGTAGACAGTTTTGCACTTACTTTACACCTGCTGCTGCCTTAAGTATTCTGTTTTTTCTCTCTTTTTTATACCCACCATTAGTGTTGAGCGATACCGTCCGATACTTGAAAGTATCGGTATCGGATAGTATCGGCCGATACCCCAAAAAATATCGGATATCGCCGATACCGATATCCGATACCAATACAAGTCAATGGGACATCAAGTATCGGAAGGTATTCTCATGGTTCCCAGGGTCTGAAGGAGAGGAAACTCTCCTTCAGGCCCTGGGATCCATAGGGATGTGTAAAATAAAGAATTAAAATAAAAAATATTGATATATTTACCTCTCCGGCGACCCCTGAACTCAGCGCGGGTAACCGGCAGGCTTCTTTGTTCAAAATCAGCGCTTTTAGGACCTGAGAATCACGTCCCGGCTTCTGATTGGTCGCGGGCCGCCCATGTGACCGCCACGCGACCAATCACAAGCCGCGACGTCACCGCAAGCTATTAGCGCGCTCTTTTTTGAAAAATGAGCGCGTTAATGACTTTCAAAGACGTAGCGGCTTGTGATTGGTCGCGGCCACGCGACCAATCACAAGCCGCGACGTCACTGCAAGCTATTAACGCGCTCATTTTTAAAAATGAGCGCGTTAATGGCTTTCAAAGACGTAGCGGCTTGTGATTGGTCGCGTGGCGGTCACATGGGTGGCCCGCGACCAATCAGAAGCCGGGACGTGATTCTCAGGTCCTAAAAGCGCTGATTTTGAACAACGAAGCCTGCCGGTTACCCGCGCTGAGTCCAGGGGCCGCCGGAGAGGTAAATATATCAATATTTTTTATTTTAATTCTTTATTTTACACATCTCTATGTATCCGATACCGATACCCGATACCACAAAAGTATCGGATCTCGGTATCGGAATTCCGATACCGCAAGTATCGGCCGATACCCGATACTTGCGGTATCGGAATGCTCAACACTACCCACCATACAGTTCCAGAGATATGGGCTTTTATATTTAGTGCTCCTTTTTATGGTCTTTACTATTGGAGTGTTGCTCATAGGATCCTCTGGGGCGCGTCTTTAGGTTGCTCTGCATTATTATCCTGTGATTGATTTTCTGACAGGTTCCCTTTAATATTCCACATGGTGTACAGGGAGGAGGGGAGTTTGTCTGTTCCTGCAGTTGTAATGAATTTCCACCACTGTCTTTAATATCTAATAGGCAGGAAGGACATTTATCACCTCCATGGGATAACTGATCAATGTCTGATCAGTGGTGCCAGCACTGTGACACTGTGAAAGGGACTAGGTCAGAAGTCTGTAGACACTTGGTCCTCCTCCACAACCCAGTGAGAAGTTCAAACAGAGCTGTGGTCTCACATTCCTAAATGGAGCGGCCTCCGTCTATGGCAGGGGCGAGCATACCATTGGTGCAACCTATACAGGCCCAAGAGGTAAGGGGGCCACTGCTACCTCCAAAGCCAAAAATCACGATAAGCTATTGGACTGCAAAACCCTTATATTGTTCTTGCACAGGGCCTCTTCTGTCTGTATCCACTACTGGTCTCTGGGACTGACAAAAACAACCTAAGGCCTCATTCAGACATCTGTTATTTCTCATCTGTTTGGTAAATGTGTCCGTTTTTACATTTAGTGATTGTAAAGCTTCTTCTATCCAGCACATGCAGTGCACCTGGATGCCATTTGTGTAACGTCTGTGGTGAACTGGATTGGGTGAGTGGCGTCCCATCTCTTCTATATGTGGCTGTATTGTTACTGTGGAGACTTGTGCACTGAGATCAGTCAGATGCTGCACTCTCACCATATGTAGTGCCGACCTCGAAGTCTGAATGAGGCCTAACCCAAACAAATGTCCTTTACGTGACAAGCTCTGTAAAAGGGCTATCACATAAATAACTTGTGTTGATCAATTTTTGTTTCCTGCGTGCTCTTTAATGTTATTTTTAATATGTACTGCTGGGGATCAGTCTTCTTCCCCTTCTGGCAGCTGTTTCTTACTCTGTTGCAATTGAGTCATCTTGGTTAGGCTATGAGCAGTTTCCGAGGTAGACAAACTTATGAGTCTTTCCAATGGAAATTACTTCAGGAAACTCCTTTGCTGGAGGAGTTTTGGGTTTCCTGTGGTTTTGAAGAGTATTTTTTCTGAGCCATTTTCTTGCAGTCTTCTGATTGGTCAGTGTCTAGTTTGGAACGGATTCTATCAGGGGACGCGTCAAAGTTTTGAGATGCACTTTCTTTTCTCCACTCGCCATTTTATCAAAACCTAAAGTGGTAAAAACAAAATGCTCAGAGCACTGGACATACGACCAGCAGCATGGTTTTACAATAGAAAGGATAGGAAGTATCAATCCTGTTTTAAAGTTATTTTTCAAGCTTTATTTGAAGCAGGCCCACTTCACAAGTCCGTTTTTTTTTCCGTATGCGGCTTGTGTTTTGTCACAAATATGGACACAAACACACCCATTGTATTCAATGGTGGTACGCACGTGTCAGGTTTTACACACGGACTGTGTCCATGTGAAAAACCTGCAGACATGTGTCATCAGCGTGATACGTACCGGCACCTGGGAAGAGCAGTACAGCTCTTGCTGTCCCTAGACACCGGCTGCTGAAGGCAGCTCTCATCATTGTCACATGGTCTCCCTGACATCAGAGCGACCAGGCGACAATGATGGGAGTCTTATTGAGCACCCACTGTGTCCCTTTTTTGTAAAATAAAGAATTAAAAACATTGTGTGGTTTCCCGTGTAATTTTCATAACCAGCAGAGGGAAAGCCAACGGCTGGGGGCTGATGTTAATAATCTGGGGAAAGGGACAATATCCCAAAAGGTTCACAGGCTGTTAATAACAGCTCACAGCTGTTTGCTAAGCCTTTACTGGTGAATTTACAGGGGGGACCTCAGAAAAAAATGTTGTAGGGTCCCATCCCCCTATAAATTCAAACCAGCAATGGCTAAACAGACATTTCAAAATGAATGGCGCCATGATGCAACCGTTCATGCTGAAAACCAGGAAACAATGAGCAATTGCAAGCGCAGCTTCAGTGATGGGCGGTGATGTCATTGAGGTTACCGCCGGTCAATGAAGCTGCGTTCCAACGGGCATATAACTGTGAGCTGGCCTGAAGAACTTCGGTGACCTCAATGAGACCACCGCTAGAACTGTGAGAAAATTTGCCCTGGGTCCCGCTTGTCCAGTGGCGTAGGAAGGGGGGTGCGGGGGGGGGGGCGGTCCGCCCCGGGCGGCACAATGCGGGGGGCGGCCGGCGCTGCAGAAGAAAAAAAAAAAAAAAAAAAAAAAAGACGCCCCTTTAAATCTTCGGGCGGCGCCGTCCGCCGCCACGACCAGGGCCAGCTCCCCCCACCACCGGACCCCGCCCCGCGCTCTATACTCACCTCTCCTGGTTCCTGCGGCGCCGGCAGCTGCAGCCTCCTCTGACTCTGCGACGTCTCAGAGCAGAGGGCGCGATGACGTCACTACTGTGCGCGCCGCTCTGCCTCTCTGTCCTGAGCGTCGCAGAGCCGGAGAGACGCTGACTGCACCGGACCTGCGCTGGGAACGGGAGAGGTGAGGATTTTACTTTTTTTTTTTTTTCTTTATGTCTGACTGTCTGGGGCTGGGGCAATGCTGGAGACCATGGGGCAGATTGCTGGACACACTGGGGCAATACATGAGACCATGGGGCAGATTGCTGGACACACTGGGGCAATACATGAGACCATGGGGCAGATTGCTGGACACACTGGGGCAATACAGGAGACTATGGGGCAGATTGCTGGACACACTGGGGCAATACAGGAGACCATGGGGCAGATTGCTGGACACACTGGGGCAATACTGGAGACCATGGGGCAGAATGCTGGACACACTGGGGCAATACAGGAGACCATGGGGCAGATTGCTGGACACACTGGGGCAATACAGGAGACTATGGGGCAGATTGCTGGACACACTGAATACTGGAGACCATGGGGAAGATTTCAGGACACATTGAGGCAATGCTGGAGACCCTGGGCAGACTTCTGGACATACTGGGGCAATACTGGAGACCATGGGGCAGATTGCTGGACACACCGGGGCAATACTGGAGACCATGGGGCAGAATGCTGGACACACTGGGGCAATACAGGAGACCATGGGGCAGATTGCTGGACACACTGGGGCAATACTGGAGACCATGGGGCAGAATGCTGGACACACTGGGGCAATACAGGAGACTATGGGGCAGATTGCTGGACACACTGAATACTGGAGACCATGGGGCAGATTTCAGGACACATTGAGGCAATGCTGGAGACCCTGGGCAGACTTCTGGACATACTGGGGCAATACTGGAGACCATGGGGCAGATTGCTGGACACACCGGGGCAATACTGGAGACCATGGGGCAGAATGCTGGACACACTGGGGCAATACAGGAAACCATGGGGCAGATTGCTGGACACACTGGGGCAATACATGAGACCATGGGGCAGATTGCTGGACACACTGGGGCAATACATGAGACCATGGGGCAGATTGCTGGACACACTGGGGCAATACAGGAGACTATGGGGCAGATTGCTGGACACACTGGGGCAATACAGGAGACCATGGGGCAGATTGCTGGACACACTGGGGCAATACTGGAGACCATGGGGCAGAATGCTGGACACACTGGGGCAATACAGGAGACCATGGGGCAGATTGCTGGACACACTGGGGCAATACAGGAGACTATGGGGCAGATTGCTGGACACACTGAATACTGGAGACCATGGGGCAGATTTCAGGACACATTGAGGCAATGCTGGAGACCCTGGGCAGATTTCTGAACATACTGGGGCAATACTGGAGACCATGGGGCAGATTGCTGGACACACCGGGGCAATACTGGAGACCATGGGGCAGAATGCTGGACACACTGGGGCAATACAGGAGACCATGGGGCAGATTGCTGGATACACCGGGGCAATACTGGAGACCATGGGGCAGAATGCTGGACACACTGGGGCAATACAGGAGACCATGGGGCAGATTGCTGGACACACTTGGGCAATACTGGAGACCCTGGGGCAGATTTCTGGACACATTGAGGCAATGCTGGAGACCCTGGGGCAGACTTCTGGACACACTGGGGCAATGCTGGACACTGGGGCAGATTGCTGGACACACTGGGGGTAATATGCTGGATACACTGGGGCAATGCTGGACACTGGGGGTAATATGCTGGACACACTAGGGCAGACTGCTGGACACACTGGGGAAAGGCTGGACACTGGGGGCAGTGCTGGACATACTGGGGCAGATTGCTGGACACACTGGGGGTAATATGCTGGACACACTGGGGCAGATTGCTGGACAACATGGGGGTAATATGCTGGACACACTGGGGCAGATTGCTGGACAACATGGGGGTAATATGCTGGACACACTGGGGCAGGACTTGAGGCATGGGCAGAATGTAGATACGGGGCATGATTGGAGACACGGGGCAGGATTGGATCATGGGGCAGGACGGATACGATGGAGGCTGGTGGGGCAGGATGGGGAGATCATATGGGGTAGAATGGATACTCATGAGGGCAGGATGCGAGAACATATGGCTGGAGCCAGGAATGAGAAACGGGGCCAGGGTGGGGAATATTATTACCATAGGGGCTAATTAAGGGATATTATTACTGCAGTGATGTATTTATTTTATTTTTTGAGTGTACTGTTTTAAATGGGGGGGCGGTCCTGTTACTGTGCAGAGTGACACTATATCACCTTTTTTTCTTCATGTGATGTAATGTAGAAGTTGTGAAAAATTAAGTAATGTGTTCTGCAAGCGGAGCTCGAGATAACTGTGTTATTTCCTGCAGAAACGAGTCCTGGCTGGAAGGAATGATGGCGGTCTGTGCTGGATGAAAGATGAAGGACTTCACCTAGAGACGTCACTGGTGAGTGAGTGTTACCTATACACTGACACTATACACTGTATACTATATAGAGGTCCTGTGTATAATGTCACCAGTGATCTCTGTATTACCTCTACACAGACACTGCATACTAAGTACAGATCTCCTGTGAATACTGGCACTTATGGTGATAGTATTGTGTTTTTTTTTTTATTACTGATCAGTATTGTAGTATTCAGTCACTATGTGGTGGTAATATGTGGTCTGGAAATGGTGTTGTGGTATTTGTCCCTTGTATGTAGTATTATTCGGTCACTATGTGGCCTGGTCATGGTGTGGTGGTATTAAGTCACAGGTGTGGCATGTGGGGGTGACACCATTAGGCCCAGTTTAAGTTCTACAAAACAGGAAAACCGTTTTTGGTAACCTTTGTGTGTATTGAGCCGGGGGGGGGGGGGGGGGGGGGCGCCAAACTCGGGAGCAGCCCCGGGCGGCAAAAGCTCTAGCTACGCCTCTGCGCTTGTCACTGAAGCTGCGCTCGCATCAGCTCATTGTGTCCTGGTTTTCAGTGTGAACAATCGCATCATGGTGCAGTTCATTTTGAAAATCAGATGTCACAGAAATGGATTATGGCGTGGGACAGTATGGATGATCTTCACGTTGGACAGGTGAGGGATATGGTTGTTTATTGTTTTAGTTTTTTTTACAGGGGACATGGGCTTCAATGGATTAGGTGTAAAGGTGAGTATAACTGTATTTGTTATTTTAAAATAAATGTGTAATACAGGGTGTTCAGTTTTATTTCAAATAAAAGATTTTATTCTTGCTGTATGTTTATTTCAATACTTACTATGGGGTTAGTAATGGGGGCGTCTTATAGACGCCTCTCCATTACTAACCCATGGGTTTGATGTCACCAGACAAAACAAAGCTGACAAATATTACCCCACTTGCCACCGCACCAGGGGTAGAGCGAGGCTAAGCGCCAGATTTGGAACATCTTATGGTTGCACCATTTCTGAGGGCTGATGTTGGTAGGCTGGGAGTGGGGGCAATATCTATTGTCCCTTCCCAGGCTATTAACATCAACCCACAGCTGTTTGTTTAGCCTTTGCTGGTTAGAATTTATAGAAAGACCCTGTCAATTCCCCAGTAAAGCCTAAACAAACAGCTGTGAGCAGTTATTTATAGCCTGGGAACCTTTTAGCATATTTTTTCTTTCCCAAACTATTAACATTAGCCCCCAGCCACGGGCTTTCCCTTTGCTGATTATGAATATTACATATGAGCCCATGTCATTTTTTTAAATGTCATTCTTTATTTTACACAAGAGATACGCAGCTGCTGATGAATACAACTCCCATCATTGTCGCTGGATTGTGCTGATCTCAGGGAGACCAAGCGACAATGATGAGCGCTGCCTTCAATAGCCTGGGATCAGCGCAAACTGTACTGCTTTTCCCAGGCGCCGGTGCGTGTCACATGGACGCCACATACGTACATACAGGTGGCACACGGACACAGATCCCACCAGTAGGCTATGCAGCGCCTGACCGCTGATCCTCAGGGCATTAGGTGGCAGTGCACTTCGCCACACACTGACCATCAGGTGGCGACTTATTTGGTCATTGCAGCTTTATTTTAACACAAGTAGAAGCTAATATTTACATGCAGAAAAGTAATGACATGCTGTGTAAGTACATAGTACACACGAGCCTCCCTCAGAGGGAATCCTTGGGTGCTCTGGCCTTCCAGGACGTGTCACTGTTTGCCCCCATTGGGCCTGCACTATGGTGCCCTATAGCCCCACCAGCCTGGAGCTGTCACTCCACAGCGTGCTCCCCACAGTGGGGACGGGAGAGCGCACTAGTCAGGAGGGGGAGGTGCGCGCATTCCGAGCACAGACACTGCACGCAGCCCGTGAGCACACAAGTCTCGCTGAGCAGCCGGACACCACATCGTCTGCTGCTCCCCCTGCTCACACTCTGTGGACCGGTCCAGGCGCCCGACCAGGAGTTTGGAGTTAGTGGCAGTCTCCGCTGGCCGGGCACACGCAGGAGGCACCATGGTACAGCGGGCACAGGGGGGCACAGTGACTCCCCCAGAGCTGCCACCTTAGGAATGTTACTAGTGAGGCGCAGAGGGCACTGACACGTCCTGAAGCATCGCTGGCTGCACCACAATGGACGGGGAACAGGCAGAAGCCAGCAGTCCGGAGCCTCAAGCTGAGGGCATGGTGTCTGACTCCTTCTCCGACCTCTGGACAGAGGTGATGGGAATGCTGGTGAGTGGGGGAGGGGCTGGGATAGTGACCCCCAGGAGGCTGCCACCCTATGACATACTAATCGATCGCAGTAGATTGTGGAGAAGCTGATTGGCTGGCTCATCCTGTTCTACTTGTCTGATCATGGGCACAGAGTAGTATCCATCCACCTTATTATGGGCACAGAGTAGTATCCATCCACCTTATTATGGGCACAGAGTAGTATCCATCCACCTGATCATGGGCACAGAGTAGTATCCATCCACCTGATCATGGGCACAGAGTGGTATCCATCCACCTGATCATGGGCACAGAGTAGTATCCATCCACCTGATCATGGGCACAGAGTGGTATCCATCCACCTGATAATGGGCACAGAGTAGTATCCATCTACCTGATAATGGGCACAGAGTAGTATCCATCCACCTGATAATGGGCACAGAGTAGTATCCATCCACCTGATAATGGGCACAGAGTAGTATCCATCCACCTGATCATGGGCACAGAGTAGTATCCATCCACCTGATCATGGGCACAGAGTGGTATCCATCCACCTGATAATGGGCACAGAGTAGTATCCATCCACCTGATCATGGGCACAGAGTGGTATCCATCCACCTGATAATGGGCACAGAGTGGTATCCATCCACCTGATAATGGGCACAGAGTAGTATCCATCCACCTGATTATGGGCACAGAGTAGTATCTATCCACCTGATCATGGGCACAGAGTAGTATCCATCCACCTGATCATGGGCACAGAGTGGTATCCATCCACCTGATAATGGGCACAGAGTAGTATCCATCCACCTGATAATGGTCACAGAGTAGTATCCATCCACCTGATTATGGGCACAGAGTAGTATCCATCCACCTGATCATGGGCACAGATTAGTATATATCCACCTGATAATGCGCACAGAGTAGTATCCATCCACCTTATTATGGTCACAGAGTAGTATCCATCCGCCTGATAATGGTCACAGAGTAGTATCCATCCACCTGATTATGGGCACAGAGTAGTATCCATCCACCTGATCATGGGCACAGATTAGTATCCATCCACCTGATAATGGGCACAGAGTAGTATCCATCCACCTTATTATGGTCACAGAGTAGTATCTATCCACCTGATCATGGGCACAGAGTAGTATCCATCCACCTGATCATGGGCACAGAGTGGTATCCATCCACCTGATAATGGGCACAGAGTGGTATCCATCCACCTGATAATGGGCACAGAGTAGTATCCATCCACCTGATTATGGGCACAGAGTAGTATCTATCCACCTGATCATGGGCACAGAGTAGTATCCATCCACCTGATCATGGGCACAGAGTGGTATCCATCCACCTGATAATGGGCACAGAGTAGTATCCATCCACCTGATAATGGTCACAGAGTAGTATCCATCCACCTGATTATGGGCACAGAGTAGTATCCATCCACCTGATCATGGGCACAGATTAGTATCCATCCACCTGATAATGGGCACAGAGTAGTATCCATCCACCTTATTATGGTCACAGAGTAGTATCCATCCGCCTGATAATGGTCACAGAGTAGTATCCATCCACCTTATTATGGGCACAGAGTAGTATCCATCCACCTTATTATGGGCACAGAGTAGTATCCATCCACCTGATCATGGGCACAGAGTAGTATCCATCCACCTGATCATGGGCACAGAGTGGTATCCATCCACCTGATAATGGGCACAGAGTAGTATCCATCCACCTGATAATGGTCACAGAGTAGTATCCATCCACCTGATTATGGGCACAGAGTAGTATCCATCCACCTGATCATGGGCACAGATTAGTATCCATCCACCTGATAATGGGCACAGAGTAGTATCCATCCACCTTATTATGGGCACAGAGTAGTATCCATCCACCTTATTATGGGCACAGAGTAGTATCCATCCGATCCTGATAATGGTCACAGAGTAGTATCCATCCACCTTATTATGGGCACAGAGTAGTATCCATCCACCTTATTATGGGCACAGAGTAGTATCCATCCACCTGATCATGGTCACAGAGTAGTATCCATCCGCCTGATAATGGGCACAGAGTAGTATCCATCCACCTGATTATGGTCACAGAGTAGTATCCATCCACCTGATAATGGGCACAGAGTAGTATCCATCCACCTGATAATGGTCACAGAGTAGTATCCATCCACCTGATTATGGGCACAGAGTAGTATCCATCCACCTGATCATGGGCACAGAGTAGTATCCATCCACCTGATAATGGGCACAGAGTAGTATCCATCCACCTTATTATGGTCACAGAGTAGTATCCATCCGCCTGATAATGGTCACAGAGTAGTATCCATCCGCCTGATAATGGGCACAGAGTAGTATCCATCCACCTGATAATGGGCACAGAGTAGTATCCATCCACCTTATTATGGGCACAGAGTAGTATCCATCCGCCTGATAATGGGCACAGAGTAGTATCCATCCACCTGATAATGGGCACAGAGTAGTATCCATTCCACCTTATTATGGTCACAGAGTAGTATCCATCCGCCTGATAATGGGCACAGAGTAGTATCCATCCACCTGATTATGGGCACAGAGTAGTATCCATCCACCTGATCATGGGCACAGATTAGTATCCATCCACCTGATAATGGGCACAGAGTAGTATCCATCCACCTTATTATGGTCACAGAGTAGTATCTATCCACCTGATCATGGGCACAGAGTAGTATCCATCCACCTGATCATGGGCACAGAGTGGTATCCATCCACCTGATAATGGGCACAGAGTGGTATCCATCCACCTGATAATGGGCACAGAGTAGTATCCATCCACCTGATTATGGGCACAGAGTAGTATCTATCCACCTGATCATGGGCACAGAGTAGTATCCATCCACCTGATCATGGGCACAGAGTGGTATCCATCCACCTGATAATGGGCACAGAGTAGTATCCATCCACCTGATAATGGTCACAGAGTAGTATCCATCCACCTGATTATGGGCACAGAGTAGTATCCATCCACCTGATCATGGGCACAGATTAGTATCCATCCACCTGATAATGGGCACAGAGTAGTATCCATCCACCTTATTATGGTCACAGAGTAGTATCCATCCGCCTGATAATGGTCACAGAGTAGTATCCATCCACCTTATTATGGGCACAGAGTAGTATCCATCCACCTTATTATGGGCACAGAGTAGTATCCATCCACCTGATCATGGGCACAGAGTAGTATCCATCCACCTGATCATGGGCACAGAGTGGTATCCATCCACCTGATAATGGGCACAGAGTAGTATCCATCCACCTGATAATGGTCACAGAGTAGTATCCATCCACCTGATTATGGGCACAGAGTAGTATCCATCCACCTGATCATGGGCACAGATTAGTATCCATCCACCTGATAATGGGCACAGAGTAGTATCCATCCACCTTATTATGGGCACAGAGTAGTATCCATCCACCTTATTATGGGCACAGAGTAGTATCCATCCGATCCTGATAATGGTCACAGAGTAGTATCCATCCACCTTATTATGGGCACAGAGTAGTATCCATCCACCTTATTATGGGCACAGAGTAGTATCCATCCACCTGATCATGGTCACAGAGTAGTATCCATCCGCCTGATAATGGGCACAGAGTAGTATCCATCCACCTGATTATGGTCACAGAGTAGTATCCATCCACCTGATAATGGGCACAGAGTAGTATCCATCCACCTGATAATGGTCACAGAGTAGTATCCATCCACCTGATTATGGGCACAGAGTAGTATCCATCCACCTGATCATGGGCACAGAGTAGTATCCATCCACCTGATAATGGGCACAGAGTAGTATCCATCCACCTTATTATGGTCACAGAGTAGTATCCATCCGCCTGATAATGGTCACAGAGTAGTATCCATCCGCCTGATAATGGGCACAGAGTAGTATCCATCCACCTGATAATGGGCACAGAGTAGTATCCATCCACCTTATTATGGGCACAGAGTAGTATCCATCCGCCTGATAATGGGCACAGAGTAGTATCCATCCACCTGATAATGGGCACAGAGTAGTATCCATTCCACCTTATTATGGTCACAGAGTAGTATCCATCCGCCTGATAATGGGCACAGAGTAGTATCCATCCACCTGATTATGGTCACAGAGTAGTATCCATCCGCCTGATAATGGGCACAGAGTAGTATCCATCCGCCTGATAATGGGCACAGAGTAGTATCCATCCACCTTATTATGGTCACAGAGTAGTATCCATCCGCCTGATAATGGTCACAGAGTAGTATCCATCCGCCTGATAATGGTCACAGAGTAGTATCCATCCGCCTGATCATGGGCACAGAGTAGTATCCATCCATCTGATAATGGGCACAGAGTAGTATCCATCCACCTAATAATGGTCACAGAGTAGTATCCATCCACCTGATAATGGGCACAGAGTAGTATCCATCCGCCTGATCATGGGCACAGAGTAGTATCCATCCACCTGATAATGGGCACAGAGTAGTATCCATCCACCTGATAATGGGCACAGAGTAGTTTCCATCTACCTGATAATGGGCACAGAGTAGTATCCATCCGCCTGATCATGGGCACAGAGTAGTATCCATCCACCTGATAATGGGCACAGAGTAGTATCCATCCACCTGATAATGGGCACAGAGTAGTTTCCATCTACCTGATAATGGACACAGAGTAGTATCCATCCGCCTGATCATGGGCACAGAGTAGTATCCATCCACCTGATAATGGACACAGAGTAGTATCCATCCGCCTGATCATGGGCACAGAGTAGTATCCATCCGCCTGATCATGGGCACAGAGTAGTATCCATCCACCTTATTATGGGCACAGAGTAGTATCCATCCACCTTATTATGGGCACAGAGTAGTATCCATCCGCCTGATAATGGGCACAGAGTAGTATCCATCCACCTTATTATGGGCACAGAGTAGTATCCATCCACCTGATTATGGGCACAGAGTAGTATCCATCCACCTTATTATGGGCACAGAGTAGTATCCATCCACCTGATCATGGTCACAGAGTAGTATCCATCCGCCTGATAATGGGCACAGAGTAGTATCCATCCACCTGATTATGGTCACAGAGTAGTATCCATCCACCTGATAATGGGCACAGAGTAGTATCCATCCACCTGATAATGGTCACAGAGTAGTATCCATCCACCTGATTATGGGCACAGAGTAGTATCCATCCACCTGATCATGGGCACAGAGTAGTATCCATCCACCTGATAATGGGCACAGAGTAGTATCCATCCACCTTATTATGGTCACAGAGTAGTATCCATCCGCCTGATAATGGTCACAGAGTAGTATCCATCCGCCTGATAATGGGCACAGAGTAGTATCCATCCACCTGATAATGGGCACAGAGTAGTATCCATCCACCTTATTATGGGCACAGAGTAGTATCCATCCGCCTGATAATGGGCACAGAGTAGTATCCATCCACCTGATAATGGGCACAGAGTAGTATCCATTCCACCTTATTATGGTCACAGAGTAGTATCCATCCGCCTGATAATGGGCACAGAGTAGTATCCATCCACCTGATTATGGTCACAGAGTAGTATCCATCCGCCTGATAATGGGCACAGAGTAGTATCCATCCGCCTGATAATGGGCACAGAGTAGTATCCATCCACCTTATTATGGTCACAGAGTAGTATCCATCCGCCTGATAATGGTCACAGAGTAGTATCCATCCGCCTGATAATGGTCACAGAGTAGTATCCATCCGCCTGATCATGGGCACAGAGTAGTATCCATCCATCTGATAATGGGCACAGAGTAGTATCCATCCACCTAATAATGGTCACAGAGTAGTATCCATCCACCTGATAATGGGCACAGAGTAGTATCCATCCGCCTGATCATGGGCACAGAGTAGTATCCATCCACCTGATAATGGGCACAGAGTAGTATCCATCCACCTGATAATGGGCACAGAGTAGTTTCCATCTACCTGATAATGGACACAGAGTAGTATCCATCCGCCTGATCATGGGCACAGAGTAGTATCCATCCACCTGATAATGGACACAGAGTAGTATCCATCCGCCTGATCATGGGCACAGAGTAGTATCCATCCGCCTGATCATGGGCACAGAGTAGTATCCATCCACCTGATAATGGGCACAGAGTAGTTTCCATCTACCTGATAATGGACACAGAGTAGTATCCATCCACCTGATAATGGGCACAGAGTAGTATCCATCCACCTGATAATGGGCACAGAGTAGTTTCCATCTACCTGATAATGGACACAGAGTAGTATCCATCCGCCTGATCATGGGCACAGAGTAGTATCCATCCGCCTGATAATGGGCACAGAGTAGTATCCATCCGCCTGATAATGGGCACAGAGTAGTATCCATCCACCTAATAATGGTCACAGAGTAGTATCCATCCACCTGATAATGGGCACAGAGTAGTATCCATCCGCCTGATCATGGGCACAGAGTAGTATCCATCCACCTGATAATGGGCACAGAGTAGTATCCATCCACCTGATAATGGGCACAGAGTAGTTTCCATCTACCTGATAATGGACACAGAGTAGTATCCATCCGCCTGATCATGGGCACAGAGTAGTATCCATCCACCTGATAATGGACACAGAGTAGTATCCATCCGCCTGATCATGGGCACAGAGTAGTATCCATCCGCCTGATCATGGGCACAGAGTAGTATCCATCCACCTGATAATGGGCACAGAGTAGTTTCCATCTACCTGATAATGGACACAGAGTAGTATCCATCCACCTGATAATGGGCACAGAGTAGTATCCATCCACCTGATAATGGGCACAGAGTAGTTTCCATCTACCTGATAATGGACACAGAGTAGTATCCATCCGCCTGATCATGGGCACAGAGTAGTATCCATCCGCCTGATAATGGGCACAGAGTAGTATCCATCCGCCTGATAATGGGCACAGAGTAGTATCCATCCACCTAATAATGGTCACAGAGTAGTATCCATCCACCTGATAATGGGCACAGAGTAACATAGTAACATAGTAACATAGTTAGTAAGGCCGAAAAAAGACATTTGTCCATCCAGTTCAGCCTATATTCCATCATAATAAATACCCAGATCTACGTCCTTCTACAGAACCTAATAATTGTATGATACAATATTGTTCTGCTCCAGGAAGACATCCAGGCCTCTCTTGAACCCCTCGACTGAGTTCGCCATCACCACCTCCTCAGGCAAGCAATTCCAGATTCTCACTGCCCTAACAGTAAAGAATCCTCTTCTATGTTGGTGGAAAAACCTTCTCTCCTCCAGACGCAAAGAATGCCCCCTTGTGCCCGTCACCTTCCTTGGTATAAACAGATCCTCAGCGAGATATTTGTATTGTCCCCTTATATACTTATACATGGTTATTAGATCGCCCCTCAGTCGTCTTTTTTCTAGACTAAATAATCCTAATTTCGCTAATCTATCTGGGTATTGTAGTTCTCCCATCCCCTTTATTAATTTTGTTGCCCTCCTTTGTACTCTCTCTAGTTCCATTATATCCTTCCTGAGCACCGGTGCCCAAAACTGGACACAGTACTCCATGTGCGGTCTAACTAGGGATTTGTACAGAGGCAGTATAATGCTCTCATCATGTGTATCCAGACCTCTTTTAATGCACCCCATGATCCTGTTTGCCTTGGCAGCTGCTGCCTGGCACTGGCTGCTCCAGGTAAGTTTATCATTAACTAGGATCCCCAAGTCCTTCTCCCTGTCAGATTTACCCAGTGGTTTCCCGTTCAGTGTGTAATGGTGATATTGATTCCCTCTTCCCATGTGTATAACCTTACATTTATCATTGTTAAACCTCATCTGCCACCTTTCAGCCCAAGTTTCCAACTTATCCAGATCCATCTGTAGCAGAATACTATCTTCTCTTGTATTAACTGCTTTACATAGTTTTGTATCATCTGCAAATATCGATATTTTACTGTGTAAACCTTCTACCAGATCATTAATGAATATGTTGAAGAGAACAGGTCCCAATACCGACCCCTGCGGTACCCCACTGGTCACAGCGACCCAGTTAGAGACTATACCATTTATAACCACCCTCTGCTTTCTATCACTAAGCCAGTTACTAACCCATTTACACACATTTTCCCCCAGACCAAGCATTCTCATTTTGTGTACCAACCTCTTGTGCGGCACGGTATCAAACGCTTTGGAAAAATCGAGATATACCACGTCCAATGACTCACCGTGGTCCAGTCTATAGCTTACCTCTTCATAAAAACTGATTAGATTGGTTTGACAGGAGCGATTTCTCATAAACCCATGCTGATATGGAGTTAAACAGTTATTCTCATTGAGATAATCCAGAATAACATCCCTCAGAAACCCTTCAAATATTTTACCAACAATAGAGGTTAGACTTACTGGCCTATAATTTCCAGGTTCACTTTTAGAGCCCTTTTTGAATATTGTCACCACATTTGCTATGCGCCAGTCCTGCGGAACAGACCCTGTCGCTATAGAGTCCCTAAAAATAAGAAATAATGGTTTATCTATTACATTACTTAGTTCTCTTAGTACTCGTGGGTGTATGCCATCCGGACCCGGAGATTTATCTATTTTAATCTTATTTAGCCGGTTTCGCACCTCTTCTTGGGTTAGATTGGTGACCCTTAATATAGGGTTTTCATTGTTTCTTGGGATTTCACCTAGCATTTCATTTTCCACCGTGAATACCGTGGAGAAGAAGGTGTTTAATATGTTAGCTTTTTCCTCGTCATCTACAACCATTCTTTCCTCACTATTTTTTAAGGGGCCTACATTTTCAGTTTTTATTCTTTTACTATTGATATAGTTGAAGAACAGTTTGGGATTAGTTTTACTCTCCTTAGCAATGTGCTTCTCTGTTTCCTTTTTGGCAGCTTTAATTAGTTTTTTAGATAAAGTATTTTTCTCCCTATAGTTTTTTAGAGCTTCAATGGTGCCATCCTGCTTTAGTAGTGCAAATGCTTTCTTTTTACTGTTAATTGCCTGTCTTACTTCTTTGTTTAGCCACATTGGGTTTTTCCTATTTCTAGTCCTTTTATTCCCACAAGGTATAAACCGCTTACACTGCCTATTTAGGATGTTCTTAAACATTTCCCATTTATTATCTGTATTCTCATTTCTGAGGATATTGTCCCAGTCTACCAGATTAAGGGCATCTCTAAGGCTACGTTCACATTAGCGTTGCGCGCCGCTGCGTCGGCGACGCAACGCACGACGCACGCAAAAACGCGTGCAAACGCACGCAAAAACGCTGCGTTTTGCGACGCGTGCGTCGTTTTTTGACGAAAATCGGACGCAAGAAAAATGCAACTTGTTGCATTTTCTTGCGTCCGACGCTAGCGTCAAAAACGACGCACATGTCGGAAAACGCAACGCGAAAAACGCATGCGTCCCCCATGTTAAACATAGGGGCGCATGACGCGTGCGTCGCCGCTGCGTTTCCCGACGCTGCGTCGGGAAACGCTAATGTGAACGTAGCCTAAGCTGTTCAAACTTAGAGAGTATCCATCCACCTGATCATGGGCACAGAGTAGCATCCATCCATCTGATAATGGGCACAGAGTAGTATCCATCCACCTAATAATGGTCACAGAGTAGTATCCATCCACCTGATAATGGGCACAGAGTAGTATCCATCCGCCTGATCATGGGCACAGAGTAGTATCCATCCACCTAATAATGCGCACAGAGTAGTATCCATCCACCTGATAATGGGCACAGAGTAGTATCCATCCGCCTGATCATGGGCACAGAGTAGCATCCATCCACCTGATAATGGGCACAGAGTAGTTTCCATCTACCTGATAATGGACACAGAGTAGTATCCATCCGCCTGATCATGGGCACAGAGTAGTATCCATCCACCTTATTATGGGCACAGAGTAGTTTCCATCCACCTGATAATGGACACAGAGTAGTATCCATCCACCTGATCATGGGCACAGAATAGTATCCATCCACCTGATCATGGGCACAGAGTAGTAGCCATCCACCTGATCATGGGCACAGAGTAGTAGCCATCCACCTGATCATGGGCACAGAGTAGTATCCATCCAACTGATAATGGGCACAGAGTAGTATCCATCCACCTGATCATGGGCACAGAGTAGTATCCATCCACCCGATCATAGGCACAGAATAGTATCCATTCTCGTGATCAGGGGCACAGAGTGGTATCCATCCTCCTGATTATGGGCACAGAGTAGTATCCATCAGGGGCACTATGTGGTATGTTATATGTGCTCTGCTCTACCTACCTGACCAGAGGCACTGTGCTGTATGTTATATGTTATTTGCTCTACCTACCTGATCAGGGGCACTGTGTGCTATATGTGTGCTCTGCTCTACCTTCCTGATCAAGGGCACTCTGTGGTATGTTATGTGTTATTTGCTCTACCTACCTGATTAGGGGCACTGTGTGGTATGTTATGTGCTCTGCTCTACCTACCTGATCAGAGGCACTGTGTGGTATATGTGTGCTCTGCTCTACCTACCTGACCAGAGGCACTATGTGATATGTTAAATGTGCTCTGCTCTACCTACCTGATCAGGGGCACTGTGTGGTATGTTATTTTTATTTGCTCTACCTACCTTATCAGGGGCACTGTGTGGTATGTTATGTGTTATTTTCTCTACCTACCTGATCAGGGGCACTGTGTGGTATGTTATATGTGCTCTGCTCTACCTACCTGATCAGTGGCACTGTGTGGTATATTATGTGCTCTGCTCTACCTACCTGACCAGAGGCACTATAGTATGTTATATGTTACTAGATTGTGGCCCGATTCTAACGCATCGGGTATTCTAGAATATGCATGTCCCCGTAGTATATGGACAATGATGATTCCAGAATTCGCGGCAGACTGTGCCCGTCGCTGATTGGTCGAGGCAACCTTTATCACATCATTGTCGCCATGGCAACCATTATGACATCTACGTCGATACTGTGCCCGTCGCTGAATCAGAAACGTGGGATTTCTACGTCCTTTATGACATCATCGTCGCTGTGCCCGTCGCTAATTGGTCGAGGCCTGGTGGCCTCGACCAATCAGAGACGCGGGATTTCCAGGACAGACAGACAGAAAGACAGACAGACAGACGGAAAAACCCTTAGACAATTATATATATAGATTTGCTCTACCTACCTGATCAGAGGCACTATGTGGTATGTTATATGTGCTCTGCTCTACCTACCTGATCAGGGGCACTGTGTGATATGTTATGTGTTATTTGCTCTACCTACCTGATCAGGGGCACTGTGTAGTATATATGTGCTCTGCTCTACCTACCTGATCAGGGGCACTGTGTGGTATATATGTGCTCTGCTCTACCTACCTGATCAGGGGCACTGTGTGGTATATATGTGCTCTGCCCTACCTACCTGATCAGGGGCACTGTGTGGTATATATGTGCTCTGCTCTACCTACCTGATCAGGGGCACTGTGTGGTATATATGTGCTCTGCTCTACCTACCTGATCAGGGGCACTGTGTGGTATATATGTGCTCTGCCCTACCTACCTGATCAGGGGCACTGTGTGGTATATATGTGCTCTGCTCTACCTACCTGATCAGGGGCACTGTGTGGTATATATGTGCTCTGCTCTACCTACCTGATCAGGGGCACTGTGTGGTATATATGTGCTCTGCCCTACCTACCTGATCAGGGGCACTGTGTGGTATATATGTGCTCTGCTCTACCTACCTGATCAGGGGCACTGTGTGGTATATATGTGCTCTGCTCTACCTACCTGATCAGGGGTACTGTGTGGTATATATGTGCTCTGCTCTACCTACCTGATCAGGGGCACTGTGTGGTATATGTTTGCTCTGCTCTACCTACCTGATCAGGGGCACTGTGTGGTATATATGTGCTCTGCTCTACCTACCTGATCAGGGGCACTGTGTGGTATATATGTGCTCTGCTCTACCTACCTGATCAGGGGTACTGTGTGGTATATATGTGCTCTGCTCTACCTACCTGATCAGGGGCACTGTGTGGTATATATGTGCTCTGATCAGGGGTACTGTGTGGTATATATGTGCTCTGCTCTACCTACCTGATCAGGGGTACTGTGTGGTATATATGTGCTCTGCTCTACCTCCCTGATCAGGGGTACTGTGTGGTATGTTATGTGTTATTTGCTATACCTACCTTTTTTGTGGCACAGAGAGATACCCATCTACCTAATTAGGGGCACAGTGTGTGATATTATGTGTGCCCTGCTGTGCCAGGGTTTTGTGCCATGATCCCTCAGCGCTTCATGCCGACATCGGTGAATATACTGATAGATTTGGGATTGCTCGTCAGGTCTTCTGTCACATTGCGCTTTGCTGTGTGCTCCGGATGCACATCTCACGGTATTATTCTATATGGCTGTGCGGTGCCGGTTATTCCAGTGCTTATCTGTAGAATGATGCGCCATTTGTCGGCCTATACATAACACGTGGCGCTGATATATAATTGCCTTTCTACCTGCTGTATCGGCTGCATGAACTGGGGTCAGTGTAAATAATCTGTTATGGCCTTGGGGCGTTTATTAGTAATATGATATAATACTTTCTCCATAGGAGCACCACACTGAATGCTCTCCTAGCAGGGACAGCTGCAGAAGGGTCCGCACCTCCCAAGGCCGGCTATGGTGTGTAGAGGGTGGCCAGCTTAGCTCTCATCCCTGTGTGATCTGTACACTGGGAGCCATGGGGTCAGTAGCAGATGCCGGAGGGAATGCCTCTGGCTCCTCTCACACTGGTGTGACTGAGGATGGACAGTAAGTAGTGAGGAGACGCCAGTGCTGCCTGCGCTTATATGGCCATACCTGTCATCTGCATGTAGGATGCTCTCCAGCGTATATCTCCACCCTGTATCCCTGTGACTTATTTAGAAGAAGTGCCAGCAATGTATTTTATCCACCTATACTAGGGTGTCTGTCACTTATTGCCAGTCTACACATCTTGTAAGTGGTTCCACACACTCCTTGTACTTCTTGGGATGTAATTATACACTGTTTTCCACTTTCCAAGTCTGACAGTCTCCAGTGCATGAAAACCTGTGCTAGCGATGGAGCTAGCATAGATTATTATGATTATTATTATACATTTTTATAGCGCCATTTATTCCATGGCGCTTTACACGTAAAAAAGGGGCAAATATAGACAAGTACAATAAACATGAGCAAAAAATAAGGCACACAGGTACATAAGGAGGGAGGACCCTGCCCGCGAGGGCTCACAGTCTGCAGGGGATGGGTAAAGGCCCCGTCACACATAGCGAGATCGCTAGCGAGATCGCTGCTGAGTCACAAGTTTTTTGACGCAACAGCGATTTCAGTAGCGATCTCGCTATGTGTGACACGTACCAGCGATCAGGCCCCTGCTGTGAGATCGCTGGTCGTGTCGGAATGGCCTGGGCCATTTTTTGATCGTTGAGGTCCCGCTGACATCGCTGAATCGGCGTGTGTGACGCCGATTCAGCGATGTCTTCGCTGGTAACCAGGGTAAACATCGGGTAACTAAGCGCAGGGCCGCGCTTAGTAACCCGATGTTTACCCTGGTTACCATCCTAAAAGTAAAAAAACAAACGCTACATACTTACCTATTGATGTCTGTCCTCGGCGCTCTGCTTCTCTGGTCTGGCTGTGAGCGCCGGTCAGCCGGAAAGCAGAGCGGTGACGTCACCGCTCTGCTTTCCGGCCGCTGTGCTCACAGCCAGACCAGAGAAGCAGAGCGCCGAGGACAGACAGCGATAGGTAAGTATGTAGCGTTTTTTTTTTTTACTTTAACGATGGTAACCAGGGTAAACATCGGGTTACTAAGCGCGGCCCTGCGCTTAGTTACCCGATGTTTACCCTGGTTACCGGGACCTCGGGATCGTTGGTCGCTGGAGAGCTGTCTGTGTGACAGCTCTCCAGCGACCAAACAGCGACGCTGCAGCGATCCGGATCGTTGTCGGTATCGCTGCAGCGTCGCTATGTGTGACGGGGCCTTAAGGCTACACTAGGAGAGGGTAAAGCTGGTTGTGTGGCGGTTCAGTAGGTCGAGGATCACTGCAGGCTGTAGGCTTGTTGGAAGAGGTGAGTCTTCAGGTTCTTTTTGAATGTTTCTATGGTAGGCGAGAGTCTGATGTGTTGGGGTAGAGAGTCCCAGAATATGGGGGAAGCACGGGAGAAGTCTTGGATGCGGTTGTGGGAAGAAGAGTTAAGAGGGGAGTAGAGAAGGAGATCTTGAGAGGATCGGAGGTTGCGTGCAGGTAAGTACCTAGGGACGAGGTCACAGATGTATGGAGGAGACAGGTTGTGGATGGCTTTGTATGTCAGTGTGAGGGTTTTGAACTTAAGTCTCTGGGTGATAGGAAACCAGTGAAGGGCTTGGCATAGGGGAGAGGCTGGAGAATAGCAGGGAGACAGGTAGATTAGTCGGGCAGCAGAGTGTAGGATGGATTGGAGTGCTGCCAGAATGCTAGAGAGGAGTCCAGAGAGTAGGAGGTTGCAGTAGTCAAGGCGGGAGATGATAAGGGCATACACTAGTGTTTTTGTGATGTCGCAGTTAAGTAATGCGCGGATCTGGGAAATATTTTTGAGTTTGAGACGGCAGGAGGAGGCAAGGGCTTGGATAGGTGGCTTGAAAGAGAGGGCAAAGTCGAGGATCACCCCAAGGCATCGGGCGTGTGGGACTGGGGAAAGTGAGCAGCTATTGACATTGATGGATAGGTCTGGTGTAGGTGTAGAGTGAGATGAGGAAAAGATGATGAATTCTGTTTTGTCCATGTTCAGTTTTAGTAAGCGAGCAGAAAAGAAGGCTGAGACAGACATTGTGGGATTTAGGCGAGTAAGGAGTTGAGGTCAGGTCCGGATAGGTAGATCTGCGTGTCATCGGCGTAGAGATGATACTGCATACCCTGGGATTCTATGAGCTGTCCCAGGCCGAAGGTGTAGATGGAGGTAGATGGGGCGGTAGATGACAGCCAGCTGGAGGTTGGGGGGGAATAGATGCGGACGGAGGGAAGAGTAGCGGAGGGTGGTAGTGGGATTGGAGTAACGAAGCAGGTGTCAGACAGGAGCGAGCCAACCCCTCCACCACGTTTGTTGCTGGGGCGAGGGGTGTGAGAGAGGTGGAATCCGCCATAGGAAAGTGCTACTAGAGAGGCTGAGTCAGAGGGGGTGAGCCAGGTTTCAGTGATGCTGAGGAAGGAGAGTTTGTTGGTGATGAAGAGGTCATGGATAAATGGCAGTTTGTTGCAGACAGAGCATGCGTTCCATAGTGCTCCACATAGGGGGTCGGGGGAGTTGGGGCTGGATGAATGGGTATGAGGTTATCATGGTTGGGGAAACATGTAGAGGACCGTGGCATGGGGGTAGAAATGAGTGTGGGGATGTGTTGAGGAGGGCCAGGATTTGGGGATACATCACCAGAGATGAGGAGTAGCAGACAGAGCGTTAGAAGGTGGGAGCAGGATAGGACATGATGGGGCCCCGTGAGTCTGAAGAAAAAGGATTGTACGTACAGGAACAGTTCTGAGGAGAAGGTGAGATGGCTGGGTAGTATTGAGGGAGAAATGACTAGTTCTTTACTAGGTGGAGGGATTGCAGGAGATTGTAAGAAGGAAAGTAGTATGGGGTGAAAGAGAAAAGAAACCGAAACATTGTAGTGGTTTGGTATTCTGTTACCTTCCAGTCAATTCCAGTCCAATTCAGTCTAATTCAAAGTAATTAAAAAGATGTAATTTAACCCCTTCATGACCCAGCCTATTTTGACCTTAAAGACCTTGCCGTTTTTTGCAATTCTGACCAGTGTCCCTTCATGAGGTAATAACTCAGGAACGCTTCAATGGATCCTAGCGGTTCTGAGATTGTTTTTTCGTGACATATTGGGCTTCATGTTAGTGGTAAATTTAGGTCAATAAATTCTGTGTTTATTTGTGATAAAAACGGAAATTTGGCGAAAATTTTGAAAATTTCGCAATTTTCACATTTTGAATTTTTATTCTGTTAAACCAGAGAGTTATGTGACACAAAATAGTTAATAAATAACATTTCCCACACGTCTACTTTACATCAGCACAATTTTGGAAACAAAATTTTTTTTTGCTAGGAAGTTATAAGGGTTAAAATTTGACCAGCGATTTCTCATTTTTACAACGAAATTTACAAAACCATTTTTTTTAGGGACCACCTCACATTTGAAGTCAGTTTGAGGGGTCTATATGGCTGAAAATACCCAAAAGTGACACCATTCTAAAAACTGCACCCCTCAAGGTGCACAAAACCACATTCAAGAAGTTTATTAACCCTTCAGGTGCTTCACAGCAGCAGAAGCAACATGGAAGGAAAAAATGAACATTTAACTTTTTAGTCACAAAAATGATTTTTCAGCAACAATTTTTTTATTTTCCCAATGGTAAAAGGAGAAACTGAACCACGTACGTTGTTGTCCAATTTGTCCTGAGTACGCTGATACCTCATATGTGGGGGTAAACCACTGTTTGGGCGCACGGCAGGGCTTGGAAGGGAAGGAGCGCCATTTGACTTTTTGAATGAAAAATTGGCTGCACTCTTTAGCGGACACCATGTCACATTTGGAGAGCCCCCGTGTGCCTAAAAATTGGAGCTCCCCCACAAGTGACCCCATTTTGGAAACTAGACGCCCCAAGGAACTTATCTAGATGCATAGTGAGCCCTTTAAACCCCCAGGTGCTTCACAAATTGATCCGTAAAAATGAAAAAGTACTTTTTTTTCACAAAAAAATTCTTTTAGCCTCAATTTTTTCATTTTCACATGTACAACAGGATAAAATGGATCCTAAAATTTGTTTGGCAATTTCTCCTGAGTACACCGATACTTCACATGTGGGGGTAAACCACTGTTTGGGCACATGGTAAGGCTCGGAAGGGAAGGAGCGCCATTTGACTTTTTGAATGAAAAATTATCTCCATCGATAGCGGACACAATGTCGCGTTTGGAGAGACCCTGTGTGCTTAAACATTGGAGCTCCCCCACAAGTGACCCCATTTTGGAAACTGGACCCCCCAAGGAACTTATCTAGATGCCTAGTGAGCACTTTAAACCCTCAGGTGCTTCACAAATTGATCCGTAAAAATGAAAAAGTACTTTTTTTTCACAAAAAATTTATTTTCGCCTCAATTTTTTCATTTTCACATGGGCAATAGGATAAAATGGATCCTAAAATTTGTTGAGCAATTTCTCCCGAGTACGCCGATACCTCATATGTGGGGGTAAACCACTGTTTGGGCACACGGCAGGGCTCGGAAGGGAAGGCGCGCCTTTTAACTTTTTGAATGGAAAATTAGCTCCAATTGTTAGCGGACACCATGTCGCATTTGGAGAGCCCCTGTGTGCCTATGCAATGGAGCTCCCCCACAAGTGACCCCATTTTGGAAACTAGACCCCCCAAGGAACTTATCTAGATGCATACTGAGCACTTTAAACCCCCAGGTGCTTCACAGAAGTTTATAATGCAGAGCCATGAAAATAAAAAATAATTTTTCTTTTCTCAAAAATGATTTTTTAGCCTGGAATTTCCTATTTTGCCAATGGTAATAGGAGAAATTGGACCACAAATGTTGTTGTCCAGTTTGTCCTGAGTATGCAGATACCCCATATGTGGGGGTAAACCACTGTTTGGGCGCACGGCAGGGCTCAGAAGGGAAGGCACGCCATTTGGCTTTTTAAATGGAAAATTATCTCCAATCATTAGCGGACACCATGTCGCGTTTGGAGAGCCCCTGTGTGCCTAAACATTGGAGATCCCCCACAAATTACCCCATTTTGGAAACTAGACCCCCAAAGGAACTAATCTAGATGTGTAGTGAGCACTTTGAACCCTCAAGTGCTTCACAGAAGTTTTTTAACGCAGAGCCATGAAAATAAAAAAAAAAAATTATTTTCTCAAAAATGAATTTTAGCCCGCAATTTTTTATTTTCCCAAGGGTAACAGGAGAAATTTGACCCCAAAAGTTGTTGTCCAGTTTCTCCTGAGTACGCTGATACCCCATATGTGGGGGTAAACCACTGTTTAGGCACATGCTGGGGCTCGGAAGTGAAGTAGTGACGTTTTGAAATGCAGACTTTGATGGAATGGTCTGCGGGCGTCACATTGCGTTTGCAGAGCCCCTGGTGTGCCTAAACAGTAGAAACCCCCCACAAGTGACCCCATTTTGGAAACTAGACCCCCCAAGGAACTTATCTAGATATGTGGTGAGCACTTTGAACCCCCAAGTGCTTCACAGACGTTTACAACGCAGAGCCGTGAAAATAAAAAATCATTTTTCTTTCCTCAAAAATGATGTTTTAGCAAGCAATTTTTTATTTTCTCAAGGGTAACAGGAGAAATTGGACCCCAGTAATTGTTGCGCAGTTTGTCCTGAGTATGCTGGTACCCCATATGTGGGGGTAAACCACTGTTTGGGCACACGTCGGGGTTCGGAAGTGAGGGAGCACCATTTGAATTTTTGAATACAAGATTGGCTGGAATCAATGGTGGCGCCATGTTGCGTTTGGAGACCCCCTGAAGTGCCTAAACAGTGGAAACCCCTCAATTCTACCTCCAACACACCCCTAACCCTTATCCCAACTGTAGCCGTAACCCTAATCACAACCCTAACCCCAACACACCCCTAACCACAACCCTAACCCCAACACACCCCTAACCCTAACCACAACCCTAATTCCAACCCAACTCTAAGGCTATGTGCCAACGTTGCGGATTCGTATGAGATTTTTCAGCATCATTTTTGAAAAATCCGCGGGTAAAAGGCACTGCGTTTTACCTGTGGATTTACCGTGGATTTCCAGTGTTTTTTGTGCGGATTTCACCTGTGGATTCCTATTGAGGAACAGGTGTAAAACGCTGCGGAATCCGCACAAAGAATTGGCATGCTGCGGAAAATACAACGCAGCGTTCCCGCGCGGTATTTTCTGCACCATGGGCACAGCGGATTTGGTTTTCCATATGTTTACATGGTACTGTAAACCCGATGGAACACTGCTGCGGATCCGCAGCGGCCAATCCGCACCGTGTGCACATAGCCTAATTCTAAAGGTATGTGCACACGCTGCGGAAAACGCTGCGGATCCGCAGCAGTTTCCCATGAGTTTACAGTTCAATGTGAACCTATGGGAACCAAAAATCGCTGTACACATGCTGCGGAAAAACTGCACGGAAACGCAGCGGTTTACATTCCGCAGCATGTCACTTCTTTCTGCGGATTCCGCAGCGGTTTTAGAACTGCTCCAATAGAAAATCGCAGTTGTAAAACCGCAGTGAAATGCGCAGAAAAACCGCGGTAAATCCACGATAAATCGGCAGCGGTTTAGCACTGTGGATTTTTCAAATCCGCTGCGGAAAAATCCGCATAGGACCAGAATACGTGTGCACATACCGAAACCCTAACCCTACCCCTACCCCTAACCCTAGCCCTAACCCTACCCCTACCCCTAACCCTACCCCTAACCCTAACCCTACCCCTAACCCTAACCCTACCCCTAACCCTACCCCTAACCCTAACCCTAGTTCTTACCCCAACCTTAGTGAAAAAAAAAAAAATTCTTTATTTTTTTTATTGTCCCTATCTATGGGGGTGACAAAGGGGGGGGGTCATTTACTATTTTTTTTATTTTGATCACTGAGATAGGATATATCTCAGTGATCAAAATTCACTCTGGAACGAATCTGCCGGCCGGCAGATTCGGCGGGCGCACTGCACATGCGCCCGCCATTTTGGAAGATGGCGGCGCCCAGGAAAGAAGACGGACGGACCTCGGGCGGCCAGGTAAGTATAAGGGGGGGGAGATCAGGGCACGGGGGGGGCGTCGGAGCACGGGGGGGGTGGATCGGATCATGGGGGGGGTGGATCGGAACACGGGAGGGAGGATTGGAGCACGGGGAAGGATTGGAGCACGGGGTGAGGGATCGCTGTGCGGGGGGGGTGGATCGGAGCACGGGGGGGGTCGCTGTGTGCGGGGGGGGGGGGGATCGGAGTGCGGGGGGGTTTGATTGCAGCACAGGGGGTGTGATTGGTGCACGGGGAAGCGGACAGGAGGACGGGGGAGCGGAGCACAGGACGGAGGGGAGCGGACCACAGATCGGAGGGCTGGGGGGGCGATCGGAGGAGTGGGGTGGGGGCACATTAGTATTTCCAGCCATGGCCGATGATATTGCAGCATCGGCCATGGCTGGATTGTAATATTTCACCAGTTTTTTAGGTGAAATATTACAAATCGCTCTGATTGGCAGTTTCACTTTCAACAGCCAATCAGAGCGATCGTAGCCACGAGGGGGTGAAGCCACCCCCCCTGGGCTAAACTACCACTCCCCCTGTCCCTGCAGATCGGGTGAAATGGGAGTTAACCCTTTCACCCGGCCTGCAGGGACGCGATCTTTCCATGACGCATATGCTGCGTCATGGGTCGGAATGGCACCGACTTTCATGACGCAGCGTATGCGTCAAAGGTCGGGAAGGGGTTAAAAGATGGAATGTGAAAGATGCATGGATCGGACTACGTCTGGGTCAGACTCATGGGTCTGAATATATCTCCAGCTAAGGGCAATCAGGTGTAAATGAGGAGGTGGGTGAGTATGGGAGGATATATACATAGTTATATATAATAGATATAGATATAAACCTTTTAGGGCTGGTCCACAAGTGCCACATATGTGTATTGTGAATCCGAAATGTAATTTCTTCATGATCCCAGACTAATGGTCGGATCTGTGCCATGGGAGTGCAGCAGATCCACATCAGGACTGGCACCAGAAGTTGTTCAATGGAGCTAATCCTTAGTTTTCACATGTGGAAATAGCTCGCTGCCAATTTCTTTCCACAGCACAGCTTAAAATCCGGGTGCAGACACCATGTTCACATACATGGGATTTGTACTGTCATCAGATTTGATGTGGATTTTGGCATGGAACCTGCATGAACATTTGTTGAAACCGACATGTGTGAATGGGACATAGATTTTTTTATTTTGTGTCTACTCTACTCAGATAGTTTAGTGATACATGATTGTTTCCCCATACTGCTACTGTCAGGGTAGACCAATCCTTTAGGACTGACCCCTGCTGACTGAGCAATTCTGTGCTTATTAGTAATGAAGCCACATATATTGGTTGCCATATGCCCTTTGTCAGCTATATTCCCAAACAGCACATCTGTGAATCTTTGGAAATTGTCACATTATTGTAGCGATATGCTATTTGTGGTCTGGCCCAGATGAATTACAGAGCATCAGATCAGCTAATGGCTGCTTTACATTTAGTGATTATTGTGTTATGATTTGCATTACTTGATCAATGTTCAATGTAAGGCTGGATTCACACATCCATGTTTCCAGTTACCAACAGAAATGCATGACTGGCCACCAATCCTCTGACATATACATGAGGCTATCAAGTTCGGGTCCTGAAACCCACTGCCAGTATATGCATACAGAACTGTTAGGCTCCCTAGGTGAGGTGGAGCCACCAAGCTTAAGGTCCCGGTAGGCACTTGGGCCACGGGTGTCGGTGCAGCTAGGTGCCCGACACAGAGACCAAAGGCAGGATGCAGGACACCACAGACAGGTGGAAGGTCCAGGAGACCGCAGACAAGCAGGCAGAATACGTCAGGAAACTGCAGGCAGGCAGATGTTGTGCAGGAAACCACAGGAAGGTGGAGAGCGTTAGGAAACCGCAGGAAGGCAGGCGGAGTGCAGTAAATCGCAGGCGAGCGAAGGACGTCTGGAAAGCACAAGAAGGCAGGCAGAGTGCAGGAAGCCCCAGGCAGGCAGAAGATATCAGGAAACTGCAAGAAGGCAGGCAGAGTGCAGGAAACCCCAGGCAGGCAGAAGATGTCAGGAAACCGGAAACCGCAAGAAGGCAGGCAGAGTGCAGGAAGCCCCAGGCAGGCAGAAGACGTCAGGAAACCGCAAGAAGGCAGGCAGAGTACGTCAGGAAACCGCAAGAAGGCAGGCGGAGTGCAGTAAATAGCAGGCAGGCGGAAGATGTTAGGATTCTGTGTGCAGGAGAAAGTAACAAACCAAGGTCCAGCAACACAGAAGTCTTAATGCAATTCCAAGACATAAGGATGTGTCTCAAGGAGCCTTATATAGGCCCGGGCAGATGCTCACATGGGAGCACACATGGCTATTTGCAAAGCCCAATGGGGAGCACCATAGAGTTTAATGGACCGTGGTGAGGGAAGCAAAGCACGGATCCGGGACAGGTACGTAACAAGAACGTGAAACACAGATGTGTGAATCCAGCCACATTTGGCCACATACTACAACTGGCCATGTCCTGGGCACCGAGGATAGACCATCTTTTAATTTCATCAGACTAAAAGGCAAAAATATCAGCAAAACAATGAAGCAATGTTTTATCAAGCAAGACAAATATAAGAAGCAATAGATACAGACAAGCAGATGTGGCGGCTACTGACTGTCACAATGTTTGACCATGTTGTTTAAATAGCTGCCACATGTTCTTGTCTGTATCTAATGCTTTTTACTTTTGTTTCACTTGATTAATGCCATATGGACAAAATGTTGCTGCATTGTTTTGCTACTGTTTTTATTTTAATCTTATGGAATGAATAAATAAATTCTGGTAAGTTTTTCTTTCTCTGTTGCCTTAGACATGGTTTCATTCTTTGGCTGGGTGGAAGGTCGTGTCGAGTTTGTGCGGTGTTCTTGTGGTGCATGGGACTTCTCTGAAATACTCCTGATTACAACTGGAAGTTCATACAGTAAAACACAATACTTAATGTGAAATTGTCACCAATTTTATAAACCTTATCCATCACCTAATAAAGCATTTGAATGGGTTCCAACAATTCCTTTATAACCAAATAGGTGCTCCTGTGTACCTCCAAAATAGTCTCTTATTTTTGTCCCGTGCTGAATCCAATGGGTGTCTCCAGACTGAGCTCAGAGCCTCTTCAGTCCCTCCAAACTACACCTCTTCTATCTCAGTGGAAGTGGATCAAGTTATCGACGTCATCGTGTTCGAAGGTTGACGCCTGTGCAGTTGAGCCAAAGACCTGCGCCGACGCGCCTCGTAAATGTTCATGACCTCATGGTGACCACATGATTGAATTTCCCTTCAAAATGCTGCGTACCATTTTACTTTTCTTTTGTGGCGTATGGCAGTGTAACAAGCAACACTATTCATTAGTGGAACCCTTAAAAAAAGGATATTGAGTCATGTATTTAGATAAATGCCAAAAGGACGGTTTGATATCAGAAATGGCAGGTGTCTCATTCACTGCCCTCTTTGGTGAGACTTCCGCCTCTCTTTATGGACTCCCTAGTTGTAGAAGGGCACAGCCCTGGGACATAAACGGCTGCTGCAATCATTAAAAATAATTAAGCATATGCATGTTAAGTACCGTAGAACAAATTATTTTGGTAGTGAGCTCTGTTCTGCTCTTCTACCGTTCCCAGTGCTGAGAAAACAGTTTCCAGACCGTTTGGGTATCATTCTTGCCAAAATGAAGGGTCTTGACACTTGTAACTAAAACTTTTTTTCTGAAATGCTTTTAAAAGTTTGTTCAGCTGAAACTAAAAAGTTCCAGTTAACCTCTCTCAAAGTCAACAATACGACCCCTATGAGTCTTCTGTCATACTAGTGTGACTCACATGGAGCAAAAGCCTCACAGAAGGAGCTATGGAGGTATCATGGTGTAGTGTAAGGTAGTGCTGGAAGTTCTTCTCCAGTGATGAGTAATAGCATTCCACTTATATGCAAATTAACGCTCTTTTAAATGGGTCATCCAGCCCTGATAATGTACATACTATTAGGATTCGACTCTGCTAGCAGCGCTCATCTGTGTCCTCATGGATGATTTGTAAGCTTGTGGTCAGATGCCAAGTAGATTGTCATTCTCTTCTCTCAGTAGAACATTGCATGCTCACAATCACATGACAACCACTGGAACCAGCAAATCATAACAGTGTGTATATTACGTACTGTTCAAAGAAGATCTCGGCAAATCATCCCTATGTACGGGAAAGTTAGGTGAGATAACTGGTAGCTGAATGACAGCTATATAATGTGCATGAGGCTTTAAAGGGGTTGAACCCCATTCAGACAATCTTCTGCTATGAATTGTTAAAGAAAATAATGAACCCCGCTGAACTCTTTTTACCTGGGGCCATCGGTGTGTTTCCGCCACTACTCCGGATGTCTGTCATTGGCTGCGGCACCGACGTCACTCCAACAGTGCGGCTGCCAATCAGCGAGCTCAATCAGTGTGACGCCAGTGATGCAATCGATGCCAGACACTAGGAGCAGTGGCCGAGACTTGCTGATGGAAATGGGAGAGTACAGTGGGGTTTGTTATTTTTTAACAACTACAGATGTGCAGAACATTGAAAGAGGACTAGGTCAGTGTCTACTGCAAATGGGGTATTCCTATCTTTGCAATTTATGGGGTCCTGACTAACACCACCAACAGGAATAGAGAGTTGGCTATGTATTGATGGCTCTTTCCATTCACTTCTGTGGGTGTTCAGAATATTGTGTGGCCAGCAGTTCATGGCCATTCCCAGGTCACTTGCTGGTCTTGGCAGTGGGACCTGCATTTATGGCATATCTGAGGGACAACCTCTGTAAGGTAATACATATGCAGGTTTCACTCCATTTGGTGGTGTTGACGTTCTATCATAAGGCAAGCATCTGGCAGAGTCAAGGGTCAGGAGGCATCACCGTATTGTACAGATAGAATTTCTTCTGCAGCCATTTCAGATTTGTAGACTAACATTTGTCACGTATTAATGAGGAGAATAAATTCCGCAAATTCTACATATGTAGCAGTTTATCTCATATCTGATGAAGACATCAGAGTTAGCGAAACGTGTATGGTATATGCATACTTGTGGTCCACTGAAAGCCCACAAGAGGTCATACAGAGAGCCTCATTCATAAAGCACAACATCCATTCTACCATTGGCCTCATAGACAGATACGCTCATTCAGAGGAGATAAAAACAAGCTGGAGATGTGTCTTCTGAAATTCCCGACAGTGAACAGTCCAGTTATTGTAGTGGTTTGTCCTTACTGGACTCAGGCATCTGGTGTTAAATGTAAGGTTTCATGGCTGCTATAGAGAAATGAAACAGTGAAGACTATTAAGAAGAGGTAAAGTGGCACAGAAATGCCCTCATTAAACATGTCATTTAGTGCCATGTCTGAGCAGTCCATTGTGCTGTCATTTCCTATTAATACTCTGGTAGGTTGAATTGTTCTTCCCGGAGGCCAACCATTAAGTATATGGTTAATCTAATAGGTCAGTAATAACTTGGTAAGAAGACAATCTGGACGTTGTTTCACAGCTCAGACATCAAGTTATGGGCTTCTTTCAGTTACTTATGATGGAAGCTTTCTTTGTGCATGTGTGTGCCATGCTTTGAAAGGGTCCATTTACACTGACCTTTCCCACCCCCCTCTTCCGCCTTGAAACAGCCACCAATCGGCTTTTTTTATACAACCAATTGTTGGTCATTTCCTGGCCTGTTTGGACATGCTGACACAGAATGATTGGTAATACAGTCGTTAGAACGTCATGTTATTGGCTCCGCATCACCTGTGTACACAGGACGATGTGCTGCCGAGGAGAATGAGCATTTTCTTTGTTCAACAGGACTTTCCTGTACTGTTCAGATAGGCTTATAATTGGGAATGGGCGGCTTTATGAACACTTTTTTCCCAATCATTGGCCCCCTATAAAAGGGTTAACGTCAGCTGAAGTCCATCAATTATGAAATTTGCAGTAAGTTTTATCAGCATCGTGAGATCAGATGTTTGTGGCCTAGATTACTATTTTTATTTTTTTTGCTACCAACATTTCTATCAGATGCCTTACATTTGGGTTTTCGTTAGTGTGCCAGTAGACAAAGTGACGTTTGCAACCTTGCGTGAAGGGCTCTTGCTTTCTTTTTTGGTATGTTTGTCATTGTTCTTCTGTACGACCATGTACCATGCGTATGTAGCCCCAATGAGTTTCATCAAGAGTGAAGAATCCAACCACACACAATGGGAATGCACCTGACGAAGGAGAGACCCCCTTCCGAGAAACAGTGCAAAAATGAATGTGTAACATGACCAAGATATTTTTTCTTAAGCTTGCTCTTTTCCAGATTACTTAAAGGGAATGTCCATATTTGTTTTAATGAGATTCAAAGCATGGGATGTACAAAAATAAGAGTCACTGTTACTCACAATGGGAATCCACCACTACTTCAGCTTTGCTTTTGGCTAATTTTGTTTTTTTGTTCTGCAGTGATGAAGTGATGTATGTTTGCATTAGCCACTGCAGTGATTGGCTGCAGCAGTCATAAGATTATGCATGGTACATCATTGCTGCGGAATAAGCAACAAAGACAAGAGAGATCAGCACTGGAATGGCAAGGAAATGACTAAGTGACTTATAGTTATCTAATTTTATCATGTTACTTGCTTTTGAGACATAGTTTTAAACATTTGGCGCTAGAATTGAATCCATTTTAGCCTTCCCCACTCAACCTTGCTGCCTTTCTTGGATTAAGACATCCCAATCCCTGTCTAGATCGAGCTAGAGCCATAATTTACATATCTTGTACTGATGAAGGGTAATAAGCCAGAAACAGTTGTATGCAAGTTGAAATAAATTGTTCCATACTGTTATGAGCCTGTATATTTGTTGTGGATATGTAATTGACCCCGGGGGGTAGATATGAGGTATGTAAATGCCTTTTGTTTTTGGGAGGTCTTGTTGTGTAACCTTGGCCCTAAAATGTCCTTAATTTACTTAATTCAGCAATGCTATATTGTAAAGATTGAACTTTGAACCAATTCGTTTCATTGGCATGTAGAAGCTGATTCTAATTTAAAATCCCCTGAATATGTTTTAGATGTGTGCTAAGTATTTCCAGCTGCATCAGGCATACGGTTGTGAGCCATACATCTTGCATAACCTCACCGAATAAAAGTCAGCCCACAAACTATACTGTGCGAAAAACCTTCCTATCATCTCCATCTGTTATCATTCCGTTGACCACAACGAGAAGACCTCTAATCCAAAACATCCACCAAGGGTCAGGAAGTCTCCCACCTTTCTGAAATCCTGTGTCTTCCACAATATTTCGGCTTTGGATGTAGGGTTCCACTGATAAAGGCACTCTCCATTAGGAAACACGAGTTGTTTCTTCTTAATTGTGTATTTTGTTTGTGAAACAGTCATCAGGAAATTGGAAGGATGTTTTCTTGGCGTTATTGGCCATAGATATTACTGTTGTATTTTTCCAATTACGGTACTTTCTGTAACCTTTCATGGGAAAGTGGTCTAGAATGGTTTTCATCTTGGAACACATGTCTTATCTCAGATTATGAAATTATTATTTAGATTATAGCCTTCTAAGTTAAAATGTAGCATCATTTTCCTAGAAGGGAGGACTGGAACTTGTTTTGACCTTATTTTCAGAACCATATGGAAGTCTGATAGTTCTTTGTATTGCATGAATGAGAGGAATGTAAAGCATTTCAAAGAGGCATTTTCTTCAGCAGAGCACAGGTCGCCTGCTGGACATACATCTTTAGTAAAAAAATTTAACTTCAACACATTGAAAATGCCTATAAAATAAAGGAATGTTCCACATGGGAAGCTCCAGAAACTAACATATCACAGAAGCTGCAGAAAAGGACGATGCTGCTTACCAGAAATGGCCATTTTTTTTCTTTTTTGTATATTATGTTTTACAATGTTCAATCCATTATCAACTTATTAGGCATATATAATATTCATTGACAAAAGTTTTGGCACCCTTGAAATTGTTTCAGAAAATGTAGTCATTCTCCCAGAGAATTATTGCAATAATACATGTTTTGTTATACACAGGTTTATTTCCTTTGTGTGTTTTGGACCAACACAAAAAAACAGAGAGAAAAAAAGGCAAATTGGACATAATTTCACACAATACCCCCAAAATGGGCCAGACAAAAGTGTTGGCATCCTCACACACCTTTTGCAATAAATATTTGCAATCAATCGCTTCCTATTTTGGGGCACTCTTGGAATTTTGGGACAGTCTTTTTTTTTCAAACTGCTCCAGGTCTCTCATATTTGAAGAATTTCTTCTCCCAACAGCAATCTTAAGATCTGTCCACAGTACTTTCAGAACTCTCCAGCACATTGTTTCCATCCATTTCTTGATGCTTCTTGAAGTACTAGATGGTGGCCCGATTCTAACGCATCGGGTATTCTAGAATATGTATGTACAGTGGAGCAAAAAAGTATTTAGTCAGTCAGCAATAGTGCAAGTTCCACCACTTAAAAAGATGAGAGGCGTCTGTAATTTACATCATAGGTAGACCTCAACTATGGGAGACAAACTGAGAAAAAAAAATCCAGAAAATCACATTGTCTGTTTTTTTAACAATTTATTTGCATATTATGGTGGAAAATAAGTATTTGGTCAGAAACAAAATTTCATCTCAATACTTTGTAATATATCCTTTGTTGGCAATGACAGAGGTCAAACGTTTTCTGTAAGTCTTCACAAGGTTGCCACACACTGTTGTTGGTATGTTGGCCCATTCCTCCATGCAGATCTCCTCTAGAGCAGTGATGTTTTTGGCTTTTCGCTTGGCAACACGGACTTTCAACTCCCTCCAAAGGTTTTCTATAGGGTTGAGATCTGGAAACTGGCTAGGCCACTCCAGGACCTTGAAATGCTTCTTACGAAGCCACTCCTTCGTTGCCCTGACGGTGTGCTTTGGATCATTGTCATGTTGAAAGACCCAGCCACGTTTCATCTTCAATGCCCTTGCTGATGGAAGGAGGTTTGCACTCAAAATCTCACGATACATGGCCCCATTCATTCTTTCATGTACCCGGATCAGTCGTCCTGGCCCCTTTGCAGAGAAACAGCCCCAAAGCACGATGTTTCCACCACCATGCTTTACAGTAGGTATGGTGTTTGATGGATGCAACTCAGTATTCTTTTTCCTCCAAACACGACAAGTTGTGTTTCTACCAAACAGTTCCAGTTTGGTTTCATCAAACCATAGGACATTCTCCCAAAACTCCTCTGGATCATCCAAATGCTCTCTAGCAAACTTCAGACGGGCCCGGACATGTACTGGCTTAAGCAGTGGGACACGTCTGGCACTGCAGGATCTGAGTCCATGGTGGCGTAGTGTGTTACTTATGTTAGGCCTTGTTACATTGGTCCCAGCTCTCTGCAGTTCATTCACTAGGTCCCCCCGCGTGGTTCCGGGATTTTTGCTCACCGTTCTTGTGATCATTCTGACCCCACGGGGTGGGATTTTGCGTGAAGCCCCAGATCGAGGGAGATTATCAGTGGTCTTGTATGTCTTCCATTTTCTAATTATTGCTCCCACTGTTGACTTCTTCACTTCAAGCTGGTTGGCTATTGCAGATTCAGTCTTCCCAGCATGGTGCAGGGCTACAATTTTGTTTCTGTTGTCCTTTGACAGCTCTTTGGTCTTCACCATAGTGGAGTTTGGAGTCAGACTGTTTGAGGGTGTGCACAGGTGTCTTTTTATACTGATAACAAGTTTAAACAGGTGCCATTACTACAGGTAATGAGTGGAGGAAAGAGGAGACTCTTAAAGAAGAAGTTACAGGTCTGTGAGAGCCAGAAATCTTGATTGTTTGTTTCTGACCAAATACTTATTTTCCACCATAATATGCAAAAAAAATGATAAAAAAACAGACAATGTGATTTTCTGGATTTTTTTTTCTCAGTTTATCTCCCATAGTTGAGGTCTACCTATGATGTAAATTACAGACGCCTCTCATCTTTTTAAGTGGTGGAACTTGCACTATTGCTGACTGACTAAATACTTTTTTGCCCCACTGTATATAGCAGCCACATACTATATAGCACAGGCCACGTAGTATATAGGAGCCATGTAGTATATAGCATACAAATAGTACGTGGCCTGTGCTATATAGTATGTGGCTGCTATATACATACATATTGTAGAATACCCGATGCGTTGTATATAACGCAGCCCACGCAGTATCTAACACAGGCCACGTAGTATACAGCAGCCATGTAGTATATAACACTGCCCACGTAGTATATAGCAGCCATGTAGTATATAGTACTGTCCACGTAGCATATAGCAGCCATGTAGTATATAGTACTGCCCACGTAGTATATAGCAGCCATGTAGTATATAGTACTGTCCACGTAGTATATAGCAGCCATGTAATATATAGTACTACCCACGTAGTATATAGCAGCCATGTAGTATATAGTACTGTCCACGTAGTATATAGCAGCCTTGTAGTATATAGTACTGTCCACGTAGTATATAGCAGCCATGTAGTATATAGTACTGCCCACGTAGTATATAGCAGCCATGTAGTATATAGTACTGTCCACGTAGTATATAGCAGCCTTGTAGTATATAGTACTGTCCACGTAGTATATAGCAGCCATGTAGTATATAGTACTGTCCACGTAGTATATAGCAGCCATGTAATATATAGTACTACCCACGTAGTATATAGCAGCCATGTAGTATATAGTACTGTCCACGTAGTATATAGCAGCCTTGTAGTATATAGTACTGTTCACGTAGTATATAGCGCTGCTGCCGAGAGCATTCCCTGCACTGTGTCAGCGCCGGCCGGCCGTAAAGCAAATCACAGCGGTGACGTCACCGCTGCTTTACGGCCGGCGCTGACACAGTGCAGGGAAAGCTCTCGGCAGCAGCGCGTGCATTAGCAGCGCTCCTGCCGAAAGCAGTTTTAACCCTGTGGACGCCGGGGGACGTGACAGACATCGGAATGTGAGTATGTACTGTTTGTTTTTTTTAACTTTTACAATGGTAACCAGGGTACATGCCGGGTTACTAAGCGCGGCCCTGCGCTTAGTAACCCGATGTTTACCCTGGTTACCTGGGTGCTGCAGGGGGACTTCGGCATCGTTGAAGACAGTTTCAATGATGCCGAAGTCTTTCCCCTGATCGCTGGTCGCTGGAGAGAGCTGTCTGTGTGACAGCTCCCCAATGACCACACAACGACTTACCAATGATCACGGCCAAGTCGTATCGCTGGTCGTGATCGTTGGTAAGTCGTTTAGTGTAACGGTACCTTAACTCAGGATTTTGGTTTGTGTACATTTTGACAACCTGCAGTCTAGCTTTTTATGTCTCGTGTCAGCAGTGGGGTCCTCCTAGGTCTCCTGCCATAGCATTTCATTTAATTCAAATGTCGACTGATCATTCGCGCTGATACTAGTGTACCCTGATCCTGCAGGACAGCTTGAATTTCTTTCGAACGTGGTTGGGGCTGCTGCTGCTTATCCATCATCTGGACTATCCTGCTTTGCAACCTTTTCATCAGTTTTTCTATGCTGTCCATGTCCAGGGAGATTAGCCACAGTGCCATAGGTTATAAACTTCTTGGTCATATTGCGCACCGTGGACAAAGGAATGTCGAGATCTCTGCAGATGGAATTGTAACCTTGAGATTGTTGATATTTTTCAACAATTTTGGTTCTAATGTCCTCAGACAGTTCTCTTCTCTTTCTGTTCTCCATGCTTCGTGTGGAACACACAGCCATACAATGCAAAGATTGAGTCAACTTCTCGCCTTTTTATCTGGTTTCAGGTGTGACTTTCATATTGCCCACACCTGTTACTTGCCACAGGTGAAATTGAATGAGCATCACATGCTTGAAACAAAGTTGTTTACCCACAATTTTGGAAAGGTGCCAACAATTTTGTCTGGCCCATTTTTGGGGTTTATGTGAAATTATGTCTAATATGCCTTTTTTCAGTTTTCTTTTGTGTGTGTTCCAATACACACAAGAGAAATCAACATGTGTATAACAAATTGCAATAATTTTCTGAGAGAAATACTTCATTTTCTGAAACAATAAAATATATATATATATATATATATATATATATATATATATAGGGTGCCAACACTTTCGGCCATGACTGTATATCACAACTAGATGTACAATAACAAAGTATATATTGTGGTAACGTGTTAGCCAGAAATTTTGCCTGAAGAAGGAGCCACTGTGCTCTGAAAGCTTGCAAACATTATTTTCTGGTTGGCCAATAAAGGTATCACTCCCAGAATACTTTTATCGTCATTGGGCAGAAAAGTATTCACATCAATATCACAACTAGAAAAACTTAGCAATGCTGTTTGATTCTCTTATATTGACCTGCAGAATAAAGTAAGTTATTACCCAAGCACAGGATAGTTAGGCTACTTTCACACTTGCGTTTTTTAATTTCTCCGATGTGCAGTGAAATGACGTATCGACGGACGTCATGAAAATAGTGAAAAACATGTGTGACGGATCCTGTGAAATGACGTATGCGTCATTCGAATTTGTCAAGGGGACAAGGGGAAAATTTCCAGAACAAGAGAGAGAGAGAGACCGAGAGAGAGAGAGATCTTCCGGGCATGCTCAGAAGGGAAAAAATGGATCCGTCGCTGGATTCCTGTGTGTGCGACGGGCAGTGCAGGATGCGTCGCTGACCGATTTTCCGACGTGCACAAAAAACGGTACAATGAACGTTTTCTCTGCACGATGGGCCGCTATTTTACGACAGATCCATTGCACGACGGATGAAACGGATGGCCATCCGTCACAATCCATTGCTATTACAAGTCTATGGGAAAATGCAGGATCCTGCAAAATCGACGGATTGTGACGGATCTGAAAAGACAGAAGTGTGAAAGAGGCCTTAAAGTGGTGGTTTGCCCTATTGAACCCTCAATGATGCTGAAACCTGGTCTTTTAAATGTTCAATGAAAATGGACCAGTGGCCATATATTCGTCTGAGCTCTCCATTTATTGCCTTTATGACTGCTGGAGATGCCCGATTACAGTGCAGATGGAGCTACAGCTACTGCATTACTTTGGCTACAAGTTACTTAGGCTACGTTCAGACTAGCGTTGAGCGCCACTGCGTCGGCGACGCAACGCACAACGCACCGAAAAACGCGGCAAAACGCACGCAAAAACGCTGCGTTTTGCGACGCGTGCGTCGTTTTTTGCCGAAAATCGGACGCAAGAAAAATGCAACTTGTTGCGTTTTCTTGGTCCGACGCTAGCGGCAAAAAAGACGCACGCGTCGCAAAACGCAACAAACAAAAACGCATGCGTCCCCCATGTTAAACATAGGGGCGCATGACGCGTGCGTCGCCGCTGCGTCGCCCCCGACGCTAACGCGACGCACACTAGCACAACGCTAGTCTGAACGTAGCCTTAGCCTGGATTATATTTGCCATTTGTCAAAGACAACATCCAATTTCCTGTTTTGGAACTGAAGATCTGTTTTTTTTTTTTCATTCTCTTGTTGCTTTTTTGTTTTTTGTCTTACTGTCTCTCCCATTCTTCACAATTGTGTTCCACTTGTTGATTCTTCACCAAAAATTTACATTTGGTATCTTTATGTTTGAAGCATGATATGTGGGAAAAGGTTGAAAAGTTCCAGGGAGCCGAATACTTTCGCAAGGCACTATAGATATTGAGAAACATTACATTTGAACGCTATTTTGTCTAGTATTCCTGATTAATTCATTCTTTCACGGTGTTTTCTATTGACTTGACTTTAACATATGGCAGACAACATAAATTTCATGTGCTTAGGCATTAAAAGTGACCTTGTCATGGCTGACCTATGACTGTCTTCCTGTAGATATTCATATGGAAAATATATCAGCCATGGATGTGGTCTTTTTGGGTCAGTAACTTGTTTAGATAAGAAAATAAACACTGCATAGAAGTAAGAATAATATAGCCAGAGAAGGGTAATGAATTAGCCAGCCCCCTTCACAAATATCACAGATCGTGTGCAAACTCTGGAAATACTCTCTATTGTAGAAGGTGGGAGTGAAGTTGTCATTACCAGGAACCAACATATTTATTGAGAGAATGAGACACCTTTGTTGATTGAAGTAAGTTGTAAAGCGTTCTGTTTTACAGACAATTTGTTGAGTCGTTGGCCAGCTTTATGCACTGATTTTATGTGCACAATACTCCTGTAATCTTCCCCATGGCAGCTGGACAAGATATGAAGTTGTGTCCTACAGCTTGTGAGGAAATATTAGTCTTGAGGGCGTTCGTTTGTCTAAAAAGAGATACGGGGCAGAAAAGGCACAGAGTTCTGTGGCGTAGAATTCGATGGTAAATGATTTCAATAAATGGGTGCTCACACACACCCTACTTTAGGATGGGAGCAATTTCTAAGGCAATGACGAAACTTGCTATTTCTGATAGTACAGAGTAGATATGTTCTTATGACAGATATGACACATAGGTTGAATAGTATCCTAATTGGGGTTAATACTATTTTTCCTCACTATGTTTTCTCATGATAACTTGATTTACATTCATACTTTTGTGTTTGGCTTAATACAGAGTATGGCAAAATGTTGACCTTAGGTTATATGTGGTCCTGTCTATGACTCCATTAGTTTTTGACAGCTTTGGTCTAGGGTACCGGTTTTCTTGCTGCCCTTTTGAGCTGGGACTTGTTTTGAACAGGCCTCTTTGTTCATTTCAAGGCTGCTCTACATAATACAGTACAGAGATGACTGTACACAAGGATACTCATTAAGAATGCGAAGGATAGAGGTTGGAAAGAACAATACTGGCCATTGTCATTGTAATTAGACACAAAAGACTGTACATTTTCACTGTGCAAGCTGCCTGGAATAGAGGTTAAAGAATTGTACAGATACATTTCAATTCCCTCACTAGTTGTCTTGAACTCATCTTTTTGAATAGAGTAAAATCATTGAATTAGAACATTGCGAAAAACATATTAGGCGCCGCGAATACTCAAGTGCTACTTGAAATAATCATATTTACACCTTGGCAAACTTTATTAAATTGGCAAAAGTCTTATACGAAGCACTCTCACTAAGCACCTACGCAGGGTCAAAGCTTCTGATTAGCGATGCGCACACAATAAATGGAAATATTCCTGTTCTAAATACATCTTTTTTTCATTCCGAACAGTAACTAAGTACTTAACAATTTTATGATATTTTTTATGCTGAGTATTATTATTGTGAAAACGTCATCCTATGCTTTTTTGTTTTCGTTTAAAAGTTTGAACAGATTAGATCAAAGTTGTCAAGACAAGTGGACTAACTGGATTAGTGGGGGTTTCTGACTGTCTCCAAAAGAGAGAGAAGAATCGGGCAAGTTGAATTTTAGCTCCTGATCATTTTGTCCCCATCTTTGCTAATAAAGACACTTGTGAACACCGTCAACGAGAAGTTATCTGAGGTGTTTTGACCCATAAAATGTTCAATATATGTACCGGATCTAAACTATATAGTAAGGCCGAATTCACATGTCCGTGATGTATATGCGGCTGTCGAGTTCCGATCAGGAGCCCTGCAGCCGGTCCTTGCATCACAGTCCATACATGGACCATAAAACATGGATGTGCGATTCCAGACAAATATGACTGATAAATTCTGCAACTTTTAGCCACAGTTACGATAACATGAATTTTATGTAGGTTTTTTTATTCTAAAATTGTGTTTCCTCAGGATCCCATCATCTCTTATGGAGTTCTCAACAGATCAGGAATCATTTGTGCTAAGTTTGGAATATTAGGTGGTAGAATTCCATTTTTTTGCGTCAATGGGTCTTGTTTTTTTTTAATGTTGTTTAGCAAGAGGTTTGTTGTTAATGATTTGAGTAGACCAAAGAAATTAGGGGTTTTCTTGCATGAATCAATGTAGAACTCTGGGAGAAAACTGAAGTTCCTGAGGAAATCCTGAACTGGGCGAGTAAACTGTATGTATTCCTTTATTACGCACATAGCTTTTACTTGGCCGAATAGCCGGAAACTATTTTTTTTCTTGCACCAGGTCTGTGTAGGAGTAGGACATAATGAAAATGCCACCAATGGTTTCAGTCATTTCCCGTCCTATTTAAAGGCTGGAGAAAAGGATGCTGTAGGAAGTCTAGTCAGAATGGAACTGCATGACAAAGTATACCTCCCTTGTATGTGTGATGAAAGATCAAGAATTATGTAAAAAAGTTTGCTATTTCACTGATGATTGTTTTGTGGTCCAACATGTGATTTTTTGGGAAAAATGTTGGCAAAGGTTCACAATTAAGAGAAAACCAGTCACATGTAATTACAATACTCTGATCAATTACGTCCAGAAGCCTAATATTCAGTTGTGTAATGTAAACCATGTTATCTTGTGATGTATGATGGAAAAGCACTTTTTATCCCAGCTTCTTCTCTCCGGCACCCGCGGTCATACATACAAGGGAAGGAGGAGAAGAACGATGTAATGTTGCATGTGCAGATGTTTAAACCCAAACCCCCCCCCGGTCCCCCCCCCCCCCCCCCCCGAGCCTGTTTTCACCTTTCTGACCAGGCCAAATTTTACAATTCTGACAGTTTCACTTTATGAGGTAATAACTCTGGAACACTTCAATGGATCCCACTGATCCCAAGAATGTGCTTTCCTGACATATTGTACTTCATGATAGTGGTTAAATTTGTTCGATATGACTTTTATTTACTTGTGAAAAAATTGGAAATTTGGCAAAAATGTGGAAAATTCCCCATTTTCAAACTTTTAATTTTTATGCCCTTAACATTTCCCACATGTCTACTTTACATCAGCACAATTTTTTAAACATTTTTTTTTTTTGCTAGGCAGTTAGAAGGGTTAATAGTTCGTCAGTGATTTCTCCTTTTTCCCAACAAAATTTACAAAACCATTTTTTTAGGGACCACCTCACACGTGAAGTGGCTTTGAGGGGCCTATATGACAGAAAATACC